>NC_139764.1:32926526-33526526 GCF_965231275.1 Zosterops lateralis | reverse complement strand
TAGCAAGTGACTTTAACACCTTCATAGTCTCTCCAGCAGCCTTTTGCCAAGTGTTTCACTGCTCTGTTTGAAACAATAAGGAAGTACCTAAAACATGACACCATGGAATTTTTTCAAGTGTATTTGAAACACTGGACAGCTCAACTGTCTACTTCATATATAATACTTACAGGATAGCAATAGATGCTTAATCAGTTTGATTTTACTCTCTAATTCTGGACAGAATAATTTACTTTATAGCTCCAGGCTAATGCCACTGGGTTACACAGACATAATAGCTGTCTGGCCCTGAAAGCATCCCTGCAATTTTAATCTGCCATCCAAATACACACACAACGCAAATTACAAACAAGTAAGTAGCAGAATTTTGTCTGGGGTTTTCTACTGGTTAAATTGTGATAAACTGCAGACACAGGTGCCCAATTTCAGACTCCCTTACAGAGAGAAATGTCAAAAGTTTATATAATATTATATAGATACTTATTACACCAGTTTTAAAGATAAAGTACAAACACGTTTGAACAAATCTTAGAGAAGCTTGATTATATTAAACACCTGGAAATGCAAAAACAATCTTAAAATTATGCTACTGTAGCTCATTTATTTAATATAATAACATTCTTTATATTTCTAAAAAGCAAACCCATTGTATTTTCTTTTCTGCATTTAAACCAGATGAAAGCACATGTCAATAAACAAGCTTCTACTGGTCTCTAACTTCTTAAGCATACAAAAGAAAGTTTAAATTCAAATTAACAGCAGCAATTCCAGCACTGCAGAACAATTTCTAGGCTTTAGTTGCAAAATCTTAAAAATCATCAGGGAATATTCCTCAGAAATTCCCTACATATGCCTACTGACAAGTAATATAAAGAGACTAAAGTTATTGTACACAGTCTGTGGACATCACGTTGGAATAAAAATCCACCAGTCTAGAATTACCCATAACTTTATATATGTAGTTTCTGAACAGACAGAGCCACATCAGTCAAAGATCTGCTTTTGTCAAATTATGCAGTTAAAAATAATTTCTTCGCTACTTGTTCATATACTCGGGGAACTCCTTTGAAAACTTCAGTATTAAAAATACAGCTTCTGCACCATGACAAACATTACCAATATATGTTTGCTATTAAAGACAAGCCAGCAACTCCTTCCATGTGAAAACTGAGATAAAATACTAGCTAGCTGCACAGTATTCATGTTGAGGTCATAGCAATGTAATGCTTTCTCTGAGCATCTATCATGATCAGATTTACATGTAAAATGGTATACACTGGCATTACTGTAACACTCTAAGTATTGTATGACTAGTAAATGAGTTCATAAAACTCAAACTCTGCCTTTGGAAAGATTGGCATAATCCCCTTCCCTAGCTTGTTTAAAAAAAGAAAACAATGATCCACAAAGGAAGACAAGCACATTTGAGGGGAAAAAAATATAGGTAAATTGTTTGACATCTAGTTTAAGACTGCTATGAGAAGAATGATGAATATTAAATTAATATGATTTCCAGGTAAAGGTTTGGGTCAAGGCTCCTTGATACCACTCTTTAGACAAGTTACTGCACAGCCCTCTGCAACTGAAGGGCAGGTGATACTACCACTGTGAGGTCTAAAAAACCTTCAGTATAGATCTGGAAGATAAACTTCAAGAAAAATCTCTAGCTACTAATGTAAGTTTGAAAACCACAAATGCTGAAGACAGGGAAGTCATTTGTGTTAGAATCAAGTAAATTGGTCAGGAAGGCTGACATAAATAGTATCCTGAGATAATCTCAAATCAGTAACACTTTGGAAATATAAAAAATGTGCAACATAGCTGCGAGAATATAATCTTACACAAATTTATGCAGCAAAAACATCTGTAAAGACTTCGGCCTTTAAAAGCAAATAAAAGAAAGCAAGGTAATTTTAGACCAAATGATGGGCAAAAAGACACTTGTTTTATGTTAAAACTAAAAATGACCATGTTTCATATGTCACAAAATCCTGAACCTCTAAGAAACCAAATCTGATTAGACAACAGGGCAGGTAATACTTTGCACAGACAGAAAACCAAGCTTATGCCAGAGCACTGTGGCTCAATACCTCTGAAATATCTCTAACTTCTCAAGGCAGAGACAACACTCCTCTTATCTGAAATAGCCTGCAAACTGATTTTGTAGTTTTCTAAGAAATTCTGTCATCTACTTCATGTTTTTAAATTATTAGGGCTGGCCACATGAAAATTCTGTTTTATACATATAAAGGAAGAACAACAGAAGATAATTAACAGATTGAAGCATAACCACCTTTTTACACTGCTTTTAAGAAAAAAGTGTATTACTGGTATGTTCTTACAAAAACACTCCCTTATCCCACACCCCAAAAAGACAGAAAAAGCAAGCACAGGAGCATAGGCACCAGCCATTTAGGAAATCCAGATTCCTGTTAATAGCCTGACTTTCATGGGACTGTATCAGGGATCCCACAGCTGCAAACACTCAGTACTTTGCGTAATCCTCAGACTTTCACAAGTTTACACCTTGTTTATGGACAAAAAAATTATTTCTGCTATTTTAGTAAGTTCAGTTCAGTCTTCTGGACAAGCATTAAACAATGTTCTTTGACAAAAATGCGAGAGCTGCTGTCATTCCTCCCCTCATTTCAATTGCATATCACTCTCCTAATGTAAAAAACCCCTGAAATTTAAAGTTGCTTAATGCATATTCACTGTATCATAAAGAGCTAATTAATGTAGGCTCTATATTATAAAAACACATAACCTATATATCCAACACTGACACTTTCTAAAACAGGTTTAATGTAATTCCTTGAAGAATATTACATAAGAAATATTTTCTAAAATGTTGCCTTAGTAAATAGATTTGAATTCCAGAACAATCATTGTAAGAGAAAACTGAATACTACAAAATAAAACACTTTGTCAAAGCCATGGAAAGGATGGAATGTATTTTATACAAAGCCTTTAAAAACAGAAATATAAACCATTTTATTTTAAAGCTGGTGGGGCCAGCATATAGCATTGCATTATTTTGCCTTGCAGTACAGCAGGAAGTGAGAGACATCCCCTCAATAGGTGCTGGTAAAACCAAACCCACCTGACTGGAGATGTCCATTGCGGCATGCCAGGTTAGTACTGTCATTATAGACCTCCATTTGCGGCTTGGAAATTTGCAAAACTGCCTGCAGCTTCTCTACATAGTAGAACAGAGGGGGAGGGAGGAAAAAGGACAAAATAAACAAACAAAAACCAAAAATGAACCAAGAAAATTTATGTATGTTGAACACAGAAATGTCAAGTTCGGCTTTGTTATAGTTAAAGATAAAAGGATTATTTCTATCTATTCTACACATTTAGCAAATGTGTAAGAAAATTCTGTTAGTATGAGCATGACTGAAAACAGCTTTAAAACTCACCCTTTATGGCTGAGTTAATTACAACGACCTTTCCAGTCTCGTGATTACAGTTACTTTCTCAAAAACAATGTTCAGGATTAGTTCACTTCAATTTAATAAATATTTATGTTGATAACACATTTCTAAAAGTCCTCCTCAAGGTGTTACTTTTGACCAGGTGCAAGGAGTCCTCACTTCTCTGCATAATAAATGTTCCACTTAAGTAGCAACAGCCAGTTAACATTATATAGAAACCTTCAAACTTCAAGCAGAACACCAGAGACACATTACAACTATGTCTTTTGAGATCTCTATTTAGATATTTAATTGCTTTGAAATTAAGTCAATAAAATTATCATGCAAATTGTGTTCTTTAGGAAGATTAACTTCAGAAACACCTGAATACAATATTTATAAAGCTAAAGATTAAGGAGAAAGAAATTAAGCAATGAGAAGTAATGAAAACCAGCCAACCCGTAAGTCAAAGAGGTGTAAGGCTGCAAACACAAAAGAAAAGTTAAGGACTAGTTGCTCTCTGCAGCTCAGCTACAATTCCTCTTTTCCCACTGCAATTAAAAACCTCTAGGCCATATTTTTGGGGCCCTTTACTGCTTCTCCCACCTTTATTTCACACACATCCCTCTTGTTTTAAAAACCACCCACGATCTGTAAAGATGCAAGGCATACACTGTCAAACTCCCTCGTTCCCTCTCTCTTTTTTTTTTCACTTCTGATCACTCTTGATAACACTACCAAGAAGCTGCAAGAAAAGAGATGCCAACTAGAGAAGCAATGTCCTCTGGTAATATATACTGCAAAAGCAGACAAATTATACTGAAAATGTCCACAATTAAGATCATAAATTACTTCTTTCTCCTGCCTGGAGGAAAAAGTGCCATTCAGAGCCTGCAGATGGTACAACCAACAAGCATGAGCACTTCCTTCCCTAGGCTTCTTTACCTGTTACAGATCCTTCTCTAATCTTTCTGCTTCATTCCTTTCTTTTTCTTCCTGCTCCTGACCACTCACTGCTTAGCTTTCCTGAATAGTATCTTTACACTCATAGTTAAAGTGATGGCTTAATAACATTTAGTTTGAACAAGATGTGGTTTAGAATGAAAACTTGGTAGTCACAGGCAAATATGACTAGCTGAAGTTCAAGATTAGTACGTGTACACAAGGTTTATTTCATCTTAAATGGAAAGCTTTCAAGAGTCAGAGAAAAACAAAAAAAAAAAAGTCAGTCACACAAGGACAGCCTACAAACAACAAGCTCTGCAACTTACAAAAAACTACCCTCATAAGCTTTCCTCTCCAGAAGGGTAAGGAAAGTCCTTTTAGTATGACTGACTGCAGAGAGTGCACTACTTCAGTGGACACAGCACTACCAAAGACAGCAGAATGGTCAACTCCCTGCCCAATGCATGGGATAGACTTAATAGACTTAAAATACTAGATAATCAGCTGAGTTTTGGAGATGATTTCTGAGCTTAACAAAAAAAGACTTTCTAGTGAGCATCACATAATAACATCAATTGGCTTGTGCAGGAATTCAGTAAATGCTATTTGCTTCAATGCTACAATTTGACACTGGGTACTACAATTATCAATGCTTAGCTAGTTCCACATATTCAGGAACTCCAGAACTCCAACCAAAGAAAAAGGAAAAAACATAATCCAACTGTTGTCCAATTTCAATTCAGAGTCCTCTCATCACATTACCTATTAAAGTGTCATTTTAGTACTGCACATAAAAATTCAAAAAGCAAATATATCACCTTTCTTTAGGGACAGTATAGCTGTAGGATGCGCTGGAATATCAAAAATAAATTAACTTGAGCTTTTAAATATTATTCAAGGGAATTATAGGATACCATCATCTTCCATTTAAATGCTTTCTGACTATTTTTCCAGGCACTGACAGAAAGTTTACAGGTATCTCATTCATTATTTCACCTTGATGACACAACACTGACATAAACCTACCAAAAACAAAAGGACTGCAGCCACTGTCTTATTCAGGCAACACCAGAGTTTGAGTTCAAGGAAACTAATTTCTACTAAATAAATGCTACCCTTAACATAAGCCTGAAGCAAAAAGCACCATCTCCTCCAAGAAAGTGAAATATTACAAAAGGTGTCCATTGAAAATTGTATCTATACATGCAGAATAGAGGAATATTAATATCCTCCAAAGAGGACACTGATTAGCAGATAGTTGAATTATGTGTCACATACATCCTTCAACCAAAATACAGAAGCTACATTAAATACACAGGAAGGCACTTGTTGTGACAGAAATCTGTGCCCCTACAGAAAGTCTCTCTGAAATGAGAGAGCACAGATAGGTAAAACAGATAGCATAAGAACTGAGTCGTGTTGCACTGGTCATTACAGCCATCTATCTCTAGGAACAACAAGCTGCCAAGGTTTGTGTATCAACAGTAAAAAACAAATACCCTCCTGTCATTCTAAATACATCAAATTTAATGACTCTAACACGGGTGATCAGTCATCCAGGGGAGACCAGGTGTGTGAAGACCATCAAAGCCAAGGTTTTACCACACAACAAACACGCCCTAAACCATGTCAAAAATGGGGGGCCAGAACCAAATGGAAGAGCTTTCAAGTCCCCTGACAGCCAACACAACCCAATATTGTCTGTCAATGTGACTGTCAAGGCAATCAAGTCCCCCTGAGGTGACCTGAAACACACCAGCAGTCACTTCAGCTTTTAGACTGTGTCACAGTACAGCTTTAAACAGAGTAAGCAAAATAATTTAGACTCAGGATGAAAACAGGGCTGAAAGTAGAAAACTCATCCTCTTCCAACATTAAAAGGCATCAGAGGTGTGATGACACAGTGGTAACACGTGGGCAGGATCAGACATCACATTCATCACACTCTCACCAGTGGTGTCCAACAGCCCCATCAGTGGGGTCATGCAACTGAAACTTACACTGATGTACCAACACTTTAAAAAAACAAAAAAAACCCCGAAACAACAACACTGAGTACTTTCAAGGGACAGTTGTAATCAGCATGATTCAATTTTTGCTTTCTATGTAGTACCAATGTAACCTGCTTGACTGGATGGCATTTAAGTTAGGCAGTCTGCAATGACATCCCCATCTAGAAAGCAGGATGAAATATTTGGTATTATTGTCTGGTTTGTTATATCCTTTCAGCTAATGCAATAAAGGATTTGCCTTTTCTGACTTAAGAAAGGGAGAAATTCCACAAAGCTAGCAGACAACACTCTTGTGAGTTCAATTCATAGGAAAAATCACTTCATTAAACTGTAAAGACTTCAAGAGCCTCATGCTTAATTCAACTACAAAAGGATCTTTACACACAAAAACTTCCAAATATCTGTTAAGTAACAGGCTAAAAGTGTGTTTAGAATGGCACAGGGAATTCAACTCAAGATTACCTTAAATTTCTACAAAACCCATGTAAAATGACAGCAAAAATAATAAAAAAGATGCTGTCAATACTTCAAAGTTGGTTAGATGGTATAAAAATATTACTCAAATAAAACACTAATGATCAAACTTGTAGGGATTTAAAGCCATTGAAATATCTCTGCAAACCACATCTTTTGTCTTCCTGAAGGGCACATGACTTCACTTGCTCCTTCTTATCCAAATTTCACTTTTAGGTACATTGTATGAAGCACATACTCAGTAAAAATTAACAAGAACCTAGGCAGAACAAAGCACTAAACTGACAATTTAAAAACAAAAATAAAGCATTATTTTACATCAATTAACATAATAAACACTATTCTGTTTACCTTTCAATCTGCACTCTGAATGAAGCAAACAAATAGCATGTGATCACACATTCTGGTAGTAGAGATGAATATACTTCAACTTTAGAGTTTTTTGTGAATTTTACCCTTTGTTTCTTTTCAACCAGATCACAGCAAGCAAGCAACTTATCAACATTGCAAGCACTACTAAAGTAATACAGGCAAGGATGAAGCACTATGTACAAAATACAAACACTGTTTCTTCAAGCTTTGAGGAACAGAAAATTTCTTTTCTAAAAAGAAATTCTAGTTACTTGACATTAGGATGTGTGCAACAAGCCACACCTTGTGTCAGCATGTAATCACTTTCACCCTATTGCTCCCTAGTTCATATTACCTGCAGAAGTCAGCCTTTAACCCTAGTAAGTGGAAAATATCTTTCCTCTATGTACTAAAACTGTACCAAGAAACAACCATATTAAGGCATAATGATATGATTCTTTCGCCTCCTGTCCCCTTCAATTTTTTTCAAAAAAGACTAAAGACATTAGGAAGTCAAGGGAAACAAAGGGGGCTCATTTCCTTGGGGCTGTCACAACTTCCCTGCCCATGACCAGTTAGGACCACAGAACCACAAAGTGTAAGAGGAGAAAAGAGCTCAAGTTTTCCCATCTGCTCTATATGCTCCTAGAAGAATGAGTTAGTAGAACTAACACACAAGAGAGGGAAAGATTAAAGCCGAGATACAGAAGTTAAAATCAAGTATATTTGTTAGTGTACTCTTAAAGAGTAATTAAAAAAAAATCCTTCTTTTAATTTTACTGACTGAACTGAAAGCATTTTCAAAGTTTTAAATTTAGAGGATGCACTACACAGAGCCATAGGTTTGTTGTTTGATGGGAGGATATTTACTCTGTTAAGAGTTTATATGCAAGACTTTATATTAATAAAGCTAAAACTATACAACACTATGTTTCTGAAAAAAGTGACCTTACCTTCTAATTTTAAAATAGAACACTACTAGAAAAGAATTGAGAAAAATAGAATTTCACAACCTTATGGTCTACATGATGTTAAAGAATTATTATTATCATAATCATCATTATTATTATTTACTAATAATAAGAAAAATTCTTAATATAAGTGACAGCAAAATCAACAGAATATGAAGGAGTTACACTTACAGGAAGCACACTTGGCACTCATGATCAGCAATATATCATAAATGTCGCTATAGTATTAACAGAAAAATCCTGAACAAACTCCATCAGGAGTTAATCAAGACTTCCTCACTTTATGAGTCAAGTGTACTAGGATATAAAGACTTCTCAGTTACTTTTATACCTGAAAGTGGGTCATGAAATTCCATTTTCAAAATCCATCAACAGCACTTATTCTCAACTAAAAATTAAACTAAAGAGACCCTACAAAGATAATGACTCCTTCACTTCAAAAATCAAAGTAATATTTTAGTGGAATACATAAAATGAAGTTAAGCAAATAATTACAAACTTTCCAAAGTCATGAATTGTAACTGGTACCTAAAAGCTGCAACCGATCCTTGGCCATTGCCAAATTTGTCATCATTTTAGATTGGAGACGTCGAGCCCGTTCACACTGATCACCTTACAAAGAAAAATCCACATTAAAACACAATTTAGTAAATTAAGTGCTAAAATACTGATACCCAGCCTCCCCTCTTCCTCCCACCACCTCTTATCTATCCCCTCCATTATGGAACTTCATTACAAAACTAAAGAAAAAAACTCTAAAGCTTCCTATTTAATCAAGAACTTAAAGTTAGTTGACACTATCTGCTTTACAATAGTGCTTATAGAGTGATGGGAACCCAAACATTGCTTTGCACATTGTCTAACACTTCATGCTGATCTAATATGTCCTGCATTTCTCAGAACAAATAAAACAAATCAAATAAAAAAAGCTTGAAAAGTGACTGAGAGGTAAGTACAATTTAAAAGAATTCATTTTGACAAAATTAACAGATTTAAATTCAGTTGACTGTGTCCCTTTACACTTAAAAACACAATTAGACATTAACACTACCACTTCCTAAGAAATATTGTCTGTTCAAGTCAAGATTTTTTTTTAAAACTGTGCAATTTATACAGGTTCTATCAAATGCCACTAGTATTGCCCCCTAAATAATCACCATTTAATTTTAAACACAGCTGAGGAACAAAATGTAAGTCTGCAAAAACACTTACAGGTTTAGGTTTGCAGCAGGAGTGATTTAGGTTGTTATTACTGTAATTATAGTATTATTTTGAGGACAGAAATTCTCAGCAAGTCCTTCACCTACACCTGTATTTCTACAGTACGTATCTGTTTCTACACTAAAGGTTAAAATATTTCTACATAGAGAGACAGCTTTCTTCCTTTGTTGGAAATGTTCAATTACTTTGGCCTAAGTTACTCAGAAACACAATGTCAGGCCATTCCAAATTGGGAGGTTTCTTTTTAGATTATACTGAAGGGAATATAAAACTCTGCACAAGTGAGAACATGAACTGTCAACTTCAGCAAAAATCAAATCAAAACTCAGTATTTTGCCACTCTCATTATATAAGAAATCACATGTTCTACTTAACAGTGTTCATGAACTCCTTATGATTTTGCAGAGTCTGAAAATATTTGGAGCAAAATTTGCATGTGATATAGACCAGAATATTAAGGTGGAACAGAGAAATGGACCAGAGTTCACCTACAGCTAAAATGGGAGTAAGAAAGATCCTTATGAAATAATTCATACAGCAGACTGCTCCTAGCTCCTACCATATTTAGTAATATTCATTTCTCACTTCAAAGAAGCCATAACCCAAAATCAGTTCCACAAAACTCAAAACCAGCTTACCTTGACCAATTACTAAGACAGCTATTCCTTTTTCCAGTTCTTCAATTCCTTTCTTATACCATTCAACAGCTTGTTCCTTTTGTCCTGCTTAAAAAGGAAGTGAGCCCGTTATTTTCTTGAATGAATTAAAGCTGAGGAATGGTTCTATATAATGCTAGATAAAACAAGTAAGAGAGAGGAAGAGACATTTGAACAAAATCTTATGATTTAAAGAAAGTCTTAAAGGGACACTGTCAACTTCATATCTATTTAAATAACAAGGTTTTTTATTAAAAACAGGTACTACACCAGCCTCAAATCACTTTTGCCTGTTTTAAGAATAATTCTTCATCTGCCTTAAAAAAATAACCCCTCCTCCTCCCACCCAAAAAGAAAAGATCAAGCTCACCTACATATATTCACTCCTAACAAAAATGGTGAAATTAACAGGTTTTATTTCTGGAACATCAACTAGAGACGTGCCTCAATCTTCCAGTGATAGCCAATAATAACACTAATAATAGCCAAAGTAACACCAGAAGCACAGAAACTCAAGAAGAAAAGCAACAAGCGTAAGACATTACACGACAGAGATGAGAGACATTTCTCTGGTTAACTTTTGTACAGTGCAGCTCATTTGTCATGAGGGTATTTCTTTATGCTGTTGTGAAACTGCTGTGTTACAGGTGTGTGCCAACTTTCACATGAAGCACAAGTAGAGTCAGAGCTCTGTACCAACCACATCCATGGAAACACAACCATGAACATGCCTATGGCTGATCTAAGCTATTTGACACCAGGACTGCAAATCAACCACCAAAGACCTATTAATATCTACTTCATATTGCTCCTTTTCTATAAATACTCTGCATTAAAAACAATTGCCTGCATATGGAAAAATGCTTTTGCAACATAATTATATCACACTAAGCACACATTTCCACAGAGGAATGTAACATATCAGGTATTAGAACTTAAAACCTGATCAGCGTTAACAAGTTACTAATGGTAGAAAAAGCTAAAAATGCCTACAGTGAAACTTTAGCTATCATTACCCTAGTTTCAGATAATTTTTCACAAAACTACTCCTAAGTGTCAGTTATCAGTGGTTGTGTGGTTCTACACTCGAATCTTTTGATAATATCACTCCCAAACCTATTTTCTAGCAAATTTCAGTGCTAGTGAAAATATTTCAATGCATTTCTAGAATCCTCTCCAGGGTCCTCTCTTGCTCTTCCTTCAGATAAAAAAAAATCTTTAATAATAACATTTGGCAAGCTCCCCTGTGCAGGTAATTTCATGCTTTGCTATTCTCACCACCACAAGCCACAGAGCACTTGCCTACAGTCATGAACACCACACACCTTGGAAGTCATCCCATTACTGCCCTTTCTTCACCAGCCTCATATATCCTGACTATTATGGACAAAGCTAGAGAAATTAAATCACCCAAGGTGAGTGACTTCAATCCTCTCTTTAGACATTCTCTTTAAGCTTCTTCTCCCCACCACCCACAGAAAGAGTTTCACCTGCAGTGCAAATCATAAATCTAGTGCTGATTATAATGAAATAAAAATCTGATTTGACATTACTCCAGCTACCTCTGCTAACAAAGCCTGAATTGCTTTGTTATTCTTCGGGGCAGTTGCAAACATGCCAAGGTCATCATTAAAATTTCACTTGCGGCTTTTAACTGGAGAAAGCTTTAAAAGCACAATACCACACCAAGCTGTTTGCAAAGGTTGTGCTCCAACTCCACAAGGAATGGTTGACTAGTTCTCAGTGCTTATGACATTAAAAATACAATAAATGTCATATTCCTCAGAAGTTGCTGATTTGCTATATTGGCTTTGGCAGAATGGAACTCATTTTCCTCAAACAGTGCCAATGGCGCCATGTTTTGGGTTTGTAACTAAAACAGTTGATAACACAGAAATGCTTTAGGTATTGCTGAACAGCACAACCTCAAGGTTTTCTTTTTCCCATCTAGATCTCCAGTGAGTAGGCTGAGGGTGCACAGGAAGCTGGGAGAGGACAATAGCAGGATGACTGACCCAAACTGGCCAATGGAGTATCATGCAATACAACGCTCATCAATAAAAACCTGGGCAGATGAATAACGGGATGGGGGCTGTCTTCCAAGGCAATCATTGCTTGGAAAGATTTCTCACTTTTATTTCCCACCCTCACTTTTGCTCCTCCTATGCTCTCCCCTGTCCCACTGAGAAGAGTAAACAAGCAGCTGTGTGGATGCTTAACTGATTGTAGGGGTCAACAGACACATGTGCCTTCTTAGGAAAACATATTAGGCCTAACTGTGAAAATAACAAAACAAGAATAATTGCCCCACTAATTCAGAAGCATTAAAAATTACCAGAAGTGCTACCAAAAGTACTGAAGCATGCCTAGCTCCTACAAACAGTAAAAATACCAAATAACTAACAGGCTATTAAACAACTCAGAAATTCCAACCATTTCACACACACTATGTCTAACATAGGGTTTTCTCTCTGGAGCTATAAAAAGCTTGTTTACACATCAAAAAAAAATTCAAAGACAGGTACTCTGGTAAAATCAGATAAGCAAATAACAAATCTATACATTAAAGAGAGTTCTTTCTCAGTGGAATGTATATTGCAACTGCAGGGCTGTAACAGTTGTGCAACTGCTCATATTAGCAGCAAAGATCACCTTACTAAACGTATGGCCTGTGCAGCTAATTCATGTATGATCACCCTAAGGATATCTACAGAGCAAGGCCATAATTAAATGTATTTAAGGCTTACCCTCCAAACCACCAACAGTTAAAGGTCACAACAGTGGAACAGGTGCCTGATAAGGCAAGACTTTGCTACTCCTCAGAGAGCAATCATCAACAACACTAAGCTTTCAGCTATCTCACCTTCTTTCATGCTTTGCTCCTATGTGCTCTCCAGCTGTCCATCTGTGCTGAACTGACCTTGCTGAACATGATGCAGGTTTTTCTTCTCTCCCAGGGCATTACCACTGCCACTCCCAAATTGTCAACGCAAAGGAGGACACATCCCACATTTTTATGGCACTCTCAGCATGCGGCTTCTATTGAAGGCCTACTCCTATTTTTTTTAATCTCCTCCTCTAGGATAGCAGTTTTATTAAAGCTCAATTGAAAGTTTAGAGTAAAGCATTCTGACTTTCCCAGAGAATTTTAAAAACCAGCACAGCATGCTCCAAAGGCCCACCTTTTGCACGGTGAAAGAATCACGCTGCTGCATTTAGAATAAATGATTAAATCAAATTCAGTATCAAGTGTTTTGGCTGGCTGGGTTTTTTTAATGCTTTACAAAAAAATATAACAGTAAAAAAATCCTCACTCCTCTGATTTATTTCACTGAACCCTAAACGTCCTCTTTAAGGTCTTCTCACAACACAGTGACAGGTTATTACGTTTTTTAACAGTATGCATGTCAAACAGTCTAAGAAAAACATTATTTAAGAAACTGACAAAACACAAGTAAGTATTTATTTTCTTAAAAGTCACACCACTCCAAATGGGCATTGTGAGGGCCAAGAAGCCTCGCTTCAGCACTCACACCATTTGTCAGGACGTGTATTACAGGATGCCCCCTTATTATTGTCCTTGGCGCTTTTGTTGTCCGCCTGGCTTGGGGAAGGCTTGTGTGACAGTCACATACCCGCCTGCAATTCTTCCTGGCCTCATCTAGACCTCCGCGGCAAGGAAAACTCTTTAAGTTTTTGGGGAGAAATACAAGGACTTGTATTGCAAAGGGAAGGAGCCCGAGCGCAGCTTTGTGATCCACCCGCACCTGCGGCAGGGCGGCCCCGGCCGGGGACCCAGCACGGGCACCGCAGGCGGGCAGGGCCCGGCTCCAGCCCCGCGCCTCTCCCCGGAGCGGGTTTTGTCTGCTCGGAGCTAAAAGCTGCTCCACAGCACAGGCCTTCCCGCCCTCCCCCCGCACCCCGGGCGCTCCCTCCCTCTCTCCCTTACCTGTCTCGTCCTCGTCGATGCGCAGGGCCATGGAGATGCACTCGAAGGCCCGCTTGTGGCACGCCCGCACCGTCTCGGGCGCCCCGCCGGGCTCGGGCGCCTCGCCGGCCCCGGCCCTGCTGCCCTTGGCGGCCATGAGCGCGCCGCGGGAGAGGCGCTCGCAGAGCCAGGCGAAGAGCAGCCCGAGCTGGAAGGCGACGAAGCGGAGCAGGGCGAAGGCGGCGAAGAGCGGGTAGGAGAAGTAGTACAGGTTCCGCTTGTGCGGGGACGCCGCCGCCGCCGCCCCCGCCGGCGGAACGGGGGGCGCCGGCCCGGGCGGCGAGGAGGGAGAGGCGCCGGCGGTCGGAGGCGCGGAGCTGGAGCCGGCTGAGCCCTTCTTCTTCCCTCGGCCGCCCGGAGAATTCATTCACCGCCGTCGCCATAACCCGCTGCCAGGGACTGACAACAACCGGCCATGGCGATGGCGGCGGCGGCGACGCCCCTTTCGGCCGGCCCAGGGGGAGGAGCGGGGCCGGGCTGCGGGCCCGGGGCGTGTGGGGAGAGCGGCGCCGCCCCCGCCTCTCGGAGCGCCCTGGGCTGGGCCTGGAAAGCACAGAATCACTGAATCGGTGTGCTTGGAGAGACCTCTGAGAGGGCTGCTCTGGGCTGGGCCTCCAGTGGCTACGCCACCTCCTCGAGCAATCCATCCCAGTGTTAAACAGCCCCTGCTGTGAGGAAATCCCCCCTAGTGTGCAATCTGGAGCACCGCTGGCACAGCCTGAGGCAATGTCCCCTTGTCTTTTCGCTGGTTTCCCGGGAGAAGAGGCCGCCCCCCACACGGCTGAGCCTCCCCTCGGGGATTGCAGAGAGCCTGGCCCGCCCCAGCCCCGGCCGGGGCCCATGGAACGCACAGAGTGGACGGACGATGAATAATTTAACAGAATGAATTATTCTGACTGCAGGCGCAATGCAGCGCCGGTTCGTGGCGCCGCTCCCGCCTGGAGTCACTGCTGGTGGCACACAGCAGAGCCCGGGGAATTCCTGGGCAGGGAGAGGCGGGGAGGAGCAGCCGGTCACCCACGGTGCCCCCGCCCGCCGCCCTGGAGCTGCCCCCGGCTGTGAGCTCCGGGGCTTTGTCTGCTCCGCAGCTCCCGAATGGCAATGACAGGCTGGCTCCTCACATGCAGGGACCTAATGGAATTGTTACCCCTGCCCTTAGAGGGGCGACACATTGCGACGTGGGTGTGGACCCTCACAGAGGACAGCAGCATCAGCAGCGGGGTCAAGCATGGAAGGCTCTTTATTATCTGACTCCAATAGCTTATATGCATTTTGTACAGAGGGCTGAGATTGGCCCAAGGAGGTTACAACCTCCTGACTCCATTGGTCACTATGAACATCAGTCAAGTTCTCTCTCAGAGAACAAGAATGCAAAACATACTGGTAAGTTCTAAGAATACACATTGTTTACATGCAGCAGCCTGAGAATCAGGCTGCTAAGACTCAAACACTTGAAAGCAAGAAGGTCAGGGGCGACAGAATTCACTATACATTATAGATACATCACTCTGGAAAAAAAAAATTTAAAAAAAGAAAAATCTTTACTCCACTCTCCTTACCAAAAGTGAACACTCAGTTGTCCAAGCCCTTGTCAATTATTTGCCCAGCCGTATTTATTTATTTGTGTCTCTACCGGAGATAAGTCGTCCAGCTCCCTACTTGATTATTCCAAACCTTAAAAATGCTTTGGTACCTTTGGTTTAGCAACTTAGAGGAGGCATCTAGACAGCCTACTGCTATAATTCACTTTAGCAAACACCTCCCTTTCTGCTTCAATCTTCCCACCCTTGTGGTTGCATTGTCTGTTGGCTGATCTTTTTCGCCATTGTTTTGCTTTGTCACACACCTTCTGTTCTACAAAAAAAATACTGAGTGATATTAGATTATGACAGATCATCTCTGCTGCACCCCTGAACTGCACCCAGGAGCCGAGACAGTCCCAAAACTGTAGACAGATAATTCAATCTACAAGCAAGTTTCCCCCAGCTTATCGCAAGAAATGGGGGTTGGATAAATTAAAAGGATATGCCACACTAAAATCAGTACTGTCTGCAGTATTTCATTCATTCTTCCAAAATTACTATAAAACTACTGGGGTTTTTTCTTGTTTATGCCTCAAAAAGTTACTTCCAGTTGCCCCTGGTAATGTGTATTTTTCTTCTTACCTGACAGAGTGGAGTGGTTTTCTTTTAATTACAGAACAGTGCAGAGTATACAGTTTACTTACTGTATAAAATACAGAATTTTATCACATATAAAATAACATACAACTGTATAACAACTATTTGTGACCTAGAGCATTCTTAGACAGTGAACCTGTCAGTGCTGAAAAAAATGCAGTGATGTACATCAAGTAGTTTTCTTCTGTGTTTTGTAAGAAGGATTATGTACTTCTATTACAAAAATATTATCAAGTATATTCCAGCCCATTCATCAGTTGAGAAATTATTTTTTTAGTATACATAACTGTCCTTTAAAAAAAAATCTCATTTACTGATATAAAGGTTTAACAGATTTTGTAATACCAAAGAAGTTGCAGAAGCTTCAAGCAGTGCTAATACTAAGTAGCATTCAAAAATGTGAAATAAGCCCATAACCACAGATTATTATTCATCTATTGTCTTTATTATCCCACTCCTATCTAAAGTATCATCCCATTCCTGAGCAAAATAGAAAAACCAGCAAAGGAATAAGTTCATTAACAAGGACAGATTGAACGACAATAGAAGACAAGGTACCTCAATAAATCCTGACTAGTGAGTTCATTCAGTTATTTTTACTTTTTAAAAAATTTAGAATGACACAGTTCCTTTGTGAATCACATAACTGTATCATGACAAGAGAAGAGTGCACTTTTTGGGGGCGTAACAACACATTAAGCCAAAACACAGCTTCAAAAGCAGAAATCAGTGAGAAATTGTGAGAAAGTCTTAATGTTTTTAGTGAAAACCTACAGAACTAGTTCACTATTGTGGCTATTGAATATTTTAGTGCTCTGCAGGTTGAATTTCCCTACCTCCTGTATTAAGATTGCCCCAGCAATCATTGGACTTGTCCATTGAATAGCCGGTGAACTGTTCTAATTAATAATCTGGAAAAGATTAATGCTCGTTTGAAAAAAAAGAACCACAAACCACATCAGAGCAGTGGGTGGCTTCCTGCTGGTTAGTGAGATATCCTGGCTCAGTAAGGATTCTGATGAACACCAGCAAGGGGTGGAAGAAGTGAAGCCTCCTCCTCTGGAGCGGGAAACTGTTGACTCTACTCTGAAGATTGAGGACTTGTGAAATACAGGAGGTACAATCTGTTGTCTCAGCAAAAGAATCTGAGCAGACCAGCATTACAATCAAAGGAACTGGAAAGGTGCAACTACCCTGACATCATGACTTACCATTGCACAAAAAGGTAAGTTGGAAAACCTTCTTCATTTCCCAACATGACCTCTAAATGCAATTCTTTAAAATATCATTATTAGAACATGATGAAAAATTCAGAGAGAGGCTCAAAACTGATTGAAAAGCTTACAGCTCTTCACATGAAGAATTTGCTTATATTCCTGTTCTAAGTTTTAATACAGCAATCTCTGTTTTCACCTCACCTTTTCAGCATCAGGTAAATTTGCCAGCACTAGGTACTAAAATAGACACCAAGACAGGACATAGTTCTGTTCTAATTCCACGTTCTTCAGTTGAGTATCAAATCTGTGACTAACTGCACTAGTTTTTGAGCCTGCTTATCAAACTGGCAACATTGTCAGTTCTGTAAATGTTATTTCTGATTCATTTATGTACATGCACTTCATTGTCACCACTACTAGATGACATCAGAGCAGAATCTATTGAAAACATGGCATTTTCTGTTATTTCTTTTCTCCATGTCACTAATCTTTTAGGAGCGTCAACTAGATCATTTATATGCATTGTCATCACTGCAGCAAGAAGACAGAAAAAGAAATACCCCAATTTTTGTAAAACAACAAAAGAAAGTTTATTTTCTAAAAACCCAAACAAACAAAAACGAACAAACAACCCAAATCAAACCAAAACAGCCCCACCCCCCCCAAAAAGCCAAACCTACAAAAATGAAACTACTTTGTCAATATGAACCCAAAAATATTCTTAATATTCTTAGTTTTAATTTACTAGCACAAACCACATTGCCACACGAAGAATTCACAGAATCATTAGGGTTGGAAGGGACCTCTGGAGATCCTCTAGTGCAGGCCCCTGGCCAAGGCAGGGTTACCAAAAGCAGGTTACAGAAATGCACCAAGGCAGGTTTTGGAGCAGATTCTCCTCTAGAAAAGGAGACTTGGTGTGACCTCCCTGGGCAGCCTGTCCTCCAGTGCTTTGCCACCTCCAGTGTCAAGAAGTTCTTCCTCAAATTCAATTCCTAATGAAAAGAAACCAAAGCAATCAGGCACAGACGTTCAAACACTGGCGCAGTTTGTAACAGCACAACAGCTACAGAAACAGCAGGGAAAAAAAAATCTTCCATTCCTTGACACTTTCAAGTCAGGACGGGATGACTGAAGCTGATCCCTGGTGAAAGCTGAGCAGCTGCGATTTTGGAAACAGAGAGACAATCAACGTCCAGCACTCACCTTTGTGCAAGGTTATTTCACAAACAAAACCCCACTTTCAGACCCAAATTAACTTCAGCAGTGTTGTTTTCCGCGAACACCGCAGTGAACGGCTCAGACACCAAACCGCATCGATTCCGAGAACCCTCCTGCAACCCAACACCTGGGGCTGGTGTGGAATCGAACCCATCCCTCGGGATTTATTCCCGTCAGGAACCTGGAGACAGAACCTGGAGACAAAACGCGGCCCCGCCTCCGCCTCCGCCTCCGCCTCCGCCCCGCCCTCCCCGCGCATGCGCAGTGCGCCGGGGGCCGGCCGCGCCGCCGCTCCGCTGACGTCATAACAAGCGGCCGCAGCGGCCCCGGTTGGTGCGGAGCCGCTCCCGCTGTCCCGCCGATCCCCGTGTCCCGCCCAGCCCGGACCCACCGGCGGTGAGAGCCCTGCGGCGGGGCCGCCGCTCCCCCGCCGGGCGCCCGGGGCACGCCGGGGCCGCTCCCGCTCCTGCTCCTGCTCCTGGCCCCGGCCCGGCCCTGCCCGCGGGGCTCCCGGCGCTGTGGGTGGGGGGGTGGCGGGAAGGAGGGAAAGGGATGTGTCCGGCTTCCCGAGGGAAAGAGTGCTGTATTTTCTAATCCCAGTGCTGCTCTTTTCAGCAGCGAAACTCAAAGGCACTTCTGAGTTCTGCGTGCGGGAGAAACCAGTTCAATTTTGGCGCGGGGCAACTCCCTCTGCTTTCTAGTAATTGTGCCTTGGTAACCATTGGTAACCAAGTGATGCAATATCGCTTAACTCACATGGGCTTCATCCCAGCCTGCTGACCAGTTCTTTTATTGCCTTCCAGGATCTTCCTGTACATCGATCAAATTTCACTTTTCGAGTCATGGAGGGAGAACAGATTATGGAGGGACAGCCACAGGTATTGCAAGAGATGTTTTATGTGCGTTATAATATCTGTGTAAAAGGAGCATTTTGGCTTTGCTAACCACCTGTTCTTTTACAGGTTCCGGAAAATCCTCATTCCGAATACGGCCTCACTGAAAATGTAGAGGTAACAAAGATCTTGTTGTAGTGGAAGTCACATTTGTAGTTGGGGAAAAAAGTTGAATCCTGAGTCTAACTTCAAAAAATGTAATATTCTCAACAGAGCTAAGCAATACCTGTCCTTTTTTGGAAATGGCTGTAAATATATTTTCTGTTGTGCTACTTCTATTGTACTAAATGGTACTGAAGTAAATAATGAGCCTTTTAATGAGTTGGGAGGTTTTTTTGAAGATTCTTATGATTATTATCTGTTCTATTGCTATCTGTGAGAGATAGAGATATATATTATGGCACAAAAAAGCCATCCACATTAGTCTCAGCCTGTGCTGAGTAGACTGAGACAATCACATCCTAACTCTATGGCATTTATGTACTCTTTTTATTAAAGAAAAGCCTTCAGTCTCTCTCTTTATTGTAAGTTCTTACTCTGTGCTAAGCTTTTGCAGAAACTATTCTTAAGCATCTTCTGAAACTCATCTCTCTGCTAACTGCTTGTCTCTGTGCCTCAGCTTCCGTGGTTTCTTCAGACACTTTGGTCCCATGTCAGTAGATTCGTGTACATTGCACTGAATACCTTTCCATGTATTTACATACTGGCAGTGTGAGGGTGTCACTTTTCAATTACAGTTAATGGTGTGAGATGATTCAGCACTTTTTGATCAAAAAGTACCTGGAAGCATTTTGCATGTTTTCTTTAAAGTGTCCATCTCTGCTTGAGTAGAGCACAGTCACAAAGTACTTGGCTTTAGCAGACTCCCCTTTGTCAGGCTTCACCTGAATTCCTTGTGCTTTTAGCATTTTGTGTTAGAAGCTTGTCTGTACAGAAGCCATTAACTGAGACTCTCGTTAGCAGTCATCCCTGTCTTAGTGGTGTAAAGTTCAAATCAGTAAATGTAAAAGCAGAAATATCAGTTTCTGGAATTGGTTGTCTTCTCTTATAGAAAACTTAAAACTTCTAAACATTGTTTCCCTGAAACAAAGGAATTTTACAGAAGGTTCCTCTGGATTAGGTTTTTGTGCAAGGAAAAATATGCACTTAAATGTTCTCAAAAGATGTAAAGAAATTATTGCCATCAAATTGCAGAGATGGGTACTCTGCACACACACTTCAAAGCAGATGTGGCTGCTATTACCAATGTTCATGCACTTTTTTTTCTTTTTCAGAGGATAGTAGAAAATGAGAAACTAAATGCTGAGAAAACATCAAAACAGAAGGTGGATCTTCAGTCATTACCCACACGTGCCTACTTGGATCAGACAGTTGTACCTATCTTGCTACAGGGACTTGCTGTTCTTGCAAAAGAGAGGTAAGATGTTTCCACGTTCCTTCCATTCCTGGGAAAAGGTAGGTCTCAAACTTGGGCAGTGCAGCACCTCTCAGACCTCACACACCAAATATGGTTTTACTCTTTGTAAGATCATCATTACAACAGGTTTATGAGCCTATGAATTACTGTGATTGCAGGATGGGTTCCTCACTTAGGCATGCATGGCATGGTAGGAGTTATTGATTGAATTAATGATCTCCCAATGAGGTACGCTGCTGTAGAAGTTTAGAGGGGAAAATGGGAGGGATTTTGTTACTGATTTTATCACATAATTCACCTTAGAGAAGCAAGGAAAGAGGATGTTCTAGTTCTGAAGATTTTTGTAGTGTGGAATTATAAAGAGTTCTGCTTGACATTTAAGAGAAGGAAAGACAAATCAGGCATGACATACATCTTTGTCAGAGATTAAAATACTTTCTACAGGGCGAGGCTGAGCCTGCACTGTCAACACAGTAAGAAGCAGACTGATGGTTTATCCTCTGAGTAAATATTATGCTGTTGAGGTGCCCCAGCTCTCTTTACCAGTCAGTGTAGAAAGGTATCCTTCAATAACAGCAAACAGGTGTTCATCTTAACAAAACTGATTTTTGGCCTTCTGCTGTCCCCTCTCTAATGGCAAATCATACTGTGTGTAACCATCTCTCAAATTGAAATAATACAATCAAAAGCTGGTATAGATGACCATAATTGCATCATGGCACCTACAATCAGAAAAACCATCAACAGTGTATGAACTTCAAAAGGAGTTGGGAATTTAAACTGCAGTGTACAGACAACTAATTAAGCAAAATTAGGCGCCTGGGAAGGTCCACCCCATGTGCAGATCTTCAGCTGACGTGTGTGGGAGTTCTACTGCAGAGTCAATGTAAAATACAGCCCAAGGTTAATACTCCACCTTACACTCTGGATACTTGTGTGACAAGAAGGCTTTTTACTTCCCTTTCCCTTCCCTTTCTCTTTCCCTTGCTTTGCCTTTTTCCCATCTTCTTTATGGGGGCTCATCACAGGAGTGAAATTGGATCATTGATAGGAGGGGTTGGGAACATACAGGTAAAAATGTGAATAGTATGAACCTGCCAGGTCAAACTGCCTGTTCACCTGAGCATAAGAAACCTTCAGGAGTGAGAAAGCTGAACTGTCAGCTCTGCTGTATAATCTACTGCTAAAAATTGAACAGGAAAGTAACTAGTGGATGCTAAGTTCTTCAAGGGAATATAGAAATGTTCAGGGAACAGCCCAGTACATCTGATGATCATGCCTAGGATTCAGTAGAAATTACCATCCAGGATACTGAGCATATGGATAAGTGACATATTTGGGAGGAGGTCAACACAATTTTTGTCAGGTCTTTTAAGTGTCTTGGGGTTTATTGGAGTCAGCAAGCATACATAAAGAGGAATGCAGATGATGCAGTGTGTCTGTTTAAATTTCAGAGAAGTTCTTCACATCGTTATTCGCTAACAGATTTTTAAAGTTAGCTGCTGTTGGGATTAAAGGAAACAACACCTTTATATGGATGAGGAACTGATGGGAAGATATGAAATAGAGGGTAGAAGTAAATGCTGAATTTTCATGGTGAAATGTTGCAGTGCAAAATGCTTCAACACTAGAATAATAGAAAATATCACTTAAAACAATTCGAGAGTGGCTGAAAAAAGTTGTTAATGAAATTGAGTTTTACAAAATAGATTAGGGAGTTTTGTTTTTAAGTTTCTGTTTGTTTTTTAAGTTGATCGATTGTAAATAATTGCACAGGAACTTCATAAAACTGTGAAGACTGCCATGAAAAATTTAAACTGACAGTGACATTGAATCCAAATAAACATAAATTTGTGGACCTCTGAGGGTAGTGAAAAACACTACTGACAAGATGTTAGATAATGAGCTGAAAATTACCCTTGTGGAAACATGTATATGTCATGTATATACATGTATATGTCAATGCACTGCCTTAATCAAAAATAAATTCTGAATGGTAGGACTTAGAAATAGAAGGGGTAAAACCAACTTAAAATTAAAGGGGTAAAACACAAGCATAATGTCACCATTTAAATTTGTAATGTTCATGTGTTTTTAATATTATATGTAATCCCCCTGTATTCTGGTAGAATGTGAAAAAGTGAGAGTGGCAAGGTGGTCAGAAGTGTGGAATTCTATGGAATGTATATGGAGTGGCTGAATAGATGATATCTAGAAAAGAGGCTTCTGTGGATGAACATATTAGGAGCCTGTTAAATCGCAGCAGCACAGAGATGATGGATTGGGATGGACTGTTTATTATCTCTTCTGATACAGTAATCAAATTAAATGAAGCAAATAGCAAATTTATAACGAACGAAAGGGCTGATGTTTCACAGGTCACATAATTAAGCTATTTTTTTTTTGCTTTCAGTTGAGGATATTAACATTTTATTTGTGTTCAAGAGGCAACTGGTCAAGGCTGTAGAGGAATCCACCCAGGACTATTAAGGGTGCTAGCTCAGAGATTATTACATGCTTGGGAGCCAAAAGGATGGTCCTGAGAAGTATCTCTGCATATTTTTGTTGTTGTTGTTTTTGTGCTCTTTATAGGCATATTTGCTCACTGCCAGACCTTTGGTTTAACCTGCTGTGGAATAAGTGTGTCATTTATTCTGTGGACAGAATCCAGATTAGCAGGATTCACGTGGTATAGCTGGAGGAGTTCTTTTTTAAAAAACTACAGACTAAGGCCAGTGATCAAAAGTGTTTCTTATTGACTACTTGCAAGTTACAGCACTTCTCACACTTGAAGATTTGTTGTGTTTGTTTCAATTGCCAGAAACCACAAAATCAACTCTTAATACACTAAGCTACACAATAACCACTTGAAAAAAAATTAAGCAAAAAGCAGAGATTCAGTTTTACTTTAAATAGCATGAGTTAAAGAAATAGGCAAATGCATGTCATATCCAGTGATGTACATACAGTATTTATACTTACAGACTGTGGTTTTAGGTATGTAATCGTCCTAGCAATTTAGTAACATTGAACCAGCAGTGACTAAGACCCTTTTTAAAAACTTTCTCATTTGACATAAACTGGAAATTTACAGTCACTCTAGGTAGTTGATCATCCCTAAATGAGTGCTTAGAAGTGTCTGGGAGGAGTTATGTTGCTTTTAAGGGAAGGTGATTGGTCCTTCAGCTACCTAATTTCATATAATAAAAAATAATTGCTTTTGATTTACTTTTTTTCTTTGCAGACCACCCAATCCCATTGAATTTCTAGCAGCATATCTTTTAAAAAACAAGTCACAATTTGAGGACCGAAATTAACTCCATAAAAATGAGGACATTTTGGCTGCTAGACTGAAATGCTGATTTGCCGCCATTTGTTTTCTGCTGTAAAAATCCTTTGGCCACGTTGTTGTCTTTCTAAACTGCACAATTTGCTTTATCTTTTGAGTTTATTTAATAAAGAACACTTTACATTTAACTGTTCTCTTGTTTTAAACTAGTTATTAAGAGACTTTCAAAATAAAGTACTGAAACTGCACTACTGGATGAAAGTCTGAATAATTCCATGGGGCTACATCCTCTGAAAGCATGGCATAAAGGGGAACATTTATTACAAGAATCACATGGCTGATAATTTATATGATTTAATTTGATTTGATTTCATTATTACTTATTTTATTTATACCACCCTCCAGTGCAACATGCCTAAACAGAAAGCAAACAAATGCAGAACAATTAAAATTTATTTATTAAGTAGAGAGGAGTGAACTTCTTCAGGACACCAGGAAATGGATTTAGTTTTAGCAAACAATGAGATCCAGCAGCTGAACAGATCACCTACAGCCAGCCGCCAGTGTCTCACATAGGAACATTTATGAGGTGTTCAGCATTTGACATTGATCTTCTATGATTGGATTCAGTGTACTGGATTCAGCTGAAGCACAGAATGAATTTGGAAGTGATGTATAAGAGTTCTGTAATTCAGTTCTCTGTACTGCCACCCTTAGTTGAATTGTCTAAAAACTTGAAGGGACTGAGGTCTTGCTGTTAGCCTTAGTAGGAAGGTTCTCACTATTTTACATATATCTTAGTATCTGAAATCAGAAACATTGAATTAGTACAGTCTAAGAGCAGTAAGAGTGGGGGACTCTTGAAAGAAGCCTACAAACCCCAAATCAAGCCTAAAAGCTGTCTTTTGGGAAATGTACCAAAATTTGGAAAAAGATGACTAATTCTATTGCATTGTGGTGAACACAGTCTCCATCAAACAGTGACACTAAAATGATATTGAAAGGATTTTAACAACAGTGTTTTGACTTTCTGCAATGATTAATAACATTTAAGTGAAGACAAGGAAACACCATAAGGACTTGGTACTGCTATTTTTATTGCTAAAATGGCATTCCAACATTTCATAAGAAACAACTTTGCAAGACTAAGAACTGTTAAATGCAGAGAGAATCTATGCTGCTCCCCAGCTTCTACGTTGAGAATTTGTGCAAGACCAAACAAAAAGAAACAGTTTTGCTTTTAATCCTCCCCACACAGAGCAGTTTTCCTAGATTGTTATACCTGAATTCAGAATAAAATCAGATTTCTTACCTGACAGTAAGCCCTGTCAAGCAGCTGCACAAAACTTGAAACACTCTGGCTTTCTGCACAGCTCTTGCATCAACCTGGACTCTCAAAGCATCAGTCCCAGTGCTAAGGGAAGCTGTCCCTGCCATCTGCTCAATGCTGGTGTCACTGGTATGTGGTGTCATCTATTATTTTCCCATCTAGGCTAGACATTTCATTCAAGAGAATGAAAAAGCCATGTTCACACAGTGATGATGTTAGAAGATTTACTACAGCAGCTTTTCTGGGCAGCCTCTTCTAAGAAGTAAATTGAAATGTAACTAGCAGCAGTGAACTCACCAGCTCTGAGAATTAAATCTTAGTGATTCCTGTGAAGGTATGACAAGCCAACAAGACAAGCACAACTGTTTTTCTTTACTTGTTAAATTGGCTTCACCAATTGAGAGCTTCTGCATAGAAGATACTCTGTAACAGGAATAAATAGCAAGTTACTGCCTGTATTATCTAGTTCTCAGTTACAAAATCAAGTCTGAATTTTAAAAGCATTTACTTCTTTTAAACTCTTCACTACAAAACAATGAAAATTCTGTGAAGAGACTTGACAGATGCTTGCTGTCCCATTTTAATCTAGAAAGAAAGTGGTACTGTTTTTCCACAGGAAATTACCTTTCTGAAAGCTTCAAGATAAATTGTATTTATGTTTGAAATACATATACATTTAGAGAAAAAGCTTGAAGAAGTACTTTAAAATGGCAACTTTAGATGTATGACAGGCTACTGCTAAGTAGCTGAAAGCCATTAGGTCTTTTTCTAATTTTTTTTTTATTGTTCCCTACCCCAGGTAATTGAGTATATGCTCCAAATGGCAGTAAAATTGAGTAGAAAATAAAATTGAATACCTAGTTTACTTGACAACATGCCTTTTAGGATGACTATTTTAGATCTCCAATATCCAGAAGTTACTATTCAGTAACTGTGAAAGAATTATATATGAGTCATATGCAGTATTTTGAAGTGTGCCTTTTTAACTGCTTCCACTGAGAACATTGTCTTTTACCTGGAAGGGAACAATGACAGAAGAAAGGATTTCCCACTAAAAGCAATTCTGATCAAAGGATTCTACATCCTTCTATTCTGAAGCCTGTTACCACCTAAAATTACATTTTGACTTGCCAAATCCTTTTTTTTTCTCCTCTGATTTATCAAGGACTTTCTCCAAAATCAGTATGTCTTTGAGCAACCCATTTTATTTTCTGAGGCGCTGTCACCATTGCAAAAGCAGTCGGATCAAAAGAACTTTTTTCTCCCCATCAGACTTTCTAGAAATAAAAGACCTGCTTTCAAACAAATTAAAAATCTGAAATTTTCTGAAAGATACAAGCAGCTGAAACCCGTAGGTTGGAAACGAAACATGAGAAAAATTCCTATGCCTACCACGCTTCATAGAGTGGAGGTTTTGATATATTCTTATCATTGTACTAATTACATAACAAATTATTCTTAGCCAAGGCTTAGCTTGTGTTCCCTATTCCCTTTCATAGTCAGGATTCATTTTAAGAGTCACTACATAGCCTAGATCACAGAAATACAGAATGCCAGCTGTTACAGAAAGAGGCATTTTACCTGGTGATGAAAAGTCTATCAGCACTGTTTCTGCCAATGTTCCCATTCAAATACAGTTTTAAGCAAGGACTTCAAATGTAAATGTACCATGAATAATTATGGGGCAGTTTACATCAGTGCTAGTGCAACACTGACTAGGAATGTGTCATATTCCTATTCCAAAGGTGCTTTTAGCTCTCTTCTTCAAGTTTGCTTTGCAATTGTGTGTAACAGACCTGTTTTCCAAGAGGAGCCTAAATTGATAAAAGACTGCTGGGTGGTTGAGAAGTATTTACAGGTTGGATAATTACCCACTGATATTATCTCAGATGCTTTTATGTTACACAGGAAGTGGAGATATTTCCCTTGTAAGGATTGTGAAGCTGGGGGTGAGGCGGGGGTGTCTGCTTTTAACAGTAGAAGGAAGGAGTGGTAGGAACAGCAGGTTCCTCAGATGCAGAACAACAGTTTGTAAATAGAAAAACCTAAAGTAACAGTGAACAGCTTCCTGAGAAGGGAGGGGACAGGAAGTGGACATTGTGAAAAACACAATAGGAAAAAACCACATGCATGAAGACAATGAGAGCAAAAACCAAGAAAGTAACAGACCGTGAAAGCTGGGCCAGCTGAAAATGTCCCATCCCAGCTGGTCACAGGGTGCTGGTGAGGACATGCTAAGGACACTTGTCAGTGCTTTATGCTTTTCCTCCAGGTAAGGAACAAACTGCCAACAGACACAAGTGGAGCAGAGGTCTGTGCTTTAAGGGTGTGCATACTTGGGGGATTGTCCCTGCATTGTGTCAGCTCTCTCCTGCATATCAGAGAAAAACGACTGGAATAACAGCTTGGAACTGTTCAGTGCTCCTGTTACTGTTCCCCATACAAACAGCACTTGAAAGAACTGTAGATGAAGCTGGAGCATCTCCTGACCTAAGCCATGCTTCACATCATTCCACTGAAAGTTCAGCCTAGTTTCTCAGTTTGTGGCTAGAACATTTCCATGCTCTGTGTCCCAAGCACCAGGGACTGCCATAGGTGGGATCCCACCCTGTGGGATAGAACACCCAAGGATCAAGTCCAACTCCTGGCCCTGCACAGGACACCCCAAGACTCACACCATGTGCCTGAGAGCGTTTTCCAAACATTTCTTGAAGAGCTGACTGCTTTTCTGTTTCTGCCTCTTCCATTTACACGTGGTACTGAGGGAGCCCCTTACACAAACAGTTCGTGATCAGGAGAGGACAGTAATCACTAAACACTGCTCAATGGTATCACCACTTGAGATAGGGTACAAATTAATATCCTACTGTCACCCTTAGCAGTGGAAATGGCAGAATTTCCTTTTGTAGTGTTATGGCTGACAAGCTTTGTCAGAAGCAAGCAAAAACTGGAGGATGTTCTCCAGCTTCTCTGGGCTCTGGACTGACAGTGCTAATGGACAACAGAGAAGGGCAGAGATTTCACCTGGCTGTCACAGTGTTTGTGGCACACACCACAATTTAAGGATTAGCAAAGAGAAAGCCTGTGCTTTCTGTGAGCTGCTAACACTGAGCTGTAGTGCTCCTCTGCATCTACATGGATGCTGTGTTCGTGTTACACCCAGTAAAAACTTCATCCCAATCTGTGCCTAGTCTAGGAGAGGTAAAACTGCACACAAGGAAAGAAAGGTTAATGAGGAAAGCAAGGGAGAAGGAAGCTTAGAAAAGAAGCACGTGGAGAAAAGGAATCCAGCCTGTTATATAGCAACAACAAGAAGAAATATATTTAAGGAATTTTAAAAGGCAAGCAGAATAGGAAAAAAACACATCTAAAGAAAGGTAGTACACCCAGAAGAAAATACTTATAAAATGCTTTTACTTAGTAAACCATCTGGATTACTAATCAGAAGTTCTTATATTTTAATTTAATTGAAAGGGAAATACTTAGAGAAAATTAAAGTTGTTCCTCTAAGTGATAGAAAATAATACTAGATAATGAAAAATAATGTTTTATAATAAAATGTTCCTCCTAGCAGACTCTTCTGCTGGTGATGGCCCGTGGGACAATGGTGTATCAATAACTTGAATATACCCTGGTGTGATATAATCACAACATGTATTTTTCTCCACGCAGTAAAATTTATCCTCTGCTGCATTTAGTTAACTTTATTGAAGGATTAGTTTATTGAAGGATCACTTCAGGAACTACTCTTAGTACTGAAGTTTATGTAAATGAATTGAGAGGTGTAAATGGGTATCACAACTACCAATATAGTTTTATGTTAAAAGAATCAGGTGGAGTAGTTCTTCCACTCTAGGTAGCAGTTATAATCTGCATTAACCTTTTTGAAGACACTGTTTGTAAAATAACAATACAATACTGTAAGGATATGTAGAGCAGTGAAAGCTTCATAAAACATTTGCTGGGATAATCGGGCCCCATTTCCTCATGGCTACATATGAGAAATATGAAAAATGAAATATGAAAAATGGAGAGCCCGGTTGTTACTGCCCCTCATCTGCACTGGCACGGCAGTGTCATGGGTGCACAGGAGGTTCCTCACTGATGGAAAGGAGACCAGCCATGCCTCCAGCAGGAGCCTTTTTGATCCCCAAGACATCTGCCAACAATGCCTTTGTCCCCTCACTACGTTTTACAGTAAAAAAAAATCAGAACTAAAGCAAACAGAAACAAAACAACCCCCTCAAACCTCTGTATTTTGCATGTGTTTGTAATTGCCTGGAGGACTTTTCGAAGCATTAGATGACAAAGGGGGAGGAGGAGAATGTGTTTCCTGACCTGGCTCCACCTCACAAGGGCCCAGTCTGCCTTTAGGGCCTCAATGGCCGCAGCCCCTCATCTCTCTCTCCTCTTGTGGTTTCCTCTCTGCTGGTTGCACCTCTCACGTCAGCGGCTGAAATTGCTTTTTCCCTTCCCCCTTTTGTGCCGGCCATGCTCCTCTTTTCAGTCCTGCCTCGTTAGCTATTTTCAGCCGCGCCTGATGTCTCCATGGCAGCACTCCATTCACCCAGATAATAATAAAAAAAATAAAATAAAAATTAAAGGGGTGGGGAAGTACTAAGAACCGGAGCTTTCCACACAGCTGCACTCCCACGGCCCTCGCTCCGAGGCACTGCGGGCAGGGAGGGAGGCGCGGAGAAGGATCCCGGCTCGGAAACACGGAGCCCCAGCACAGCAAAATCCCTGGAGCCCTCAGCATCCCGAGTGCTCCAGGGGCCGTGCCGGGGGGGAAAGCGGTGGATCAGGGGATGAGGGGCCGCGGGCCACCCCGGGGGTCTCCGGCCCCCCCGCCCCGCTCCCCTCACCTGACCCGCGCCCGGAATCTGCCCCGCCACCACGGAGACACGGCCCGGCCAATCAGCGCGCACGGCACCCATCGCCACGGCAACGCGCCGCCCAATCGGCAGCGGGCTCTCCCGCCTGGCCCCGCCCCTCACCCCCTCCCCCGCGGGGCGGTGCCACACTTGTCAAAGGGGTGGGCGTGGCCGAAGGAGGGTGAGCGGCCAATCACGATGAGGCTTTTGCTTTGGTGCCCAATGGGGGCGCGGCGGCCGCGCGGCCCTTAGTCCACGGGAGCCGAGCGGGGCCAAACCCAGCTGCGGCCGCGGCCTCCTTCTCTCCGTGCCCCCCCATCCGCCGGCGCGGAGTTGGCGGCGGCGGCTTCGGGCTCTGTCCCCGCGTCCCCCCTCCGCGACCCCGCCCGGCCCCGCGCCCCCGGCCCGCGCCGCTCCGGCAGCGCCGCCTCCGCCCGCGGGGCCCGGGCCGTGCCGGGGGAGGAGGGGGAGCAGCGCCGCCGCCGCCGCCGCCGCCGCCGCGGGCGGGCCCGTCCCCCAGCGCCCCCCCCGAACACCATAGGCGGCTCCGGCTCCAAGATGTCCAACCGGGTGCTCTGCCGGGAGGCCAGCCACGCCGGCAGCTGGTACACGGCCTCAGGTACCGCCGCCGGGAGCGGGGAGCGGGGCGGCGGGGGCTGAATCAGCACTTTGGGGCCGCCGGGGCCGGTACCGGGCGCGGGGAGGGGCCGCGGGCTCCGCCCCCGCCGGCACATGGCGGGAGGGAGGGCGGGGGGCCGGGGGCTGCCGGGCCCGGGCACCGGTGGAGAGCGGGCAGAGCCGGGCAGGGGGAGCCGCCGAGCGCCCCAACACACCTGCCGTGTCCCTCTCCTCCGGCCCGGTACCGCAGCGGCGCCTCCCGGCGGAAACCGGCGTTTGTTTGGTCGTCGCCGGGGATGGATCGGGCCCTCGGCTTGTGCCTCGTGTGCCTGCCCTGCCCTGCCCGGCCCGGCCCGGCAGCCGCAGCTCCGTGTCACGGCGGCGGGGCGGGAGCCGGCCCGGACCGAGTGTTGCTGCTCTCCCTTAGAGCACACCGACGGATGACGGATTTCAGTGTTTTCCAACTGCTCCTGGGTGGTGTTTTTATTTGTTTGTTTGTTTGTTTGTTTTTTTTTTTTTTTTTTTTTTTTTTTTTTTTTTTTTTTAGTTTCATGAGAAAACACCTCCCGTCTCCGGTTAGACGGCAGGGGGAAAGGTGTGAAAACAGCGAGGTTTATTTCACTTCTTGTCGACATGCGAAAACAGGGAGATTTATTTCTCTTTTTGTAGTCCAAGAAAACCTATTTTTTCCTTCCCGAGTGCTTTTTTTTTTTTTTTTTTTTTTTAGTAGCACTAAAAAGTTACTAAGCGATAGTGGCGAGCGGCTCTGTCCATTTAAACATGTGGTAGGAAGAATAGGAGAGAAACGTGGTGCATTGGATGGCGAGCTACTGCTCCCCTCACCCACCCAGAAAAAAGGCAGAAATACCTAATAATGCCTCGATAGCATTTCTGCTTGGAGATAAGTTTTGTTCGGTTTGGGGGCCTTTGTGAAAAGGATGCACATTTGTCTTCTCAGAGCTGTTAATAAGATTTGTGAGGGATGTTCTTTTACTGGCCTCGGGAGTAAAGATGATTATAAAACTGCAGGTGAACGAGCTTAGATGAACAAGAGGCTGTGGTAATGAGCAGTTCAGAGGGATAGGGGGTACAATTGGAAATAAACCAAACAATGGAGTGTTGCATTCAGGATCCTAAATTAACATCCAAGAAGAATTGAATGTGAAAAGTCATACACTTGGGTAAAATAGAAGTGTTTTCCCCTCTCCTCCATAAATTGATGAATGAGGTACGAGGCAAAAAATGAAAGGGAAGAAAAGAAATACGGGGAGGAGGGCAACACAGGAAGAGGAGGATTGTGTGATAAGTAGCTGGGCTTCAAATGGTTGGGTAGGCATTTTCGAGACAACAATAGAGGATGATTGTTTTCCTTCTAAACTTAATATTCTAAACATAATTCTCGTGAAACTGGCCTCAAATCTTTGTGCAGCTTGCATCTACATTTATTTCCAATGATCTAGAAAGGCACGTAGTACTCCATTTACAGAAAATATACAAAATCATATCAAAAGTATATATTTAACCATGTGCAAAGACATTAAAACATCAGAGCTTTGTGGTAATCACCTTGGTCATGCAATTTGTATTTTCATTTATGAGTAAGGCAGAAAACTGATCTGTGATGTGGAATGGCTATGACCTTACACACAAATTTTGTAGTTTGTTTGATATTGGACTTCATATCAAGTTATTACCAGGTACTTGCCAATAAGAATTTTAATTTTTAAAAAATACTTTTAAGAGGCGCGGATACTGTGCTTGACTGTTTTATTTCTATAAAAATTAAATGCATAATTTAGTTAGACTACACTCTGGTAAGTGTGTGTGACTAGTTTGGCCAGTACTAGTTGTTTGTAGTAGGACATCCAAAAGCATGTTAGTCCCATTGCTTTTGGGCAGCCCTCTGGCAGTTGCTGATTGAGGAGATGTGGGATGGCTGCCCAGACACACTGCTTGAAAAAAACCCTCCAACTGAATCATGTTGTAATAATGAATTATGACAGCTGTGCTTGTGACAAGTTAAATTGTTACAGTGTTATGGTGGGGGTAAGTGGTTGATGTTGCATAATCTGGGGATTTTGGAAAGACGTTTTTCCTTAAATGAACTAGGAATATTATGTGACTTGCTATAGAATTCTCTCCTGCTGTTTGCACTGTGTATTGGGGAGCAGGAATTGTGCCTGTTCAGCAAGACAAGGACTACCTATTATTCATTGCTTGAAAGCTAATTTTTATGTGCCATTTAGGAAGGTCCATCAAAACTAGAGAGAAAACAAATGGGGGCCCAAGAGGCTGTGTGTTCATCATAGATTTAACCTAAAATCTTCCTGTATTTCAGGTCAGATACACATGTCAGCTGCAATATCAAACTCCTCATAGGCTACTCAATTGTACTACTTGAAGAAAGTGGATTTTACCATGTGTTTTTAGCCTGCATAGCTTCAAGGCTGGAGCTGAGACAGGGATTAGTTTGAATTGTGATAGTTCTTCAGTGTGTTCCCATGGTTCTCTGGGGATTATCTTTTCAAGTCCTCCTACCTCCTCGGTTCTTCACGCTATAGTCTCAGCCCAGAAGCGATTTGCTGCGTTATATATAAACTGGTTAGTGGTTAAGCTTCCCTTTTCCTCCAAACTGCTCTCTTTCTTCAGAGCTGAGTTTGATTACACAGCCTGAGTGGATACCCTGGCTACCCTCATCCTGTGCTGTAGTTAAGATGGCCCGTCTGAAAGGGTAGTGAGAAATGTGATTTTTGACAGATATGTTCAAAATCTTTACATCTCAAAGCATTTTTAAAGGGGCTGAGTGAGGATAAGGTTTTTAAGTTGTATTGTGTCCTGAGGTGCCTGGTACCTAGGGCTAAAACATCAACATATCATCCAGGATTGATGCATGGCATCCTGGACTTGGGAGGGGATTTACTGCAAAAGTGAAGCACCCATTGCTATTAAAAAACAAACAAACAACAAAAAACTCTAAAATCTGGCTATAGAAGTCAGCTCTGGGAAAAAAGGGCCAAAGCCAGCTGAGGGGGAAGAAGACAAAGGATGGATCCAGAATGCTGACCAGCTTTTGTGGTCAGAAGATATTCATAAATTGGGTTAGCTGTCTCCTCTCCACTCCAGGAGTGGAAGGAGTGAAGCTACAACTTCACTTCAGAAGTGAAGCCACAACTACTACTCTTTGCGGATGGTCAATGCAAGGTGTGTAAGAGGGTTTAGAAGAAATGCCACTTCTTTTCTTTCAAGGCTGCTTGCTCATTTCCATGGGACAGCAATTGCATCAGCTGAAAATAGACCATTGCTCCATGGTTTTCTCTGGCCATAGGATATGCACTGCTTGGGTTCTGCCTTGGAAAACAAACATGCACTCCATTCTAGTAGGAGTAGGCCACCTACTTGTATGGTGCTAATGAATGCTGTAGAGCAGGTGGGACTGGCTGTGCAATTAGGCACATCCAGGCATGTTCACATGTTAGAATGTTTCATCTAAGTAAACAACTTTGTATTAGAGGGAAAGTGAGGTCTCAGGTAAAAAGCTCACTGGTTCCTACTCAATAAAGTTGAGAAGGGGGCAAGAAGTGGAAGATGAACTTCACCATAATATTAGCATTTGACTTCCCATGTGTTCTTCATTGTGGGCTGTTGTAACAAAACAAACAAACAAACAAAAATCTAACAATTAAGTTCTTTAAGAAGTTTCAGCAGGTGAGTTCAGTATGAGTATTTTAACCAAAATGATTGTCATCTTTTTTCCTCTAGAATTCTTGGTGTGGGGAAGTTAATGTTCATTCCACATCAGTCAATGCAGTATCTTAATGAACTTCAGGTGTAACCTCTGGAACATTTGATTGGCAGTGAACAGAACAGTGAATTCTGGTCAGTTGTTTCTCCTCCTACTTAGCAGCACAGTTGAGTATGGGAAACTTACAGCTGAGCTTCCAAACTGAAACTGTGCTATGTCCATTGCTGATAGTAGGCCACTGGTCTAAAGAACCTTGTTCTTTACTCGAAGAGCTTGATCTGCATGTCTGCTTTTAAAAAAAAGTCAGTGGTATATGACATGCCATTGCTTTTGTGGACTAGCAGGTTGGTGTATGGTGGCCACTGAAAACATTTACAAAATTTAGATGAAAGCATACAATGTAAATAAAAATATCACACAGACTGCTGTCATGTAGATTGTTTTAAAAAAATCACCCGTGTGTGGTGAAAAATAGTACACTCACATTTATTTTTGGAAGAAAGTCCCAGTCCTGCTGTGTTAATTCAACCACCTAGTATCCAGACCTTTTGAGAAATTGACTTTTAACCAGCAGGTGGAAGAGGAAGATTAAAGAAAACTTGAAAAACAAAAAGACATAATTTTCAGTGTCTTTGAATGCAGGCAAACACATTCCTAGATACAAAAGGAGCAGATGAAATGCAATGGAAATGACATGTTATCCTGAGCATGGACTGTATGCAGGATAGGGATGTTTATTCTTTGATGTGAATGGATTCAGTAAGTGCTGGGCAGTTACTGCTGTAGAAAATCAATCCATATGCCTCTGAAATGGAAATAAACATTAGCTATGTGCATCTTTTTTTTCCTCTGTCGTGACAACTGGGATGTCACATTATGGTGCTGAACATGGAGTATTGGCTCACAGCTGGCCTCTCTTGTCTGGCCCCTGGAAATGCTCACTGAATACTGCACTGCTCCTTACTAATGTGTGTGATAAGAGTTCTTGTTTCAGCTTTTCCCCAGTCAGTGGCATGGTGGTACAGGTAAAACATGAAGGTTTTTAGTAGGCTCTTCTAGGTCACAGGAATAAAAATCAAATTGAGAGTGTGTGTGAATAACAATACTGTGTGATGTGAAACCTGCCCTGAAAAACAAATTTTTGTTATATTAGTTAGGGCTTATTTCTCTGCTTTCCCTGACCAAACCATTGTGGCCAGAGGTGTGCTGTTTGCTTGTGCCTACTTGTTTGAACTAGGAGAACCTTAATTTCCATAAGCTTATTAATGCAAATGTGAGTTGGCAGAGTAATTGCTGTGTCGACTTGAAACACCATTGTGCTCATTGTCTTCAAAGCTCTTTTTTTTATGATGAGCCAAGCAAATGGCCACTAAATATTTTAAGAGACTTTAAAGTTAATGGTGCACTTGTGTTTAGAGTTTTCTGCTGTCCTAGCTTGTCAGCAAAAGGGCCCCAAAGGATGTAGGCACTGACATCTTGTTGCTATCATTTGTAAAGATTAAGCTTCTCACTTGTTTGGACAAGAAATGCCCGAACTCTTGAATAACTGACTGTCATACAGCCAGCAGTGTTTCCACCTTGTCTTTTGGGTGGAAGACTGCATGATGGTGTGTACCTCAGCAGGAAAGTATAATGCTTTGAAGAACTTCAGCAGATCAGAAAATAAATGAAAAGGCAATTATGTGCCATGAATGATCAGTTTAGAAATTCCATACCCCTCAAAGTTGGCCACTGTTTTTCTGCATTTGCAGTCTCTTCTATTCCTTTGTAATCCACAGTAAGATCAGTCTTAATGCTTTTTTACTGCCTTTGTACCAAATACTGCTTTTTCTGACGTCAAAACCCACTTACTCTGTTAGCAGCTCTGTGAGGTAGGCAGCTTCAAGGTGCAATAGCAGTGTGACTCTGAGATAGTAAAATTGCTCTCATTTGTGCCTTCTGGGGCTTGGGGGCCCTGAGGAGTGATGTGAGAATGGCTGTTGGTTTTAACAGTAGTGCTGTAATCCCAGCATTTGTATGCTTGTTGGCATGAGCTGGAACTTCTCATCAGCATTAGAGAGAGTGTGTACATCAGTCACAGCTGTTTCTGCTTTGCCATGATGTTGCTAAATGTGTGTAATCCCTTCCCCAGGCCTGCTGCCCACAGTTTCTAAGGGCAGATGCTGCTGCTGGGTTCACTGATCCTGAGTGGCTGTATCCCACTTTGACTTAAGGTGGATTCTCTTCTCTCTAGTGTGTTGGATATAGGTTTCTGCAGCAGCTGAAGTGGTCAGAAGGGAATATCATGTGTGACTGTGTGTGGTTTAGGGAATGCAGATGAGAAGATGTTCTCTGTGTCATAAAAGAGTCTATAAAAGTGGTTTACTGTGGCATGCCAAGAACCCTGGCATACTCCCCAAAACTGGAATAACTCATCACAGCTCGTTCATAAATGTAATGTAGAAGTAATGAATCATCATGTTGTTTGTAGATGGTCATAGACAAATGGCTCCAGGAAAACACGGAAAAAGCATGTGAAGGTGACTGAAATGAAATGTGGTTGAGTGGTGGACTTGGCAGTGTTAGGCTTATGGTTGGACTCTGTGATCTTAAGGTCTCTTCCAGCTTGAATAAGTCTATGATCTCTTGTAGTGAACGGAGCTTTCTGCAGTAGCAGGATAATTAATGTACTGATCATGAAATCTTAATGTTGTGACATTAGCTGAAGCATTACAAATACAGCTGTTAGCTTAAGTTCTTACCTTGCAATCTGTGAACAACTAATCATAGTGTCTTATGAATTCATCAAGTATTTGGTTTGCAGTGTTAAATACCAAATGTAATATCTCTCTCCCTTCGGTCGTTTATCTTTTTTTAGGCTTTTTATGGGGAAACTGGATGTGTCATTAGTGATTCTTTTATGAATTAAACATGGAACACAGCATTAATATGCAGACTGTATTATTTAGCATTGTATACTGAAAAAAGTGTACTGGAATAATTTGAAATACAATTTCTAGATTATTATTTCCAGCTGAATCACTTAAATACTGTCAAAATCAATATACTTGAAGAAAAGAATGTAGATTCAACTTTCACTGTGCAGTTGGAATTGAAAAAGAGTTTTATATTTGGTGTAATTTTAGTATCATTAAAATAGGCCCACAAATATCACTTAGTGAATACCTTCACAATTTTCATTTACATTCAGTGTGTATTAGAGCCAAAATCATTCTCAGAGGTATGGAGCAGAACGTTTGTTTGGATTTCTGAATGACCTGAGTACTAAGGGGTTTTTTATAAAGCTACGTAGATACATGTTAGTTGATAATCTTAATGAGTGGTGCTATAGTTTGATTTTTTTTATTTATTTTTTTTAAATTCCTGCCAACTTTCAGTAAAGGAAAATCAAGAACTAGTGGAATACTGGAGAACTGGGGCACGCAAGTAAAAACTGCCACCAAAGCAGATTTCTGTATCTGTTTCAATGTTTCCGTTGTGGCTTCAGTTTTATTTTCCCCCATTCAAGCATTACTTGCAGTTATAGTTCCCTCTTATAATGTGTATAAGTAGGAATTAATGTGGCATTGGTGGAATCTCTATTTGCATCTTAATTTTTCTCCCCAGTTCTTCTTTGCATGTGTAAATTCTTGCATTGCCTATAATCTTATTTGGCCCTTTTATCAATATTGGAGGAGACTATGCTAGCAGTGGAGAATGTGCCTATTAACATGAGTTGTTGGAAGTTACCTTCTATATCTGACAAATCCTAGTCTTTCTTTGCATAGCTAAAACTTGTTCTTTATTCAAAGATTTGGCTTTTGTGACATTGGAAGGAGGTTTGGTTTTTTTTCAAGTGCAGTCTGTGTTTTTTGAAAAGTCCTTTCTGAATTTTAACTTTTAATTCTCTGTCACATTTCAGATTTGAGTTTGCCTAACAGTTGTTTTAGATTCACCTTCAGAATTGTGAAGAGAGGAGCTCCCTTGAGTTCCAGTTACTAAACTAATTGTATGCCAGTCCCTAGGATTTCACTAATACTTTGATTTTTCTAACACTCTACAGAAGTAAAGACTTACTCGCTTTTTACCACACATGTGATATTTATTAGAGGCATTTTTAAGGTGTAGACTTTTTTTTGTCAATGGGAAAAGGTCGTTAAAAAGTGGAAGACTCAAAGAAGGCTGGTAACTCTTATAGGTAGGAGACATCCTTGGACAAGTAAAAGCTGTCAAGACTGGGGACTACAGTGTTCCTGTTGTTGTGCTCCAGCAGTACTTGCCTTGCTGCAAGTGCCGTACACATGCAGCCTGAGCAGTTTTCCCTGGTGCCTCTCTAAGTTTTGTTTGAGGTTTATGTTCTTCCAGTAAAAAAGAATTCACTGAGACTGAGGATTCAGAGCTAACACTGAGTCTTCCCTACCAATCTGAAGAAGTGTGCTTTGTATGTGTAATGGTGGCTGCAGGAAAAGGAGCAAAACACCATCACGTTGTGTTGACACTTGGCATACAAGGTGAGGTTGGCTGTGCAAAGAATGTGCTGGTTTGGCTTAAGCTACAAAGCCTAGACCATGACAGCTGTAAATTGGGGTGATGAACTTGGCTGACTCACTACCAGATGTCTTTGTGTTATTATTCTCTGGGTGACAATGGCATGCAAGTAATGTGGAAGGATTCTTTCTTACTTACTCTAGAGCTTTGTGATGGGACAATGTTGATTGTTAAAATAAGTTGTCCTTTTAGTCAAGATAATTGAATAAATGTTGCCTGTAGTAATTTCCATGATTTTGCCTAGAGGAGACTTCATCTGTGCTTGCAATTATTTTAAACCTTGGCATAACTTATAGTGATTTTCAAAGCAAAACAGGATGTGAAATAGCCACAGATAATGTCAGAAATCTTTAGTTACACACCTGTGTTTATTTATAACTGACTTCATAGGATTAAAATGCAGATCCTAATGTTACATACTTCAGTGAAGCTTCTATTTTGCTGCTTAACCTTCTTTTGATCAATGGAAGGTCTGATTTTACAGTATTAATGCAAGAGGATACATGGGTGGCAGTGCTGTTCACTATCCATGCTGGTCAGCTAAGGAGATACATGTTTGCTGGATTGTCTTGATGATTATTTTTCCAGTTAAACTTCCTTTAAATATGAACAAAGCCTACTTCTTTATGAAGATGTTACTCATCTACTATAATACAATTCCATATGGCAGAGCACAGCTACTGTGATAGCGTGGGTTTATTTATATTTTGTATAACCAATTCAAGTATTTTGACTTTAGCCTTAAGCATCCTCATGTTTGAGAAATTTGGAAAAAACTTGTCTGAACAGTTCAAGAAAAAGTTGGTGCTGATTTGGTAACAAGAAAATTACAGTTCTAGACTGTCCACTTCAAGTATTAGTAAGCATAGGAAGCTGCAGGTAAGGTCATACTTTTGTCAATTCATGTGGGTGCTGTTTGATTTTTTTTTTTTTTCCTTTAGCTAAAAGGTCATGGATATGTTGTACTCTCCCTTCTCTCTCTGGTAGTCCTCTGGAGAGAGAAATTTGATAGCATATTTTATTAAAATAGTGCAGGTAAGTATAAGTTGAAATGAAAGTTTACATTAGGTTAAAATTAATTATTTAAACAGGCACCTTATACTTGGCATTAAAGGGAAAAAAACTGAAAGCAGATGTGTTCCTTGGTCCTTAAGTAAACACTGACAGAAGTTTCTTCCCTTGGGTCATACAGATCTGTTATTTTACTGCCTCTAGGAAGAAAATATTACTTTGTTAGAGAATATGTGTCTGTAATAGCAGACTAAGCAAACCTGTGTATCTTACTCCACTACTACACTGTAAGATGGGAAGTTTTAGTCAGATTTGACTAATCATGAAATTTTAGGAAATTACCAGATGTTCTGACCTTTGTCTTTCAACTGTTTAGCAGGTTACCTGATTTATCTCAACCAAGGGCAAATCGTCTTAACCACATCCTTAGTGAAAAATCCTTGCTAAAGAAGGGATGGAGAAGGGCTAAGCACAGTGCCTTGCAGGAGAAGAGTTCCTCTTGGCTTAACAAATTCTGCCCCTTTTGCAGTTGTGCTGCCTATGGCTCCCTTCTTTAAGGAGAACAGGTCAAGTGGGGCGAAGTAATGTTTAAGTCTGGGTATTCAGTGGTGGGGAAAAAAGTGTCCTAAAGACCTTCATTCAGAAAGTATTTTATCTTTCTGTGTATTTTGGGAGAATTAAGAAGTAAACAAATTTTTAGGTGATTTGTTTCTTTACTCAAATAAAGAATAACTCAAATAACAAAAGTGGTAATACTGCAAAAGAGTACTGTTTTGTTAGTCTCCTATTATCTGAGGAGGAGGATGGAAATATAAACATATTTATTTTTACTTTGCTTCTCCAGTAGCCTCCATTTTCTAAGATGTCATTATGCTTATCTCTATTGTGCATCAGCTGCTTGTAATTTCCCCAAGCAACAGAGGCAGCAGAACAGAATTGGTATGTGGTGGAATATCTGTAACAGTTTCATCATTTCCCAAAGTCACTGTATGACATGAGTGACAGCTAATCAGTGTCACTCTTTCACCTTGTTAGAGTTGTAGACAGTAACTAAAGTGGAATAGAAGGCTTAGGAAAATGGTGCTGCACTTGTTCACTTTCTTTATGTATGAAGGTAGGGCTCTTCACAACTACAGAAGTTGTCCTTTTTCAAGAAACATATGGATTTAAGTTTTGTATAAAAACTAGTGCTTCAACACCTCTACCCTTCACCCCCGTGTTTTCTAGGGAAAGCTTTTTGACTATCCCTGGTTAGAGACTGATTGGATTCTGCAAAAGTTGACATCTTTTCGCTCATTGTCTGTGGTTCTTGTCAGCCTTTTGGAGAGCTGTCAGCCCTTGTCAGGGCTGTTTGGAACATATCTGTGAAATGGCTTCAGATACTTTAATTTGGTTTTGACTTACACGGGCGGTTGGTAGTTCAACACCTGCGTGGGGGAGATACAAAGATCTATAACATGCATGGAAGAAGAAAAGCAGCTTGCTGCACCACACTTGACAGATAAACTCTGCTGGCATAGAGTTCTGCAGAGGCATAGTATCAGCTGAAAGAAGTGCATCTATTTTCTTTGGTAATGGTATGTCACCTGTAACAATAGCAGCTGAATGAGTTTTACTTGAAACCTTGTTTAGTGGTCTTTAATATGAAGGAATGTTGTACTGTATCTCCAGACTTGCTTCCTGAAAGACAGCTTAATATCAGAAATTTTTCTAGTAATGGGAAATAATCAAAATGTGGTTTGTTTGGTATTGGTTTTTTTTAATGTTGTATTTCTAGAAGGCTTTTTTATCATCTGTCAGGTGATTGAATTAAGAATATTTGCTACTTGTTGAGGTACAGAACTTAGTTTAAAAAACTTAAATTCTGGATTAACCAGTTATTGAAATTAATGTTGACAAAGTGATCATGTACTTGTGGTGTATGTTGATTGATCAGAAGTTAAGGTCTTAGGATAAGCATGTCTTCTCACTTTGAGCTTTTTCTTGTGCATTTACAGATTTTCCGGGTAACAGTGTTTTGTATTATGCCCTTTTACTTGCTTAATAAAGGATTTATTACCATAGTCATTGGCTATTATGCAAGTGTCAGGCCTTTGTATTATGTCATCTTCTCATATTGGGCTCTCTTGATAAAGATCATAACTTTTTACTTTTGAGTTCTGCAAATGTGTCTATGAGAGGAAACAATTATCTGTTAGCGATTCTTTTTCAAATGGTGAAGCGGTGTGTTCATTAGTCCCCACAGAGCAAGAAACAATAAGTGTGTGTTTGGATGTCCAGTAAATGAACTTCTCAGACCAGGAGGTTGAAACTTTCCTCCTGTAACCTTCAACATTACAGGGTTGGGATTTCTTTTTGTTGTTGCATTGGGTATTTTGGGGGGATGTTTTTTCTGTTGGTTTGTTTTTAGATTTAAACCCAGCTTTTAATGTTTAAGATGACTTTTAAATCTGCTAGACTTTCAAGCTTTATTTGTAAATTTTTGAAATGTATTAGGTTCTTTTATGGCTTCAGTATTTCCATGTCTCTTCACAGGACCCCAGCTGAATGCACAGCTCGAAGCTTGGCTTTCTCAAGTACAGTCCACAAAAAGACCTGCAAGAGCCATTATTGCACCGTAAGTCTGAAACACAAGTTCAGTGTGTCTAATACTTGATTGGTTAAATGCTCTTTTTTTTCCTGAGTGATTGTGAAAACTGGTAAAAGCTAGTATTTAGCTGAAAGAAGTGTTATGTGGTTTCTAAATAAGTATTTTGTATATAGCATAGAAAGGCTATGCACGTATCTGTGCACATTTGGGTGTGTGATTAGCTTGTTTTTGCTGGTGGACTGCACACATATTTGTTTGTGATCCAGTAAAATGGGTAAGAGTTACATAATGAGAGAAACAACAGAATCCCTCCAATAACAGGAAAAGCAACCCCAAAACAAAATAAACAAAACTCCTGCATCCCTCACACCCCTGAAATAAAATTTAACAAAGCTTAAAAAAGTAATTAAACCAGAAAGTAATTAAACACTATATCCAAAATGGTTTTAATTTTGAGCTTTTTTAGTTTGGTTTGGTTTGAGCTGTTTGTCCACAGCTGAAATAGGAGTCATTTGAACTATTTAGGCAGAATTCAATTTCCTGAAGATAGCTGAGACATGTAATGACAAAAGTATAATTACTTGAATGACCAACATGAGTTGGAAGGAAACACTAGAAAAAGCACCTTAAATATGATATTTTTCCTGTGCTAACATAGCATTGTATTAGCATTAGCATTCATAATATGAAGTATTATGAAGTAATATTGAAGTATCGCATAATAGTATTGAGTGTGCAGAAGAAATTGTCTCACATCTGCCTTAGTCTTTCCTGCAGGAATGTCAGGAAAGAGACGTTTCAGCTGTAGGTTGTGTAGTTTGGTTCTTTTTCCAGAATTGCTGAGGGTCTTCCTGTGATCTCACCATGTGTTTTCATTAACTGTGGCCTTTTTTTGCCACCTGTGAAGTGGGATGTATCTAATATATTTGTGGAAGATGGAAGAAGCAGAGGGGACATTTCAGCAGGCTCTTTTGACATTGTCTAGTAACATTCCTTGCTCATTTGTGAGGTCTCGGTCTCTTGTTTCTCCTCTAGCATGTATGTTAAATTCCTTTCTGAGCTCTTTAGAATGAGTGGGGGTAAATGATGTTGAGGTAAAATCGAGGTCATTTTGAAGGCAACTTGCTCCAGATACCAGTGTGTGGATGAATATAGATGTATCTGAGCATACATACATATAAATTCATATAAAATCCTTCAGTGCTATCAATGGGAACTCGGATCCTCAAACATCCTGTATACCCCAGGGTTTGCAGCATGCATCATTCTCAGTGTCATTGTGGGAAGCTGTGGTGGCTGCTGAGTGACCAGGAGCCATTTTCTGCCACTTCACCTGGACTCTAGGAACAAATGTTCTCTGAAATCAATGCTTTTAGCAATGTAAAGAGATTTTTCAGCTGTTTTAATGGTCTTGAAGAGAGTGGGTCTTCAGATTTGAGGGCAATATTTGAAAGAATTAGTCAAAATAATTGTGGACCACAACATTTTGTACCACACACAGGAACAGAGGTTGAGAAAGGACCAGGCCAGGAAATGGTGAAACATGTAGTCATTGTCTGCAGTAAAAGCTAGCATGCTGCCTTCCATTCCTTTCCCTGTACTCGTTCATTCTGTTGCTAAGTTATTCTTCAGTGACAGAGCATTTTTATGCTCTACTGTGACATGTAGTTCTTTTTGCCAAGACCCCTCTGCTGTCATTATATTCAGTTACTGGAGTGCGGTTAGAAGAGCTTCCTCCAGTAGTTTGCCCGTTTGCCACTCCCTTGTTCCCTGGCTGCGCTATCATGAGCTTCTGATAACAGGTGGTTGTGCAGTCTGTGTGCATCATTCACAGATTAGGGAAGGTCCTTTGATCTGGGGGTTTCCCAATTGTTCAGTGAGCACTGATAGTTCAACTGGTAGTAAATGGTCACTGCCAGTTCTTCAGCAAATACGTGTTTTGTGTGATCAATACTTGCAGCAGTGCTTTCCTGTTCTTACAGGAGTTTTGGATCACTCTTACACTTTCTAGTTCACTGGGGACAAAAAATGAATCCTGAGATTAACACTGAATACCAACATATTTAAAATGTTAAGCAATATTTAAATCTTAATGTTTTGTACACTTTGATTTGCAGCCATGCAGGATATACCTATTGTGGATCTTGTGCAGCCCATGCTTACAAACAAGTGGATCCCAATATAACGTGAGTATTACAGCTTTCTGTACAAAGCCTAAGACCCTGAGGTTGCAATTCTCTGATAAGTGGAATGTTCTTGTTACATTCTTACATCTTGAAGTATTCACATTTTAATTTTGTATTCTTTTTAGCTTTCTACGCATCACTTCTGTTTTAATATCATAAGTGTTCAAATTGGTTGTTACAAAAGGGGGAAGAAAGGAATATTGTTAAAATAATTGGTAACTAGCTTTTTACAAAAGGGAAGGATTAAAGATGTTTGTTTATTACTGATGTTCCACTGCTTTTTAAAACCCTAAGCTGGTTTTGTTGATTTTTTTGGATTTTGTTTTGGTTTTTTTGTTTTGTTATTGTTGGGAGGTTTTGTTTGTTAAGTCTATTAAAATACTTCAGCATGATTCTGCATTGGTTTTTTAGTGCAGGATTATGGGCTGAATACTGCCAGGATTCTCTTCTGCTGTGGAGGAAGTGACCAGTGTGTTTATATAATATGTGAAGGCAGTGAAAGTTAATTGTTCTAAAAATTTTAAATGGTCTTTGTTTCTAACAAGTTTAAAAAAGAAAAATTAAAAAAAACCCAACATGCTGTTGTAGTCTGTGCCTGCCTCTGAAAATATGAATCCAGTTATTTTTGGGTAAAGGAATATAATTCTTGTTATGTTCTGCTGACTCCAACTTTGGTTTTTTTATGACAAAAAAATTAAAATGTCTCCTGTATTTACTCAAAGTATGTATTTTACAATGGTAAATAAGAACTGTCTTACTATTTGTTTGTAAGATAATATGCTGTAATACTCTTCAAAGACAATGGTTTTAGTTCTTTCTGAACTATTGCAAATTATGTGAAAATACCTCTTGGTTTGACAGATACCTGGTTTCTGTAAAATTTCTGGAACAAGCTGCATTCCCTAGGTTCCCTGATAAGGAGTTGGTTGAACTTGCTGGATCGTTTGCTATTTTACAGTATGGGATGTTTAGAATTCATTCATCTTTGAGCTGAACTATTGCATATTTGGATATTAGTTTTTTATTAGCTTTGCGGGAAGTTTGTGTTTTAGTATACCTTGTTATAGCACTCCCTGTGTAAGGATTAAAAAAAAACACAAACCCTCAGAACTTTACATGTCTCCCACCCCTTTAATTCAGTGCCAGAAACAAGACAATATAATCTTGAATCTGAAAAGCTGAATTGTCTATATATATATTTTTTTCTTTTTTTCTTGTAATGGCAGGAGACCCTTAACATCTAATCAAGAGCCAGGAACTGAGGACTTGATGAAATAATGATGTCATGATGACATGTAAAAGGTTGCAGTATCAGCTAAAGTTATGAATGTGCAGGTCCAAGTCTCTGTTGTTAATGCAACAGCAAAAAAAAGTAACATATAAGAACATAAACCCAGCATTTGAGAACGACTTAAAATTTAATTTAGTGAAACCTAAGTAAAGCTGATCAAGTAAATAAGTGAAAAACTCTAAATAGATGATGAACCCATAATTATTTGATCTTGTATTTACTGAAGGTATTGAGTAGCTGAAGTTTGTTGATTCAAGGAGAGAATTCAAAAATCGGTTCTAAGCAGCTGTAACGCATCATTCAGCCTCCAAATGAGTGAAGTCAGACAAATTTCTAGCTGATGAGTGCCCTCTGATATATAACCTGCTTAAGAGATTTAAGGCTAGAGCATTATTGAACAGATCTCATGATAATTCCTGAGATACCAAGCAAGGTTGGGCCATGGATTGGTCTGGGGTCTTACTGACAACAGAGTAAAACTATTGTAGCCATGAGAAAGTATCACTTTGTATAGTTCTGTTAAACTTGGGACTCTAAGCTGAGTTGCTACACAACTGCAATTGTCTAAATTGTGGCTTTCTGTGTTAATTGTTGTAGCCGAAAAATTTTCATTCTTGGGCCTTCCCATCACGTGCCCCTCTCCCGATGTGCACTTTCCAGTGTGGACATTTACAGAACACCCCTGTATGATCTTCGAATTGACCAAAAGAGTAAGTGCATTATAAAGCTTGCACTTCACCGAGGCTTGGGTATTTTGACTGATACTACAGTGCTGAGGATTTTCTTCTTGTTGGGCACTTCCTTGCTGTGAGTGGCATACAAGTGCAAGTCTGGTTTTAGTGCAACAAAAATTAACTTCTGCAGTTAATTTTTCTGGTTGTTCCAGACTTGGTCACATTATAACCATAGTGTCTCTCTCCCTTCTGGCAAGAATTCTAAGTTTTTGCTTATCTTTTCAATTTTGAGTGTGTGCTTCAGGATTTTAAATCTAAAAAAAAAAGTGTTATATCAAATAATAATTCACTAAACATCTTCTCCATTCTCCTGAGAAGTGTTCTGGCTGGAAAGAAACGTTCTTTAGTTGGTTTGAGTTTGATTTCTGATAGAGGAATAACAGAGAAATAAAAAATTGATTTTATTTGGGTTGCATGTGACTTTTTAACTTGCAAACTTAGAAACTGTTAGTCCATGAAATGCCAGTCTTTTGAACTAAGTGTAATGGAGATAAATTCATTATTTTGACTTTCATGTATTTTGAGCTATATCTAAGTGATACAGTATATTTTCCGAAGGGCTAGTTAGTGAACATGTGTTTCATTGTAACTGTGATTAAGCAAGTTGATTCAGGCTTTCTACATAGTGTCTGCAGAAATTTTCTTAGGTAAGAAGTGTTTTGCTTTCTGTAGAACTCCTTTATGGAGTCAAGAAGGAGGCAGGGCCCTATATCAAATTCCTCATCCAGTGGAGAATTTTCAAAATGTGGAGATGACTCTGTATACTCACATATGCTTGAGAGTAGAAAAGATAACTTACAAATGTGGATTACTTAATCAGTTGTAGCTGTCTCTAGATTTCATGATTCAGTGAATAACAAATCCAGTTAAGTAGTAACAAATTGAGCAGTAGCTCATTTGATGAAGTTTTATTTTTAAATATATAATGGGCAGTTTATGAAAATAAAAGTTCATTGACTGGGCAAATGAATGTACATTTTCAAATATGTTTTATTTGTGTAATTAAATTTTGTATCAAAGCTGAAAATCTTTTTCAATATACTAATAAGGTCATGGATTTAACACTGAATTTTGTGAACTGAGTCAATTATGTTTCTATTTTAATGACTTGAATGTAATTTTAGTTTTGAGTTTATTTAGAAACAAGTCATTTATGATGATAGCCCTTGGAGGCAACTAACTTTTTATAGTGGGTATGTTCTGATAAAGGTACACTGTAACTTGCTTTTTGCACTTGAAGTAGTTTTCAAAAATAAGCACAAAAAAAAAGTAGTAAAACTTGATCTTTAATTTATTTCAGTTTATGGAGAATTGTGGAAGACTGGAATGTTTGAGCGCATGTCCCTACAGACAGACGAAGATGAACACAGTATTGAAATGCATTTGCCTTATACTGCTAAAGCCATGGAAAGGTACTAGGGCTAATTACTTCTACAAGAACAAACTTTACATGCATTAAATGTTTGAGCTGCTGTGAAGTGCAGTAGGAAACAATAATACATTTTATGGCATGGAAGACCTTATGGTGTATATAATGCTCATATTCCCCCATCCCCCAATAAAAATTTTGGTAAGGAGAGGATCAGAGACTAAGATAAGTCGCTCTAATTGAAACAGTGAGCAGAGAAAACACCTAAATGATGAAGTTATAACACCTCTTAGAAACAGGTTGACTTAATAGAGTTAATATTAGATATGCTTTCATGAACTTTATTCAATAGCTGATTTTTTTCCCCCGACTTTTCAAGGCATCTCTAAAAGAAGTTCACATAGTTTTCTGTCGGATTTTAAGTTTGTTTGGAACCTTAATACTAATTTTGAAATCAGGGGTGTGTTTATAGCTGCTGTTTCAGATGTTTACTTTAAATAAAAATTATCAGTCTGTGTTGGGGTTTCTTCCCTAACATGTGCCCCATCCTCCTTTTTTTTTTTTTTTTTTTAAATTTCCATTGTGTTTTGAATCTTCCCTAGAGTATCAGTATATATCTGGGTAGTGTGTTGAGCATTTTCATATACGTTTCATATACTTTGGAGAATTACCCAACATGCAGCATCTATACAGGGAAAATTCAATTCTTACTTTGCTGATTTCACTGTGTCTTTTTGTTTGCCTGGTACTTTTACTTTGCAGAGAGAAATACTGGTTGGGGGGGGGGGCATGTTTTCTTTGAGGTTCTAAAGCAACATCCTAGTATGATCTTACCAAATTACTATCCTCAAATCAATAGCAATCTTTTAAACCATTCTGCAGTTTCAGTTAGCAAGCCCTGAAAAATCTTCAGATGTTACTTGAATTACAACCTTTTTTCTTTTGCTTATAAGCCATAAGGATGAGTTTACTATTATTCCTGTGTTGGTCGGAGCACTGAGTGAGTCAAAAGAGCAGGAATTTGGAAAACTCTTCAGTAAATACCTAGCTGATCCTAGTAATCTCTTTGTGGTTTCTTCTGACTTTTGCCATTGGGGTAAGTTTCATATCTCATAATAAGATCATATTGAATTTTTGTAGCTATTCTCAAATAATGTATTTTATTAAACATTGAACATTTTAACTGCTGGTAAATTTATTTTTGCAACTTAAATGCCCTCATAAAATTAAAAAAGTCTTTAAAATCTGGAAAAATATGTAAAAATATTAATGTGGTAATGTGTTTTCAATGTAGTGGAGGAAATAAATGGTGAAGGTGTGTGGATTTATATACATCTCTTTACTGTTACAATGATTAATTGTCTGAAGTTGCTTGCTGTTTTTACTCTTAAGTACCTCAAAACAACTTTCAAAACTAATTAGCTAAAAATTCGCTGGGCGTGGCCACATTCCTCTGACAGAAATAAGTTTTGTATGTTTTACTGCTGGGTAAGATAGCAGATGGATTATTTATGCCAATTCACCAGTGCTACCCCAGTTCATCTTGGTGGCAGAGCTATAAAGACTCCAGAAGCCTTGAATTCTGTCCCGCTTTATCATTTAGTTTTTCTTTTAAGTGTGATAGTAGCTGGAAAGAGATTGCTTCAGAAAGATATGTGACACAACAGACCTTCTTCCTTTTTTTCCATTGTCATCTTTGATTGACTTAATTAAGTGCATGTATTGCTCATCTTTGAATTTTGGAGTAGATGGAAGAATCTAAGAATGACCTGGTCCTATGGTGGCTAATGACCCATCTAGAACTGCTACTTGAATTATCATGAATTTTTTCTTTTAAGCTTCATTGACTATGGGTATTGTTGTGCAAGCAGAAGTAGCCTGACTCCATGGCTGACTTTGTCAAGAGGGATAGTAAAATGAAATGTTGCCTTACTTCTTAATTTACAGAATTAGATTCTAAGGAAATAAGAGGCAATTAATGAGTGATACTTCAGTGTCAGTTTTACATAGTAGATTTCTCTTTAGGAATATAGCCACCCATCGTGTATTTTTTTGACTTCTGGGCTGCTACTTCATGATTGCCCTAGAATTTCCTCAATGGAGCTAAAAAGTATAGAATAAATGAAGATTGCTACTTTACAAGTATTTATACTTTCAGATATTTAGTAAGCATTAGGGAGTGTTTTAGCTACAATTTTTCCCTTTTTTATTTTATACGTGATTTTTGTTTCAAGGTCAGAGGTTCCGTTACAGTTACTATGATGAATCCCAAGGAGAAATTTATAGATCCATTGAGCACCTAGATAAAATGGTAAGTTTTCAGATTTGGTGGAACTAACTAACAAATTTCTCCTGTACATTCCATTTCTTTGAACACTTGAGAAATTTCTCTAACAAGATATTATAGATCAGCTATCTTATTGAATGTATCATTTTCCTTTGTTTACCACAATAAGAATTTAGCTGTTGGTTTTAGCTAGTTTTTACTGACTGTGCACAATTATATTGTGGGTATAAACTAGTTAGCATAATTAATGAGAATAATAATGATTTATGTAACTTCTGTAGAATCTTTTAGAAGAGAGAGCTGTTCTTAATCATGGCATGTTAATTTTTTCCTTGTCTTGAAGGAATAAATCCTATCTACTGGAGAGATCTCTAGGCTTTTTTGCTTTGTGTATACATATTAACCTTTGTTCTTCTACTATTCATCACTGGAATGGAAATAATAACAGTAAATAATTTGCCTTCATTCTGTTTATCACATTTGTACTAATTCTTGTAGTCAGTTGAGAGGCTTCTCCATCAAGAAATGTGCTTTTCTACAGAATCCCAGAATCAGCAGCTTCAAGTATTTTTGCAGAAGAGCAGATGAGGTGCATTAGCAAACATTAGTTTCCTCTTGTTAATTTCTGTGGTGAAAGCTTGAAGACTGGACTTTGGCATTTAATTACTTCTAGCAATACATTGCTGCACCAACTCTTCCTTTTGGTAGTTATTCAGCTAAATGGAAGTGACATGGAAAATCATGTTTACTGTTTAATAATTATGAAAATACTTTTCAATCTTAAACTTAACTAGAAAACTAAACATGCTGTATAGCAGCATACTGTGGTTGTTTTTTGTTTGTCTATATCATGCCATATTTGAACACCATATTCAGACACTATATGGAGGAGGCTTTACTTTGGGTGATTTTCAGAGATACCTTGTTAGCAATATCACAAAGATCCCCTGTCACATTTTTCTAGTTTTTGGAAGTTTGTTCAATTTTATGTCCCACTTGACTACTTTTTATTACCTTAGATAAGTATTGGATTTTTTTCATGTGATTTGTTGTGCTAAACTTGTACTGTTGAACCAGTAGGTCTCTGCACAGACAAAATAGCTTTAAGATAGAGACAAAACTGTACTAAAACTGGCTTAATTTTATTGGTCCTAATTAGGAAAGCAGTCAGCTGAGCACATTTTAAGCAGGAGGGTATTCTGGGGCAATATGAAATCAGTTTTCCTTAGAAATGCTTTCATGGGAGGATAATGGCCTCTTCCTTAATTGGACTGGATCTTACATATAGATGCATTTTCTCATCTAGTGTATAAAAACTGCTGAACACTTTAGGCATTGAAGTATAGGCATAGACTCCAGCATAAAACAAATACAGAGTAGTAAATATTGCTGGGCAGACATCAGTTTCTCCATGTTAATTGTTGGTCTGACCACTGTCACCACAGCACAGGTTGTGATGTAATGGCAAAAGGAGGAAATAACCTCATGGTTGGAAGGGCTTACCTGAGGGGAGAATCCTCTAATGAATAATTATAACTGAGCAGCTGATGTGCAATAGTTTTTATATCATAACTTGAAACACACTATCTTTTACATATAGGTGGGAGAAGTATTTTAAGACATTGTTGTAGAGTAATTGGTTTTGTTTGGCTATCCAGAAAATGCAGACTGCTCACTTCAATCTTCACTGCCACATTCCTCATTTTATATGAGCATATATTTGGTATGGGATACTTTACGCCTCACTTGGATCAATGGGAGGATTGTGTTACCCTGAATGCTGATGGGGGAAAATGCAGGCAAACGAGGAGTGTTGTGTGGGAATAGCCAGTACTGGTTGTCCAGAAAAAATGCTCAGCACTGATGGCTTCTCAGGTACCTGCTGAATTCTGGTGGCTTCTGCAGTGCTGCTGCACTGTGCCAGGACCTTCCACAGTGCTCCAGCCTGGGAAGGCTTCTTAGGCTGGGCGTAATGTAAGATTATGAGTCTCTGCCTGGGTGCCCAGGTCCCTGTTTTCTTCTGTGTCCAGACAGTAATTTTCCTGGTGATTATTTGTTGTGTAGTGTGAGTGACACGTGCAAAGGTAGTTAGGCTGGATTGTGCTAAGACAAAGTTTGTTTCCACTTCGATTAGAGGGCTATTAGTTTAGATCTTTAAGTGTGAAGAAACAGCTGAAATAACTGATAACAAACTTCAACATGACCAGCCAAAGCATTATTGCTATATAGTATAAAATGAGCCTTTGGTTGTTGGAGGGAGTTTTTGTTTGTTTGTTTTGGGATATGTGTGTGTGTGTGGGGGGGGGTATTATTTTTTAAAGTTTTTTTGTAGACTTGTAGATACTTAATACAATTTAAAAGTTACATTTCTATATACCATGCCTTAATAGGATCAAGTGTACTGTGCTAGGGTATTGTAGATGCCATTAGCAGTACCTGTGTAACTGAGGTACAATTTCTACATGATGCCATAATGACCATGTGGTAAACTGTGGAACTGTGCTTACAACTTTTATCATGTGGGTTCTGTTATGTATCTTAATTCTGTTCTAAGCCATCCCTGGCTGAGTTGTTTCTAGTACTGAAAATTACTACCTTCATACCTCTGCTTTTAATGAAACACAACCTGGCAGAAATATTTCTTTTGTTCTTCAACACTGTTTTAGACTGAGAAACAGGCTTGATAGTCTTTGCTCCTCTGCCACAACTATTTTTAAATCCAAAAGATTGAAAAATTCAGTGCAACCTAATGCTTATAGGACATCTGGTCGTACCAATTATCTGTAGATTTCCGCTAGTCTCTGATGTATGGAACTCTGTTAGCATTTTCTGGGATGAACTGCATAGCTGTAAATGTTTTGCAGTGCTGAACTGTGCATTGAAATAAGCTTACTAGGCATTCTCATAAATCCATGTCCATTCATTTGAGACAAAGGCTCAAATGTTTCTGCCCAGTATGTTCCAGTGACTTTAAACTGTAAAACTAGTCCCACAGTTGAGCAGCCATTTTCATTTTTTTAAAGGTCATGAAGGGGTTTTACAAACAGATAAAATGCATTCTCATGAACTGTTCAGTACCTGAGTAAATGCCTTGTGCATGTTTAGTTTCACTTGAGTATGTAGTCAAGTTTAGTTCTGCTTTCTTTAGCTGTGTATTGACATGTACAATCTACAAGTAAGGGGACGGTTGAAAAATATGCTTTGGAAACTTTGGAAATGCAATGGTATCTATGTAATCACTAGTAGTTAGAGAATAGCTACCTTTTTTTAGTTTTTTTGGCACCCATTTAGGCTCTGTAGATCTGGAGTAATTAACAGCTGCAATTACTGGCCAGGGGTTTAAACACCCTCTCCATGACTCCAGACGAACTGAGCTCTTACCACCAATTGGCCAGCTTAACTTGGCTTTGTTTTTCCATGAAACATATTTCTTTATGAATTCATCCTATGTCTGTTTCTTTTTAAAAGTGCACAAGGGTAGTGATTATCGTTGCTGTTTTATAATTCTCCCAGCTCTCCTGGGAATCTTCTGCTCCTCCTTTGTAAGCTGTGATCCAGCCTGAATAATTAGCTGATATCTGCCAGATCAGCCAATGCCCTTGCAGAGTGTTCTGGAGATTTCACTCTTGAGGTGGAGACTTCAGACTGACTGCTTCCTGCATTGTGGCTTCTCTTTTTATCACCCAAAAGCAGGGGAAAGAGCTGGGACAAATGCAGAAATCTAGAAGAAATTATCTCCTTTTCTAGTATCAACCTCCAGTTATTCCCATGCAAAGTAAATGTTTTTTTCTAGTCTCTAAGGAAGAACTTATTGTTTCACCAACAGAAGCAGCATAACTATGTATTTTCTAGAGTTAGTGTCTGGAACTCATTTCCCTGGTAAATAATTTTCAGAGGAAGGACAAAAAGAAGCGGATGGAGTCTAAAACAGGCAAAAGAGCAAACCTGTGATGAAACAGAGACTAATTGGTTTAGACTTGTTTTAAACTATTTTCATGGTGTTCGATCTGCTTTATGAGATGGGGTAAGAATAGGCTGTATCTGGAGTTGTAGGATGCTTTTTGCTTTTAAGAATGCAAATGTTTGTATATGTGGAAGGTTTTGTTTTCCACATATGTGCTGGTATTCTTAGCATGACTCCATGGGATCGTAGGTCTTGTTCTCAATGGAAGAAGGGATGTATACATGTGACTGCCTCATGTAAAGTGGAAGCACCATTTCCTGGTTCTTACATTTTTGTTGTGCACCAACTTGATAGTGCTTTAGAGATTGTCTGGATCAGATTTTTATGCTCTAAGCAAATGGCCAGGCCATCCCAGATCCAACTCCCTTGCATGCCTGACGTGTCCAGGGTATGTCACACTTGTTATGCACATGAATTGCGTGTGTACAGTGTTAGTTTTATCTAGGGTTTTGGGACATCTGGAAGTCCCAGACAAGTTCTTGGCCCTCAACTTCGTTATCAGAGAGAGCAGATGGGGGCACAACTTCTTCATGCTTTGCCCTGTTAGTAAATTTGTTTAGTTGTAGCTGTACCAAATCTTACAGAAGTAGGGCAGTCTTGGATGGTGGGAATCTAGTCTGCAGGAGGAGCTTTTTTAACATGAACTTTGCTGGTATTTGCAATGATAACTTCACAGATCTGTGGATTATTGACAGCTTTAGAAGAGCTCTTGCACTTTTAGTTTGGCAAGGAATGGCAACAAGATGACTACAAGCTAGAGCTCACATGCTTAGATTCCCTTGATATCCTTGGTACAAAGTAAAGGTTTTTCATTTTTCCTCCTGCTCTGTTGCAACAAATAGATGATGTATAAACACCTGCTTGTGAATGTGTAATGTAATTATTGCTATCGATTCTTTTTCAGGGTATGAGCATTATAGAGCAGCTAGATCCTGTATCTTTTAGCAATTACTTGAAGAAATACCATAATACAATATGTGGAAGGCATCCTATTGGAGTGCTATTAAATGTAAGTAATTTGATTTTTTTGAAGAATGTAACTTCTGGAAAAAGGCTTGCATTTGTAAATCAGTATTGCTGCAGTATTACTTAGTTCTAAAATGTCAAACTTTGAATTAATTTATTTTTTAAGTGTTCTCAATTTGGTCTCTGATTTTCGTGTCTTGCATATAGGCAAGTGTAAGCTCTTGAAAGGGCTGAGGGTTTTCAGTTCCCTAAGGGAGATGAGATACCACATTGCTTCTGAATTTCAATGAAATGCAATCATTCACTTTCTCTTGACCCTAAATAAATGAAAAAATAAATCCATCTCCCTGAAGAAGTATGTACTTATTCTTTTGAATCAGTACTTATGAATTTGTATTTATTTTCTCCATATTGCTATTAGCTAGCTATTGTGAGTGCCTTATTATGTCTGGCAGTGTTTTTAAGTTTTGCAAATATCCTGAGAGATGACCTCTGTAAGTATTAGTGCAGAGCACCATTAACTCATAAATCAACAGCAATTAAAATTCAGATTACTTTTTGGTTACTGTATTCTGCTTTGGTGATGCAGTGCAGACATAAACCTGGCTTAACTTAATTGTCTGAATTTGGTCACAGCGGCTTTACAGCCCTGGTGGAGTGCTGCAGATTTGCTATACTGCTTGGGTGACTCTCACTGTATTTTTACTGTCATTCAAATCCGAAACAGGAAGCATGTTAACTTCTTTAAAAAGTAATACTTAATTCACTGGGAATGTAGTCTGAATGGAGAACATAGAGAGGAACCTTTTAAAGTGGAGTCTAAAAGTTTGTATGAGTAATATCAATATAGGGAATGCATGTAGCAAAGTTCAGTACTATGACAACTCTGCAAATATTCCTGGCTCTTACCCTCAGATAATTATTAGTTTTGCAGTGAATCACAGCTAAATTCTGTTCATTTACTTTTGCCAATTGTCACCCTTTAATAAATTATCCTTCTATCTTCTTTTTGCTTAATGGAAGAAACAGAATCTGAAAAGTGTTAGTAGTGTTAGGTTTTTTTCTGTTGCATCTGTGTCTCTGTATAAATTCCCCATGGAACTGAAAGCATTGTTTCTAAAGAAGGTATCATGAAAAGTTCAGTGTGCTTTAGAGAACTGCATGGATGTACACAGTGCAGTAGGGGAAGCACCAGTGCATGAAAAAACACAGAAATGGTCTAGATCTGCTAGTTACTGGGAGGTGCTTGTATAATGAGCTTATGGGAGATGTTACAAGTACCTTTGAGACCTAAGAAATGTAATTTCACTGATGCCTTTTTTTTTAAACAGCTCTTTTTTTCTCCTCAGGCTATCAACGAGCTCCAGAAGAATGGAATGAATATGAGCTTTTCATTTTTGAATTACGCTCAGTCAAGCCAGTGTCGGAACTGGCAAGACAGCTCAGTGAGTTATGCAGCTGGAGCACTTATGGTCCACTGAACTGCTGAATGCTCAGGGATGGCACCTGCACACACTCTGTATACGGGGTCCCAGCCTAGCCCTTACAAAGATACAGTCCCTGGTCTTTGGGTATACTGAAACCTCAAACTAATAGAACTCTGTTCTTTTCTAGTAGGTGTAGTCCTTCCTTAGTTTCAACTCATTTAAAAATGCTTTCTTGTTTAGGACAATGGAAGGAAGATTGGTATCAGAGCTTTTTGTGAGAGTCTTTTTTTCTTTGGAAGATAATGGCTATGAAGGCATGGTGGTAGACCGTCCTTAAAAATACAACATGTAAAGCATTTATTACCATATCCTAAATTTGCACTCTTTGCAGACCTGTGCACATATACTCAGCTTTCAGAATAGTTTTGCAAATTGTAAGCAGAAAGGGGGGGGGAAAGGGGGTGGAAGCTTTTTAATAAAAGATAAAAAAGGAAAACAACGCATTTATAAATGATTCTGTATTAGAATATAATAAAACTCCAGTATAGTCAGTTACTACCCGTGATGTACAACAGATATCTTCTATTTTAGTTGCTAATAAAGGGCTACACAAACCAAAATAGTCTGATTTAAACTTATTGCTTTGTGTTCTGTATGTGGCTGCTTGTCATTAACATTCTTTATCCTCAGTTCTTCTGCTTGATAATTCAGCCATTCTGTAAAATACTTTAGAATGTATTTTGTATTCAACATTTGTTGACTACATCATTTACAGATTTTTTTTTTTTAATCTTAAACCTGCACTATGACTTCAGCTGTGCAAAAGAATTTGGAAAACTTTTTGTATAGTCTAATCTTTTTTCTTTCACAATTAATCCTATGAAGTAGTATCTTTTAGGATGTGATAAAAATTTGTATCAGCAGTACACTTTTAATGATTTTTATGCTCAGTTTGATTATTCAGGTGAAATAGATGAAGTATTTTTGTTTGAAGTTACTAATAATTGAAAACAAGCAGTAGCTTGAAAAAGATACTCTAAGAATGATCAAAGTCCAGCATTCATAGGCCACAGAAGCCATACAATGCTAATCTCAAGCAATTATTCCTCAAAAATTATTTGGAAGGAGAAGGTAAGGCTTCTGGTTTTTTTCCCATTTTTATTTTTTATTCTTTGACCATGGGTAGAATTGTTTCATGTTTAAAAAACATCCCATGTTAAAAATTCTTGAACTTTCTTGCAGCCAACATAATGCTGTAATTATTTCAGTTGTCATTCCCAAAAAATTCCTTTTGTTCCAGTAAGACATGCAAAGTAGGATGCAGTATTGGCTCATTATCTAAATGGAGATTTCATTTCTTGATATTTCACCTGCTATCAAGAAACCTCCTGGTACATTCAGCTTTTCTAAGTGGCAGAGGGGAATTTCAGAATTCAATTTAGATTATCTCTGAAAGTTGTGAGAATTGCTGCATGCAAAGTCTTAGCTGAAAGCATACCAGACATCTTGATTATTCCTATTAAAATACCCTCTGCTTGCATCACTTCTATTTATACCTTACCACAGTTGGTCACCATTTTAATAATAGGAGGTGAATGCTCCATTTATAAAATGAACTACTTTGCAGATGTTCAAAATCCATCCCAAATGCCAAACTCCTGTGCATGCCTGTTGTTTTAGTTGCCTTACTGCTCTGCCTTGTTCTTGGAAAGTCTCAGCAGCAGACAGGGAAAACAACTTTGAGATTACTGTTGACAGACCAGCAAGAAGGCCGTGCAGGTAAAACTGAATTGGTAGCCAGTCTTTGTAAATACTTGTCTGACTGTGCCTTATTAACAAAGTAGTTTGATCATGAAGTTTTTTTAAAAAACTTTGATGAATACAAGTTTAATTAGGGCTTGGGTTTCTTTCAGTCTTATGCCAAATGCTTAACATCATTATTGAATACAGTTAATTGGAACAGTTAAGTATATTCTTTCTCCCCAAGGTAAACATAGTAATTAGCTTCTGAATACAAATGCCTAAGTTGCATCTTAGTTCTGTAAGATAGTTTTAATGAAAAAAAGCCCATAACTGGAAGAGCTTTGAGGAAATTGGTCAGCCATTTTGCTCAGCGTAATGTTATTAAATATCTTATATTGAAAGCACTTCACATGTAAACTGTACAATGTATTTCAAAATAAAGTTTCTAATTAAAATGGGAATTTCTGTGCCTACTAGTAATAACCAGCAATGACAGTTCAGAAATCCACTCAGAGAAACTTAAAGCTTTGTGGAACCTGTTCTAACTTAAAAAGCCTTTGTAAAAGCTTTCTCTTTTTCTAGCGGGAAATACCTGATTTCAAAGAACTCGGGGGGTTGGTTTTTTTTTTTTTTTTTTTTTTTTTTTTTTTTTTTTTCCCTTTTGCTGGGTTTGGAAGGAGTTGACTTGAATGCTCTGTTTCCTGGTGTGTTTAAGATGTGTCAAGAGAAATAGCAGAATCTTCTGAAAAATCTTCACTCAAGACTATTAATTCAAGACTATTAATTTAGCTTTACCACACATTTTATTCTCATTTAAATAAACATTTGTATATAGCGTGTTGGGACAAAGAGTGTCTGATTTAGACAGTACTGAATACTCAAGTCCTGTTCCCTTTTCTGGAAGTTTCTTCTATGCCTCTATAGAGTGCCTGAGCTTTGATCACGCTTTAGGTGAAGGAAATCCTGCCAGGGACTTGAGTCCCATTTTAAAATTTTGGCATTTTAGAGAAATGGTCACTGTGAAAATGGTGAGCAAAGTACTCCTCTGTTTTTCTGTTCTCATGTTGTTCACAGAAGAGCTTTATGTACCTTGTTTCTCTTAAATACTGCCTAAAAAGTTCTTTTCAAGTACTGTCTACTGAGTTCATAGTTCTTCAGTTCAATGTTTTTGACATTGAAGTGGCACAATAGGTCTTCCATGGTTTTATGTTTAGATCAGCAGAAGCTGGAGGAAGCAGAGGCAGAAACAGCATCGTTGTGCGGGACAGTGAATGGCTCAGTGGACATTGGGAGCCACCTCCTGCTTTGAAACCCTTTTGGCATGGAGTGAGTTGGGTGTAGCTGCTCCAACTCTCAGTCTTTGTCAAGCTATAATTATAGTTTGGCTGTATTTGTTTATTTTGAAGATGAGAAGAAGATACTTGAGTGGCTTTGATCCAGTGTTCTCATTTAAGCTGGACTGCTTCTCCAGTGCAGCTTTTATTTCTCAGTGCCTGCAGAAATGTTGAATTTGCCCTCACATTTTTAGACAGCTCTTGCTCTCACTGGTTCCCAGTCAGCGGCTTGTTGCTGTGTCTAAGGAGTCTTGCATATTGCTTTAAGCTTTACTTGGGAAAGTAAATAATTTTGGATTGACATGTCAAGTAGTGAAATGGGGGGAAGGGGAGGAGGATGTATATTCGACACCTGCACACAGTCTCACAGTGCTTCAGCATGTTGTTTCTGTAGCTGTAGGGTTTTTCCATTTCCTGTTCCTAATTTTCCCTTTATTCCCTCAGGAAAAAAAAACAACAAAACACTCTTCTCTGCATCAAAGGAAGCTTGGCTCTGAAATCATCAGTCACCATGATTTGTAGTTGCTATTTCCTCGGGCTGAGTTGTGCCAATTAACATCTGATCCTCCTCAAAAAATGGCCACAACTATTGTATTTCTGGAGAAATGTTTAAAATCCCTTTGCCTTCCTACATCCGTGGCAAAACTTCCTGAAAGTTAACCTTGAAAAGATATTTAGTGTGACTAAGTATTAATTAGGGGAACAATGTAGTGCCTGTCAAAGCTGTGACATGTTTTGGGTTGGGACCCACAGTGTAGCCAGGTGGCCTTTTCAATAGATGGTTGCAAAACATGACTTGGAATTAATTTGTAGGGGTGAAATTACTGTATTCTCTCAGTAATGCACAATCTATTGTCTCTAAAGTTTGTTTTATTTCTTTTTTTTCTTATGTGATTTTGCCTAATTCTGGAAACAATTTAGCCCTACAGACAACTTCCAGATAATTGATGTCATTTGGGGGTTATCTTATGCCAGGATTAGCTGAAAACTCAATATTTGTTTCTTCATGTCTTTTCTGGTGCCTATTTAGTATGTGCATTTCCTACCGCTGGGGTCTGAGGCATCTGTCCTATTGCTTATGCCCCAGGAATGAAAATGGTGTGGTACTGATACATCCAAATGAAGAAAGCAGTTATGTCAGTTTGTTTGTTTTCTTGCAGATTGCAGGAGGGTGTGTTGGTAGAGGCTTGGATCTTTTTGGAAAGGGCAGAGAAATGAGAAGATGGAGTGGAAAAAATGGTTGCTTTTTAAGTTGGATGTCAGCAACTGTTCTGCTATCCTGTTTTTGGGAGCTGACATGCTGCCAAGCACTAGCAGTGCAGCTGTCAGTCAGGTGCAGTGGTGGCCAGCCTGTTCCTGCTGCTTCAAAGAGTGCTGGAGGTATCTTGTCAAGTGGAGCTCAGTTTGTTGAAATTCAGGGGTGAAAATCCTATGCTGAGATCTTTAAGTCTTAAAGGTAAATAGAGGTATCTCTGCCTTTTTCCAAAGGTGACAGATGGACCTCCACACTCCCCAGTTTTCTAAGGTGATGTGTTTGGTTCTTGGTGGATTTAAGAGAAGGTAATTTCAGTAATTTTCTTAATCCTGTCATCTTGATTGATGCAGAAATGTATTCCCTGTAAACAGTTCTAGATACCTTTTTTAAGGCTTGTGGAGCCCAAGTTATTTTATTGTTAATGTCAAACAAAAATGTATTCTTATTTTAGTAGTTGTGTTTAGATCTCATTAAAAGAATTAGCCAGGGCCTCATATTCTGCAGTGAATGAAGCCAGTAATGAAACTGAGACTTAAATGATCTAATATCTGCTCTGTATATGAAAAAGATTTAAATGACAGAAAGAATAAAGCACTGTTAAACATCAAATTAAGAACTCCTAACAAACCTAAACTTCTCAGATTTCTTTTTTCCTCTACTGAGTTTTTAAAAAGTGGGAAATTACTTTCCTGATCCTGTGACTGTATCTTAACAAGAGTGAGAACTGCAGTGCTCTTGGGTGAAGGCCCTTTTTTTGTTAAAAGATGTTTATTTTTCTGCTGGACTCTTGAAGCAGAAAGTGGAATGTTTGCATCTTAGTGCCTGGGCTGCAGAGGGCTTTGTCTGGGCTCCTGATCTATGTGGGCAGGTAGGGAAAACCTTCCCCCTGGGTTTTGTCAGCTGAGACTTTTCATTTGTCTCTAAAATTGTTACAAAGATTTTGAAGAGTTACCCTTTAAGCTCAGCTATGACTAATAAGTGTTGAACTCATGCATATTTTTTACTGGTAAAATTTATTTTTCTTTATGATCACAGTCCAAAGAGCTGGTGTTACACAAACATTCAGGAAGGTATCTGCTGTAAATGGGTGGTCTGGAAATGTGAGTCTGGCCTCACAACTGCTTCCAGAGAGAAAGCACATTTCTGCACTGTAAGGAATGGTTTTCTGTTTGCAGAGCTGCAATATAACCAAATGCTACTTTCAAGCTGGTCTGAAATAAACTGACTTAGTTGTTACAGCTGTGGAATGGGCTCAGCATTGCATCCATCAGATGGGCAGCAGAGCAACCGGATGCGTTACTGACAAGTGTAAGTAGTCTCATGCTCATTTAAAGAAAAAATTTAATCCAAACCGTAGGAACGCAGACAACTCCCCAAGGCTTAGAAGAAGGAGGTGTGTGAGTGCGAGGAGCGGGCTGGCCGGCGCTAGGTGTCAGTGTGGGAGCGCGCCCGGAGCAGCTGCTGGGCTGTGCAAAATATCAGACACAGCCTTGTCTTTTCTACTTTGTCCTGAGCTTCTTGGCCATAGCCAAAAGCCCCTTTTCCAACAGCCTCCGTGTTTTAAATGCAAATCCTTATATATAGAATTAGTTTGGAGGTCGTCACCTGCTGAGTTGCCTCTATCAAACGATGGGAAAAATGGTAACAACAGCATCTGTTATATACAGATGTTTCAGTTGACGAAGCTCGTAACCAAACACTGCAAGAGAAGCAAAGGCACAGCTCCCACTGTGCCTCTGGGCCCAGGCCTTCCTGCTCTGCTGTAACCACTCTGTGCTTTGTGAGTCCTGCACAAATTGCTGCTGTGTGGTGTTTCAGGAAGGGTGTTCTTCCATTCCGGACATCGTGGCAAACCTAGGTTATGAGCTGTGTGAGGGAAGAGCTTCTTCCAAGTGCCAAGTGGCACTGCACTGTTCAACATATGCTCCTGCCACTGTAAAAGGTGGTGGCAAAGTTCCAATGGGTTTTGGCAACACAGGCTCACAGGGGCAGCTGGAGCTGTTGCCCTGCCCGAGCTGGGGGCAGCAGGAGCTATGTGGGAGTCCTCTGTGGCATCATCCACCCTTGCACCCCATGACCTTGGTCCGTGTGTTTGGTGTAGCCTGACAAGTGGAGAGTTCCCCCCATGGAGATGGGGACACCCGTTGAGCCATGTATCTTTGAGCATCCTACCTCTGCACAGATACTTATTTTTTCAAACCTTAAGATACACCTCTGTGTCTGACTGAGCTCTCACTGAAGTCAATGGGAGACATAACAAACTTCACATTCTTTAGGAGATTTGGAACTGCTCAAGAAAGTGATGAGGGAGCCAGGTCTCAGCTGTTGTAACCTGGGGAGAGACTGTGGGAGGAGGGTGCTGGCAGCCCATGCAGTAGAACAAAGGCACAGATGAAGAAGATGCACTCAAATTGTATCTGAGATAAATGTCCGTGCTGTCTAGCCCTAAGCAGAAGGTTTGTTTATCTGATCTTCAGTTATTTTTATAAGATTATTCTGTTCATTAAAAAAGGAATAGGAGTCAAGCTGGTGGGGTTTTTTTTTTATTTTTTAAGACACATCAGATTTTCTTGACATATGAGCTTTTCCATGACTAGTTTCTTTTAGCTAACCTCATCTTTATCTGAGAGAGAAATCTCAGGCCAGATCCAGCTTAATTTACACTTGTGGCATTCCAGAATGAAGTCAGAAGGTGAGGGTCTAAAAAGTCACATTGGAAAAGACAAAAATAGCAAAGAAAAAAGAACATTCACTTCTTTTTCCGCCCAACTGTCTCTAACTGGAACAGAGTTGGCCCAGTGAAGAAATTTTGAAGTTCATACTTTTCCTTTTCCATGCTGTATTGTTTTTATCACTGTGAGCATGTGGGCCCTGGCAGCTCCTGATGTCCTGGATTGTGCCATCACTAGCCCTTACCAAGGAATGCAGACACCTAGCACTGGTGTTGCTCTCTGCCCAGGAGCAGGAAGGTGGATGCTGAAATGGGCACTGTAGCTACTGTGTCCATGTTTATATATATATAATTTTTTTTGCGTGGATGTACCTGATAGGATGCTAAAGATGCCCTTTTGGTGCTGACTGTTACTAGTGCAGAGCTGTACCCTCATAGGAGGAAAGGTAAAACAGACAGTGTATCTTGGACTCCCCAGCATCTTGCTATACTGAGAGAAACAAAAACTGAGGGAGAAAGCCCAGCTTGACCAGAGCCAGAAAATGCAATTACACCTGTGTGAGTTGGAAGACCTGCCAAAGCAATGCAAAGCACAGGGAAATACCACCACACCTCCAGGCAGCCTGTCCCAGCCTTTAGCTGGTCTCACAGGAGAAGCTTTTTTCGTGTCTGGAGATGAAATTTGCTTTGAAATTACTTAACTGCCCATCACACTGAATCCTTGTGAAGAGTGCCTTCATCATCTCTTAATATCTAATGCTGGAAGGGAGGAATGGAATTCCCCTGAGCCCTCACTTCACCAGGCTGAATGAACGCAATCTCTTCAGCCTTTCTTCATGTGTCAAGGTCTCCAATCCTAAAACCATCTTGGGGCACTTAACCCCCCCTCCCCACCCCTAAAGTTGCTGGGCTGCCCCCAGTTTTTTAATGTCCTTCTTGACCATGCGAGTAATAGTAGGCACAGTGTCCAGAGGTGATGTGAGAGAGTTGTTACCCTTGATGTGCTGGGTTCAGTCTCACTGAAACAGCACAGTCAGATACTGGTACAGTCACTGTCCTGTATTTTTCATCATGAGCTTTAAAAATGCTGTGTAAGGATGTTTTAGGAGTAGCTCTGTTTTGATGCTCCTGAGATTTTTCAGAGTCTGTCAAAGCTTCTTCAGCTCTCCCAACTACAGATCAGAAGAATTAAGTCTTATTTTAGCTGCCCTCTTCCTTTTGGCATGGCAGGCAAATACCTTCTGCAATGTGTAACTCTAGGATGAAATTTACCAGAGCAAAAAGACTCCTCCTTAAAGAGTAAGAGGGATACATCAATTTGACACATGAATGAAAGGCAATGAAATCTTCCAAGTTTCTCACATGTCTACACCTCATGAAAAGAATTAAACTTTTTTAAACTATTGTATAAATGAAATACCATGTTTTTGTTGAATATTTTTCTGAGCAACATGATGTTGACAAAAAAAGAAGCCCTGATTCTAATATTGATAATTTTATCCAAAGGCATATGCCAGCTGGGCAATTGCTCTGCCTGATCCCTGGTGATGTGGTTGCATGTTCTGTATGAGAGTGCACTGGCCTTCCTGCCCAGCTCTGTGCTTGGCCAAATGTTTAAGTTCCATCCAAGACAGGATCTATGCCTGTGGTTCCTCGTCTTTATAGCAGAAACCACGGTATTTGACTTCCTTTTAATAACAGAAAGACATTAGCAACCTCTACTAAATCTGTCCAGGTCTTTACACAGAATCACAGATTTAACTAGGCTGGAAAAGACCTTTGAGATCATCAAGTCCAACCTATGACCTAACACCACCTTGTCAACTAAACCAGGGCACTGAGTGTCACACCGTCTTTTTTTAAACATCTCCAGGAATGGGGACTCCACCACCTCCCTGGGCAGTCCAGTCCAGTGCCCAATCACTCCTTCAGTGAAGAATTTTTTCCTAATGTTCAGAATAGACTTGCCCTGACACAGCTTAAGACTGTGTCCTCTCATTCTGTCTCTGGTTGCCTGGGAGAAGAGACTGATCCCCACAGGACTACAACCTCTTGTCAGGCAGCTTTGGAAAGTGATAAAGTCCCCCCTGAGCCTCCTTTTTTTCCAGGCTAAACAACCCCAGCTCCCTCAGCTGTTCTCCACAGGACTTGTGTTCCAGACTCTTCACCAGCCTTGTTGCCCTTGCAGGCCTTTGGAGAGATAGCAGTGTTACATCATGTGGCATTTGGGAGGTCCAGCACCCGTCTCTCATTCAGGATGCCCAAATTTAAATTGCCTGTGGTAGATGTTTCTCCACTGTGTTCATGGAAAATCTTTGGTATGGTGATCCCCAGCCCCCAGCGTGGTCCTGCCAGGGCTTTGATGCTATTCCTGGGAGGCATTTGGGTTGAGCTCTCTTCAATTTAATCCCTTTTGCTTTCCTATCCTAGCAGGCTTGTTAAACTCTTCCACCTCCTTTGCAGCTGCTGTTTTTGATTGTGAAAACCTTATTGTATCTCTTTTCATTTTTCTTTTCCCTGTCAGGAACAGCCCCAATTCTCTTCATCCTTTTTTACACCATGACTAGTTGCTCTTTTCCTCTAGGCTGCTGGTCAACCCTTCTTCAAACTCGAGCATCCAAAGTGACTCATTTATGCTGAGCCCAGACTGGTGCCAAGTGTGGGGGAGTATAACCTCATGTTTTCCCATTTGTCACCACTGCACGATGTGACCCAGGATGATGCTCCCCCTTCCTTAGCAACAAGTCACTGTGACACGCACTGATACCTAAATCCAACAGAACAACTCTATAGCCAAGTGTTGCCTTGTTAAATGTCTCCTCTTCTAGAAACCCATGTCAAGTTTGCACTTTTTCTTGTCCGTATTGAACTGCCTTCTGGTTTTCAGATACTTTCTCCAGTTTGGCTAGATCATTTTGAATTCCTAGGCTGTCTCCTCTATACTGGAAGTCCTTCTACCCTAGCCATCATCTTCAAATTTGTCAATAGTATTTCAGGAGCTCACTATCCATTTATGAAGATAGAGAGCAGCACCATAGACTGGCTTCAGTGAAATCCATACTTTAAGCACCCTTCTAGTTTGACAAGAAATTTACTGACAGTGACTCTTATGAGCAAGTTTTCTAACCAGCTCTGAACTGTCCTTATAATGGTGTTGTGTTGATTCAAGTCACCTTCCCCTATAACACCCCATGTAAGAAAATACTAAAGCTTTACTGTAGTCAAAGCACATCTATTGCTTATGTAGAATGACAGTTTCCATTTTTATCCTCTCACAGAAGGAACCTGCAACGGTTTGAAATGTTAGTTCCTCATTAATCTGTATTTGCCATCACTCATCTGCCTGGCACCTTTCATGTATTTGCAAGTAGCCTGGTTTGTTCTTGCAATGTTTTTTTGGGTACTAAAGCTCAGCCAACTGATCTGTAAATTGTCTTCCTTTTCTATCCCTCCTTTATTAAGCTCATCACTCCATATGCCCTTGATCAGTTTTGTGGGACCTTGGTCACCTACCTCAAATTCTCAGGTAACTGCAGCCAGCTCTCAGGTACTTTCTGCCAGTGGTGGAAATACCAATGGGGAATTTCATTAGATGCAACCAGTTTGAAAATGTTTAATTTATCAAAATGGTCTTTTAAAATAAATTGAGATAGCTTTCTCTTTTTTAGTACCCTGAAATCTCAGTCTTTTGATGGCAGTTCTGTCAGATATCCAATCACTTCTTGACCCCTTCAGTGGAAAGAGAAAAAAAAAATTAGACAAATTTGATATTGATAGATTTAAGTGATAGAAACGTGGGAAAGAAGGGACAGCCTCGTTCAAGCCTGGTCAGTCTGGACAGACTACACAGTCTCTGCACCTAACAAGCCAAACCTGCTTTAGCATGTTCCTGCCAGGAGCAGCTTAGCTTGGGCTGCTTACACTGAAAACACAGGCTGTGCTTTTGGAAACCTGAGGATTTACCTTGTTCCTACTTGTTCCTACTCCTGGCTGCAGCACCAGCACACCTGTGGCTGCTGCCTTGCTGGGTGGGCAGCTTCAGCAAGACTCCAGGCACCACTGCTGGGCTGGCAAAATGGGCTGAGGCTGGAAGGGGAGGCCTGGGGGAACAGTCCCCAAAGCAGGAGGGGGCTGAAGTGGCCCAAGGAGTGTGACCCCAGAGTGGGCTGTGACATCCAAAGGGACTCTCCCCCAGCCCTTGGTGCCAAGGGGGATTGGTGCAAGGCTTGGTCTTGTAATCCCTTGGTGCAAAGCTTTGGCTGGTGGTGGAACAGCAAGGAGAAAAATATAGACAAGGATTCCACGTGGGAGCCTGGGGTAATGGTAATGCCCATCATTTAAACAGTGCTTTTGCTAACTTTTGTACAGGTTCTTCTTCTCAATTCAAAGGAAAAGACACAATTCAGTGTTTCACTCTTTCCTGCAGTAATCCATGACTTGCCTATGGCTTTATGATGGTTCTATGGTTTCTAGTTCTCCAGTTTTTTCATGCAGCATCCTTCCAGGTCAGATGGGTAAAATGCATTAATCATCCAACAATCTCTTGTTTCAAATTCAGTGAAGTATTATACAAGCATTCACAAATTATGATCTTTAAAAATAAGAGTAGCTTTACATTTCTTCATGTTTCTTTATGATTCTTACATGTTTCTTCAACCAATGTACAAAGCAAAAATGTTTTGGAATGTTACATTATTGTTATTTTTTAATAATGGTTGTCCTTTAGTGAGTGTTAATCTCTGACAGATGGCTCTGTCCATCTGGCACTACTGAAGACCGTAAAAATCTAATTTATGTAGAAAATTTATGTAAAATTGTATATTAATTAGAAGCAACTAAAACAACTGATCTTTTCATCCTGGGAGAGCATGATGGTGCCAAAGCACCACTAATAAATTCCACTGCCAAGAAGTGGGAGACAGTTTGCAGACAGAATGCAGGGCATGAATACTTTTTCTTCTGCCTTAGTTGTGAAATGTTTCTAAGGACAAAGAAGATCCTGTAACAAAGTGCAGTGTCCCTCACAAGACAAATTCACACAGGCTATGGCTCATGCTGAAGGAAGGTGTGGTATCAGCCTGTTTCTTTCTCTGGTATGAGGGAGGGCACCCCTCCTGGAAAGGCAGACTTGGAGGTTCTGGATCTGAGTGTGCCTGGCTCAGTACAACACCTGAAGGGATGTTGATGGACAACATTTCTGCTGCTACCACCAGACTAAAAACTTTATCCTCACCCTGGTTGGTGAAAAGCCTGCAGCTCTTGCCAGCTGCCCCAGCAGTTTGGGGTGCTGAGGGCATTGCCAGGAGAAAGCAGTGGGGGAAAGCTGAGCACAAAGTCTGCAGCATGGGAGAAGAGGAAGGAGGAGGAGGAGATGAGGGTCCTCTAGAAAGTCTGCAGCATGGCTCAAGCAGGGAGGTGGATCCATGTGAAACCAGGCTTTATTAGTCCAGCCGACCATGGAGGAGTGTTACTTGAGCAGGCATCAGCTTCAGAAAAATTAAAAAGGCAGGAGAGGCCCTGTAACTAACAGTTGCACAGAAATATATAATAAAACACAGATTTTACCAACTTCACAGCATGATCCCACTACCATGGTGACCTGTTTGGTGAATACACTTGAATTTTTTTGGGACCTTGACTGGCTTGCTACATTGCTCAGGGAATCTGAAAAGTTATTTGGATGTGATGCCATACTCAGAGAATAAAGCACATTTTGACTATGGCAAGATAAACATTCATCTGTTTTATTTTCTTCTTTTAACATCAGTAAGTACTCAATTTGAAGAGAAACACGATTCCTAAATTTTTCCCGAAATTAAAAAAAAAAAAAATTCTTCTAATGTTGGTTCAGGAAAGTTCTTTCTGTCTGCAATGGGCAAGATGATTGTCTTATCTTGGACCATGAGAGGGTTGAGTATTGTTTTGTGCTGAAGTAAAAAGTATTATTTCATCCTGAAGATTGGAAGAGACTACTAAGTATTCCTCCAGAAAGCAGATTTATATTTAGAATTACAATAAGGTTTTCTTAGCTATAGTAATTTTTTTTCCTACAAAAACAGTGTTCTGAAAGTAAATCCTTAGACAAGACTACTTTGCTTTAAAAACATGCTTTGTCTTTCATGACTGCCAGGTCAGGTTAGCCTCTTCAATCTGAGCAGAAAGTTCTTAGGTGATTTAATAAAAAGGAAACTAATCAGACTTTTGCTATGCTATAGCAATCTATTAAAATGCATGATTTCATTAAACATGTATTTTTCTGGTGGTGTTATAATCATGAAGTATCTGACACCAGAAGCATCATTTCTATTAAATTTCAGTTGCATAATTTTGAAGGCTGTAAATCACTCTTCATTTCCTTTTAAATGCTCTATTATGATTCCCTAGCAGCAAGAGGTAATTTTCCAAAGTTCAAAGCCAAGCTTTTGTCTGCATTGGATGCTGGGGGAAAGCCATCAGGATGCTTGGCGTGTGAACCTGAGAAGCTGAAAGTGGATCCTTGGTCCACCATACTCTGCCTGCACAACTGTCTCTAAAGTCCTGAGTGTGTCACTGCAAGGCTGCAGCAGTCAGCCAGGGCTACTGATATCAAAACCTGAAACTCACACTTTTGATACAGGAGAAAGTGGAGGTTTGGCACCCCTTAAAACCAAGAATACTACGGGTTAGGGTGCCTCTACAATTTGCCTTCAAGAGACATATTGAGAAAGGTCAAGACCTAGTCCCTGCCTCCAGAATTGTGGCCACCCAAACCCGGGTCCTCTTTTGAGGGTTAGTGTTAATGTGTTGCCTTTCAGAACCAAATGGGTTCTTTGCGTCCTTCAAAAGAAGAAAAAAAAAAAGGAAAAAAAAAAGAAAAAAAAAAAGGGCATTAGTGGTAATATTTAAATTTCATATTGGTGGTTTGAACATGTGCTCAGGAAATGTGACACATGCCTTTTAAGCTTTTCTCAGCTGGAGGACTTTCAAACCCACATCAGAGAAAATCAGCAAGAAAGAGCTGAGGGATGAGAGTGCTCTCAGGGCAGAGGGAAGGTCTGCTTACACATTGCACTCTAGTCTTTGGATGAAAAGCAAGAATAATTCTGGGAACACAGACTGGAGCTTTGCTGGCCTTCTGAGTTATAATTCCTCTATCCTGGTCTCTTCTGCTGTGCTTGGAGAGTTGCATTTGTACTACCTCTGCCCAAGAGTCCTGGCCCTGTGACAGATACTTAAAATTCTTACCTTGGAATAAAACTGCCCTGACAGAAACCTCACAGAGGCAAGGCACAGTCATTGAGTGCTGGGTTTTGAAGCTGGCTACATACTCACAGCCTACATTTTACCTTTATCAGCTTTATGATAAAAACAGTGGAGCACTTCACCTCCACTGAAACCCATGTCCTGAGCTCAGTGTCTTGATGCAAAACCACACATGGTGGTCACAGCATTGGCAGGCTTTCATTCCCCACACACTGAATTAAAAGCTGACTTGCAGTTCTTGTCTCTGGAAACACCAGCTCATAAGGGATCCAAAGCACCCAGATGCATTAAAAGAGAGTGGCCCCATCGGAAAAGGTCCCATGTGAAAGCTGCATTATCAGCTTTTTGCACCTTCCCAAGTGTAAAGCCAACAGAAATCTTGTGCTGTAGTGGGGCCAAAACCATCTCAGGGTTTCCCATGGCCCTTGCTGGTCAGGCTGAAAGCCAGACTATCTGTGCTGGTGGGAGAGGCCCGAGCCCATCCCTGGAGAGGCAAACATTGCCTGAATGTAAATAACTGAAGCAGATGAGAATTAAATCCAACAGCTATTTAGAATGAAATTCACAAACAGATCTGCCCTTCTACTGCCAAGGGTGTGCTCTGTGGAACCGAGGCATTTTATTGTAATTATCATGCTACCAGAGGGTCCCTTAGAGCCCTGATTCCCACAGCCCAGCAAACAGAACAATCCCAGAATTGATTAAAAGTAGTAATTCAGATTCTAGCTGTCATGAGCTAGAGAGAAGCTTGAAATTGTTACTTGTTTTTTATTAAAGGGTTCAAATAAGCAAAATGTCATGGTTATTTTTTTATGTAATTATTTTAAAACTACCACCTTTATATAAAGAAAGAGCCTGATGTGTGATTTTTGTAGAGTGTGGTTGGCAATCCTGTGAGTAGGACTACCCTGCATTTGCCAGGTGACTTTGCATGTGCTCCACCATATGCACATATTAGAAATTAAGATCCTGATCTCCATTTGCCAGCTAAACCTTCAGATACCTGGCTGTTTGGATCTGTTCTTGAGATTCTGCCCAACTTTAGTTAGGATTTGCATTGCAGCATCTGGTGCTGTCTGTGGTGTCAGAAAGAAATACTGACAGAAAGAAATACTTTTCCAGAGGTAGCAAGAAAGAATAGAAAGAAATACTTTTCCAGAGGTAGCATTCACAGCTGGGCTTGTCACCAAGGGCTTGACATCCACAGCACCACAGGTTAGTTTTAAGCTCTGTTCTTTCCTGTAGTTGGAGCCTTTTGAAGTCTTTGGAAGAGCTGCCCAGAATAAGGTACAGGTAAAGAAGGGCTGCCCAAGAAACTGCTGAACTTCTACTTTGATCGTTCTGCTATGACAGGAGCTATTTCAAATAGACTAAGATAAGTGGCCAACAAGCAGTGCCATATGGAAATATTGCTCCTCCCATGAGAGTGGGATTTTTGTGCTCTCATTCAGCTTTGAAAGAAAGGCTTAATGTACAGACATGGGAAAGCAGTGGGAAAGTCACAGAGCAACCAAAGCCCTGCATCTGTAACATGCTTGTTCCTCTTACCCCTAATCATAAAAGGCATAGGCAAGACTTGTTTTCTCCTTCCTTCCCATTTCTTCCTTTTTGCAGAGAAAGCAAGTTAACTGAGCCAGTCTTATCAGAGAGCAATAAAAAAAAAAAAAAAAAAAAAAAAAAAAAAAAAAAAAAAAGTAAGTAAAGTTTATAGAAACTGAATGCATGCTCCTTTCCTGAAAAAAAAGAAATGGATTTTGAGAAGATAACCAGTTCTTGCCATGGGAAGCTCATTCCCACAAGCCAATACTCCAGCCAAGAGGTCAGGTCTTGTATCTTGCTGTTTGCTATTAACTTTGCATGTAACTAGGCTGGAAGGTTTTTGGTTTATGCTGTGACTATGAGGGAGTGCAAGCTTTCAGCCACACAAACAAATCCTGAGGCTTTAGCACAAGCTCAGCTTGTTAGTACAAAACAACATTTAATTAACCTAGAAACTGTTACCCAGGAGTTTGTCTAAGCAACAAATGATCAAAGAAGATGTCTCTCCCCCATTTCATTGGTCTGGTGTGACTCCCTACAAAGGGATGTTTTGCACTCTGAGTGTGGAGGGGGGATGTTCTTCTTTGAAGTTGTTTTCAAGTGCTTTTGGCAAAGGTGGTAAGAAGCGTGATGTTTTTAATCTTCTTTTTGCAAAAAAGCTGCAGAGTCCAAAACCTTTCCTCTAGAACTTGCAGAAGAGTGCAAAGGCTGCTCCTCCAACAGGTGGTGAACTTCTTCCTGATAAACCTCCTCTAGTTTTATACTGGCTTTTTCAGGAGCCAAGTAAAGGCCCTCTTGCTCCAGCATGGCAAGCAACAAATCCAAGGACATGTTGCCCAGTGGGTCTGCAGTAAGCTGGAACAAGAAACTGGATGAGAGCTGAGCCTAAGACAAATTGTTAAAGTTTTGCTCTTGGCAGCACTTTCAGCCCCAGCCAAACCAGAAAGGAAGCTGAGCTGGAGCTTTACACAGCTCAAGTCCCTGCTCAGCACGCTGTTCCCAAGGTGAAAGGCAGCAGGCATCAAATGGAACTTTTAAGTGTCACATAGTTTTATTGAATTCTGTTTCCTGATCCAGAGGGGAAGGAGCAGCAGCAGGGAGAAAAGGGAAGACCATCCTCTTCAGCAGTGTCACAAACTGATTAAACTGATTAAAGTCATGCTGTATCCATGACCTTGGAGGACCTGCAACAAAGACACAGCACAGAACATGGCTCAGTGGGTAACTATTTACATAGAACCCCACACAAGGGCTCATAATGTATTAAACCCAGCCTTCTGGCAAGAGCAAAAAAGACAAACAGACACACAAACCCCAGAAAATTGACTTATTTTGTATTTTTAAAAGAGATTTGTGAAAAAATGAAGATGCTGTTTGATATGGAATTAAAAAGGAATTGAGGATAATATGCTTATTGGAATCCCAGAGGTACTTCAAGGACATCGTTTTAGAAATTGATAGTAAATGCATCTCTCAAATGAATAAAAAACTCTGAAAGACCCCTGATAAGGCAAATAAGTCAGTGTGGTTAACCAGCAGAAACTAACAGAAGTTTAAAAAAAAAAAAAAAAAAAAAAAAAGGAAAATGTTATTTCAAGCAAGGGATAAAGATAATGTCTGTCAAGGTAAACGTGAAAACATAAAAGAGTTGGACCAGATGAAAGATTTTCAAGTTTTTTCAAGAGCAAGTCACCAGAGGCAAAAGCTAATATTGAATGTTTTTAAACATATCAGAAGCAGGATGTGTTTGCAAGCACATCAGAAGCAAGAAATGGTTAGGTTAAGTAATGAAAGCTCATTTGCACACCCAGAGAGGAGCGCAGAGGGTAGGGGGTATAAAACACCCTGCCCAGGTCCTCCCAGGCCCATCACAGGGACCATCAGACCACCAAAGGCCCATCTCCAGAAGTCAGAGGATCACAGATGCCCAAGGGCAAGTGGGAATCCAAATCAAGTATTCCCAAGAAATGAGGGAGGAACTTCTCCAGGCTACTCCCAGGGCTGTCCTCAGTGGACTTCAACCCCAGTGTCCAGACTTGAAATTCATCACAAAGTGTCATTGGGAGCAACTCTCCAGACCTCCTTTTGATCTGTGAGGGTCACTGTTTGAGCTCTAGGACACATTATGGGAAAAGCAATTTGGAATTATTCATACCTTATGACAAGTTGCTTAGAGGACAAACCAAAGGAGGCTAAAGGCAGGGATTTCTGTGACTTGGAGTGCTTTGTGTGCCCATACCTACTGGGAATGAATTTCCAGTCCCACTACTGGCTTGACCTGGGGTATGGAGCTGTGGCAGACTCGCCTCTCTTGAGCTGTCAGACCCAGCATGATGTATTTCACCCTAACAAACCAGACAGAAGTCTGTGGGGGTAACATGATATTGAGGTGTAAAATGAGCAAGCAGGACAGTTACTGGGCCCTGGCAATAAGGTTAGCAGGAAAGTTTTGGTGCTCATTGTGTTGGACTTTAGCCTTCCTTTATGGCAAGAAAACTTCCTAAACCTAAAGAATGAGTAAAAGAGACTTCAGAAGTGCTGATATAGATAATGTCTAGTTATCAGGGCCAGAAGCTATCCAGACCAGGTTTCTGAATATAGCTGTACTGACAATTGAAGAGAGACAGGAAGACTGATTCTGATTCAGTGATCAGAATTCGATTTTACTCAGGTTTTCCAAAAGCTTATATATCATTTCAGGAAGGTTAATTATTTCCACAAGGTACAATAATTAGGTTAAAAGATCATACAAACAACTTGTGCATTTACAACATCTTTTTTGTAGGGGATTGATTGAATCTCTCCTCTTCCCATAAGCAGGTTTAATCCCATCCTCTGTAATCTTCAAAGTTCTGTTTGTTCCTGCCATGGCATCCTGGTTACCAAACCAGTCATGCTAATTAAATCTGTCTTACTCCCTGTCTTGTATATTCCCACATAGCTATAACTCAGATATTGAGTCTTGAAGCTATTGCTTGGATATCTAATCCATCTAGGCATAATACCTCAGCTGTGGTGCCACAGGAATGGAAGAGGATAGATGTGACACTCATTTTTAATCCAGGAAACAGATAACAAACCTTACTTCCACTCAGGGTCATGGCACAGACCAAGACTAGTAGTCACAGAGATAAACGTGGCATGTTGGGAAAGGTCTCATACTGTGTAGAGAGAAGCCACAGTGCATCTTGGATTCTTTTGGAGCTTTTCAAAAAGAATTAAATTCCCAGGGACTTAGAAGGAAGATAATTTGTGTATCAATAACTGGCTGAATAGTGGAAAACAAAATTTTCTCAATGGAGAAAGAATTTCAGTGGAATCCCTAAGGAATCAGTGGTGGAGACTGTGCTCTTCAGCATAATAATTAGATGTGTGTGAACAGTGAGGCAATAAAGTTTGTTGATTAAAAAAATCTACTCAGATGTAGTGTGCCTGTTTGAGTTCAGTCAAGGTTTTCAAGTCACATAATGATTTACTAGCCAATCTGTAATGGAAAAAATGGACAAAGTTACAAAAAGTCTAAGACAACTGAAATTTCACCCTGGTGCAAATAAAATATCAGCTACAATCTGGATTTATAGTTTAATCTATGTCGCTTTCAAGTAAAATAGTACTACAAAGCAGTATTATAAAAAACTGCTTATTGTAAATTACCCTGTCTCTTTTACTGGAGATACCTGGCCAAAAGGGGCTGGCTGAAATCTGCTATCAGATATTATCTTCGTTTAAGCTGAACAGCTTTACAGGCTCCTAGAAATAAAGGCTGTAAAGAGACTTCTGAGACCAGACAATCCGCTAACCCTGAATGATATGAATTTGATCCTTTCCTGATAGACTCAAGTTTCAAAGACCTGCAGCCTTAGGCAAACCAAAGGCCCCATCTTGCAGCCCTAAATATTGTAATGTCTTCTTTAATGTTTATATTCAGTGTCCCTTGCAGTAAATTAAGCCTACTATTTTTCATTGTGAATATGGGAAATAGCTCATTCATTTCCTTTATAAAGCAACATTATACATGTTTAAGGATATAAAAGACCTTCCTGACTTTTAAAATATTTTTCTTTCAATCTGAGAACACAGTTCCTTCAGTCTTCCTTTACAAGTTGTATTTTCCAGATCACTAGTAATTTGTGCTGCTTTTTCCTTACCTTTCTCCATCTGCAGGGATGAAAGCCAGACCACTGCAAGGAATATTCCAGATGAGCTGTTACCAAGCACAGAGTAGAGCAGAATGGTTATTTCTTATGTCTTGCAGTCTGTAGTCTTGCTTTTATAAGAACAGTATTTACTTTATTGTCACCAGACAAGCACTGTTGATGTGAGTTCAACTTCTTCAATTAGCTTATTGATTCCCCTTGGACCATTCCAAGCTATGATTTATGACTCCAGGGGTCTCTGTGCTTTTGTCTCATTACCTAGAGACAGAGCAAACCGAGATGAGATTCTACAGAAACCACCTCCATATGTTTTACATTGAGTGGTGGATCACCAGGGGCTGCTCTGTAGTTGTGCATGTCACCAGTTTTGTACTGGGCCTGTGGTAGCTTTGTGTGAACCAGTGGTTGGGAAAGTACTGTCATAAAGCTTTGGATGTGCTACCTTTAAGAGGTTTCTGAAATGTAGCAAAGAGAAGAAGGCATATTATCAGTAAGCAGAATTTACCATGGAGCACTGTGAGCTACATTAGAAAAGACAGAGAACCAACCATCCACACTGTGTTTCCCTAAACTGTAGTATCAAATGCTGGGGAAGGCTGGATAGAATCATGGGATGTGGAAACTCTTGCTTTTGCCCTTTCCACACGATGTGTTATCCCTGTTACAGAAAGAAAGCAAACCAGTTTAACACCATTTATACATGACAAACCTATCTTAGCTAATACTTCATTGTCTTCCATATATTTTGTTTATTTTTCCCACCAATATCTTTTCAATGGAAATTTCCTTTCATCAGCTGATAACTTCCCATCTCCATTCTACACCTTTCAAAATTATCCCCTGTGGTTTTGATTTTGTCACCTTCAGGCCACCTTGTTTGTCCTTTGTGGGTTTGCTGAGGTTGCATCATTCTGAGGTTACTTTTACCCAGCCTTCAGGATGTCAGGGTGAAGTTTATTTGTTCTAGTCCCCTTGAAGACTTCTAAATTATCTGAATAATTTCTATGTCAGGCTTTGCATATTTTTGAGTGAAAACTTTCATTTGCATCTGAATCCACTTTTCTCAGATACCTGCTTCAAATACTTTTGCTCACTCAGATGCAGACAACAACAAGAAAAATGGAAAGGCCACAAAGGCAATTTCACAATATTCTTTACTAAGTCTTAATTAAAAAGAGACTGAGTGAGGGCCAAGCCCTGTCTCATTTTCTAGGCATCTTACAATTACTGAACACAGGAGAAAAATGCAGATGTTACTCCAAAAGCACCTGGAATACAGACTGAGAACTCTTAATGATCAAAAGACATCCACCATCAACGGCAATCAAACTGGTGGAAAAGCCTCATGTATTTTAGGCAAAATTGGAATGCTCCAGAGACAAAACCCTACTGAGAACAAAGGAGGAATGATGAGGTTTCACAGCCAAACCACACAGTTTGCAGTCTATTTGCCAGATTCTTGGCCTGAAGATGACAGCCAAAGGAGGGATGAAACTCTGCACTGCCTCATTCCTTGGAGGTTTGACCATCTCTCCTCAAGCCTCAGGGTAAAGGCCTGGTGATAACTAAGTGGCAAAACTTTTCCCCAAATGTCTTTCATATGGCCTGAAAAAAGAAGCTGACAACAGAGCTTGTGAATCTCACTTGGCAAACCATTAAAGCTGGGTGCCACCCCGGGAGCACAGCTGCCTGAGTCAACTGGTCAGTGGGGAGAGAATTAGCTCCAATCCAACACATGCAGGTCCAAAGCTGAGATACTGATGAGATCTGATGAGTCACCACTGGATGTATGCTCTGCAAAATGTAGGTGTTGGGAGGATAGGGTTAAAGCTGGAACATTTGGTGAGGACCAAACGGTTTTTTCTTGAAGTGACCTTGCAGCTGGGAATGCTAAATCAGTTTGGGAAAACTCCATTTATTATGCCTAGTGTTGTTCATCCTCTGCCTGCTCTGAAAAGTACAATTCCTGTGTAGAGATAACACTCTAACAGACATGCTTCAGCCTCCTGCTCGGGGAAAGAGATGATAAAAACACAGCCCTGTGATAAACTGAGTGTGCATAAAGCCTTTCAGGATGAACTGAGCCTAAAGCTCAGTGTGCCTTTGGTCTCTGGGATGAACTGAGCCTAACACAGCCTGTGTCCCTGTGTGCCTTTGGTCTCTGGGATGAACTGAGCCTAACAAAGGCTGTGTCCCCGTGTGTCTCAGCTGCCTGGTGTTGTTAGTGAGATAATGCAATAAATCCACTCTTCACATTTCAGCTGCATTTTGCATTTTGGTGTGGCCCTGTGGTTTCCTCTGTGTGTTGATTCACATGGTAGGTCAAAGAGGATCTGATCCTCCCAGGCTCTTGACACTGCTCCTTGCCTTTCATGTCCCACACAAAGCAGAACAGAGCTGGTGCAAAAATTTGGGAGCTCAGGAGCCAAGCCCAGACCACTTACCCCAAACTTTGTCATACCACACCTCCTATAAGACTGATTTTGCCATTTTGTACTCTTGCTAGTGCCTAAGGCTCATCAAAAGTTTTAGTTCTGTGGATCCCAGAACTTCCACGTGCTGCTTACAGAAAATTATTATTCACTTTCCTACTTCCCAATACTGCCCAAATGGAGAAGAAGCCTTCCCTCAAAAGAAATCCATCTCTTCAGGAGAAATTCCAACAGTACCACAATTACATGTTTTATATAGGGTGAATCATAGAAAGTCATGGGAGGGAAATGTTTGAAATAAAACATGAGCTATGAAGCATCAGTTCAAATTCTTATCTACAGCTTTGTTAGAGAAAATAAAGATGGAAAATAAATTATCTACCTTTGTAATAAAACCTGTCAACTGGGCCACAAGGAGCATGGCACCAAAGTGCCATGAGTTATACTGTCTTTCCTTGGAATGGAAATGTTACCAAACATCAGCCAAGGCTAAATTACTGATCAGAGAGGATGCAGTTCCAAATGTTTTCCGTGTAGCATCTAGCTAAGAGTGTTTAAAATCACTCCCCCAGAGTAAAAGGTCAGGCATTAAACAATTTGCCAAAAGAACAGATAATGTCTATGGAAGAAACATAAACACTAATTAAAGAACAGATTACACTGATCAAAAGAGGCACTCAAAATACCAAAAAACAACCTGGAATTACTTCCTGAACAGAAATGAAATCAAGACAAAGCTGCAAGTTCTACAACGCTGCTCAGGAAAACTTCCCTTCCCTACTTAGTAAAATAGTCAGTGTAACTGTGTCTACCCAAGTGCACCTCTGGCAAAACATAAATCTGTCAGCTCTTGGAACATGTACTATATAAAGAAGAGACCCACACTTTGAACAGTTCACAAAACACTTTTTACAGAAACTGAAAAGGAGCCAGTTGCTGAGCCTCAGACAAACTACTGGAACTAAAATGGTTGTTAGTCACTAATCCCCAGCACCATCACTGGTCCAACAGGCACAGCAGTTTTCATCCCTTAGCCTGTATCATTTCCAGTTGCCAGGCATTAGGAATAGAGACATGCACCTCAATACATTGATCAGGCGTGCAAAACAAGGCAAAATCCAGAAAAAACCCACCATCTTCAGATCCATCCATAAAACCAACTGAACATATCCTTCTCAGGGCACGGTGAGAACAAAAACATCCCTGATTCCCTGCTCCCAAGCTCAGAACTGTAACTCTCTGCCAAGGTGGTTGTCACTCAGACCAAAACCTCACAACTCGTATACAAAGTAGATGCTGATGGACACATATGAAGAACATTCCATTAACATTAATCACAAGAGAAGTTAAAGCAGCATCCTTAGGGCCTTGCCATTGAAATCAGACTTCTCACAACTTGTTTCAAGAAAAACCCTATGGAGGTGGCAAGACTGCCAATTACAGGTTTCTCTGATGACCCAGAATCATCTGTTGAGGGACTCTGGACATTCTTTTATGTGGCAATTTCTTCCCTTCTAAAGAACACGCTTGGAATTTGCCTTGGAGGTTGAGGTAAGACATGGCACCAGCTTTTGGCTAAAACACAACGCTAGCACGTTGGTGCAAAGATGTGCTTGAGCAAATTAATTTCAAACCTTGTCTTTTCAGCATCAAGTAAATTTATAGCTCTTAAACCCATGCTTAGTGCAACTGTTTTTCTGAAATAGGCTTGAGAATAACCACATACATTGAGATAAGCACTCAGAAACACTGAGGTGAGCTGGAAAGAGAGAAATGCAAGTTGTGTCACCAAATGCCATGCTTTGTTCCAGCCAGGACCTCTGTCATTTGGATAATGACCCTTGGCAGACAGGCTGTGAAGTGTAAAGGTTTGATCACATACAGGCAGGGAGAATAATGATGAGCACCTGATGTGGTGCACAAGGAGACCATTGTCACTGATGCTGTCAAAGTGTGTGACAGATGACATGTGGCTAGATTTTGGTACAGATGGATTAAAGCCAAGTGAGATGGACAGGCACATTAGAGGAGGAGAGACATATAAATATGGTGTGTAAAATGGCAGTATCCACCTGTGTTTAGGGATCTGCCTCCTGCCCTTCCTGGGTTCCTCTAGTTGCAGTGGTGTCCGGACTTGAAGAGAAGGCAAAGGGCTATGAAATATTGACACTTGTGTTACTCTGCCTCTGGCATGGGTGGCGCTGGCAGCAGCCCAGTGTCACTCTGGCTGCAGGCTGTATTTCCATCAGTATTTATGGCAGCTGCTGTGTTTAAGGCTGCAGCTGTCAGGACAGCTAACAAGGTGCGTCTCACAGCACTGCTTTCATGAGACTTTACAAGGTGTTGTTAAGACTTGTTTGCTCTCACAAAGCACAAGGTTTGAACAAGATGTAAACTCTTGTGGAAACCCAGCACAGACTACTGAGACCCTGAGATGCCAGTAAAAGAAGATATGCAGGACACCATCAGACCGTGAGGCTGTAAGTGGGCACTGCAGAAACTGTTTTTACTTTTCAGTGAGTTTGTGCATATCCCTGGGGCATATCAGTGGGGATTACAGGGCAGCAAGGTCTTGCTGTATCTGCTGTCTCAGACTCACAGATAGGGATGAGACTGGCTGTGGACAAATCACAGCTCAGGATACTTTTGTGTATAATTTCCTAGGAAATTAAAGTGGCCTTGCATTCTTTTTTACTCTTTTTTTCCTGGAGGAAATAAAAGAGATGAGAGTTCCCAAGTGTAGGTGGAGCTCCAAGAAGTGAGACTAACCAAGGAGGGCACTGAGTGACCTGTGCCACTAGTTTCAGTACCTGGAACAGCTTGAATATGGGGTTTTGCATCTTAAGGAAAGGCTGGCAGAAGGGGCCCTAGAGCTGAAATCAGTGACCTGCACTTCATCTGCCCAGAGGCAAGTGAGCCCCCAGTAAAATCCCTCAGTGTGGGGCAGATGGGTACTTACCCAGGTTCAGACAGCCTGGGATGGAGACAGTGCATCTGTCTGCAGATGGAGATAAAGTGTACTCAGTGCTTTGGGATCTGATGTGAGATACAGGACCTGCTACTGAGATGATTCAGCTATGATCAAATTCTGAGCTGGTGAAAAAAATAAATTAAATCCCATGGCAAATTCTTACATTTTGGATCTTGTAGACATAGAAACAGCAATACAGACATAGACAGGCGTAGACAGACACATTTCTGACATTAAAAAATTGCAATGTAACAGTGAAAGGGAAATGGGAAGGATGAAAATAAACTGAGGGAGTTGGACTGTAGTCTCCCATTTTAAGTTGTTCAAATATTATTATTTTGAAAATTTGTTTTAGAATAGATACAAATGAATAAAATTTCAGGGAAATTGATTTTCATCTGTTTTTAAAACGGTGGAGGAAATCAACCTTTAGTTGGAAATAAGTGATAACACAGACTTCTTCCTAATCTTCAAACTTGCATTTAAAAATGTTGCATGGATGAAACAAACTCTCTGGAAGGAACTGATTTTCATTGAGTAAATTCCTCTTCATGCCAGCTGAAACCATAATTTGGGTCAGATGTGTCAGCAATTCACAGCTTAGAACAGATGAAGAATTGTTGAGATTCGCTTTGAAATACATGATGGGGTGAATTTCAATTGTCAAAATTCTTGTAAAATTGAATCAGGGAAGGTTCCTGCTGACCACGGATACTAATGAAAAATAGCTAGCAGCAAAAGAATGGAAAAAATGAGTGTCAAAAGGCAAACCAGGGAAAATAGCAAAAGCTTGAACAGGAAGCCAAATACTTGGGAAGCATTTTGACACCCAGAGTATGAACCTATCTTCAGTGGGATATGTTGTCCCCATATTTCAGGCCACAGGTGCTTTCAGAGCAGCAAGGGTTTTACATTGTAATGCACCAGGGATGCCTCGTTGCTCCTCGAGCAGCTCATTCCCATGCTGAAAAGAGAGAGACATTCTGGAGCCTGCAAAGGAGAGACACACAGCCTTTGCTGGAATGTGTAAGGACAGCTGAGAGCTGCTTGATTTCATAAGTGTCTGGGATTTTCCAAGGCACCTCGGGTGCTTAGGCACCCACTTCTCACTGGTACCATTGGAACTGTGGCATGCGGCTTTCCCACATTCCTCACGACATCTTTAATAGTGATGGCTGGAAAGAGGACAGTTATTTTTGGGGGTAACCTGTTTGCTTCTCACACGGAAAGGAATATCAGCTTAAAAATATTCTCATCGAGGAAGGACAAAGCTACACGGGCCTAGGAGAGCTCAGCTGCCAGGGAGTCCCAGATCCATGAATACCCACTGTCCATTGGTTAGTGTTGAGTGGCTGGGGCATCATCCCACATTTATCTCTGCACCTCAGGTCTGAGCATCCGCTTGGCAAGACCATCCACAGAGATGCTCAGAGGAAGGCAGTCAGCAGGGTTTCCATGGGAGCCAGCATGCTGGAGGTACACAACGCCATGAGTCACTGCTCCAGGCAACAGGAATACAAAGCTGAAGTACACCAAGGTCTCCTCCCACACAGGTATCCCTGCTGCATGCAGGTCAGACTTTCTTAGACTTCCCTAAGAATCCAAAAGAAAATACTTCTAAAACACTGTTATTTCAGAAACAATCTAAAGTGTGAAGTCATCCAGTGCTTAACATCTGCTAGAACTAGGAAATCTTCTCCAACCTTACCTCAGCATCCTACCATACACACCAATTAGAAAAATTAAGCTTCTCTGTGGTGGCAAAGTTTGCTTAACATTTGGCTTGTAACAGTGACTGCTAGATGCCAGTTTCTCAACAAATGACAATTTCTTTGATACTTTTCAACTGAGCAAAGGGCATGGAAAAATACAAAAGGAAACCCTATTCAGTCCAAACTGACAGTGCTATGGTGAGGAAAAAGTCTTTACAAACCCAAGGAAAACTCAAGCTGATGTCCCCAAAGTAAATCTCACTATTGCTAGCCTAAATCTCACTGTTGCATAAAGCAAAGAAACGCTGCCCTGAAATTGCAGTTAAATTTAAAACACAATTTAAATTTAAAATAAAACCAAGTTAGATTGCTTTTTTGGTACAATGATAGTCTTGGTTTTCATCCAGGAGTTATCTTGTGAACCTTTCAGCTGCAACATTCCTCCACTGCCAAATCTGTTTTACTTTCTCCCACAAAGAAAAATGCAAGAATGTGGTGATGTTTCAATTGACTGTACAACAGACAGAAGTGGAAGTTCAGTGACACTATGGCTGAACATATGTATAACTTGGCCTTTAGGAAATGAAGATAAGTCTTTGAATGTAATTGGGCTAATACAATTTGTTCTTACTAAGTTTTGCATAAAGAAAAATGAAAAGATAATTAGCCAACTGATCTACATTTCTTAATTAATAGATCAGTGGTAATATATTTGTCTCTAATATGTTTTGTGTACTTTTGTCACCTTCCAAAGCTTGTAACATAAAATCAAAAGTCCGTGCTGACTGAAGTTATTCACTAGAATAACTTATTATAAAATAGGCTGCTGTGCTTTTAAAACTTGCTTTTGGTAATGGAGAATTTATTTTCAATACCAACTTTTATGTTGCTTTTTTACCCCAATTCTCGGTTGGGAACTGTGGTTAAAGAACATAGTTGAAAATGTTATCTCTGCTGTCCAAGCAAACAAACAAGCACATTTATATATCTTCTTCTCATCACCTTTCAGAGTAACTAAAAAACATGGGTTCTTTTAATCTAAAAGGAATGGTGTAGAATGAGCTAGAGATAGTAAGATGGAGTGTAAGTGCAAAAAAGGAATTAAAACTGAAAGAGAACAAGAAATGCCAGGCGGCCTCAGGTAGAGATAAACAAATAATTGATAGCTGTCCTTTTATTCCAACAAAATAAAAAACTAGGTAAAATAGGATGTTTTATTTTTTTTTTGAATGATATATTAACTTATGCTTTACAGATTTAAGCAGCTTCAGCATTTTTTCACATTTTAAATTAAAGCACCCTTTTGAAATGTGTTATTGACTTATACTGAACTAATTTTTTTTCTCTTTATTTCCTTCTCTTCTGTTGAAATATTGAACTGAATCTCAAAACATGTTTCCATATTTCTGTTGCTGAATTTTAGGAGCAGAATTTTAGCTTTAGGCTACATGGTCTACAAAGTACTGGAATAGCTTCTCATGCCAACATGTTTCAAAAGTAATTTGATTGTATATATATTGCATCTCCCCCACTTTCCACAGCCTCACATTGCAGACATCAAAAGATCTGTTAGTACCACCATTATTTGGATTTTATCTACTCTCAGGTGACATTTACTCTCAGTAAATAGAAATCTGGGAAAGATATCTTCTGAGCTACAGACCAATTTTTGAATAATGAGCATGAATTTTGGAAGAGGGGAAGAAAAATGGAAGCATGTCAGGACATGGCTTGAAGCATTTGAGAAATTTCTGGTTTATGTTACCAATGCATATTGTGTTTTAGAATTTTCTAAAGGCAAATGCCAACTTGGTGGGTGGTGGGATAGCTGAAAGCTCCTCTGAGCAGAGCACAGAAGGAGAGAAGAAGAGGTGGCTGCCCAGTGCCTCTGTCAGCTGGACAAGTGTGTGGAGGCACTTCTGTCTTCCCAACCAGAGTGTGGAGGCATCAGGTGTGACCCAGTACTTTTTCATGCACTGATTCACAAAAAGCCCCCAACCCTTTCAATGAACTATTATTATGGCACATAATCAGTGTTGAGGCTGCTGTACATGTCTTGTCAATATGTTATGGTATTTGTAATTGAATATGGCATTGTGTGACATTGAAAATTTGCCTGTCCCTCACAAAAGACACTCACATGTTTTAGGAAGGACAAGTGTGCTTCAATAAACCATTTAATCAAGAACATATGCTCAATAAACAAAAAAGCTTTTATCGATTTCATAAATAGCAAGACAATGTCAACCCTGTGCCAAGCAAACGATTGCACAGCTTACTAAAGTCTGTGCTACGTGTGTAATGGAGAATGGTAGTTGTGTGCCAGAGGGACCATTAGTGGTCTCCTTGTCTTGGGGTTGGGACCTGTGAGACAGCTGTCTCTTCCTTCAGCTCTCTGTGGGGTTGCCATGGACTCCCTGCACTCCAGCAGCAGCCCTGGAGGACAATAGGAGCAAAGGGAATTGTGATCATGTTCTGCATCTCTCCTTCATGCCCATTTCCTTACACAGTCTCTCTATAGTTAATCTCTTGACTGCTTTTGAAATATCCTCCAGTTCTTTTGGTTTTCATCCTGTAACATGTGTCTCGTATTCCAGTCTTTTAGTCATGTTTGCCATCTCCTGGGAATGACTCATGAGATGAACACAGATTGCTCTGCAGGCCATGCTCAGGCAGGGGTTACCAGAACAGAGAAACCACACAGCTACATGGCATAAAAATGTTAGCCAACTGCCAGCAGCACTGCCAGGGTAAATGGTTTTTTCCCACAATTTCTTTTTCAGTTTTTGAATTTAGTTTCTTTTTGCTCTTGCCATTGTGGGGAGTGCCTGAAAATGGAAAGACATTTTTCCAGTTAAATCTCCTGGCAAATTTCTGGTACCATTGTTATGTGTCCTAATGTAACACTCCTTTGTCAGATGAGTTCCATTGGAGATGTTTTGATGATTATGAATAGATGATATTATCCTTACTTTTTTTTCTTGTTCAGTTCTAATGCAATTCACTGTTTTTGTCACAATACAGGGTGAATTTTCAGGAGTGGCTGTTTTCCCACTACTTTTGATATATTTTAGCATTCTGTGATTGCTGGGAAGAAGCCAGTGGGAAGGCATGTCTCCGTGGCAAGACCCCTCAAGGTTGTTAGGATAGAGTTTGATCCTCCATCAGGCTTTCCACAAGCTTTTTGGCATATGTTAATAACTTTCAGAGAAAAGTGGGACATTCAGCCCAAGCTGTGACAGAACAATGTATGCACATCAGCATAACATTTTTACATATTTTACTTTTAACTCCTAACAAAGCAGCAAAATTCAATCTAATTATTTTGAGGGGAAAAAAATTAAATTGAAAAAAAATACAATATCAGTAAAAGGTGTTTTTTTTTCCCTATTTAAAAAAAATCCTCAGTTACTATTGTGTTCTTTTGTAGTTGCCTCTTACATTTCAGCAGCATAAACTTTTCTCTTCAAATGATCATATGATAACATTGATGAAGAAAATTAAATCCCCTAAGTAAAATTAAAAAAGCATAACAAAAAAGGGCATAAATAGACCCAGCTTGTTTTTATTATTCCAGAAGATATTACAAGCACTAACAATAATCATGCCCCTGCCTAATGCTATTGGCACTTAGTTGTAGAAACACATATTTGCAACTTCAAATATGTTGAATTGCCTAGGTATTTGTAAAAATAAATGCTACTTTGATATATAATACATGAATTCAGAGTACTTTCTAAGAGGCCCCAAAATATATTTTGTTCCTAGGTATGCACTAATTAAAATGCTTGTTCTAGTTTAAGAAATTTAATTTAAGCTCATTTGAATTCATACTCTACTTGTTATCACAATTAGACATTTTTAGAAATTCTATAAAGTTGAAAGTAGACATTTGCTAAGTTTCAAAAGTGTGTGAGTTCTGTATGCTTGCCAATATGTAGAACTTCTTAAATTATGGGACTTGGCATATGGCTTAATGCAGGCAAAGTTGTTTCTCTCCTGTCATTGATGCCAAGTCAAAATGTTCTCAGTTTGTTCTTTTTCTTTATGTAGGTCAGCACTTAGCTAGACTTGCCCTCTAATTCTGCCAAAATCATGTTGATCTTACTCTGCTTCTCTTAATAAAAGCCATAAATTTTAATTTTAGCCTGAGATAATGATTGCAATGCTTCTAACTTGAACAAACGTACGTGGCTCCTCAAGAGACTGGCAAATGCCACATTTGAAACAGAGCCTGGATTCCAGTACTCTCAAACAGCAAGTCCCTGTCTCCAACCATGGAGGAGGCAAAACTTAGAGAAAATGCCAGAATATCTCCACAAAGAGGTTATTCCCCTACTCTTCCCCCAGCCCATGCCAAGTCTCAGTGTGCTGTTGAGCTGTGTTGGCTGTGGACCAGTCCTGTAGGCTCCCTGTGAGAGGAGAGCACAGCTGATAGTGAGATGATCAAGGAAAGCAACATCTTCTGCCACTGTGACCCAAGAGGAGACTTGGCAGGGAGGGCCTCTCTGCTCTGCTCAAGTGTTCCAGCTGAGCCAAGCCTCTGGAGAGGGCTGCTGGCAGCCCTGCTTTACATGGGAGGACATCTGCTTATGGAGACAATATGACTTTAGAGCTGCTACTACTCCAGAGATGCAGTTTTATGTTCACATACTTGCCCCCTCCTGTTCCTTTCCATTCACTCCACCTTTGCTCCAGCTCCTCAGATGTTCCCAAAAGGACAGCAGGATGGATGGTGTAACTGGACACCCTCAAGAGACACAAATGGAACACAATAAAACAAGATAGCAATCTAAAACAGTCAGTGTAAGTTTGATACATCTCTTAGTACAGCCAATCAGGCAGGCTCAGCAGCTCCAGAAAGGAAGCAATCAAATGCCTGAAGCACAGAACATAGAGATTCTGACTCCCTGTAGGATGGTCAGAGCAACCTGGCAAAACAGAAATAAAGAGCATTATAGCCCCTCCTTAGCCCCTCCTTCATCACTAGTGGTATACCAGACTTGCAAGTACACAAAAAGGAAATAGAAGAACAACCAAAGATGCTTGCACCTTAAGCAAGAGGAATGACAAACCATTTCTAAAAGAATACTGCCATGAGAAAAATAAAAGAAGTATGTTCCAAGAGCAGAGTCATGAAGACAGTGTGGCCCATGACGCTCAGGGTCATGGCAGGAATGTGTCAGCCTCCCAGGCTGTGAGGTCAGCAGTGTCCCAGCACAGGTACAGCCCGCCCTGAGCCCCAGCACAGGTACAGGTACATAATGGTAGCAAATTGCTAGTAAAATATTCTCTTGAAATCTAAGAAAAGGTTACATTCAATTTTTCTGAAGGCAAGAGGTGTCTTGTCAAATAATCTCAATGCATTTATGATGAATTTAGGGAGTGAGGAGGAGGCCTGTAGCAAACAAAAAATAACTGCATGTTAATCAGATGCTATGCTGGTTAAACTATGAAAATCACAGATGTGTACATAAAAAATCCAACAAGCCATAGCATTTGGTGTTGACTTACAGTTTAGAAAACAGTCCTTTTTGCTACACCTTGTCACCTGATAACTCTGCACTGAGCACATCACACTTGAAGTACTTCAAACATTCTGCTTGAATCCACAAATATATTTAATCATACATTCAGTATGCATGCTTTGCCCCACATCACACACTTGTTCTTCCTGACATTTACCCCTTGCAGGTCTAGCAGCCACCAGTCTCTGCTCAGTTCATGAGTTCCTCGTGTCTCCCCTCTAATTCCTGCTGGCACTTCAGGCGCTGGCTTTCAGATATCTAGCTGTAATGAGAAATACAAATGCTGTGTGCCTTTCATTATCCAGATGGCATTACCCTAATTCTTACTGTAACTGCCAGACACAACTCATTCTCATTCTGCACAATACTTTCATAAGGGTCTATCCACTGCTTATGGTATTGTTAGAAGTGGAAGTTAGTAGACACTGGCAAATAGTGATTCTGCAGCCAGGCTTCCAGCAGTTACAACACAGCAACACGTGGTGTCCTGTTACTGGATCAGTGCCAAAGAATAACTGAGCCAAAATTTAAAATAAACTGTGAAGATAAAAAAAAAATTGGAAGATATAAGAAACAATTGGAAATATAATCAAGAATATGAACTTCTAGCAGACCAAGTCTAAGGAGACTGTTTTCCAACTTCTACATTGTGCAATCTTTACTGTAACCATTTCCCTATTTAAGATAAAGACATTGAATGATTTACAAGAAGGTATATAAGCATAAGCAACAAATTCGACAATCCACCTTGTTACCTGATCACACAAAATTTCTTCATTAATCTAATATCATATTAGTTTTACTGTCACTGCAAATCTAATCAAACTACTCAATGCAGTAGGTGAAAAGCTGAACTCTAAAGGCTGGGCTGATAACTCTTTGTGTTGGTAGCTGTGTTGGTGGCTTTGTGCTTCCATTTATTTTCTCTGTCTTCTGTTGGAGAAACTCACCCATGCTCCATATGACAGGTAGAAGTGTCTGAGTTACCATGTCACACTCTTCTGGAGAGCTCTTTATTTCTAGGCTCTTTGCTGACTTCTTGAATGGTCAAAGTGAAGAGTAATTCTGATATGAGCAGCACAGCTTCATAATCTCCTGCTTATAACCTGAACAGAAGTGGATTTTATAGATCCAGTAATGATTTCCTCTTGCTTCTCATAGACTTGCACTTTTCAAGGCCTGAAAGAACTTAATTCATCTTCTCTAAGTACCTAACAGAGGCCACTTCATTTTATCCAGCTACTCATGTATTGAATTCAGTAATTAGACTCACCTGAAGTGCACTCCCTGGAAATGCAGCCAGTCTTGCTTGGAAATCACATTAAGCAATAGAGAATCAACTACTTCTCTTTGAAAGTTTATTCTGTGATAGTAATTTCCAGCTTAAAAAAATAATTTTTTTAATTGGCATTGTCTGTTTTTTAATTCCAGATATTGGTTTTTGTTGCAGATTTTTCTGATAAGCTAGGTAGTCAGTTGGCATCAAGCATTTTACCTCTATGAAGCTACTTTCACATGTATAAAGTCACTGCTCAATTTTTATAAGCAAGTAATCTTAAATTATTGATGAATTGGGGGTGTTTTTTTCAGTCCTGGAGTATTTTATAGCTCATTTCAGAACTTTTGGAAACATTTTTTATAATAATATTAATGGCAAATTTGGAAACAGAATTACTCTTGTAAGTGGCATTGTAACTTGTAAACACCATATGGATTTAGAAGAACCTGAAGTAACAGGGGAAAGTGGAGACAATTGAGAAGGTAAAAACACAACTGCCCTGTTTCATGCGAGGTCAGGAAATGAAGGTCCTCATCTTACAAGTCATCCCATTAGGTCCCACCTAAGTATATTTATTTGAGACATTTGTTTATATTTTAGAGACATAAATTAAGTGCTGATCTCTCGTAGTTTGTGAAGACCAAACTTGCACAAGATGATGAGTAAAAAATCAGCAAGGAGCTGTCCTGTCAGGAAGGAGGACATCAAGGTTCCAGGAGTCAGTTTAACAGATGGCACCCCAGTGGCTCTGCAGATATTGAGACTGGAATGACAGACACCCATAATCACCCCTCTTGCTCAGATGTCTGGTTCAAGGAAAATCTTCTCTTTCAGTATTTGCACCCTGCTGATTGGCTTACAAAATTGCATTTGTACCACCACGCTAAAAACATAACAAAAAAGGCATTGATTTGTAGGTATGAAATTTACTTTAGAAGCTGCTAATGACTTCAGATAGATGTAGAGGAATCTTCCATTAAAAATAAATAAATACCTTCTGACAAACTTTGGCTGCACCTACTCTTCTGACTTGGATGATGCCCCGAATGGCACTAGAGGGCAACTGTGAAATTGCTAGAATGATCCTTGGCACAGTTTTTGCCTAAACCAAATAACCCTCTGTTGGGATTACTATAATGCATGCTTTGGCTGTTACTGTTGGCAAGGGTCTGTTCCCTGCAAACATCTTACACGCGAAATGTGTCCATGAGTCTACAGACCACCAGGAGTATTGTCACTGAAAATATGACCTGTTCTGTTCCTCTCATTGGGACAGGTCACAATCCAAAATACACCTGCAACCCACATGCCAGTTATTCTCAGCTCTGTCACCAATGGTTGTTTCTGTCCTGGCTTGGAGGAGGCTTATGCACTTGCCCAAACTGAAGTTATATCCATGATACAGCAACATCATTTTAATATTATAGCTACTTTTAGGTCTACTGAGTTTTGTCATAAAACCCTAAATATGAGGATCAAGAATTTACATGAAGACATTAGATCCATTCAGTTCTTGTAATTCTGGCAGAGTAAACAATTTGAAATTAAAAACAGAGTACCACAAAGGATTAGTAATTTCAATATAAATGTGATTATATATATGTGATGATAATCACAAAATCAGTGATAAAATGAAAATGCAATAAAAGAACAAGCAAATGCATCCAATTACTGACAGAAATGTGTTACTAGCATTCAAATGGTTCACTTGGTAATTTCCCTACCTCAATTTAAAAGAAGTTACCACAGAATTTAACAGAATAACAGAACAGTTGAGGTTGGAAAGAACCCAAGGAGGTCATCTGGTTCAACATGCATGTTCAAGCAGGGTCACTTAGAGCAGGCTGCCCAGGATCATGTCCAGATGGCTTTTGGATATCTATATTCAAGGACAGATATCTCCACAACCTTTCTGGACAGCCTGTGCCAGAGCTCAGTCACCGTAACTGTGAAAAAAATCTTTATTGACAGTCAGAGGGAGCCTCCTGTGTTTCAGTGTGTACCTATTGCCTCTGTTCCTGTCACTGGGCACCACTGGAATGTTCCTGGCTCCATTTTCTTTACACCCTCCCTTTACACCCTGTATTTATATGCATTGATGAGATCTGCCCTAAGCCTTCTCTTCTCGAGGCTGAACAGTGCCAGCCCTCTTGGCTTTTGCTGCTCCTCAGAGTGCCCCTTGCTGGGCTCTCTCCAAGAGCGCCATCTCCCTGTCCCAGCCGGAGAGCACAGCTGTGCTCCAGCTGTGGCCCCACCGCTGGTGGAGCAGAGGAGCAGGGCCACATCCCTCCCCCTGCTGGCAATGATCCTCCTAATGCAGGCGATCATATAGAAATATTCATGGCAATGGATCACACTGAACTATCCCAAACATCCCATGTCTCTCTCTCTCTCGCTCTTTTTTTTTTTTTTTTTTTTTTTTTTTTTTTTTTTTTTTTTTTTTTTAGTAAAGGTTTGGGCCACCCTGTTTTTTTGCAGGATGCCTAGAGTTTTCTAGCATCTTGGGATTGTTGCAAGTCAGGCTCCACCCGTGGAGTCTACCTTCAGGAGATAATTTGGGTACTGGAGGGCTCAGAGGAGCCCAAGTGGGACTGGTGCCTCAGGGCAGAGCTAACAGGCAGAACAAAGAGCACACCCAGCCAGGAAGGTGCGTGCTTGTTGTTGAGAAAACTTTCCACACCTCCCTGCTAACAGAAAACAATTGCTAGAAGTTTAGCAAACCACAGACCTAAAGTATTCATCAAATTTCCTGTTTCCGAACTTGCTACCCACTACAAGAGCTCAGACCCAACAGGCTCTCTAACTTATGTGGTTGGAAACAGATCCTACACGGGCAAATGAGGTGTAAAAATGTGTTTGCAGAACTTGGATACTCAGAAGTTACTACTCAGTCAACTCTCTGTAAGGACACCAGATCTAATCTGGCCATGTCCTGCCCTCTTCCTGGACTCTCCATTTCCATGGAGGAGAAACCCAGCAGCACCACCTCAAAGTTGTGGCTCCAGGCAGCTCCAGGCAGGTCTCTGATTTTAAGTGAAAAGAGCTGAGGTTCTCCAGGGAAGGCATCTGGCCTGAAATCCAGCATAGCCAGAGTTTCCACAGGGTGCCTGCACTGCTGGCTCAGACCACCCCTGCCACCAGACACAGGCTGGGCAGGAACAGCAGTGGGGCAGTGGCAAACCCTGCTGCTGGGGTTCAGGCAGGGAAACATGGCAGCATGGGGGCTGCTCTACCTCTTTTGTTACTTCCATACATGGCAGGGAAGGGGAAAAAAAACCCCCAAAAATCATTAAGGATGCCTGGCATTTCCCATAGTTAGGCTCTGTCTTGTGTCGTTTTTAAATTTTCCAGCTCTAACCATATAGTCTGCCATTTTCCAAGCTTGGTGCCTGCTCAAAGTTTCGGAAAAGGTCAGCCAACGATTCAACTGTTTCTGAAAAGAAAATAACTAACAAAGCTAAAAAAAAATAGTGGGATTTTCTTTGAGCTGCTCTAGCACCCCCAAGCTTTGGAGCATTCACACGAAATCTGCCAGGAGGTGGTCTCCCCATCTGGGACATGCCAAGAAAAAAAGTCTTTGAAAATATGTGGTTTACAACGATCAGGAGAAACATATTGCAGTTTATAACTAATTTTCCCAGAGAAACTGTCTGCAATGACAATGTCCCAGCTTCTGGCGAGCACAGAAACTGCAGCTCTGTGCTGTGTGGGCTCAGTGCTTTACACCAGACACCACATGAGGAAGATTCTCTTGTGCTCCTCAAGCTCCCCCTGCTTTTCATTCCGTGATTCTCTGGCTCAGCGTCAGTGAGCTCAGACAGTTAACCTGAGTGTGTTTCCTCATCCTCTTTTAATACTGAGTGGGTAGGATGTTTTAGTGCTAACAAACTGGAATAGGTGGGGCAGTGTGGGTGTAAAGGTACTGTCCTTCTCTGCTGAAAGAACTCTGCAGAGATCAGAATGTGAAAACCATAAATTATAGCAAGAGGGTCACCAGATAAAAGAAGATTAATTAAAGGATAGAAATGGGTGTCAGATTCTGATCTCATGGCTTTTCTATAGAGATACTGTTCAAGAAAATCTGAAGTAAAAGGAAAGCCTTTAAAAGCTTTAAAATATTAAGCCTCCACCTCTCCTTTGTGGGCTTTTGTTTGTCATGGGTTTTATATTTTTATATTCATTCCGGTAATGATGTGAACATACTATTAAAAGTAACTTGCTGCAAAACTCTGCGTGCATTAGGTTAAAGTTAATTCCATAAAAGATTTATTCCTCCTTCTTCACACACTGAACTAATCTGCCCTGTCTTCCTCAAAACATATTCTCACACTTTCTTCAGTGTTAGGAGTACACATAACAGTTCTTATTAAATTTCACAAACGAAGTTAATGCCTACTTCTCCTGTTTTATTTGCTTCCTTACAGTTGCTTGTACAACTCAAAGGAGGGGCCTTTACAAAGAGAGTTATACTAACCACATGTTGTTTGGTTCTTGCTTTTCCTATGCACAAATGTCTTTGGCTGAAGGAAAATGAAAATAATTTTCTCCTTTCACCTGCTCTATCTAACACACATCGCAAAGTGAAGTCATGCAGCTTGTAATGTCAGTGGATGAAAATTCCTGCTAAGTAGCAAAAGACTACTAGTGACTGAGAGGGAAATGTCTATATTGGATTATTACCTCTGTGCTCTTGTGGAATTAAAAATTTTATGAGAACAGCACAAGAGTAAATGGACCAAGAGGAAATGGAGAGTTCCTTATTCAGCACAGGATGTATATGATGCAAACCAAACAGTACATGGCAGTTGATGCTTCCCAGTGTTTCCTAAATTCAGTCTAGCTACATTCATGTCAGCACTGGAAAGAGATTTGTTCAAAATTGCAGCAGCGCACAGGGAGATCTGAGGAATGACCTTACACACCTTATTGAGTGTTCTCTTTCAAAGCTTAATCCTGAGCCCTCCCTAAAGATTACACCTGTGCAACTGCTCAGGTTGTGGTTGAGCCCCAGGCAGCAAGCAAGCACCATGCAGCCACCCACTTGTGGAGTGACACCCCTGCTGGTACTCCCTACACTCAAGCTCCAGATCCTTTGGTAAAAGGGACAGACCACTTACTCCAGTGTGCTGAGATCCTGGTTGACAGGAGCTCTCCCAGATGAGTTTCTCTGAGCTGCAGGAAGGCACTCCTGCAGCCCAGAGAAACAAGAACCACCCTGTTCTCACCCAGTGCTACAGAAGCACAGACACACCCGGGGGTCCAAAGAGGCACAGGTGTGTCAGAAGGTGACAGGCTGAATTTGGGGAATGCTGCACCCCAGCCATTCTGGGATTCTACAGTGGGCCACAAGGATTCTTGGCTACTTCCTGAACTTAGGGAAAGAGACCCACAATAGTACAAAATTACCTCGATTTTCATCTATAATTTTCTTCTGAAAAACTTCCATATGCCTCTAGATATATAAATGACCCACAGTTTTTCTCCAGATGACTCACATGTATAAATACATACCTATGACATATGTAATTTTGTACCTCCCATACATTTTGTACAATTCAATTCTTTGGAAGAGTTGGATTTTTCTTTTTAAAGATGAAACAAGCCAAGAGTTCTGAAGTCCTATCAGATATGCAAACAGGCCTTAGCCTGTACATTCTCTTCCTCTCCCTTCAAATTCAGCAGGCCTGCAAATGCTTTATTGTTGAAGTAAGTTTTTAACAAACACTCCCACTGAATTATTCACTGTTGAGACATAAAAAGCATTTCAAATATCTTTAATTTACTGGAGGGGAAAAAGTCTGAATTAAGCGGTCTGTGTTTTGTAGCTTGACTTGAGATAACTTCAGGGCAGGATTTACTATAACCTCCTTTGGGCTGGTGAAACAAATATCCAAATATGCTTCCATGGAAAAAATAAAGCTTGGTTTAAAATAAAGTTTTTTGGTGATCCTATACAAACCACTTTTTTTCAACACTGGACCTTGCCACTTTCTCTAAAGCCCTGATGAATACAAAGAATGCTTTTGCAGCACTGCTTTCACCTTTATCATCACAACCCCTCGTGGTACTTAGGCAAGAAGAAGGAATGCTCAGGAGAAGATTTGTGCAGTGGTTGAATATGATGAGTAATCATGCAGTGTTTGTTTCCAGCAATGAACATAAATTCTATGGTATTTAACTTAGAGAAGAGTTTCTTCTGAACCTTAATTTACAGAGCAAGAGTGGGATCCAGTTCTCCTGACACAGTTCTCTAGGCATCTTTTAGAGCCTAGTGGAGAGAAACAAGCTTTTCTACATTATGATTCATTGCTCTGTTTCATTACCTTTTTGGATGAGATGAATCTCACCTTAAAAGTGCCTCCTTTTCTCCATGGATGTGGAAATGGTTTCTGTGTGAGTAGCTCACTGCTTCACCACTAGAAGCATTTTTGTTCCTTAGTCTTCCCCTGCAAACAAGTACAACTAGACCCCTTCAGCTTGAATCCAACCAACCAGGATGATGAACAGGGGACTGCCTGAAGCTACCAGTGCTGTTTGAGATCATACCCCTCTCTAGTTCTTATGCTGTGCCTCTTTTAGGGTTTTACTTTGAATACAAAGCATTTTTTGCAGTCATCCCACAGCCATCCCCAACTGACCTTTGATATGCTTTGTGAAAATCTGAAAGTCCATCACTGCATCTCCATCAGAAGGCACTATGACAGAAGATGCACTCCACAAATGCCCCTCCTGTGCTTCTATTGCTAATGTGTCCTCAATTCACAGAATCAGGCTAGAGGCAGTTGGAAGCAATTCGCCATGAAACTTGCATATCATGTTTGACAAATTCCCACATTCAACTGTTTTGCTAAACAACCATTTGTTTTGGATTCCACTTCTTGGTAATTAAGATACAGATGCAGATTTCCAAAATCTGTTCTACAGGCACCTTCCTCCAGTGATGGCTCACAGCCAGAACTATTGCTTGGACACAGGTACCACTGCTGCTAGCCTGTGATCATCTACATTGCTTTATGGCTGGCACAGTGCTGGTCCTGCCCTCTTTCACACACAGCTGGGAGTCTCTGGCATGTACCAGAGACTGTGAGCAGCAGCCAGCTTGCAGGGAGACAGGCATCTCCTGTGGGGGAAGAGTGCTCTGGCACGTGGCTGACCGCCATAGTATGTCACACATCTTGGAGGCCAAAAAAACCTTGACCTGTTTTACTCACTGCAACAAACATGACCTTAAGCAACTACAGCACCCTACGAGGATAAGGGAGAAACTGGCTGGGATTGAAAGAGCTCTGCTCTCCTAAGTAGCTGCCCCAAAGAATGGCAGCATAACAGAACAAGTGCCTCCTCTGAACTACAGGACAGACTACAGCCAGTGGTTTGATTTCCCTCTTCCAAAAGGGAATCCCCTTAAGCAGAAGACACAACTGAACCCAAGTCTCCTACATCCTAAATCAGTGCACTCACCACTCAGACCTTGAATAAAAATCAATTACCACCTCTGCTCCAGAAGAGCAGTTTTGTGTGGCATCCAATCCTTTGCAGAGTTGCATCCAACTGCTTTCTCAGTGAAGCTGCAAAATGACATGGATGGCACCGTAATTTATAGCCTTGAGGTGATATGCTGTTATGACCAGAAAAAATACAGAGAGTTTAATATTCTGCTAGCCCTCCTGCTGTAATTCAGCATCCCATTGATCCTCACCAAATAAAGATCCCTGAGGAAACAGGCACAGAAAATAACCGTAGTTTTAGGCAAACTTCATGTGGCTCAGGCTGAAGGTTTCCTGAGCACACCCCAAATCTAGCATGCACATTAGGACCACCTTCATTAAAACTTGGGGCACTTAAAAAATTAAACCATGCTCTGGTTATGCCAAACATGACCTGGACTTGTCAGACTCGTAGGTCTTGGACTGTGTTTTCCTAGTCGTGCCATGAACATCTCTATTTGCTCATTTCCATCCTGCCTTTGGCATCCCTGTGCCTGCACTCTCCGCCTGGCCCTGGCGGGCGCTCGGCCCCGGAGCACAGATGGCCGGGCAGGCCCGGGGCGCGGTGACACACCGGGGCAGGGGAGGGAACTCTGCCGCTCGCTCCCCCTCAGCGATCGCCTCCTGCGGGAGTCACCCCCGCTCCCCTCCGGGCCCGCTCGGTGCCCCCCGCCGCCCCCCGGCCCTCCCTCGGCCCCTTCGCCCGCCGCCCTCAGCCCGGGACGGAGCGGAGCGGGGACGGGAGGGGACAGAGACACAGGGAAGGACAGGGACAGCTCCCTGCGGGCGGGCGGGAGGGAGGGATGGAGGGGCTCAGCTCCTCTTTGGGGGAGCCGGGCCGGGCAGGAGGGAGGGATGCAGGGGGACAGCTCCCCTCAGACGGGACGGGAGGGAGGGAGGGATGGAGGGATGGAGGGGGACAGCTCCCCTTTGGGGGAGCCGGGGCGGGCAGGAGGGAGGGGAGGAGGGGGACAGCTCCCCTCTAGACGGGATGGAGGGAGGGATGGAGGGGCTCAGCCCCCCTCCGGATGGGTCGGGGCGCCTCGCCCGCTGGGGCCCGGGGGGCTGCGCCCTGTGACGAGCCCGGGCCGAGGCTGAGGGCGGGGTGTAGCCGCGGCCGTAATAAATGCGGCCGGGGCCGGCGCTGGCCGAGGGCTGTGTGCCCCCGCCGGGCCCCGAGCATGCAATGCCACTCCGGGCTGGTGCTGGCGCTGAGCTCGCTGCTGGGCGCGCTGGCGCTGCTGCAGCTCTCGCTGTACCTGCGGGTGCCGTCCCGCTACGGGAAGCACGAGGAGCGGCTGTGCCGGCCCCGGGGCCGCCTGCCCGCCCGCTGCGCCTGGTTCCTGCAGGAGCTGCCCTCCTTCCTGGTGCCCGCGATGCTGCTGGCGCTGCGCAGCCCGCCCCGCCTGGAGCCGCTGGGCTGCCGCCTGCTCTGCTGCCTCTTCGGCTGGCACTACTTCTACAGGTACAGGTACCGCCGCCGGGCACGGATCCCGCAGCCCCGCCTCGGGAAACACAGCCAGGGGAGCCGGGGCAGCTCCGGGATGGGCATCGCTCCCTCCCGGCTCCGGATGGACACACGGACTCCGCTGGGAGCGGAGGGACCCGCCAGTAGAGCATCTCTGCCCCGGCCCCGCCGCTGGGGGATGGAGCGGGTGGTGCTCGGGTGTTGGAATCAGGGGAGAGGATGGATGCTTTGGATGGTTCTCTTAGGGGGAAGGAAAAAAAAAAAAAAAAAAAAAAAAAAAAAAAAAAAAAAGTTTCGATAAGCCGAAGCAAAGGTTTGGATGGAATTCATCCCAGTATTATGTAAATGTACATAGGAAGCACTTGTCCGGGAGCAAAGCCACGGGGAGCCGGGAGCTCTGCCCGCAGCAAAGCGGGACTGCACGGGCGGTGGGTTCTTTGAGCTCAGTTTGTCCTTCTCACCCCACTACCGAACTACCGATTTATGTTGGTGGTTTTTTTTGTTTGGTTTTTTTTTTTTTTTTTTTTTTTGTTTGTTTGTTTTTTTTTTTCTCTTTTCATATCTTTTCTTTTGCGTATTTTTTTCTTTTTTTAGATACCTGGTCTTGTCAGAGTTAACGAGTGCTGTAACTCTGATTAATTCTGTATTTACTAATCAGGAGCTCAAAGAAATAGCAGAATTTTCATCCAGTGTTGGTGGTAACTTTGAAGAGACATAGCTCTACAGTTGTCACCCAGTTCTGCCACTCACTGGGACTTGGTTCTGGAGAATGTCACCAGAATCCATTTTCTGCTCCACTTTTATTTTCTGTGGAGTTCTTGCATGAGAAAGTTGAATTTTGGTTATCTGATTATGGAAAAAAAAAAGGTTTTATTCACAAGTGGTAAGTGCACGTGAAAATGTTATGCCATAACAAAACTTCTGAGGCAAAACCTTGACTTGATTTGCCGTTTTTCACCACCATCCCTATATCTGTTTTTTAGTTTGTCTCATAGAAATAGAAAACATTCTTGTGATATTTGATCAGAAATTGTTATTTGCTACTCAACCAAAATCAATATATTGAAAATCCAGTTGCAGGGTCTCTACAGATAGTTTAGGAATAGAAACTCGAGGCTGTTGTGGAGAAATTTAAAACAGAGAATGGTTTCTGGTGCTGAAACACTATTTTAGATATGTATTTGTTATCACTGCCATTGTCTTTGCTGCAGGACACAGCTGGAGGACACACCAATAATATATTTGGCTTCCAGAAAGCTAGATGTATTGATTATATGTAATTATGCAGAATTTAGTTTAATGCATTCTGTTATTATCAAGAATTTCTGATTGTTTGAGAAACACAACTATCAATGAACACCGCTGGACAACTAAAAGAAATGTTACCCTACCATAATGCATACATCTATTGACTCTGTGGCTTCTTTTCCAAATTTACTGCTGGGCTTAGGCAAAAAAACTGTGTTTTCATCTATTTTCTTTCCCAGACAGTTCAGGGATCTTCTCATCTGTCGCTGGGATATACTTCTCTTGTAAAAGCCCTCACTTCAACCAAGTCTGTATAAAACTTTTCTTTCTAATACAGCACGTTACTCCAATATTATTCTCACAGGCTGCAGCCCCTTCTCACACAAGCCCATCTGACATTCTGCTGAGTCAATTAATATTTGAAATGTTGTATTAAATATTAATACTCTGCTCTTATGTAAAAGAGCAGCAGAATCACAAACCAGAAGTTTTCCTGGGTTTTGCCTGACAATACTATAGGACAGACTTGTCCTTTGGGGGATCCTTAGTAGAATGACCTATGGCCACATGGCTGAGTTTATTATTAGAGCCTTATTGATGACATTAAAGTTTTAACAATTAGCACAGCTAATTGTTTTCTACAATTTCTAGCAGATAGGGTAATTTATTGTTACAGAGAAATTTTTAGCCATTAGCACATCTCACAGTTAAACAGAATTTCTGCAGCTTTCTTATTTTCTAGACTTTTTAGCTACTTAGACTTTTTAGTTAATTGGACCCTCTGAAGATTGGGTCAAATTCTTAGCAATCAGTAAATGACACAATACCTGTAATCTGGATTAAGCCTTTAACTAAGAGAATGGGATTTACTCAGTCCTTGGAGGAAGATGACAACAATGGAGGAGACATCCCTGACCACTGGGCATTCACAGGTTTTGTAATCCAGAATCAGCTCCAGTCTAAGCCTACCTGCAGCTCCTGGATTTTCCAGGCAGTATTTTATGGGATATTAAGCTTCCCTGTTCCATGCTGAGTGCCACCACATCCTAGTGACAATGCTGATGGGCAAGCTGCCTTATTGCAGAGCTGAAAAAGGGGTAGAAAGAAGTGCACTTATGTATTATGTGGACTTGCATATTATGCCTGTTTGCCTATAAAATGATGTTGAATAAATAATATTACCAAGGGGTACTGGTGACCCTGGATTAGAATGTTCCATTGCCATACAGGGTTTGAAAAGAGATTCAGTAGTCTGACATAACAGTCAGGATCTAGTTTGATTTTTTTGGGGTTTTCTTCTAGTTTGGTTTGTTGGGTATTTTTCATTTGATTATCTTTACTTGGAATAATCTAACAACAGTTTTAAATACTTCTGTGATTAAACTTGACTGCAAGGATAATGAGTAAAGCGTTCAATCAATCAATAATAAAAATGCATTTATCTAATGGATGTAGCCTACTGCATTTTCTGACTTCAAAATTTTGAAATGAATAAAAGTGTTTCACTCTAAATTATAAATGTATTTTGTTAACACACTCCTACTTTTACTACTGATCATCTGGTGTCTGTATTTAAGCATTCCTCTATGTTTGTATGAAGCAGTTTCTTTGTATATTGTTGCATAATTTAGTGACTTCTTTCTCTCCACAGAGAAGCTTTTATAACTCCTAATTTTGTCTCATCTACTATAGCAAACATACATGAGGGAGGGAAGTTTTTGTTAGAGGTATGCTCAGAAGGACATTATGGTCCATAATGGAGAAACACAGACTTTGAAAGGACTGCTTTGCTTAGCTATTCTACCTTCCTTTATGGTCTAGCCAGCTGTGTTGCCCCAATAGCTTCTTTTAGACCAAAGCACATATTTCAGAGTAACTTCATGTCTTGATCTGAAGACCCCTGAAAATGAAAAATCCATCCTTTTTAAATGGAGAAATCCAGTGTTTTCTTTGGTAGTGTTATCTTCTGAATTCTTTTACCCTTACTTAAATATGTTTAAAATGTCTTGCTTAAATTTGCCTTGCTTAAATTTGATTTCCTCCCTGTGGACCTTGCTCCTTCCATCCACCCTGTGCTAATTTAAAGCACTCCGTAGTGTCCTTCACTATTTTCTTGCCATGGTATCACTTACACGGTACTGGATCATGTTTTAATATACTTGTTAGAGGGCTGTAAAGTCCTCTGTCAGAATCAGTTTGATCCAGATAATATCGGAGCACACGATCATATTTCTGGTGCATTAATTACTGCACATGATGTGGTACTTAGGGCTGAATTTATGGGTTTGTGGTGGATTGATGCCAGATACAGGGGAACAGACATTACCTGATCTGACACAGAGTTAGAGTAGTGCAGACACATGATACTTCATCCAACATGAAGCTGGTCAGGATAAAATTACTTTTTCATAAATTTAGGAACAGGTTTAAGCCAGCATAATTAACTTGTTCTGCTTTTGGATGAGGTGTCAAATAGCTACAATATTTTTTTTATTTAAACTGAGGTATCCTAAACTAGATTTATAACATCACTGAACCAAAGCAGACGGCCCTCAATGCAAGACATTTTTTTCCCCTCTCAGTCCTCAGATAATTTCTTTGGCTTTTTTTCCCTCTCCTTTTTTTTCCTATATCCATTTCCAAATGAAGACATCAGTGTGTGATGTCTAATACAGTACCAGAGTTGTAGTAGCATGTCTAGAGAGAACATTACTTTCCTGTTCCCCCATCCTACTTGGATGTTTACACATTGGGAGAGCACTTTTCTGTTTGGAGTCAGAGAGGGATACCCTGTGTTTCCAGGCTACTTAGAACACTCTGGAGCTGGTGTAACCCGGATTGTAACCAAGGTTACAATCTATCGCTCCTTAGGAGTGGGTTTTGTTTATATCTCTGCATTTCTTTCCTTTTAAAATAAGGGGTTTTTTTTAATATGGGCACACTGCTTAGAAATGCTGTCCTGCCCACCTTAGTATTCACTGGTTGTCTAGAATTTGTGCCATGAGCCAGCTTAATCAGTGGTAATTTTGTATTTATTGTCAGGTTCTTGAGGAATATGCTGGAGGGTTGAAAGGACCATCACTAAAGGAAAGTGAGTCAATGCTGATGGTGCCTCATTGACCAGGACTTTAGGAGACCTCTGTGCTTGCCCAAAGGAGTCCTGTGAGCCAGTTCTGGCAGGTGCTGACAGAGAGGGGAGATGCTCACCGGGGTGCCCACTGCTGGCCAAAGAGCTGGTCCTATTCTAGTGCTGCCTGGAGCAGAGACTTTCTGCTCCAGGGGTTCAAGGGGGAGCTGGATGGAGCCAGGAGACCTCCCCTCCATCCTGCCTTCCCCAGTGGCCCCTGGTGAGCCGTGAGAGCAGGAGGATTTCTGCCTTTCTCTGCCGCCGCTAGGCAGCAGCCTCTCTCTTTGTGCCTTTCGGGGAGGGATGGAGGCAGGCTGCTGCTACTGCTGCTGCTGCTGCTGCTGCTGCTGCTGCTGCTGCTGCTGCTGCTTCTGAGAGGAGAAGGAAGGGAGGAATCCCAGCCCTGGACTCTTTGGCTGCTCTCCTTAGTTAGCCAGCTCTTTATTAGCACAGCACGGCGTGAATTTAATCAAATTCAAATGCTCTCCAGTGCTAAAGACAACGTTCTTATAATCGGAATTGTTTGGAATCTGAAAAAAAAATTCGAAATTTGAGTTTTCACGTCTGTTTTCAGTAAGCTCATAGGGTCTTCACTTTCACTAGGTAGGTTCTGTGATGGTAGGGGCCTCCAAAAGTGATGGGGTGGGAAGGCAGAGAAAAGGAAGAAGAAAGAGAGAGAAGAAATGACTGCCAAGTCTTCCATCTGTATGTGCAATCTCTGTGGAAAGCTGGTCATGAGCTGAAAATGATGAGTGGTGTAAAGTGTAAAGACAGGGTTCTGTATTTGCCCCTTCTGTGCTGCCCTTAATAGCTGGGGCACAAGTAATTTAAAGAGACATTTCAGTTTCAGTAACCGCCTAGAATTACATATTTACTTATTTATTTTCTTCTCTTGCAACTTTGTTTCCAAGCAAGTAAAACCTTTGTTTTCTATTTTACTCAGTTAACATGTTAACAAACCAAGCTGCTGTTTTCATTTCTGAAGTGCACTGAGGTGAATCTGAAAGATTCTAAGTAAGGCTGCTCTTTGAGATGCAGCTGGATCCCCAGACTCCTCTGACTGGAGGTGGCCCATTTGGTGCACCTGTAGCTGGTTTTCTACAAATTAACATATTTCTAAAAAGATCAGGGAACACAGAATATTGTGGCAAGAGAATGAGAAATGAGGAGCATTTGAAAACTGCATCCTCACATAAGTTTTTAACACTTCCTTTGGCCAGTTGCCCTGTCTCTGGAACTAAGCTGGGGGGAGAAAGAAAAATTCTCTTGCTCTCCCCTGGCTCTGCAGAATGCAGAGTACCTGCCTGTGCTGCCTGGTTGGTCAGGCAGGTGCTGTGTTTACCTGGACACACCTGGACTGGCCCTGTTTTCAAGTAGGAACACTTACTTTTGATCAGTAAGAAAAGCACCTCAAGCCTCCAGAGAAATGCTGAAATGACTTACTCCAAATGAGTAAGTCATTTATAAATTAATTTGCTCATAATTTTTAGAGGTATTCTGTATTAGTTCATACAGAGTTTTAATTATGTTTTCTGAAACATGAAGTGGATAAACAGAAATTAGATTAAGTTTGAAGGATATTTATATATTTAAGTGGTACTCTCCTTACTAGTAGTGAATATAACCAAACCAGATAATAACCACCAGGTCCAACAGATCCAACCCAGAGATAATTTTTTCCTCCCACAGAAATAGTTATTTTATTATTTGGTCTTAGAAAGTTACCATTATTAAGTGTCAATAACTAAAGACATTTTTATTGTTGACCTCTTGAAACCTCTATAACTAATCTCCCAATACAAAATCTGCAGGTATTTCACAAGTAACAAATCCTGTTCTCTTTTCCTTCACCTTGATGCTTTGGAATAGACCCTGACCAGATTCCTTTTGGCCTTCACCAGCTACACAGTAGCACATTTGCATCCTCTCTCCTGCTGTTTGGCCTTGGCAGTAATTCTAGATCTGTCAGCAATATCCATAACAGAGGCTGGCCATTTGCTCTGCTTCTTCTATGTATTCCTTGCTCCCCAGTCATCCCAGTGAATCATAATTCATCATCCCAGCTAATACGTAATTTCTTCTCTTCCGTGCAAATACTCGATTCATTTTTATCTAGGTTCCTCAAATTAATGTATTAATAGCCAACAAAAGCGTCTCTTCAAATGCTTTGCCTCAGAATTGTAAAATGCTCACGTACCCAGTGCTGGTGTGGAGTTTGCTTCCTTGCAGTCTTCTTTAGCCTTGTGAAATACCTTCCTAATTCTGCTCTCAAAATAGAATACTATCTGATTTCCTTCCTAGTAATTAGCACAAAATAATCCCATGTATACCCTCCTTTCCCAAGGGAAAGTGGGCTAACATTACAGAAACCTATCGTTTTTCCCAGCCTAAATTGCACCCATGTGATTTTTCTTTTTGTCTCTTGGTCTTGAAGTTTTTCTGCAGAGATAACTCAAACCTTTTATCACTTCTTTTCAAGACAACGTGCCTCTTAGGAGTATCTTTGTATCTGATGCCAATACACTTGTGCTGTTTTGTTATTACCAGGCAGCTTTAAATGCACTAAAAGAGTATTCATGCCTGCCCTGAGACCTCACTGTTGCTGTTAATTACAAAATTAACAGCACTCACCTAATTAACACCACACTTGGTGGGTGTCAGTCCAGCTGCTCTGCAATTCCAGGGCAGACACCTGAGTCCCAGCCACCAGGACATCACCCAGGCACAAGAAGGTTCCTCTGATCTCACCTGTGTGATGTTTGATCCCACTAAGAAAGTTAAAGCACTTGCTATCCTGTGAGCTTAGATCCTTATAGGATTATAACATTCTGAGCTCCAAACTCCACTGGGCTTTGTTAAGACTGCCAGGGGTGTAAGCATCTGGATTTGCATTACCACATTCCCAGTGTTGATATCAGAAAAGCAGAGTTATAAAGGGTTACACTAAGACAGAGGCAGAAAAAAAAATAAACTATATATAGGAGTTTCTGTAAATGTTTTTACTTGAAAATAGTAATGTTTTTACCAAAGAAGAAAATTATTTGTTATAATCATGATAGGTCTGTAGTATTCCCTTATTTGGGCTACTCTTTTAAGTAGGAAATAAAAACCAAGGGAAAAGTGTTAAGGTCCATTCCATATGCCCAGTGGAAAATTTGTTACAGATCTTACTCCATCAAGATCCACAAATATGACTTTTTTTGATTTCTTATCATAGTAGGGGCTGCCATTATGGAGGAGGTAGGACTTTTTTACTAAGCCAATAAATATTGTTTGACAAAAGGACACACTTTAATAGCCCCTTGGTGTACTCAAAAACTTCTATAATTAGGTAATTTTCCAGTTTTATGGAGCTCTGTTAAAAAAAAATAAAATAAAATTGTGAAATAACCTCCTAGTAGTATGATTATAAATCAATGTCTATCCCAGACATTGCATATTTCCCTTGGTGTAAACTATATTCTTGGTATCTCCTTCAAAATTAGTTTTGGTCAAGAATGGTTATGATAAAGAAATACTTTCAAACTTAAATTAAGAGACAATTCTTCAGTTATACACATTGAAGTGTCCTCCTCTGTCCAGAAATTGATTTAAATGTGGCAGGTGAATTGATCAGTAGGGTGATCCTTACTGAATTTGGTCAAATAAGTAAATACATGTGCAGCTACACCCATTTAAATGTAAGAGCTGCATTACTCTTTGCTGACCACTCAGCTGACATTCTAATAATTTTTGCAACAGCTCATTGTTACAACAATAGCAATGGGATTTTTTTTTTGTTATAAACCCAACAAAACAAAACCGACAAAACTGAGTCAAAATATTCCATGTAGGGAAATGGGAAAAAGCAGCTCATAAGAAGAAAAAAACCACTACATTTTTCTACAGGTCCAAATTTATTTTAAGAATCAGCTATTTATACCTAGCTGTGAATTTTTGAAGCCAGGTATAAGATTCCATGTTTTGCTTACAACAGTGCTAGAGTTCACCAACTTAATCCAACATCTGCCATGCTGGGAGACTGCCTCCCAGAAATGGCTCTGGAAAATGTCACCTTATCAAGGTTGTCTGCTAGAGAAAGAGGGTTTGCCTCGGGGAGATGCTGTGGAACAGATCAGTTTCCAGGGAAGACTTTGCTAAAGCAGATCCTGAGGCAGAGTGATGACCTGCAGCTCTTTGATGTATTGGTAAAGATGGGCTGGGTGAATTTCCCACAAAGCCAAGTCTCCTTGCTCCAGGTAGTCATGCCATCATGTGGGCAGGAAGGCTACAGAGAGCTCTGGATAAGTTAGCTGGGCTACCCAAAGAAGTGCAGCCACGTTAGCATGGTCTCCTGCTAGAGATGCACATGCAAACACCTCAAAGACAGTGTATTCCTAAGCCACTTTCCAGTGACTCCTGTCACACATTTGGGGTAGGACAAGGCATGGACCTCTATTTCACTTCTGCTGCTCCTTAGAACAGGAGAAGAAGAAATACTGAGAAATGACAGAGAGGAAGAAAAGTACTTACATTACGCTGTTGAGGGTTTTTTTGCCTGTTTGCTTCTCTTTAGAACCTTTTTTTTTTTTTTTAAGAACTATTAAAGCATTCACATTTTAAAACTTGGCCCAGATTAAGGTTGCTAAAGTGAGACACGTCTCTGGCTCTTCCTAGGGAAAGCAATTTAAACTTGGCGGAGTTGTCTGAGAGATGCGTTTGTATCTGTTCAAACATAAAGGTCGTCAGCTAACATTTTTAGAGTCTGTTCCTCTGGTTCATCTGAGGCTACAAGCAGGACCACAGCACGTGAGCCTGCAATCGAGCCAAGTATGCTCTAGGTTGGCACTGTAGAGACAGAGCAAGACTTTTCTGGCTGCTAGGATAATCAACAGGAAAGAAGTGGTCTCCTAGCTGGAGTTCTGGCAACATGGATTAGGAAAAATACAACCTGTCTTGAATGCAGAGAAATAACAACCACTGTGAGGTTTACAGTCAGGGCTACAAGGTGAGAAGAGACAGAAAGGCTAGGTGAAAGAGGGCAGGAAGAGACAAGTAGGAGAGTTGTTAAAAACAGCTAGGTCAGTAGTAGGGTAGGAGTGAGAAGAAATGGGAAGAAAAAGCTCATGATGTGAGAGGGCAATATCCAGGTATCAAGAGACAGCACTGACACTGCTGTGTGATTCACTCAGCAGCTTGCAGTGTTAGGGAAATCTTTTGACATATTTTGCAAGGAAACAAAGACAATTGTGACTCAGAATCAGCCCATGGCACTTTTTCCTTAGGAAAAAAAAAAAAAAAAAAAAAAAGGGCTTCTAAGTCCTCTGATTATTTTAATGTAACACAAACTCAGGATCTGACCTGGTCACTTCAAATTTTGTTCCTTGTGTGTGTGTGTGCTGCCATAAGTGCCATGAGATCATAGAGGTTCAGTATGTTGGCTGGATATAATCTGACCAAGATTTAATGTCGAATAAAGATAGATTACCATTTGTCTGTCTTCCTTTGGTCATTTCTCAGGCTCACAGGGACAATTTATGGAAAACAATGACACTTTATCTGGTAAGTGCAGTCATAAGAGCACAGATCCATGCATCCTTAGATTTTGTGCCAGTTTTCATGTAGAGGCATCCTTCTGTTCTGCTCACGATCTCAACCTCTGTGAACTCTTAGAACTCTCTGCTCCAGCAGAGCAGGGAACTTTTTGAAGTGCACAGCATAGTGTCTGATTAAGTTACTCTGGCATGTATTTCACACTTTTGGCAGACTCCCACAGTTTAGCAATAGGAACAAAGTGATCTGTTTTCATAAATATCAAGTGATTATTTCTGAAGAAGAAAAGAGGGAGATACCTTTGGCTGGCTAAGGCTTTGACACACTATTCCTTAGATAAAACAATGAATATTCTCATAACCTCTAAGTACCGTTGCCCTTTAGATGGTATCAAGTAGTAGAGGTAATCATGAAGCACTGTGAGATCTGCACATTTGTCATCACCACAATCCATCTAGTCAAGTTGAACTTTAATCCCCATACAAGTAGTCCTGTCCTCTAATCCCCATGAAAGTACAAATCTGGTCCAAGTTTAATTAGAGTTTCAACTGTGATAGCTGGCCTGGTGCTGAGTTCATCAGAGCCTCTCTCTGACCAAAATAGCACTATGTTCCCATTCCCAGGCAGTTCCTGGCCACATACAGTCCTCAAATTTTCTTCTCATTCTTGATGGGCATTTGTCTGGTCTGTCCTTAACAATTGCTGCTTTTTGAGATTCCTAGTATGTTCCAATGCTTCACTGCCTTTCCCTAATATCTAAGCTGCATTTTCTATACACCTGTTCAGGCCTGTTGCTTCTTATTGTGTTCCCAGTAGAAAAGAAGAATGCTTGACTCCTTTCTTCTTTGCAGGAGTTTTTTATACCGTTGCAGATTGTTATGATGTCTTTCACTGGTTTTCTCTTAGTTATTTTAAAGAACCCCTGAGTCCTTCAGTCTTTCTTCATGTTACATTTCCTAGATAACAGTTGTTTTTCTTTGGGCTGCTTCCACTTTGTCTTTTATAGAGAGCTGGACAGAGTATCATTTAAGTTCCTACTACTGTCATGCAAAGGGGAAAGATTATCTCAGGTGGCTCCGACAACATGCCCATTCCCACAACACATTTTAACATTTGCCATTTTCACAACAGCCTGACATCAGTGGCTCATGCTCAGTTTGGCACCTACCAGCATGCCCTCTCCTATCCAGACCATTTTTCAGCTCGTCTTCTACATTTGGTCTTAGTTAAGTGTAGTATGTTGCCACTGTCTTTATTGAATTAAATCAACTATTTTAAAACTATCAAATAAGTATTTCAAGACTATTCTAAACTCTGGCCTCTATTCTTGGTGTGTTCAGTATCTCTCAAAGCTGTGTCAGCCACAAACATGGCAAATATTTTTTCCCCCAGAGGCAAAATATTAATGAAAAAGCTTCTGAGTAGTACCAGAAAAGTCTTTTGCGGAACCTCCCTCAAAAGATCTTTCTAGTTTGATAGTAAACAATTGTTAACTATTCCTTGATATAATTTTTCAATCAGTTTTGCAGCTACTTAACATCCTCTAAACTAGGAAACTCCAAATTACTTGTAAGTTTGACATGGAAGGCAGTGTAAAAAATCTAAGGTCAAGACACAGGACATTGTCTGCTCCTACCATCCCTGTCTTATAATATATCCAATTTATGTCAATTCCTTCACTCAACAAACCTATTTCATGAAAATAGGGTTACCTAAGTTACATATTGAAATGAGTCCTGTCTCCTGCTGTAGCAGATATGCAGGACTCTGAGTCAAAGAGGCTGTTACAATTATTACTGCTTACACAAGGAGTCCATCAGGCTGCACATTTGCACTCCACTGACTTGGCTGTGTAATGTCTGAGGACAAACTGCGAGTTTGCAGGGGATGGGACTTATGTCAGCAGGGATCTGTACAGGGGGCATATTCCCTTTGCTCTCTTAGCTCCACTTTGCCTTCTTTGGCTATGAAAAAGTACTTTAAAAAAAAAATCCCCATCTTCCAATGAATGCCCAATTTGACAAGGGATGGTGAGAAAAGTATTAATATCTGGTTCATCTGGCTCTTGTTTCAGTTGCCTTTGGTTAAGGGCAGTCAATCAATTCTTCCCTTTGTTTAGTTCAACTCTCATTCTCATCTCCTTTCCACAAAACAAACAAAAATGAAAAATGAAAAAAAAAAAAAAAAAAAAAAAAAGTGGCTGGGTAATAGCAAATGAAAATAAAATAATATTTTAAATTAAGAATATTTCGAACCTGTTTGGAGTTTAGACCAAAATAGAAACATTTAAGAAACAAAAATGCTGGTATAAATGTATACTGAGTGTAATTTGCTGATGGATTATGACTTGCTGAGGCAGCTTGATATTGCACCAAACCCAGCAATTCTTGGTGTCCCTTTAAAAAATGCATAATAATTGAAGTACAGTGTTTTGACCCTGTATCTGCAAATCCAGTATGATGCTTTTCATTACTGAATGCCTTTTTACCAGAAGAATTCTCCTTTGTTGGTTCTGTCTAGATGCTGGTAGTCTCTGGGAGATACCAGATTTTCTAGTGACATTTTCAGAATTAATGGAAGAAAACCAAGAGGAGTAATGAAGTAATTTATAAACAAAATTGCAAAACACTTTTGAAACCTGGCTGCTGTTGCAGTGAATTTAGAAGAGCAAAAATTTTTTCCTTGGAGTCAAGCCTACACAATTCTTCTCTACTAATTAAAACCAAATACCCTTTTTAAGGTCTTATTCTTTTCCTTTTTCCTAATTTGTTTTCCAACTACTTATATCTTATTAAATATAGCACACCTAACAGTATCTATATGCAATATGAAGAGCACTAAGCTTTATCCATAGACTATATTTATCCTTCTTACTTTGCTTAATGCACAGCATTGCTTACAATTTATATCAATCGATGAGGCATTACTGACTAGTTCTAGATGGTCACAATGACTAGTTCAGGTGTTTATAATGTTGGAACTGTGTGTTACATAGCTCAGATTCCTTAAGTTTATGCAAGGTTAAATGCATCACATTTTTTTTTTCTTCAACCATTGACAATGATGCAGAAGCACCATTTTTAGCCTTTCCCATCAGATACACATGCTTTTGAAAATATTTTTTTCTATAATCCCCCTTTATTCAAAGGCAGTTGCAAGAAAATGAGCTTTTCTGACCTGCCACCAAGGTTTCAACTTGAAGTCTGTTTTTAGCTCTGTGGCCACAAGTCAAGTGCAGTTGCTGATTCCTTTGACTGTTCTGCAAATGCTGTCACCCAAGGTGTCAGCCTTCCTGGCACAGCAAGTACCACTCTGGAGCTTTACTCATAAATGCTGCTGTTAAGCAACTGCTAATCTATTCTAGAGAGTTCATCATCTTTGAGATGTTCAGTTTGTATAAAATGTTAGATGAGTCATGAGACATTAAGAAACCCTGAAGGTGTCACGCTGGATTAGAGCAGAGGTCCTTTCACAGCACTCTGTCTTGGCCAAGGCCAGGGTCAGATCATTCAAAACAAAATGCAGTAAATGGTGTCCAATTGTCCTCAGCAGCTGCTACCTTCTGCCTCTCTTCAATGGAATATAATTTATCCCCTCAAATATAAAAATTAATATTAAATCCAAATCTTTGTCTTCTCTTTATTAAAGAACCCGCCTTTGTCTGTAATTTCTGATTATCCCCCTTCTCCCAGTCCTACCTAGCTTTTAACTTCTGTGTTTTTTCTATATTACATTTAACAGAAATTTCATTGCATTCAAACTAACTTCCTTTCAGTATCAGGACAACTATTGGTCACAGCTATTCAGCTCTCTCAAATGAATTATTTTTAATAATTATTATTAATTATTGCGTTATTTTTTATCTCAAAGAAGTTTATTCTTATTAATCTTCAGTACAAGTTCAGCAGCCCCCACGGTTCAGTATGGCAGTCTCTTAAAAGTCTCTTCTCATTTTGCCACTGAATCCTACTGTGTTTCTGATGTCTTTGCATTAAATCAGTGCTGCCCAGGCTTTCTCTTTCCCATTGCCTTTCTTCTCAAGAACTTTTTGAAACCCAATTATGGTGCCATGTATCTCAGGGTTTCCTCAGGTTTTTTCTCAGGTTTCCTTCTCCCATCCCTTGATCAGATGTGTGCCTCTATCTCTTGCCCAAGAAAGATGAGTGTGCTCCTGCCAGAAGTCTTCATCCAGCCCTGGACCTGATACTTGGAGACCACAAGGAAAGACTGTGCCTACAAACAGGCTTCAGGCTGGATGAATCTTGGAAATGAACCACAAACATCCCAAGGATAGTAGATTGAGCCAATTTTTTTAGATAGAATCCTCAGAAATTAACCTGATATGGCAGGTTTAGTATTGCATTATACAGCTGAATAATAAGATCTTTCAATCATATATCTATCTTTCTTATTTCTTAAATTACAGCCATCAAAATTTGTTCAAAGACCTTTGGAGGAACATGGAAGGAAGGAATTTTGCATGTAGAAAAGTATTGCTGTCTTAGAAAAGAGAGCTCATTCCAACTTTGTTTCTGTCATCACTAGAGAAATAAATCTTCACGATGAAAATAAAAAGATAGTTCTCTTGCTCCCCTCACTGACTCTGTTCAGTGATTTAAGATGAGCTTACAAACTGGGCCACAGTCCAGGAAGTGATTACAGTTATCTGATGGTTTCACATTGTCCCAGTGATGCAGGAATGAGGAACATTCCTGCCCCAGTCAGGAAATGTGCCCTGCAGCTGGGATCACCCAGTGGCACTCATAGTCACTGCACACCCCTTGCACTGGTGGGCTCCTCGGGCAGCTCTGGCTGGATATCAGCTCCAGAAAAAGAACTCAGCTCCTGAATTTACAGTTTCCTTACACCAGGAGGTGAGATACAGCTGCAATACAGGAGATGAGGTCTGCTGTCTGTCCTGCACCTGCAGTGGGTATTGCCAGAGGCTTAGTGGGCAGTCCATGATTCCTGCCTGCTGGCATTGCTGGTGTGTCCCCTGAGTGTAGCCCAGACTTTGTTCCCAGCCTATGACAGAGCATGTCTCACTGTGCAGACCCTAACAAAAGGGACATGGTCCACCCTGCACAGTACAAATAGCTGTTAATAACCTACTTTTCATCTAAATATTCCTGGCTGATGACGTTCTCAGACTGTTGCAGAGTAAGTGGGGAAGGGTAAAGCATCTCAGGGTAGGATGTTTGAGGAGAGGAATATGACAGGTGAGGAGTTCCTACCTGCATTGTGATGCTGGGGCATCTGTAGGTATGATGAAGGAGGGCTAAAATGCTTAATTTCACTTTTGAAAGTATTTTGGAGTGTTTTGTTTTAGTTTCCCTTTAAACTGATAGCAAATTAACCTGCTGCTTGGAACTGAACATTTACCCATCACATTTGTTTTAACCCACTCTGAGATAACTGAAAATTTTTAATTTGCCACAGGAAAATTAAGTGCCAGATTGTGTCCTGGCGTGGGCTTGACAGTTTTCTCCTATAAATATTCAATGAGAATTCGTGTAACACAACACAAAACCAGTAAAAGTTTAAAATTACCTCAGAGTGCATTTAACGTACAAATAACCTACAGAATGGGGCTCAGAAAGTATGTGCCGACTAATCAGCAGCAGATGTCTTTGGGACATCTAATTTGACATCCATAACTCTCCAGAACAATTAGAGGCTCTGTGTAAGGCATCACAGCCACCTCAAATAGAAGTCCATCATGTTTATGAACAACTTGAGGCTTTGTCCAAGTGGTCAGGTATGCCAAGGGTGCCAGCAGGTCCTCAGTAATGTGATTCTAGTGACAACCTCTGGTGTCAGTTGTTGGTGCAAATAGAACTGGTCTGTGTAATCTCTCCAGGTTTGGACACCAATCTTGTCAATCTGTGCACAAGACAGATCAAAAGTAAACCCATGGTTTGATAACAGGCCAGGTCCTTTCACGTCTGGCTGGTTTGTGGTTGGTGTAACACAAATCACAGGGCTTTTCTTATCACCTGAGATACAGGTATTTGTACAAATGAGAAAATGAAAACAATCCCATAAGGAAGGAGGTGCAGCAGAGTCCAGAGAACTGTCTTCTACTTAGAGAGGTCTTTGTCTGAGAAGATACCAGTAGAGTGGTGAGAACTGCAGAGAGCACGTCAGCAAAGAGTTTTCAGGGAGTCGGAAAAGAGACTGCAACATGGGCCCTCAATGGAGCAGGGTGTCTCACCTACTGCATGATTCCTGCAGCAACTGCACAACACCCACCTGTCTGTGGAGTGTTTTTCATTGTCAGCTCAGTGTACCCATGAGCTGGGAGGGCCCCGAGGGCATCACCCTCATGGGAGGGCCTGGCTGCATGCCCTGACCTGAGCCACCAGCCCTCCTGACCTTCTGTATGTCTGGGTGGGACAAGTGAGGAACCAGAGTACGTGAAGCCCTGGCCATGGAAAAGTGGTTCTCAGTGGTTCTCAGGGTCTTTGGCACATTGGCTCATCCTCACCAGGGATTCAGGGCAGGCATACAAGGAGTACAAAAAATCCCTGCAAGGACTCAGAGCATTCCTGGCCAGAAGAAGTCCATAACTCTTTTCTGGAAGGTGGCCAGGGTCACAGGGGATGGACCAGGAAATTCAGACTGTGCCCCAGCATGAGCAGGACAAAGTTGGGTTATGGCCAGCACCTGCTTTCAAGGAGAAAGGCACATCAACCCTGCCCACCTTGCAATCCTTCTGCTTCCTAGTCCTTTCATCATCCTGGTTAGACCCAGAAGGAGGCCTGGTGGAGAGGCACAGGTGGGCAGACACAGCAGGAGGCTGGTGGCCCACAGCCTGGAGGGAGCCAAGTGTCCTCCATCCTTGGCACCCTTGACCCGGCTGCCCCAGGTGTAAAACACCTTGAGTTTTCAAGTGACAAATGAGCTGTTGCTGTCTGAAATACTGCATCTGGAGAGGAGAAGACACAGCAGGAGCATAAACATCTCTGACTGACAAGCTGTTGGAGGACTGACAATCTACTCTTGGTGGATTATGGTAACATTTGTGAAAAGATTTCCACCTTCTGTGGAAAGAAGAGCAAACCTATACTTTCCCTTGGTTTACATGAGAGTCTCTGGAGTTTTCAAGAAGCTGGACTAATACCTTTAAGATGAAATTTGATGCAATGTCAAATGATTTTCTCTTCAAAACCTGTTCTTTTGGAAAATAGATGGGGGAGAAAATGAATAATTCATTACACATTCATTTAAAAAGAAGCTGTTGGCAATGGCTTAGTCAGATGCAGTGCCTTTGGCTGGTAAAGATAATAAAGGAGTAATGAATTAGTCATCAATACTGCAATGAAAGTAAAAGGTCAAATTTGTCATTGGACTAAAACAAAAAGGCCAGATTGGTTCTGTTTTTCTAAAATGGTGGTCTTCAGGCCCCCTTTGATTTTCACACTGCAAAATACTTCCAGCAGACCTCCAGACTCTTCCATGGAACATTTAAACCTATTAAATGCCCCTGCTTTATCTCTGTTGCTTTTTCAAATCTCATCAGGAATAGTTTGTGCACCCTCAACTAGCCATGTAGTACAATCTGATACAGAGAATTGAATCTGGCCTCTGGTTTTACAGACCCACAGAGATTTCCTTGGGGAATTTGTTCCACAACAAAGATTCTTGGATGAAATCCTGACTCGGATTGTCCAAACTGCTATGAGGCAGGATTACAGTGATGCCAGGATTTTACTGCCTCAACAACTAAACAAAGCTGGTGCCTCCTGGCTCCCCTGCCATTGTACTTTTACTTTGCATGCAGATTCCTTCTGTCCTGCATGCACCCCAAGGTACAGAGGTCTGTGGCCTCCTGTTACTGCAGGATAAGTCACCTTTCAAGGATCTATGACCTCTATTCTGCAACAGCAACACCAGGAAGCAGCATGGAAACAATCAGTTTTCCTGGGACCTGAGAAACTTCTGTTTGCATCAGCTGTAAAAACTCATAGGCTCTTAAACCTGACTGGTTTTGGCAAAGGACAAAGCAGTGCCAATCCTACTTGAATCTGCCGTATAAATTCACCTCCTAAACTAGTTTTGTGTGGTTTACATCATTCCCTCTTCTATACAATTTGCTGTCTTCAAGCCTGCATTTGCAAGTTTCACACTTTTTCTCCTAATTGTTCAGGTCAAATTTGTCAAAATGACTTCAACAGCAGATCAGAATACTAAAGCTGACCTTGGCTACTCATAACTCCAGCATCATATTCCCAAAGGGCAAAACCAGTGATCATTGTTAACATTACTCCAAAGAGCATTCCTTTCCACTCTAATAAATATGACAAATGTGATAGCACTATCTGAAGAATATTTTCCATTTCTCTTAGCTCTCTCTTTCTTTAAAAATTTTTAGCACTTCTGCATCACAGCTGCCTTAATTACTGAAAATACGTCTTACCTTGCTTTGGAAAGCAGTGAATACATTAACATGTTTCTGCTTGTACTCTGCTTACTCACCTCCAGACACAGGATGATTTAATCTAGATTTATAATATTATAACATTTTATGCCTCAGCTTGCTTAAGCTGACACTGGTAACATGGGATGTGAATTACTTAACAGCAGTGCTTATATACTGGTATGATGAGCACTATCCAAAGCCCAAGAAGGCAAAAGAAAGAAATTAAGAGTGTAGATTTTACCACTTACGGAACTTAATTGGCCAGGTAAGAAATACATACTAAAAATGAACATAACTTCTTTGTTTCACTCTCACAGGGATGACATGCATTGTCCAAAGGGTCAAGGGGGATACTCTCACCTGAAGCAAATATATATATAAATTAAAACTATACAAGCACCAATTATTTGCTCACAGAGATGTTAATGCTACTGTTAGCATAGCTGTTGTCTAAGAAAGCCCTAGGTGCTGTAGCTGCATGGAAATCTTGATGTTTAGCATATTAAGCTTAGGCTGTAGCTCTTCTTATTTTAAACAAAAGCGTGAAACATGGAGGGGAGGCAGGGACTGGAGGCAAAGCAGCTCCCCAAGCAGGCAAAAACAGTGCTCTGACATGGGACAGGACAGAGCAGGACAGAGCTGTTGAGTGTTAGAGATGCATGTGGGTCTCTTTCTGAGTGAAGTGGGAGAGGCTGGGGAAGGGGATTACATCTCAGGCTCTATACTGCAGGGGGTGAGAGAGCCAGAGGGGTCTCAACACTGCCTTCAACTCCATCTGCCACCGTGGGTTAAAGCCCTCAGGGAACGGTCATGTAGCGGGATCAGGAATGTCTTCTCCTTAACAAGACTCCTCCAGGACGCTCAATCAGTTGCTCATTGCAGAATCATTATTGCAATGGGTACTGCCCCTCACAAACATCAGTGATGTCTGAACATCATTGTCCCCATGTCCCTCCGCAGCAACCAATCTTTGCTTGGCCCACTGGAGCATTAAATCAAGTTTTAAAATGAAATTGCTATTTGTGGGCATGAATTCCTCATTTTCATCAGGTGTAGAGAAAGGTACAGAGACATTCTCAAAGCATCAGTGAATCTGAATGAGTTTTCTACCTTCCAATCTTGTGTGCAGTCCTGAAGGACCAGAAAAAGATGTGTATCTGTAGGATTTCATGTTCCTGTTAATTGCTGATCTTATATTGTTGCAGTTATTTTCAAATTTTTTGTCTTTATTGTCCTATTCTCTACTTTGTGCTTTGTTCAAGTTTTTTTCCTTACAGCAGAGAAATTGCAAATACAATGTTATCATGAGCAATGTGCTGACATTTTTTTCTTATCTACCTTAGGACATTTATTTACCCTTTCTTCACTAGAGGCAGACCTTTCCCACTGCAATTGCTTTTCTTTGGCATGTTATTCTGTATCTATAATGGCTTCCTCCAGGGGTACTACCTGATTTACTGCGCTGAATACCCAAACGATTGGTGCACCGACATCAGATTTACATCAGGTAATTACAGCTGCAGGATTCCCAAGATCTAATCTCCAAGCAATTTGTAAGCATTTTGAATTATGTCCTAATCTTCAGTGAACATGTGAGCCGAATCTGTTGTGATGGAAATAAGACCTGCCTGCTGGCCCAGATAAAACAAGCAAATGTGCAGTAACTCCCCTCCTTTTTTTTTTTTTTTTTTTTTTTTTTCTGCTGGGCAGACACCTTTGAAGGTATATGATGTTATGTGTTAGTCTTAAATGATGAGTCTTGTTTTACGACACCTCTCCAGAGCCTCCTGCTGCTATGGGCCATGGAGATGCAATCTCAGGCCCCAGGTGCCTGGGGTGTGCCCCCAGCAGTGGCTGTGTGTGAGTGCAAGCTGTGGCTTTTTCTTCCCTGCCAGGGAGCCTTGCACTTGATGCAGCTATTCTGAGTGAGACAGAAAAGGAGGGCAAAACCCCAGCATGAATGAGGCTTTAGGGACAAAGAGCTCTTTTTTTCTCGTGAAAGGCACAGGGGAAGATTAGTGATCACGCACAGTCTGGTTGTATGTTAATGCAATTCCTTTATATTCTGTGACTTAATAGCCTGGCTGGATTTCACCCTGTAAAATCCTTCAGAGAATAACTGAACAAGAGCAGCTAGATGGCATTACAATTTGGTACTGTGCAGAGAGTGTTTTTTAAATGTAAACATAGAAATGAGGATTTTGAGAAATGTGGAGGTCTGAGGAAATGTTTTGGATATAACAAGCACAAACTAACCAAGGTACCCTGTTTCAGACTATGGATGCAAGTTCAGTCTTTTCAGACAGCATCCCATATTAAAAATTCTGGACATTGTTTAGTAAGACCTCCCATACCAACACAGAAAACACCAAATCACCTAATTTGTATGATAGATAAAACATATATTTAATGTGGGGGAAAAAAAGGAAAAAAGAAAATCAGCATTAGCAGTACTTGAAATATTAAAGAAAAAACAAACAGTATATTATTCCTCTACAGACCAACTTTCTGTTGCTACTTCAAGTGTTGAGGGTTTTATCAGCATTTAGTCTTTTATCTATACATTGTAGTGCACACACTATTTCTTTTCTTGCTTTCCAGTCATTGTCAGAGGTGGATTTCTCAGTGTCCAATGTGGCATGAAACATAGGGCATGTCACCTGCAGACTTTCTCAATCAAATGCCTATGGTTTTTCAGTTAAATGGAATCTGATCAATGGATCACTTTGGCCAGATAATGTCAGCATCCTTCAACCTGCTTTCCATCCATGCCCATAGCTCTGTCCAGGCAGCCTCACTGGCAGTGGACTGAGAGGTGCTGAGATGTAGGTTCCTTTTATGGCTCCAGTGATGCGCTGGATAAGTTTGTGTCTCTGTGTTTCTCTTTCCTCAGCACTAAAATGAGAGTATTATTGGTACTTGTCCACAGCTCAGTGCTTACTCTGCAGTAATGTCCACAGCTGTGGCTGGCTGTCATCAGCTGTGCTGTCCATGGGCTACTTTGTGTCCCCTCTTGAGTATTCAATAAATGAGTTGAATTGTTATTCTGAAAAAAAATCTGGGCCACCTGGGCCACCTGGGAAGTTCAGCTGAAAGTGCTCTGGTGTCACCAGTCACCTGTGCTTCCCCTGTTCAGTAGTCTTCTTGGTAGCAATGGATCTTTTGACTTGAAAAATAATCCACCCACCTCACATTATAACCCCTATCTGTCTGCTGCAAAGACAAACCTCACACATGAGCTTGAGTAAGGATATCTAGACAGAGCTGTCTTTCTAACACATTTCTTGTTGGTTTCTTAGGCCTCCTCTTATTTCTGCTGGGAATGGGAATCAACATTCACAGTGACCTCCTGCTGCGCCAGCTGAGGAAACCCGGGGAAGTCACTTATAAGATTCCTCAAGGTATATTCTTATCCCCCACTTCCTTGAAGGAAGTAGGGCAGCAGAATAAATAATGTTTTCTGGCTGAATTCACAGGAAAGTGACAATAATGGCAGAGAAGCTGGTCTTGCACAGGTACTTGGTTCAGCTGCAGGGAATGGTGTGAGCTGGCTTGCAGCAGCAGCAAGAGTATCTGAAAAACATGAACTGGGAGGAGAGATTTTAGGAAATTGGCTGGTGATTCTGAGAAGATTGAAGTGGGACACAGGAAAAGGATTTTAACTTTGCAAAAGGCAGCTACAAAGAAGGAAATAGGCTTCTCCATGCCCAGAAAGGAGTAGTAGTGGACTTCTTACTGTGCAAAAGGTGGATTCATACTGTAAACTTTAGGGGGAAATAATAACACCAAGGATGCAAGGTGCTGAATTGCCTTTCCAGGAAATGTCTAGCTCTATAGAGCAATATGGATGGGGATCCAGGAATTTCTTAGGCTTGGTACTGACTCTTGCTGGCTTGTTATGGATGGTGATTTGTCTCTCCCAGAGTTTATCACCTCCAATATGTACCTGCCTCTTGTAAATGTTGCAAAAAAACTGAGATCCAGATTTTGCATTTCACAAAGATGGTGAAGTTGCAAAATGTTTTAGGGCATAAAAGAATTGACTAATGCTAATTATTATAGTTTAAATCTAATAATGGTCTTTCTTAAGTTATTTTCCAAATGAAAATAAATGCTTGTGAAAGTGCTGGAAACACTGAGTCAGAACCCCCCTTGATTCTTGTATTTATACAAGAATTTCAAGCAAGATCCCCCTTTGGCATGGCTCCACTGGCTTCAGGGAAATGTGTTTAGGTTGCTGCTATGGGCTGAATAAGAAAGGGTACAATTCTGCTGACTTTATGTGAAAGAACCTTCCATGTGCAGATGACTCTAAAATTTAAATATTTTGTCTGTTGCTGCAGGAGGACTGTTCACCTACGTTTCTGGAGCAAATTACTTTGGAGAAATTGTGGAATGGTTTGGTTTTGCCATTGCAACCTGGTCCCTACCAGCCTTCGCCTTTGCCTTTTTCACTCTTTGCTGCATTGGTCCACGTGCTTATCACCACCACAGGTATCAAACTGCTCCTTGCCATATGCTGCTACTTCCTCTTGGAATGCAGTTTACAAAATGCTAGGGAGGACCAGAGCCAGGATCTGGGATAAAAATGACATTTAATGCCATGTACAGGAGGTATATTGGCCTATTTGTGTGAGGCAGGCAGGCAGCTGCAGCCCCTGTCAAGTGGGCCTGGCCTGACAGTCATTTCATCCAAAGTGAGCTGCATCACTGCTCCCACCCTGCTAAAGCCTCTTTTTGCTCAGCTTCATAATTGTGAGCCTTACTGAAGTTTTCCTTGCAACCTCTGCACTCCTTTGGAGTAGATATGCTCTGAACTCCTAAAATTTCTACTGTAGACCTGTTAGAACCTTAACAGTATTATCAGTTAATTAAATAACCAGGTGTAGTTTCCAAACTGCTCTTTTGCAGAGTAACACACTGAGATAACAAAGAAAGGCAGCTTGGAGCAGTTTTAAGGTTCCTCAGCTGATCTGTATTGAAACTGTGCAGTTCCCTCTACGTATGCAGGTTCACTGTCTTGCTTATTTTCTTTCAGGTACTATCTCAAGACATTTACGGACTATCCAAAATCAAGGAAAGCCTTGATTCCTTTTGTTTTTTAATGATTGAAATACGGACTCTTTGTTTTGTTTTTATAGGATTTTTTTTTTTCAATTCCTAGTTTTAATGCTAGTTCTGACTATAATTCATTGTATAGATCATAACCCAGGATTGTAACAGACAAGAAGGTAATTTGGAATGGAAATTCTTGTTTTAACTAGAGGGGAAATTGCAGATAGCTGTGGGCAAAAGGACTCCCCAAAAAACATACTTGCTTCTCAGAAAAATAAATATGTAACTGCATAGACATCAGAGAAAAAACATTGGCTAAATATTGTTGGAGAAAAGTAGAAAGTAAGCCCATTACTTTGGAGGAAGTCTTCAGCAGCCACTCCAATTTACAGCACTTTTGCAACTGCTTCTTCCTGCCTCCACTCTGTAGCACACATGCCCTTGCTCTGCTGGCATTGCCCTATGTGTTGCCACGCTTTAAACCAGAGAATGGGTCTCATTTGCCCCCCAAAATTACTCAGCCTGTTATTTTTCGTCTAAAAGTCATTTTAACTCCCAGAAACACAATGTAACAAGAGGGAGCTGTGCTGGCACAAGGCTGGGAGCACAGTGCCAGGGCACAGAGGTGAGGCGAGGTACATGGAGATGGAAGTTGGCACTCACAAGCACAATGTCTGTGTTCCTTCCTTAAGCATTACTTTCCTCACTGTCAGATGATTAATCTTCAGCCATCAGGATTTGTTTTTTAAGTGTACTTTGTTATAGCAATTGCAGCTGCATTAGCATTTCTTTTCTCTTGCAAATCCAGATTTTTTTTCAGAATAAAAATTTTTCCACTCAAACCCACTCAGTTGTTGTTCATAAAAAGATTTGAAATGGTGATGTGTGACAAAAATTACAACAAATAAAAAACTGTGTTGAAGAAAATGTTCTCTGACACTGGCAGTACATTTTGTCTGTGGAAAATATTTTCAGATACTCTTATTAGGAAATGATGCAGAGATAATATTGAATTTTTACAAAAAGACAGAATGCCTCATCCAAATTTCAGGGTAGTTAGGAATTTTCAAAAAAATGTCATTAACCTGAATAGGAAGAGATGCCCCCTTGGATGCTGACAGTTTCAGTTAACTTTTAGAGCATAAAATCCTGCTAAGAATTATGCTGAGTAGCTAAAAAGAAAAAGACCAGACTGCACACATGGAATATATGGCCTGCTGTTGGAGTAACCTGATTGATTGTATGCAATTTCCTCCAAAACACAATAAAATTTATGTTAAACACAGAGCTGTGTTAGCCTATAATTTACTATTTGCAGAAAAAAAGTCTCTGTGACATTGCTTACCAAGTTCTGTTCACAACAGCTTCTTCCTTCTGGACAAGCTCTCCCTTCTTTGCTCATGTTTTAAATCATCTTCATTACCCTAGAGCAGAGCAGCCAGCTGAGGCTGGGTCCCACTGTACAGTCTCTCTACAGCCCACAGGAGAGCCATATGTAGGCAAAGGTAAGGGAGGCAGAAAATAAAATGCAAGCAAAAATGTTGTTGCATGGGATGACACTTTCTGCATTAGCACCACAAATGTGTTTTCCTTTGGTTACCTTATTTAAAGCAAGGCTGGAGGCAGTGAGGATACCAGGCTGGAGAGTATGACCCCTTCTCCAGGGAGTGGATGCTGAGTGGGAGCAGCAGCCATGCTCTCCAGAGCTCCTCCCCTCAGCATATCCTCCTTGATGATTCCTCCTTGCAATTTTTCCCTCCAAAGCCTCACAAGTGATGAGGGAAGAACTAGCCCATGAGTGCCAGTGTTCCTAGCTGCTGTCTTCTCCGGGGGAGAGCAGGGACCATGCTCTGTCTTACCCTTTTGACCAGAACAGGACTTGTGCAGCCTTCTCTGTTCCTCCCACCTACCCCTCACATCCAAACAGGACTATTTCCTGCATTTATTTTGTCTTGCTTAATATGTGCACCAGATAGATTGTTATTGCCACTGTCTGTCCCAGATACCAGTGCATGGAGCTGGGGGCCAGAGTGGGAGAACTGGTGCTGGTCCAAGGTAGGAGATACCTGCCTGCAGGCTGCAGGGCCCCACAGCCTGAGCACAGGGTGCTGAGCACAGGGTGCCTCCTGGTGCTGGATGCCTTGCAGAAGTAACTCCGTCCTCTCTGTCCTGGGCCTTGGACATGTTGCATGGAAAAACGTTGGTTGCAGGCAGGAAAGGAGCACATTTTCCTTCTGCCCAGTCCTGTGGCATTTTTGGACAGCAGGAGCAATAGAGCATATGCTCTAAACCCCCTATGAGCAATGATTGCAGTTAATTGTCATGGAGAGGTGGCACAGGCTCTCCCCATATGGAGGTGCTCTGTGGGAGTGCACCAGGGCAGCATACCTCCTGAGAAATTTCTTCCATCATCCCTTACTTTTATAAGGAAAAATATATTCCCCTTGTCTCTGGGAGAAAAAATGCAGCAGACGTTTTCATACCTTCTGCTCAAGACTCTGGAAGTTATGTACACATATGATTTCAGAGCTGACTGTAGAATATTTTGCAAAGCAGCACTTCTCTGACTTTCTTTGTAATGTCCTTTTGTTCTGCCAAAACCCAACAGATGTGTCCTCTGCTGGTAAGCATTTTAAATAATAGCTTGTTCCTTTTCTCCCTCTTTTGCAATACTGTTTTTCTGTTTGGTTTCTTTCCATCATTCACATTGTAATCTTCATTAATCTTCGAGGAACATTTATGTTTCAGTGCTGTTTGCCTGGAAAGAGCCTCAGAACAGCTCTTAGTGCTCCTGCTCTTACAGAAGGACCTCTCTTACACAGAGCTGATAACCCAGTCTTCATCCCTGCTGGCAGTCTGCTGGGAAAATGAATCCTTTATTCCCAGGACTCTTTTTAATTTAATTATTTTTGTACCATTCAAGTATTTTTTTCAAACACTGACTTCCTGCAAACATGCACTTTACTGCTGTGGTAGCACACAAATGGTTTAATCATGCATCTGACAGTTTCTGTGCAGAACATGCTTTCTGCACCTAAGAGATCAGACAGACCGCTCATGAACTCCAGAATTTAGATATCTAATCTCTTCTGACAACCAAACCCAAAATTAAATGCTGTTCACTGGGAGGCAAAGTGGAGAACAATGGCACTTGCCAGCCCTCATTCCCATCTCAGTGTGCCACACACACTTCAGCCTTCGCCTGGCTTTAGTCCATGCTTCAGATAAGAGGTCACTCAAGACAACAGAAATCGGCTCCAAGCAATGTAGGGCACTCATAGCTGTTGTTTTAAAATACATATTTTATGTAATATATTTACACAAAAGGCAAAGCCCCCCCCCCCCAGTTTTACCCCCTGAGTGACTGTCTTCAGGACTAGCACTCATCTAAGAGCTGCACTCCTGCTCCCATTACTCTCCTGGAATGGAGCCTCTTATGCTTGGACAAAATCTCTAAATATGTCTACAGAAATATCAAACCATGGTGTATCCTGGTATCACAACTGTTGAGGAACTCTCCCTAGGTAGGCAGAATGCTCTGATGGCTTAGGGTCAAGAATTGCAGTTTTGTACTGTTGACTGTGTCACTGATTGACTGATGAATTCCACCCAGTGACTCTCCACTTCTGGGGTCTTTCCCTTTCCCTTCCCCCTTATTAACCCATTGAACCGTATGATCATCTGCTGACAGCAGAGAGTTTGTTTGCTTGTATTTGATTTGCTTGTCCAATTAACAAAATCCTTTTTAATGCAAATCACCACAGGGTCTCATTTAAATCCAAGCATAGCTCTGCAAGCCTCATGTCCTCTCATCTGCCACCTCTGGGTCCTCCTGAACCAGTCTAATTTCTCAGAGTAGGCATTACTGGTGATGTCTCCTGTCCAACTCAAACACCGCTGTCCCTGTGTGAGTAATGTGATCTAGGAGACACAAATGTCCAGTATCAGTTCAGAGCCAGGGCCTGCCAGCTCCTCATGAGTAGTTCCATGCTCTGTGAGTAAACCCATTGATGGCCACTGAGCTGCTTAGGAACATGCCATTATTTGCCTCAAAAAGAGCTAGCAAGTTTGATCTCTGAGGAGCAAAGTTCAGGGGCAGATATCAAGAAGTGCCCAATAGCAGCACCTGGAAATGTAAAGGAAGATAGGTGGATCTGGTTCTGGTCTATGCTATCACAAGTTACTGCTGCTTTTCCAACAAACCTACCTTCAGTGCTCTGAGTCTGAAAGGTAAAAGAAAAAGACACAGTTTTCAGAACTTCATTATCACAGAGTCACAGAATTACAGAATGGTTTGGGTTGGAAGGGACCTTAGAGATCATGTGGTTCTAACCCCCTGGCCATGGGCAGAGACACCTTCCACTAGACCAGGTTGCTCCTGGTCTAACTTCATATGCAAAGTTAGTTCCTTTGCATATTAAGAGTGGAGACTGATCTTAACTGATTCAGTGTTTGGAATAATCCCACCAGCATGCTTTTCAGGTAGGTGTCAAGGTCTGCCCCCTCCCCCAGCAGAGTCAGTGGAGAAGTCAGCTCCTCCAGGCTGGAAGGCTACAATCCCAAATAGGAGATAAGGGTGCTAGAAGTACCTCCCAGTAAGCCTACATGCATTCAATTAATGGCATATGCATTGCATATGATCAGGTGGGAAATAGCTGTGTCTGGGTCCTCTGACCACCAGTGTCATTCCCAGAACTTGAGTTATTGTATTTGAACACTTCTCATATCAGCTCCAGCATCACAGGCACCTGACAAGTTGCATTCCAGTTTAATTGCCTACTTTTCCCAAGTTTGCCATGTAAGATTACACATAATATTGTCTTGGCCACAGTTCCCTACTATACCAAATACACCATGTCTGCTCAGGCTGAATACCCCCCCTGCCCTACAGTGTTGCTGCCATGAGGAAAGGTCCTTCACTGCACGTGGGTATGTTGCATTTGTGTGCATTTTAAGAGGAGGTGGCTGCTGAGGGGTTAATTTCAGTGAGCTCACAGCAGTCGTGCCTGGGCCGGAACAGAAATCCATGTGGGGTGAGTTTGTTCTGCCTGAGTGGTGAGAAGGAAAACAGCTCCATGAGCCCCCTGTGCCCCCATTCTGTGCCCACCAGACCTTGAGAGCTTCACACCTGTGAAGGGGAACTCAGCTTTGTGAGAGTCTTCCTCTGCATCCTCATCTTCATCTTTCTCATCCTCAAACCTCCCTAAGAGAGGGCTGCCACACCTGGGGATGTTACACCAGAGCAAAGCCCTCCTCACCCAGCACAGCCAGGTCCATATGTGCAGCCCTGAGTGAATCTGTTTTCTGTCATGGAAACTCCTCAACTGACTCCCATCTCCCTGGCAAGAGAGCAGCTCACAGATGATTTGGAAATCACTCTCTGCCAAAATAGGATCTCTGCCATTTGACCAGAAAATCTGTTTCAGATCTCTGCAGGAACAGAAACCCTGTCCTTTCACCAATTAGAAGCTTGGAAGTCATTCAAGTAGAGGAAACCAAGAAAATTATGTTCACGGTGGATGTTCTAGAGATGGGGAAGCTGGCTCTGGCAGGCCTACAGGCAATTTTAAAATACCAACAAATATCACTCTTGGAATAAAAAGCTAGAATTAAAGTACATTTACATCAATGGAGTCCCCCAATCTAAATCCTCTCTTCCCTCTGGTCATTTATAACTGGTAGTAAATAGGAAAATGTGTATTTCAGCACTGAATGTATTAATCCTGCCTTCTGCACAGTGGGGTGAAACGTTACCCTTGCACATCCTGGCAGGCTTGAAATACACTGAGAAATATTTCTGGGGATGGTAACTGAGCTATATCAGGCAGCCCTGGCAAACGTGATACAACTTTGGCTTCACAGCCAGCAAGCCAGAGCATGAGCCCAAAGGGTTACAAGCATATCTGCAGATAAAATCATAAACAGAAAATTGGAGACTCACAAAACTGAGCTGGACACCCTAGAGCTGTGCTGATAACATTGGGCTGAACTTGGGCTTGACAACTGGCACTTTGAGGCATGTCAAACAGTGAAAATCTCCCTGACTTCAGCAAGGATCTGGTTTTACATGTGTTTTCTCTGTTCAGATACACTAATGCCCTGTAGCCAGTGATTTCCAGCTCTGTTTCTACCCAGCATGTGTTAACCCTGGTAACTCAGGCAAGCTTTTTTTCATAAAACAATATTGCAGTTTCCCCTCATTTTTGCCGAGATGCTTTTTTACAGGCATTTCAGAGTTTCTTCTCTCCCTAGGTATTGGGCTCTTAATCATCTGCTACAAGGAGGAGAAGGATAGACTGAGTTGGTATACCTCTGCCTTCCCCTTCTTTTCTAGTCTGGTTTAGCTACCAGCTCAAGTAGAGACTGCCATTCCTGCAGCCCAGCTGAGAGCATCTGTCCTTCTGGCAGGATAGAGGCCAACCCAAACACCTCTCCCTCAGCATCCCACGATGGCAAAACTTTGCACCATTTGATTAACTTATTGTCTGCTTTGTTTTTGTTTTTGTTTTTTTTTTGTTCGTGTGCCATGAAGAATGTCCTTGAAGAGTTTCCTCTCCTTCAGTTGCCTCCAAAGTTTCTGAAGTCTTCTAAACAGTGGCATGCTGTTTGGGTCTGTGTCAGCAAGTTCAGTGTCACTCTTCAGACTCCACCTGGAACTGGCAGTCCCCAAGCCATGTCTTGGCTCTGCGAAGTTGATGCTCTTCCATCTCTTATTTTTCCTCTTGTCCATCTCCTAGGCCTTTCCTCTTCTCTTTTTAAAATCGATCTCAGTATTTGGGGCTCTGGGCTCTATGTGATGCTGCAGTTGGGATTTTGCCACCCTGGGAGATGCAAGCCTGTACCCTGCATACTTTCACTATGCACTGACCCAGCATGAAGCCTAAACTCTCAGTTGGCAAAGGGAAGCCAGCAGAGGAAACAAAATGGAGTTTCCTGCCCTAAAAGCAAATGAAGCTGGAAGAGACTAGAAGACAGCTGAAATTCCACTCTTCAGCAGGTCATGGAGGAGGTGAACACAGAGGCAATTCCTTGTACTCCCTGGCAGGGACAAAAGGGTCAGGTTTGTGACTAGGGCAGGGAGTCCATGGCAGGACTGGCTTGCTTAGGTCAGCCCAGGTGGATGAGGAGCTCTATAGAAGGTTCAATAACAGTAAGAAATGGGAAAGCTGTTGGCTGGGAAGATCACTGGGAACTTTGGGGATGAAGTTCAGGATGGCATAAAGGCATCAGTGGGGCCAATGTTCTCTGCCCAGACAAATCATTCCCAGTCTTAGCACTTCAGACTAAGGATGAAGGACCCACTGACCCACAACTTCTGGTTGAGCCTTTCCTCTGCAGGGCAGCTGGTGTCATTGCACCATCTCCTCAGTTTTTCTTGCTGTGAGCACATCTCATTTGAGGTCTACTGACACTGTGCTGCTTTTGCTGTTCAGAGGACATGATGAGCTCTATCAGCCCCAGCCATCCCTGCTCCCATGGCTGAAGCAGTGTCTGGGAACTGAGTGAAATGGAATTTGAGTAAATGAAAGGAATGGGCTAGACTATGCCAGATGTCCTGGGGCAATTAGAGTGTTACAGAGAGGAAAAGATCTTAACCACAGCAGTGGTCTGCCTGGGCATCCCCCAGGAGGTCAAGGATGTGTGATGGTTTCTGACAAGAACACTATGCTTCCTTTACCCAACACAATTTTGTTTGGGGTTTTCTGTTGTGCTTTAACTGTGAGAGGAGGAACAGCCAAGGAGAAATGACTCACAGCCGTGCTGGAGGCAAGGCAATGACTCAGAGGTGGAGCTGGCTTGCAGTCCAGCTGCAGCCTGACATCACAGGGCAGTGGTGGGGCTGGAGAGGCTCCCAGCACACTCTCCTCACTAGCAACCCTGACAAAAGATGCAGTGACTTCTCCTTGGCATCTTTTAGGACATTCTCTACCAAAAATTGCCCCATATGTTCATCTGCTTCCATCTGCCTTAATCTTCCCTGAACACAAGTAACCAGGCTTAGTCCTGGGACTGCAGGTGAGGCTTCAACCTCTGCCTTTATGCAATAGCAATAAAGCCTACTGCAAATGCCTGGCCTGAAGCATCTGACAACTGTATTTACCCTGGTTTGCATCTGTATCACACTGGAGACTCATCATAGTCCTAAGGTTGATTAACACAGCACAGTGCCCAGCCAGGACACCTCCCCAAAGGACCTCTGTGTGACTTGGAAGGACCTCCTAGGAAGGCTTCATCCAGCCTGGAGAGCTGCTCAGCTTTAGCAGGTGATCCTTGCAAGAAGCAGCTTGTTAGCACTGCCCAGTCAGATCTCTTGTAGGGAAGCTGTTAAGAGAGGCAGGTACATGCTCCCTCTTGTGAGGTGGATGCCATGCTCTCCTCATCCCACTGTCTGAGAAAGTCCTTCAGTATGAGAACATATTGCCTAGGTGCCACTGGGGGAAAGGGCAGAAAGGGCTAAGAAAGGCATGCAAAAGAGCTCAAAGAGTAAAGCAGACTCCTTCCCCAGAAAGAAAAAATGTACACACCCAAGATGGGACATGGATTTACTCCCCCACTTCTTTGAGTTGAGGAAGGTAACAGAAGCAATGATACACTATCTCATGTGCAAATGGTGAAAACAAAGGTGTATTGGGCCTGCTTGACTTCAAGGAGCAAGGAGTGAAGAAAGCAGGTGGCTGGGGGAGCAGCTCACCCATAACACTGCCTGAGCTGGGCTGGGCACTGCATGTCACCTGCTCCTGATGTCAGGCTCAAAACCCTTCAGTTTATTGTCTTTTATTTCTCTTCACTGGAAGGATTTCTCAATCACAACAAAGTGTGTTTTGGTGATATTTTTGTCCCTTGGTCTGAGGACATGTTGACAATCTCATTTCCTACCAACTGCAACACTGCAATTGCTTAATGCAGAGTGTTGTCACATTACTAGCTTCTCAGACAGAGCATTTCAAGTTTTTAACCTCTCATTGAAATGATTTGATGAAAATGCCATGATAATTTTATTGCTATAGCCATAAACATCAGATGCTGTGCAAGTTTCAGTCCAAACAGCCTAAACCCCCGTTCATTTCAATAAAATTACCATTGGTAATTTGTATCTTTTCATTTAAGAATGTGTTCACACATGAAGGAAATTAACTATTTTCAGATAAAATTACTTATTGCCAGCAAATGACTATTATTTTGACTTGCACTAACAGTTGCTAATAATACAAGATGGGGAGGGAGAGGAACATGTGTCTATACCAGCTGTTGTCTCACTCTAATCCAAAAAGCATGAAGAAGTTGCTGGCAGTAATCACAAAAAGATTTTCTTTCTTCCTCTTCATGCACAAGTATAACAGCTGTTGCCTCTAGCAAGTGTAATGTTTGCCCCATTGATGCTCATCCCATACAGAGTTTTATAACAGACCAAAGAAAAACAACTCCCCAAAATGGTAAGTTGTGCAATTAACCAAACTTGTTTCCTGTGGTTAGCACTCAAATAAGAAAAAAACCCAAGAACAAACTGGCCACATGAAGATGTAATGGCCCCGTGCCCAGACCTGTGCTGTATGAAGAAGGGCAGTAGCAGCAGAAATCATCACCCTGATCTCAGTGAGGCATTGTCTCAGATTTTCCCATAAATCCTTTTCTGCTGCTACATCAACAACTGCACTCCTTGTCCCTCTGGGCAGCAAGTCTCTTTCTTGATAGAAACTTTGTTTTCTTGTTCCACACTGGCCCCAAGAAAGTGGAAGCCTTGTGACAATGAAGTGGCACAGGCTGGGCTCCCCTAGGTGAGGCTGCTGCCCCCTCTGCCCTCTGCTGCCTGGGGACACTTGCAAGCTCTGTCTGCTCCAGTAGCATGAGGTCTCCTTACCTGAGCCAATGAAGTGGATGGAAAGACATCATTTTAGGGATGTACACTGCTTTTTCTTATAATGGTGCAGTGTCATGGCCACCAGGACAGTTTTCCCAGGGGAGTCTCTGTCAAGGCAGCCTGGGTACTATGACAACCAGCAACCCATAGAAGTGCTAGCTCTGCAGGGCAGCTAAACTTTTGCTGGGCAAACACAATCCCTATTAATATATATCACAGAAAGAAAAAAACACCTTCTCAGTGCAGGCAACCCCTGCGCTCTGAATTTTCTCTCCTTTTTTTTTTATTTTTTTTTTTTTTTAGCCAAGCTGCTCACTTACTGTCATCAGCATCACCTGTGGCCTCCCTCCATTGGCTGTGAGGTTTTAACACTGTACATAGCCTGCACAATTCCTTGTTTCTCTCCCTTTCGCTCTGAAACCTCACCTTTGTCCCTCTATCTCTCTCACTAATACATTGCACTGTATTCTAGTACTGCCCAAAAAAGTTTCAGGTTAAGGTGAAGTAACTTGGGTCAACTCACTGCAAAGCAGTCTTAAAAGATATGCACAAGTATTGAGAGCTTAGAATCACCTCTTTAAAATCCAGCAGGTTAACTACAGGAGAGCATACATAACTCTAAGTGCATGCTCAGGGATCCAGTGTATCAATCTCCAGGGTAATGTTTCTTCATTTCTTCAGCAGTATTTTTTTTCTGGCAGATCTCATGGGCAACATGATTAAAAGCAAATTCTAGATCTAATACTCTTTCACAGGCAGATGCTTTTGATTAATAAATCAAAAAGTGAAGAGCGGCTAAAATCTATAACATATGCATGGAGCTAAAATAATTTATGATACTTTGAGACAAACCTCTTTCATTCAGAAGGGCTGGAGAGGAGGATACTCACTCCCACAATTTAATTTCAGCTGATGTGAGAGGTGCTCAGCTAGCATGCAAACTGTAGCAGCATAATTTGTCATTTGACCAGAAGTCATTATTTAGATATGGAAATGACTAGGTAAAATCCAGTCATTTGTTCTCATGCAAAAAGAGATTAGAATATTGAATCTGCTTCTTAAAGCTTGAAAAGTCTGTGCATTTTTATTCTCCAAAGCCAGGGCAAAGCAATAGTTTTGGGGTAAAATTATCTGATGTGATCAAGGGCGCATGTGGACCAGAAGCCAGTGGTGCCATTTGGCCCTTCAGTAGGTCCTTGGCTGCTGATAACTTTACAAAATGCAAGGAAGGTGATGTTCATCATCCAGCACGAGCAGCTGCTGCTGGAGCTGTTCCTTGGCTGAAGTGCTGGTCAGCCAGGGGCCAGCAGTTCCTCCAGAGTATATTCAATTTTGCAGTGTAAGTTTTTGAGCATATTTCTTAAGAGGTGGTAGCCACTGGTATGAATAAATACACAGATGCACCTGCTAGCCAGTTTGAAGCAGATCTACTCAGATGCCAGGAACTGGAATAGCTGATTAACATTTCTGGCTCAGCTTTTGATCTGTTGCATGAATTTTAGCAAGGCATTTCTCACTGTAGCTGCTTCCCTTCCAGTTTGTCAAGGTACAAGCACTTTGTGTGACAAGATAAATGTAGTCTTGTCTTTATATGAAGCCCAATGAGATGGAACTTATCTCAGCCAGTGCCTCAAGACCAAAGTTGTTGAATTTAGGGGTTTTTTTTAGATAGGTACTTCTGGGAAAAAAAACCCCACAAAACAACAACTCAGGAGACTGTTTGCCAGCAGCAGCAGATCCAAGGGCCACAGTGAGACTTCAAGGCAATCTGAACTCTCCTCTTAAAGGACAAGTCACATAGCAAAACCAAGTAAAAGCTGCTCTCAGTGAGATCCCCAACCAGAGTCCTGTCACTGACTGGTGTTTTAATATCAACAATATTAAGTGAATTCAGCTTGCTCACAACCAGTTTTGGATCACACAGCTGGTGAGGTATCTGACAGGACACATGCACTGGCTTCTTTCTTCTGGAGATCCCAAGGCAGCTTTTAAATGTTCAACTCTTTTCCAAATCCTTTGAAACTCTAGACAGAAATAACCTTCATAGGAAGAATCTAGATACCATGTAGTTTCCTGGCACCAGTGTGCCAGCCATGGTGCTGCAGCATGCAGTGGTGGCACCCAGGAGGAGAAGCTGGCTCTATGGGAGGCACTGATGGCAGGGACGAGGCAACTTGCCCTATATCCTTATTCAGCTATTGAAATCATTCCTACATTCATCCTACATGTTTGAGGCTCAGCATCAAGAAAATATATTGCTTCTTTGTCAGCACTTTTTCAGGGAACTCCATGTCTTTCTTACGGGCTGATGTTGGAAGCCATACAACTTGCAGCAGAAATGTTTGCTAGCAGGAGGGAAAAAATAGTAAATATACCTCCCTCATTAAAGGGAAATATTTTCCTACAATCATCAAGCAACACAAGTTGGCAAACATACTCATCTTAAAGGGTCGTTGTAGGGCATCACCAACCATTTATTTCCTGAAAGCTGCACTATCTTCTGCAATTAACATGGTACAAGCTGCTGGTGTAGTTTCTAGTGGAGATGGGGAAACAATCCACCTGATCCTTGCCTAGGATTACATGTTTCAATAGAGTTGATGCTGACCCAGAAACTGGGTCTCTCTGGCAGAAAAAAGACCTTTGCCCAGAAAGCCCCTTGAGCCCCAAGCAAAGAAGCAAAATCTCACACAGGTCAGGCAGTACTAATTCTGGGAGCTGTCCTAGCCATGCCAGGGACATGATCCTAACACAAACACAACCCAGGCATTGCAGGCAGGGGCTGTTAGGCAGGAGGGAAAATCATGGGGACTACCCTCCACAGGCTCCTTTGAAGCCTGGCTGAGCATTGCCCCATGCCTGAGGCTGCCAGAGAGAGCCTCAAGCTGGTGCCACTCAGTTCATTTCCATTATGCCACTTTCAGAAAAATATTTTTTAGCTTTCAAGTGGTAAAGTAGGGGAAGCTAAAAGGACTATTTATTCACAGTAATTCTTTGTTCCAGCAGTTAATGAGCAGATTCAGCAGACTGAGTGATGTCTCCTCTAAATTGCTTTAACCAGAGGTCACAGTGGCTCTTTCAAGGGCACTGGCTTTATGTTAGCTGTCTCTGTTTGCAGAGGATGGATCACCTTAATTTTTCAGTACTGGTGGGTCACAAACCCAACAAGGCTCAGATCACTTTCTGCAAGGCACCAAGCACGCACTGACAAATGAGATATCTTAGCTCTTCTTAGGGGGTGATCAGCATCTGGCAAAATAAAAGGCTGCGGGGCTGAACTATCCAGACAGCCTACACAACAATAAATTACACATTGAAGTTGCTGTGCTGGCAAATGTATTAGTCACCCACACTCAGCAGCACTTCTTGCACAGCTGGGCACATTGACATTAAACCTTACCTGCATTGGGAAATGACTCTTTCTCTCAAATATTTTCAAGAGCCAGTCCATTGCAGATGGTTTGAGGAAACACAGATATCCTGAGCTCTCCTGCACAAGGCCATGACAAATTTCTATAATTTGCTTTCTCTGCTTATAAAGAAACTGCTGAGTGCTGTGTGCTTTGCAAAATGATGTCCTTGATGGTAATTTCAACATATACAGCCACATTCCTTATGAAAAGCAGCCAGTCTGAATTATTTTTTTCCAGGCTGCATTTTCCAGCATTTGGGGTTTTGCTACATAACTTTGGATTCGATTGCATCCAAGTTTTCTAGTTAACATCTAGGTACTTTGCCCTGAGGTCACACATGTAGGGGTTAATCACCAGAGAAAATGTCTAATACCAATAATGTCATGGTGATCCCCAGCTCAGTTTGTGTTGAATTAGGGCATTCGAAATTTGAACATGATATAAACCACCTGACACATGCAGTATTTGCACAGTGACAATGAACTATAGTCAGCAGAGTGATTTTTGTGCAAGTGGAATTGGAGTGTTTTTATTTTAGACCTCAGGATCTGCAGGCTAGTTTGCAGCCCCTCAGCATAGCAACCCACTTCTTCACTTCAGTGCCCTGTTGCTATTGCACTGCATCAACTGAGTCCAAAATCCCCCTGCACCAGAAATCACATGAAAATTGGGAAAATTGTATTTCCAAGTTAGATTTTAAGACCTTATTCTATAGGATTAATTTGTTATTTTCCAAATGTGCAAGCTCATTATTCCTTTATTCCTTTATTTCTATATTATTTATTTATTTCTATATTGTTCCTTTATTTTAATATGAAGGGTAATGGGAATTTGCCAAAGCTGGAAGAGGTCAGAAAAGCAATGAATAAATTATCTTTTTTTATTTTGTGGGAAAAGCTTGGTTTTGGATTACTGATCATTGGTATTTATCAATAAAACCATAGGCATAAAAACCATTGCACTCATATAGTGCAATTAATTTAGCCAGATTGCACATGTGCTAGGCAGGAAATTCTACTCCTTTCCTGTGTAAAGGAGTATTGGCTTTTTATGCCATTGGGCATAAACTCCATGTTTTTCAAGATGAGTCATGCAGCTCAGGTGCTCCAGAAAGTGAAGGTCCTTCTCTGTTGGCTGGTGGGTACTCTCATTATCTGACCTTCATACTGCACAAGGGGGAATATCAGTTATCAAAAAGGCTGGGCAAGTGAAGCACTGCTGGTGAACTTGGGAATTTCTTGTGTGGTCAGCTAACAAAATGACTGAGAAGAAAGAAATTTCCTCCTCTGAACTGAGTAGTGTAGGGCATGTCCACATTAACTCTGCTTACCCTTGGTTTGCTTTGATATGTTGGTCATTTTAGACACACTGAAGAAACCATCTACCTTTACCTGCACAAACCTAAAAATAAACATAAAAGGAGGGATGAGCAAATGCAGGCCATGGACTTCCCTATAAATAACTGCAGTATAGAGACTCCTGTGTCTGGGGAGTTATTTTGCCTTCCATTTCATAATGAGTATGGATAATTGGAAGGTTTTAGAGCAGTCTAACAAGCACACCATATGGGAGAAGCTTGCTTTACAGGGATTTAATTGGCTGTGCACTAAACAAGGTGTGTAACCACAGCCACTTCCCAGCTCTTGGTGAACAGAACGATTCCTGCAAGCCATAGGTAGCTACCTAAAACTGAAGCAACCTTTCCTTGCCACCTGTCTAGGTTCCCCCTGACATTAGAGGGAGAACCAGGTGTGCAAGAGGGTCTGACCTATCCAGGTGTCTCTCCTACCAAGGGACAAACAAGGTTTGCTGAAGCGTCTACTTTTTCCTCCAGCTGAAAAGGGAGCCAAGATCGCTTCTTTAAATTATTGGCAGTGGTGCTGTAGGTGGGACAGGGTAACGTATAGGGCACTGTAGGGCTGTAAGTAAGGGAAATCTGACTTGGGGCTCAGCATAGTTGAAGAAAAACAGTCTATGGGCGCACTTAAAGTTGACACCAGTCTTTCATGCAGCTGAAGTCAGATGAGATAAATCCTATCATAATTACAAGGTTGTTTCTAGAAGAAATATTCTCCCTTGAAGATACATCTACATTCCTTCTCAGCCTTGCTATTGACAGAACCATATCAATTTTGGGTTAACATGAAGGTTATTGCATTGTGAAGAAATGCATTGACTTCAGAGGGGAAAATATGGCTTATGTGGGCAATGTAAAATATTTGAAATCCCTAATTTCCTCACTTTTGACTGCTTTGTGCAGATTTTAATAAACTACATGATGTCCATAAAGTAGGAAATTAAAAGCCTGAATGGCATTAGTCAAGCTGCTAGTATTACTCAGAGGTTCCCACCTGCCTGAAGCCAGACCTTGCAGTGTTTGCCTTCTCTCTGCTGCTCAGGAACATGTGTATGCAAAGTAAGTGTTCGAGCAAGGACAGGTCTTCCCAGTGTCACAGCTCACACCAAACCCACCAGCCACAGAACTTCCTCAATTGCAGACACAGTGGAAGGATGACAGAGGACCAGAACAAGAAAACTCTCTCCTGTCCCAATCTGATTTAAGAGAAGAACGTTTTCAGTCTGCAAGAGGAAGACATCTAGGCTTCAGGCTACCACAATGGAAAAAACCCCACCAACAACAATAAAACATAAGAAAAAACAACTCCCAAACTTAGTAATATGTAATGCTGTAATGCATGAAATGCAGCTGGGAAAAGCTCTGACAACCAAGCTGTAACTTTTTCTACAGGAGAAATGGAGATGTGATAATACTCAGTATGCTGCTCAAGAATGCAGTTTTCAAGGTCTCCTAAGGTTCCTCTTTTTCTGTTTAAACTGAAATGCAGACACTTCTCTCCCTCCTTTTTTTTTTGTGACTGCATGACTCTTCTGCAACTGCAATTTCAATCCAACCACCTCTTAATTTTCTCTTTCTCTGGGAAATTCTGGTGTGCCTCTCTTCATAGTAAATTATTGCTGCTCTAGTGGAGAATAGAAGAGATCCCATTATATTATGTTTGGTTCATTAAGTTTCTAATTACTTTGATTTTGATATTGAAAAGTTCTAATTAATTATTTTAATGTGTAATATTATTAAAGCCCTACAATTGATTTAATACGATTTTACAGGACAAGATAGTAAATACTTATTCCCAATGAAATATATAGTAGAATTAAAGGATGAGAATACTTAAATATTACTTACGAGTAAGAGATGTATAGAAATAATTGCTAGTATTGCATAACCAGGCATTTTGAGTCCAGAAAATTAAATTAAGATCAGACTTTTAAGCCTTACAAAAATCTCAGCTGAAACAATTCAGAGTGAAACCTCTCAAAAAGCCCAAACACCGACCTTTTGTGTCTGAGTCTTTTTAATATTTGGCTTTAAAGACACCACATACATTTTCAAAATAGATTCCTTTTATGTAATTACTGAGAGGCAGTACTTAACCCTTGTTTTTAAACTTTTACCCTTGTAATTTGGATAAGTATAACCACATTGCTGAGCATCCTGTCTCTGTAAACAATCTTGTGCTTGAAAATAATCATTACACCACTGCAGCATCTTCTTCTTTGTTTCACCTTTACACCCCTGATAGATGCCGACAGTATGAACTTCATTTTAACACAGAGCTTTCTTCATCTCAGTGTTTGCCTACTTTTGGTACAGCTTACTGAAAATGCTAGACCACAAGGACTAAGAAGTGCTTGTAGAGAATGCTACTGCATGCTCTTCACAATGATTTGAAAAATATATTATCAAGCATGCAACACCTTCCATTTTAACTTTTTGAGGCAGAATCACAGATACTCAAATGCAACACAAAGCCAGAAGTGGATGCCAACTGGATACACCAAAGCAACAGCTGCACCACAGTGCTGGGGCAGCACAAAGCAGCAGAGTGCTCATGGGTCTCATCCATAATTAGATATCGACTTATTGACCTGGAAGAAAGGTTGTGCTGCCCAGGATGCCACTGGGGACCCTGAACCCCACCCCCAGCTCCCTGTAATACAAGAACTGGTTTTGGGGTCTTCTCCCAGCTTTCCCAGAGCAGATGGTCTGACTCAGTGGGGAAGGCAGCAGTGCTGGAGCCCTTCCTTGCACCCAGCCCTGTGTTCCAGGCTCCTCAATCCTCTGGAGAAGGGCACTGCCAGGGCCAGGTACCCCATGGGAGCATCAGGACCTGGTGTCCAGGCACCTGCAGTTGTACCGCACCTGAACTGGTGCCTGAGCCTGGGGATCTCCACTTCAGAGCTGCTGTGCTGCTGCAGCTATGACTCCATTGGTTCCCAACCCAGCCTTAACAACTAGACCTGGCAATCATTAACTTAACTGGGTAAGAACATTGGCTTTCTAATATAGCTGGTCCATCAGGTTTTCAACAACCTTGACTGCATGAAACCTGATGACATCTGGTACACCAAGCAGCCTAATTTTTCCAGCTCAGCTGAACATTTTTCATTTGCATACACTTTGCATACATTTTCAGCTGCAGCATCTTCCCTCTTTGCTGCATCTTCCTTCCTGATTCCTTCTCTATTTGCAAAACATCTCATTGCTTTCTTCCTGTGTTTTGACTTTGCAATTCTCTCATCTCAAACTCACTTCCATTTATCTCTCTCCCAGTCCTTGCTGGTGCCACAGGCACAGAGCTCTCTTCTTTGGTTTTGTCATTCTGCTCCTTTTCTTGCTGTTGGTTCCACTTTCTCTCATCTCCTTAATTGCCTCATGCTCATTTTACCTTGTTAATTGATAACTCTTCTCTGGCTCTTTATAATTTCAATAAATGCATATATTAATACTCTTATTGTTTATAAACCCCCAACTGCTCCATCATTCCCCTCCTCAGCTGGACAGGGGAGAGAAAATATAATGAAAGCTCATGGGTTGAGATAAGGACAGGGGGAGATCACTCACCAGTCACTGTCACAGGCAAACCAGACTCGATTCAGCAAAAAGGAATTTAATTTCTTAAAAATTATAACAGTGAGACAATAAGAAATAAAAGCTAAATATTAAAACACCTGGTCCCCACCCCTTCCATCTTCCTGGAACTCCATGGTTCAACTTCATGCCTGATTTTCTCCACCTTCTTCCCTTTCTGCAGCACACGGGAATGGGGGTTGCAGCCAGTTAATAACACATTGTCTCTGCTGCTCCTTCCTCCTCAAGGGAACACCATTTCACTGTTCCCCAGCTCCAGTGTGGATTTGCTCCCAGAGGAGACAGTCCTCCACAAACTTCTCCAGTGTGAATCCTTCCCATGGGCTTCAGTACTTCATTAACTGTTCCAGTATGGACCCCTTTCCAAGGGGTGCCATCCTTCAGGAACAGGCTGCTCCAGCATGGGTTCCCTGTGGGATCACAAGTCCTGCCAGCAAACCTGCTCCAGTGTGGGCTCTTCTCTCCATCAGGTCCACAGGTCCTACCAGGAGCCTACCTCCAGTGTGGGTTTCCCACAGGGTCACAGCCTGCTTTTGGGCATCCACCTGCTCTGGTGTGAACCACAGGGAACCGCAGGGGACAGCTGCCTCATCATGGTCTTTACCACAGGCTGCAGGGGAATCTCTGCTCCAGTGACAGAAGGATCTCCTCCCCCTCCTTCTGCACTCACCTTGGTATCTGCAGAGCTGTTCCCCTCACTTATTCTCACTCCTCCCTCTGGCTGGAATTGTGCCTTTTTTTACTTTCTTAAATCTGTTATTCCATAAAAGCTACCACCATTGCTATGAATCTGGCCTTAGCAGGCAGTAGGTCTGTCTTGGAGCTTCCAGGCATCAGCTCTGTCAGACACAGGGGAAGCTTCTGGCAGCCTCTCACAGAAGCCACCCTTGAGGCTCCTCCACTACCAAGACCTGGCCACACAAACCCAGGGCAAACATGCATCTCAATTCTCTTTGCTTTGTAAGCTCAGTGAAAGGCTGAATTCCTCCTCATGAAACTCCTCCTCCCTCATCGGGCTCCTGCACCCACATTCAGCCAGGACTGTTTGTGGAAGCCTTGAAATACCTCCTCTTAGGCAGCTCCAGCTCTCCCCTACATCTCCCATCACCTTCCAGGCACTTGCCACAAGTCAGCTTGCGCTTCTCTCCCGGAGAGGTTATTCCCTCTGTCTTTTGAAGCTCTACCCTCTTCCCTTTCCCTTCCCTCACTTGACCACTGTGTCTTTTGGAGACTCCTCTTTATCTCGTTCTCCAGACTTCAGCATGGGTGGTATAAAATTCTGTTCTTGTCCTCTTTCTCCTCTATGTCTTATCTCCATGTAATCCCTACCACAAACATAAATTCACCTGCCAAACAACTTAAAAATCCAGTACTCTATTCAGATGAATCTCCAAAAGAGAGATCAACCTAACCAAAAGTAAAAGGGTACAGCACAGGTAGAGACAGCACAGATATCTCTACCTACAATACCATCTAGCCTCCCATTACAGCTAATCCTATAGGAGGTATCTAAAGCCAGCCAGGACAGGCACTCAGGAAAAAGCTGTTTCCTTTCCCCACCTAAAAAGAGAGTCCAGCTGAAGAAATTGTTGACTGTACCATAGATATTTAAAACTGGGCAAGATGACTCATAGACCTTTTTTCCAAACACATCCTTGCTCAGCTTCCTGATGCCTGCTCAGATAAGCCTTGCTCTCAGTTGAAGCTCAAGCTTGGCTAAACCAGCCCACTTCATCCAACAGCCCCTCAGCTGCTGTTTAGGCCAATGTTCACATATGTCTATGACAGGGGGGACAGCTTTGGTCCAGACTTCTCCTCATGCCCTTATTCAGATCACACCCAAGCCTTGCAAGCATTGTTCTACAAATAATTCTTGACACGAAGCCCTTTTGTCTCCATGCATGGAGCTAAGGCTCTCATCCATGCTGAATCACAGAATCACTGGGTTGGAAGAGATCTTCCTGACCATTGAGTCCAACCCAGCCCTAATACCTCAACTAAACCATGGCGCTGAGTGCCACATCCAATCTTTTTATAACACATCCAGGGATGGTGACTCCATCACCTCCCTGGGCAGACTATTCCAGTACTTAATCACTCTTTCTATGAAAAGCTTTTTCCTAGTATCCAGCCTATGTTTCCCTTGGTGCAGCTTAAGACTGACTGTGTCCTCTCGTTCTGTCAGTCACTGTTTGGAGAAAGAGACCAACCCCCAGCTGACCACAGCCACCTTTCAGGGAGTTATAGAGAGTGATGAGGTCACCTCTGAGTCTCCTTTTCTCCAGGCTAAACAACCCCAGCTCCCTCAGTCATTCCTCACAGGGTTTGTGTTCCAAGCCCCTCACCAGCCTTGTTGTCTCCTCTGGACGTGCTCAAGTGTCTCAAAGTCCTCCCTAAACTGAGAGCCCAGAACTGGACACAGCACTCGAGGTGTGGCCTCACCAGTGCCCAATACAGGGGAAGAATGACCTCCCTGCTCCTGCTGGCCACACTATTCCTGATCCAGGCCAGGATGCCACTGGCATTGCCAATTCGAATTGTGCTTACTGCTGGAACACTTGTCCTTCTCTTAATAAATGCAGCCTTATCTTGCATATATTCACTCTAAATGTCTTTCCAAAGGATATAGGTCTAGCTGGTCTTCCTGTACTGCCATGCCTATCCCTATTTGCATTTCTCCCTTAGCTTCCTACTCTCTGTCACATCAGATGAGAGCTGCTGCTTGTCTTCACTTTCAAGCCCTTCTGTAGTCCACCCCAGATCTGTCTGTCTCATGCACAGCCCCTCATGCATAACAGACTGAGCTCTGCCATCACTCATCAGCTGGTAACCAGGGCCAGGCTTCCTTCTTTGCAGGCAAATGCTGTCTCAAAAACACTCTGTGATTTGTGCACAGCCTTCCCCAAAGGTCAGAGGCCGGGCTGGCCTGTCCAGTCTTCTTGCTTGGCAGGGTGGGTTCCTTCTCCATGACCTGTGCTCTTGTATGATACAAAATCATAGATCTAAAATGGCAACAGTAGCCACCAAGTCACAAAAAAGGATTTGCATAATAGCATAAAGAATGGTGACTGAACATTAAGAGCCATAGCTGTAATTTAGAAATAATGTATGCTGGGAGAAATGAAATGTCTTTGTCACCCCTTTGATGATGCTGCCACTTCTTAGAAACATTGCAAATTTCATAGCATCATAGAATGGCTTGAGTTGGAAGGGACTTTAAAGATCATCTAGTTCCTGCCATGGGCAGGGATGTTTCCACTAGGCTATTTGTTTATTAGTACCTGAAAATATTTTTTTAAAAGTCAAAAAATGTTTTGGCCCCATTCTAATATATACACTGAAAGGAGTAGCATTGAGCTTGCACTTTTGACTTCATACTTTTTCTCCTTTCAGTGACAGTGTAACATTAATTTTATATGAATTTGTTGGGGTTTTACATACACTTTCTTATTAAAAATAAGAGGAAAATTGTATGTAAATAGCCTACTCCTTTAAATCCTTTTAAATGGGTGACCTGATGACTGACCTTCCAGTACCTGAAGGGAACCTACAAGAAGGACTTTTGGAGGGACTTTTTACAAAGCATGTAGTGACAGGAGAAAGGGGAATGGATTCAAACTAAAAGAGTGTAGGTTTAGATTAGACAGTAGGAGGAAGTCTTTTACTGTGAGGGTGATGAGGCCCTGAAACAGGTTGCCCAGAGAAGCTGCGGATGCTCCATCCCTGAAGTGTTCAAGGCCAGGCTGAAAAGGGCCTTGAGCAACCTGGTCCAGTGGAATGTGTCCCTGCCCGTGGCACGGGGCTTGGAACTCGATGATCTCTGAAGTCCCTTCCAACCCAAACCGTTCTGTGATTTAATGAAATCCAGACAGACGGGGGGAGGAGGGAGAAGCGGGTGAGCGGCTCCTGCGATGAGACGGACACAGGTAAGCAGGGTCAGCTTTCTCCCAGCCGAGGGTTCCCCCTTGGCGGGGCAGGGGAGCAGAGCCGTCCCCACGAGGTGCGGGGCAGGGACCGGGAACGGCCTTTCCCTGACGGAGCAGGAACTACAATTCCCGGCGTGCCCCGCGAGAGACAGCAGCCGCCGGGGCGGGAGCGGAAGCGGTTGCCGCGCGGCATGCCGGGACCCGTAGTCCAAGAAGCTGCCGCCGTCAGCGCCCGGGGCCGTGTCCCGCGCATTTGAAAATTCCCGCGGAGACTCTCTGCGGATCTCGCGAGAACTCCGCCGCCCCCCCCCATGCCGTCCCGCCCCCCGCGCGGCGGGTGAGCGAGCGAGGTGGGTGCGCGGGGCCGGGCCGGGCCGGGCCGTTGTCGCCGCTGCGGGACGGAGGGAGGGAGATGCCACCGGCACCGCCACCGGCACGTACCGGGAGCGCGAGCTCCGCTGGGCTGGGCTGGGCTCTGCTGGGCTGGGGGCGCGGCGCGGACAGGAGGAGGAGGAGGCGGAGGTGGTGGCGGCGGCGACAGCGACCCCCGCCCGCCGCTCTGCCGTCGTTCCTCCCTTTCTTCCTTCCCCCCGCTCCAGCGGGTACCGGGCGCTCCCGAGCCGCACAGGCCGGCGCCGCCGCTGGCGCAGCGCGGGGGCCTGGGGCGGGCCCGGCCGCCCGTCCCTTATGTAAGTGACCCCCGGGCTGCGGCCGTGCCCGCCACACGTGCCCCGGGCCCGGCGGGAGAGGCCCGGGCGGCGCGGCCTGGGCAGCGCACATGGAGCCTCCGCCGCCGGGAGCCGCCGCCGGCCTGGGGGGCGTGGGAGATGCGGCGGCCGCCGCCAAGAGCTTTCCCTCCCGCCCGGCCATTCGCGCACGCTCTCTGTTCTCGCCCCTGAGGTCGGGATTTTGGAGGGTTTTTCTTTACTTTTTTTTCTCATTCCGCCTTCCCCGCCGGGCTTTGGGGTTATATTCCATGAGGAGGCGGGAAGCGCGCTCTCTGCATAGACGAGGGATGGGTGCAGTGGGGAGACCACAGCTTTAGAAGAATCCAGTGCGGTTTGTGTGGGGGTCTCTGAGTCTTTGCACGAAGCAAAGTTGCTGCTGGCTTAAACAAAAGTGCTTGGTGTCTTCATTAATAAACTGTGAGTCCAGGTGTGGAGCTTCTGCCAACAGAATGCTCGGTGTCAGTCTTTCAGGTCTAATGATTGCTTCCTGATCGTGTCTGGGGAAATTGAGGGACTTGATTGTGTCAGGATGGCTGCACCCGACTTGGTGTGTCGGGCTGAGCGTGGTGCTTTTGGTCTGTCTGGCCGGTTGTGTCAGCCTTGGCTGGCAGCTGTCCCATGTGTTTGGGCACACAGCTCTGTATCCTGGGGAGGACAGCTCCTCATTCACGGGCTGCCTCAGCTCTCCTTCCCGCATCCATTTGCCTGGGATTGGCTTTTCCAAGCGTGATCAAGCGTCTATTAATTTTACGTCTTCTGCCTAGTAAGGTGTCGGATATAGTTTTGGAGAAACGGTGGTGACAAGGCCTTTCCTGGTGTGATGCTGATGAGAATCTACTGGTGTGGTGAAGGGAATAGAATGCTTAAATTGGCAAGAGAGAGTCACCCTGTTGCGTGGGTTGCAGGTGTTTCTGCAGTTGATCCTGTCAGGTTGCTGATTGTGGAAGGCTGTTGGGGAATTAAATGTTACAAACCCATCTGAGTACAGCCTTGGGCAGCCTGCTCTAGGTGATGGCTGGAGCAGGGTGTTTGGAAGAGGTGATTGCCTGTGATACTGGCAGGTCTTTCTCTTTGATGTGATTCTGGAATTTGTGCTGGGAAGGGCCAGCAGTGGGATGGGGTACCAGTGTGGAATGCTGGAAATGTCTTCCAAAGTATAGGAGTAGAACAAAGGAGCAAATACGGAGATGAGAGATGGCAGCAAGGTCTCTCTTTTGATGTCAGTGAAGTCAACATGTCCTGTGAAATCTTGTCTTCAGCTGTGACTGACCATATTTTTAGCTTTTTCTTCAGTGAGCCCATAACATTGTTGGCCTTTTGAACTGATTTTTATGTAATACCATCAGTCAAAACTGAAATTGCAGAACTCTGACTTGGCTGTATATAATTCTGCTTGAACATGCAATTTCTCTTTCTTTTCCCTCCTTCCCTCTCCCCCCTCTCAAGCTTTTTAATCCAAAGATTTATGACATTTCTGTCTTTGGAAATAGTTCATGGTGTTTGGAAGCTATAAGTTCCTAGGGTGAAGAAGAATGGTCATTTTGGCAACTTGCACACAGACTGCATTGCTATGGGATACAGCTGGGAGATTGGATTCTGGTTTATTCCTGAAAATGGAATAAGCATGTGACATTTTACCCTAATCTGATTTCTAACAGGCAGAAATAAGAATATGATTGTAGTTATTGTTTCAAAGAGAGCAGAAATGCCATTGCTGTTGGATATGTCTCTTAAAGGAGAGGCTTCGTGTCTTTGATCTAGATCTAAACATTTCCCCTCTGTTTTGATTTCCTAGCAATTCTTGGTTTAACTTAGCAAAATGATGCAAGGAAAACATCCTTATAGAGAGGTCACTATATATTGTTCATAATTTGTTATAAAGTTTATCAACCTTGTTCCATGCCTGGTTTCTAAACAAAAAACAAAACAAAACAAAACAAAAAAAAAAAAAAAAAAAAAAAAAACCACCAAAAAACTGTTTAAAATGGTCATTGCCTTACTGGAGGAAACCTGAGCATGCCTGATGCTCTGGTATTTTCATTTTCTACAAAAATTGTTCATGTCTTGGAATTCTGCTTATTTGATGGTTCTTACTGGTGTTCGTGGACTGATAAGCACATTTTTTTTAATATTGTGGGCAGGAGTATGTTGTGTTAACATAAGAGCTTTTCATCAGGGAAGAATTCTTTTTGAGATGGTAGGGAGTTTGGGATGGTGAGCAGTTCACTTTTTAAACTCAAATCTCTCCCGCAGAGGATGCTTAAATTTGGTTTCCAGTTTGGCCACACAAGGTTCAGTGCTCTTGGCAGCAGGCAGGCAGCGTCCCGGGCAGGGTCGCTCAGGGTGACTCATGGAGGTGCTCTCATGCACCTGAGAAGTTGCCTTGCATGCTCTTACCTGCCCTACTGCAAGATACTTGTTCACTCTCTTCTTAAAACTGTCTTGCTGTTAGTGTCATATGTAGTATTAATAATCACATACTTACTTATGTACAAAACAGCCCTAAATTGTTCACTACAATAATTCCGGAATTTTGTGCTCTTTTTCTGAAATTCCTTAATATATGTTGTCAGAGTCAGTGCTTTGTCAGGCTGGAGAAACCGGCTGACAGGAACCTTCTGTAGCTTAGCAAGGGAAAGTGCCAGGTCCTGCACTGGGGAGGAACCACCCCAGGCACCAGTGTGTGCGGGGGCCTGCCCAGCTGGAAAGCAGCTTGACAGAAGAGCCCTGGGACACCCAGCTGGCCATGAGCCATCACTGTGCTCCTGCAGCAAAAAGGGCTGATGGTATCCTGCCTGGGCTGCATGAGCAAGAACCTTTGCCAGCAGGTGAAAGGAGGTGATCCTTCCTCTAGTACAGCACTGGTGAGCCTCAGCTGGGATGCTGTGTCAGGTCTAGGCTCACCAGACTCTCTAGATGAGAGATGGAGAGAGTGCAGTGAAAGGTCACAAAGATGGTTAGAGGAGATTGGAGCAGCTCTTCCCTGAGAAAAGGCTGGGAGACTGGGACTGTTCAGCCTGGAGAAGAGAAGGCTCAGGGATTCTCATCAATGCGCATAAATACCTGAAGGGAGGGTGTAAAGCAGATGGAGCCAGGAACATTCCAGTGGTGCCCAGTGACAGGAACACAAGCACACACTGAAACATTTCAAAGATGCTATTCAGCAGCTAGATGTGTCTGAATTAGTATTTGGTGTTATGGGTTACTCCTTAAATATATCCACTAAATTGCAATTAAACTAAGCAAGAATGCTGGTCAGATTGTGAGGCCTTTAACTCTCTGGAGCCGCTGGATTCAGTGCAGAAGTTGTCACTTGAAACCCATGGCAGGTACCAAAAGAGAAGCTCAGCAAAACTACTGCAAATAAGTTGTCCCACTTGGAACCTGATCTGTGCTAGTAGTGAATGCTGGCAGAGTGGTCAGGCTGGCTGGCTGCAGTACTGGCTTTGCCATCAGCAACATTTTTGTCAAAATGTTGACTTGTGCTTAGTGCAGGACCCTGACTTATCCTTCCTGTGCTTCACACGCTCCTTGTTGTCCTGCTGGCAGCAGATATTGGAACACAACCCAACACTAGTGACCTGTGTGTACCATCTTGAGATGTCATGAAGAAAGCAGTACTGTTTGAACAAGACAGTTGAATTTGTCTTGTCTTTCAGATGCCTTTTCTATAAGCCAGATGACTTGCAAACCAGATACTTAAAGCAATTTGTATTTCCATGCATATGGATTATCTCATATTTAGCCACCTGTATAATCCTGTAAATCAGTTCAGCTCTTCAATTTTTCCACAAAAAAAAAAAAAAAAAATCTATCTGACATACTGAAATATGAACTCTTGTGGAGCACTTGTATGAGCATGAGACATCTGAGAGGACTAGAAGTTTTTTCTCTAATACTGCGGAGATGTGCTAAAGAAAGGCAATAGGAAGGAAGGGACAGGAATAAGAGATATAAGTATTTCAGCAGAGAGAGAAAAACAGTATGTTGAAATGATGTGTTACGTTCATCTCTTAAGTGTATGGAAAAATACTTCTAACTGATGAGCTGTGAAAGTCAGTATTGCTTGAAAGTATTAGCAGCATGTTTTCTGGGAGAATTTGAGAATGAATTTGGTGAAGAACTTTGTATTCCTGAATGTCAAAAATATGCATAAAAGGTAAACGAGGCATAGCTGATCTGTGACATCTACTAAAAGACAATTGACAACAAATAATAATGTATTAAATCAAGGGAAAGGGCAGAGAGTTATACCTCTTACTGAGAAGCTTTTTGAAATACTGTTTTTGAGATCACATCTTGCAAACCTGTATGAGTAAGCTTGAACTTGCTGTGTTGATGTATTATTTATCAGTTATTTATCTTGTCCATCCCTCTGTGTCACTTTTTCTTGGTGATCTCATAGGCACCAGAAGAGCTTAAGATTCTCCTTCTGCTCTGCTGTGAGATGAAAAAATATCCCAAGTGGCATTTCTTTTAAGCAAAAGAAAAAAAGTTACAAATGATGTATAGGAGATTTGTCATTACATGCTGGTGAAGCTTGGTTCAGTCTCAGAGATATTTATGGCTGACATGAGTCTGTTTGCCTTTTTTTTCTTTGTTTACAGTGAAGAATGCGAGACCTAACGGCTCAGGTAACGAGCAGTCTGCTGCAGTTTCCAGAGGTGACTGTTGAGGCACTTGGAGAAGATGAGATCACCCTAGACTCTGTGTTGTGTGGGAAGTTTTCTGGAGGTGAGCATTTTCCTTTAAATTTGGACTTGGTATAAAGTTGTTATTGCCTGACAGCTGTGGCTGCCCCATTCCAGGTGCTGTGCTGGGCTGTGCTCAGGGTGTGTGCTGTCCCCTCTCTCAGGCAGGAGTGGCCTGCCATGGCTGCCCCATGTTCCAGGTGCTGTGCTGGGCTGTGCTCAGGGTGTGTGTTGTCCCCTCTCTCAGGCAGGAGTGGCCTGGCGTGGCTGGCCTGCGGCCCCCAGCTGGAGGTGGTAAACTCGGTGACCGGGGAGCGGCTCTCGGCCTATCGCTTCAGCGGGGTGAGCGAGCAGCCTCCCGCCGTCCGCGTGGTCAAGGAGTTCTCCTGGCAGAAGAGGACTGGGCTCCTGGTTGGCTTGGAGGAGGCAGAGGGAAGTGTTCTCTGTCTGTACGACCTTGGCATCTCAAGAGTGGTTAAAGCCGTTGTTCTTCCAGGAAGGGTACGTATCTTTTTGAGGAAATGGGGATTTTGTGTTGTTTGGTGCTGTATATTCCTGTTTCAGGAAAAGCTCTTGTGCATCTCTTTGTATGACTTACTGTTTTTTATATTGTATTAATATACTGTCAGTTCAGATTATCCAGTCAAGAGAGCCTTGGTGTAAAATCTAGGGCTTAGCAGTAGCACTGTCTTTTGAGTTTACTGATATAAAAAGCGTATTGTAGAGCACATAGTAATTTATTTCTCCACTTAAAAAAAAAAAGGCATTGAAAACCTTTTTTCTTTCCAGAGCAAAAAAGAAACCTCCGTTATAGGGTCCGTATTATGCGTCTTCTAAATGGCTAATTGCTGTTGGAAATACTGTCCTTAAAAGTATCTCAGACTCCCATCATTGTGCTGTTAATGGCTTTGACACATTCCCATCAATGTCAGACTAGGAAGCAGGTGACTTGGGAACAGTTTTTTCTGTTAACTTAGGATTGGGAAAAAGCTTTTAGTGAGTTATCTGTCAGATTGTTGGCAGATTTACTTCCAGTCTGCAGTCCTTGAATCTCTGCTTGTTGAATATAGTGTTTTGTGTAGATGGGATACTATGGTGTAATGTCAATAACTTTTTCTGCCTTTTATAACCCTTGAAGTCAAATGATGTCATGTCCTTGTGTCTCATTAACGTAATGGAAACAAGAATCAAATTAAGTTATCAGAACATAAAGATTTACATCATAGAATCTGCAAAAAATAAATACTTACTTACTACTCAGCTTTCCCTAACATTATTTGGTTTGACTTGTTGAAGTACAGGTGGAAGTGTTGGTAGTAGTAGTAAGCATTTGTGTTGTGATAAGTTCTAAAGATAATCGGGTCGAATCAGTGTTCCAGTGTGGTGTTTTGCTATCTGCTTGAGTTGTAGATGGAAAGGCAGGTTGTGTGGTAGCATGAACACGTATAGTAAAATATGTTTTGGTGAGTGATGTTGGTGTTAGGTTTTATTTCTTCTATCTAAGTAAGCTAGGAAAAGCAGAGGATAAGAAGTAAGGATTATATTGCATGTCAAATCCGTAGCTGATAAAGTGTTTTGAAATAGAAGCTAGTTCCAACAATCAGTTGTATTAGAGAGTTCTATACCACAAAAACTGGTTCAGGAGCAAAGATGATGAAGTCCTGCAGGAAAGAGTTGGCTGTTGTGTGATGAAGGGTGGGAATTTTGAAATAAAGCCAAAGCTGCTCTGAAAGTTTTGCTCTTATGCACTGAAAGCGCTTGATTACAAGTCTGTTTGGTCTGTTGCTTCTCTTTTGCTTCCTGCGTCTTTGGTGTTGCGTTAGTTAAGTCAGCATAGTCAGCACACAGGTATTGGTAGTTGGACTGTTAACGTTCAGGCTGTGAGTGGAAGTAAGGGTAAGCAAGAACAAGTAGGTAAAACTTGGACTTGGCTGCTGTCCATATGTTTTGAATTCTTTCAGAAACTCATATTTGCATATTATGTAATGTATAGTTTTGGGGGGTTGATCTGTGTGAATGTTTCTCTGATTTTCACATTGATTGTTTTTAAAGGTAAGATGTAGATATTTCCTTAACATCACTTTCTGCAGTTTTGTCATTACTCTTTTAAACCTTTAATGAGCACTGTGTTTGCAGGACTACTTTCTCAATGGGTGTAACTTCTGTGGACAGCTGAGTTGTACAGTTTAACTTAGAGCATGTGTGCTTCAAGGTGTCAGGTTGTTAGTGTATTAATACAGGGTGTTTATTGTGGCTCTGTGACAGCTTTTTAGTGTAACAGTGGATGTTGAGTCAGTCAGAGAATAAAGAAATGATCTAGAAAACCCAAACTCAGGAGCTTAGAAAGAATTTTGACATATCTTTGCATGTGTCTGTGAGTGTCTCTCAGTGCCCTCTTGATATATGTATGAAATGCAGCAGGAGACTAAAAATGTTGATGAGTATGATTTGAATTGGATTCTGAATTAAAAACATGAATTACATTGAATTGGTTTATAACAGTTGCATGTTTCAGAACTGTTGCATGGTATTTTCCCAAATTTTCCTGGTTTGTATGAGGCAGAAGGGCAGCATTCAGATTCAGTGAGCTGAGAAAACTTTTCTTTGTTCTTTCCCAGAATGAGTTGGCAAAGCACTGGGAGAATAGGAAAAAGCAGCACATAGCATAGTGGAAAAATATGTCGTTTCGAGAGCTTCTATGTGGAAAATTGAAGTAACCAGGGAACATTTTTGGAACACTCTATGCAAAATTAGTAAAGATTCATTTGGAGCCAGTTGTACAATGACAAAAAAATACCTTGAAAAGAAGTTAGAAGCAGCACTTGAACCTTGGCTAATTGTTTAGCAAGATGTGTTCTGTATTTTCTCATCACAATTGCCCACACTTGGAACACAGGAATCTGAGTAATCAAAATACTTTTGGTAGTCCTCTGAGCAGTAGAGAAGATTAAAAATACATTTTGAATCATAAGAATTCTGAAAGAAAACTAAGTTTTCTAAATAAATATAGATATTTCTAAAGATGGAATTCTTGTGTTCAAGGTAAAACGTGAACTGTGTAGCAGATGGCCAGGCAGTGCAGTCAGTCATAAGCAAGTGCTTGACACAGGAGAGGAGAAAACTTCAGGGGGCCTATGAGTTTGGATATTTCCCCCACTTCTGGGGGGAAAAGATGGACTACCTTGTCCATCCTACAGTAAAAGATGGACTACCTTGTGACGCTCACTTCTTTGCTTTGTTTTCAGACAAACCTTTGTTGTTGGTGTGAAGCTGTCTGCTTTGATGGTGCTGCCTTTGTAAGAGGCCACAAGATAGCCTCTGTTCTTGTGTTGTGCAGCTTTAGTGCAGGAGCCCTGGTGTGCTTATGTCTGTGCTGGAGCAGCCAGTGTTGCCCTGGGTGTGCTGTGGGTGCTGAAGGGTCTGTCTTCACCTTGTGCTGAGGTTGTGGGGATGGCTTGGGCCATCAGGGAGCAGAGAGAGCTCCTGCCTGAGGCTGAGCAAGTTCTTGTTTGGTCTCTTGCTGCTGATTTAGGCTGCCTTTTACAGTTTTCCTTACATGTATACTGGTGTGCATTTAAAAATTTGTTGACTATTGCCCATCAAAGTGAGGAGCAGTGTAGATTTTAGTGAGCCAGCCTTTCCCTCCAGCCCTTTCTAGGAATGTTTCATTCCCGTGGCAGTGGTGTGTCTGCTGTACCCCACGGGCACTGCCTCATTTGCCTTGCAGGCTGGTTGATCTTATGGAGGGCTTGGTAAAGAAGGCCTGGGCTGTATCACAGTGCTGAGGGGCTTTGAGTGGTGGTAGAGGTAGATGTAGCATTGTCTTTGTTATTTAAGTGCTTTACACAGGTAAAGCTTCTAGCATGTCTCTTACATGTCTCTTCTGTGACACAACATTTCTAAGTAGGAAATGGAAACTGGTAATCTGGAAAGACAGAACGTGCCATTGGAGTGGAGAGAGCTTTCTTTCTATGGATTTCCTTTTTGCTTGATGTACTAGGGAACAGTGCTTTGTTCTTTGGTCTCAGGAGCCTGTCTTTCCTTTCCTGTTTGTGGTGTGGCAGTGCTGGCTGCCCTTGGGAGTGTTTTCCCTGGGGCTGTCCAGGAGCTGTCCCCTGACGTGCCGTCCCTGCAGGTGACGGCCATCGAACCCATCAGCAATGACGGCGGAGCCAGCGTGAGCACCCGGCACCTGCACCAGAGTCTGCGCTGGCTCTTCGGGGTGGCCGCGGTGGCCACGGATGTTGGCCACGTCCTCCTGGTTGACCTGTGCTTGGATGACTTGTCTTGCAGTCAGAATGAAGTAGAAGCATCGGGTAAGCTGCAGTTTCTAAACCTGAATTCCCAAGTGAGGAAACGTGTTTCTTTCCAAACACCAGCTCGTATCCCAGTGAAGATCCCAGTGTGCTGATGGACCACTGACATTTCTGCCATTGCAGACTGCTGATTGCAGATGGCAGTTGGACACTGTGTGGTCCTGAACTGACCAAAAGATGGGAGTGGCTTAATAGTCCTCCTGATGTTCAGAAGGCATGTTGCTGCCCACATTCCTTTGTCCCTGTGATTCTTACCAGTGGGATGTAGGAATTTTTCCACTGGAGTCAGTGCCACTGTGTGGTAGGAAGTTGTGTCAGAGGTACCATAATTCTTGGGAGTTTTCTCCTGTTTCCATGAATGACTTGGGGCAAGCTTTAGGCTTGTGTTTTAAAATAAATCTGGCTTATCCAAAGTCCTGCATTTGGGTGAATGAATCCAGCAGTTTGTGTTTTTGGATTGCATGTGCTGTTTTGGGTGTTGTAAGAGTGGCTTCAGGAGTTCATGTTCCTTCAAGTGGCTTCATGATTTGGAGGCCCAACCTCCTTATCCATAGAGTCCAAGAAGAATTTGACTACAATGGTTACATTTGTGCTCAGTTTTGAAATAGGAGTGACAATTCCTGTCCCATTGGAGAGTCCTTCTGTTGTCTGAAGGAATGCAGAAACAGAAATAGTAGAAAAAGGTGTTGCAGAAATGGGTGTTTTGCCTTGCACAGTCGAGTTAGATTATACATGTTGTACAATCACATCAGTTTAAAATGCAGTGGAAGTGGCATAATGCATTAATTTCTTGTTTTTGTGTGTAGATCTAGAAGTTGTCACTAGAATTCCTGCTGAAGTTCCACAGAGAAGAGAAGCTGTGACCAGGGAAGGGAGACATCTCTGTTTTCAGTTACGAAGTCCTTCAGGAACAGCAGTATCAACCCTGTGCTACATAAGCAGAAGCAACCAGCTCGTTGTGGGTTTTTCTGATGGCTACTTGTCACTATGGAATATGAAAACTTTGAAGAGGGAGTAAGTAGTCACTTCCATTTGGTCACACTTGCAGGTGCAGGGGTCTCAATTTTTTGCTTCAGGAAGTTTTTTGCTTGCATGCAGTAGGGGTGTGATAGAGCTGATTTTTATAAGTCAGTTTGTTCTATCCAGTAGTATTTTGTGAACTCGGGCAGTGTGTGTTTCCGTGAAAGACTTTAGAAAGATTCTGAACCAGTTACTGCAATTAGGGCATTCACTGGAAGGCTTCACTGTGTGGATAATGTGATTTTGTGAGACATGATAATTGAATAGCCGATCTGTCCCTGAAAACATATTCTTTCCTACATTTCAGCCTTGATGGAAATTGACTCATTTCCAGACAAAGATGCATATGTGAATGAAAGTTTGTTTTGAAGACTTGGAGATCAGAGTAAGGGATATATAAATTTATAAGCAGTAGTGGAATTTAGAGGTGATTTGAAATCTGCCACTTGAAATATATGACCACATTCAGATAGGTGTTACTTAAGGAAATCCACAGTGCCTCACTAGAAACTATGTATGTCTTATGGATGCCTTATGAATGTATAAATAGACAGTGGATGCATTATTAGATGCTAAGAAAATATTGTGAATGTGCAACTGAAGTTCAGAAGTTGGGAAGACAAATACTTAAGAAGTAGTGGCTTGTCAGTCATCAATTGTTTTAGATGGAAATATGACCTTCCGCACTTTGAGGATGAGAATGCAAGCTGCTTTTTTCCCAGAAGACGCTTCTATCCTTGTACAAACAGCCAGAGCCAGCAGGCTCTCCTTTTTTCTATATTATTTTTTTCTTTTAAACCTGTAGGCACCACTCCCAGCTTGAAGGAGGAAGGATCCCTGTCTATGCAGTTACTTTTCAAGAGCCTGAGAATGATCCTCGCAATTGTTGCTACTTGTGGGCTGTTCAGTCTACACAACAAAGGTGAATAAAATCTTGCCATAAGTCACTGATTTTTATTTTTTTTTTGTTAAAAATTTTTTCACATTCAGTTGATATCTGTGTATTTATTTTGTTTATTTAACTGTAGAGGAGATGAAAAGTGTTAAGCTGAGCTTACAGTGCAATTTTTTCAGGATTTTACACTTGCAAAGAAGGATTGCCTCTTTCCTACCTTGTGAAAGAAGGCAAAGGAAACAGTGGCTGTATTTTTGTGCTGGCAGTGTCAAATGATTTCCCTTGTTTCTTGATGGCTGCTTCAAGATGTATTTGGTATTCCCACCATGATACTCAGTACCATTTAAAGTGGTTTAGGCTGCAGATACAGAACAGTGAACATCATCAGCAAGCTACTTAATCAGCCCAGCTGTTCATAGACTGGCAGTCTTAAGTTTGACTTAAAAGCAGGTTTCGTGGAGAACTCTTTACTGTAGCGAGCTATTTCCAGCAATTCAGCAATTTTTTTCTCCATGTTGCATATTAAAGCTTTCCAGTGGTATAGTTAACATTTGCCCCTGAAGCTGTTCGTGTCAAAATCTCCTCCTTTCTGTTTTAGGGGCTAAATGTGACCGGTTATCATGTTTTGGGAAGCAGTGTTTTTCTTTTTAGCAAGAGCGCACTCTTAAGCTAGCTTCAGCCTGGATCTAATAAAATGATAATGAGGATTGTAAAGCAGCTTTGTAATCAAATCTCCTCATTTGTACCTTTTTCAGTGAAGGTGATGTTGTGAGTTTACATCTGTTGCAGTTGGCATTTGGTGACAGGAAACGCCTGGCATCAGGACAAGTCATGTACGAGGTAAGACAAGCCTGTATGTGGGGAGATGAAAATACTAATTTTGTCTAAGTAAGGGTGAGTTAAGTTGACCAGGTTAATATTTAATATTTACCATGAAAGATCAGTGAGACTCAAGAAAAAAGTCTTTTGATGATTATTTTTAGGCATTCTTTTGTCCATACTTTTCAAAACAAGTCATAGAATCATAGAATGGTTTTGGTTAGAAGACCTTAAATACCATCTATTTCCAATCCTCTGCCATGGGTATGGATGCCACCCACTAGATCAGTTTGCCCAGGGCCCCATCCACCCTGGCCTTGAACACTTCCAGGGGTGAGATCTCTGTAGGATCTCTGGGCAGCCTGACCTCTAGATCCTCACCACTCCTACAGTAAAAAATGTCTTCCTAACATCTAATCTCTCCTGTCTTAGTTGAAAACCCCTTCTCCTTTGTCCTGTCACTCTCTGCAAAATGTCAGTCTCCCTCTTTTTTATAAGCTCTGTTTACATGCTGAAAGGCTGCACTGAAGTTTCCCAGGATGAGGTTGGACTTCTGGGCTGTGAGTGCATATTGTTTGTCCAGCAGAACCCCCACATTCTTCTTGGCAGGGCTACTGTCAGTCACTTCTCCCAGTCTGTAGTCATGTCTGGGATTTCCTCCTGCCAGGTGCAGCACCTTGCATTTGGACTTGCTGACTATCATGTCATGAGATTCCCACTGGCCCACCTCTCAGGCTTCTCCAGATCCCTCTGGATGACATCCCAGCCTTTTGTTTTGTCAGCTGGACCTTTCAGCTTTGTGTCATCTGCAGACTTGCTTAAGGTGCACTGTTTGTGTCGTTGATGAAGATACTGAAGAGGGACGGTCCCCACACAGGTTTCTGAGGGACAGCACTCAACATCAGCCTATGCCTGGCAATAGAGCTGTTTCCCACAACTCTCTGGCTTGGTCCTTCCAACCAATTCCTTATTCACTGAGTAGTCCACCCTTCAGATTTGCCTGTCTTCAATTTAGAGATGGTGATGTCACAAGGGATTGTCTCAAAGACCTTGTAGGAGTCTAGCTGGATGGCATCAGTCAGTTTCCCTTGTCAAGTGTTTCAGTCACTCCATCACAGAAGATGACTGGATTGGTCAGACGCAATCTGTCCATGCTGAAGCCATACAGTTTTATACTTCAGTGTCATGTGTTCCATCTAGATTCATATGCAAAGAGCTCTTATACATCCGATTCCTGAAAATGGCTGTTACAAATGAAATTACTCTTTAATTTAAACATCACATGAATGGCATGTAGGAAGAGAAGACAAGGCTTTGAATAATTTTGTGTTACCAAACTGTAGATTTGAGGAAGCTTCTGTCTCCCTTTCTTACAATATGGTCATATATATTTCTTTATACATTTCTGGTCGCTGTTTTAGAATCTTGTTTTTCTTTTAAACTCTCTCAGCCTGACTTCAAATACACCTACAAAGTCTCTTCAGCATTGATTCTGAAACTCAGTAGCTGTAAAGATTACTCTTTTTTAGGTTTTGTATGGGTCATCTCTGAAACCTCCTCTTAAAGCCAGCAAAAGATGTACATGCAATATATAGCGGTATGACTTGGTCAGAAGAGTCTCCATAAATTTTTAGAAGTGGTTCCAGAGATGCCGTAGGGACATGTGGCATTGTGTTTTTATAAACACTTGTCAAACTTGAGTCTCTGTTGCCTTCAAGGCTGGTTTAAATCTTCTCAAATAAGAAAACTGAACGATACACTTAAATTAGACTTTCAAAGACCTCTTAGATCCATCTCAACAGCTGCTGTATCTTGCAGATCAGTTAATGGTAATGGAGCATATTCTTACCTTTGTTCCATACAAGGCTTGTGTACACTCTCTACATTCATATCAGAGTCTGACTTGTGCAGGTCCTTTGAAAACTGTCCTGTTTAAGTGGCCTGGGACATCATTGCTTAGTATTTTCTGTGCACTGGAGTTCATTCACTTAGATTTGCTTGCCCCAGCATGGAAAATTTAAACTATGCATCTTTGGTTAGGAAGTTGTCTTGGGCAGGGACTATTTAGTAATACTTTCTCCTTCCCCCTGCACTGAATTTATGAGGAGGTTCTTCATATATGAATGAGTACTGAAATGTCTAGTCATTAGAATTAATGCTGGACAGATTTATAGAATTTCCATGCTTTATCGTGTGGAACTGTCTTTTGGAATAGTGAACTTCTTGTTCAGGGCATCATCTCTGTTAAAATTGGTTTTAGTGATTAGTAGGCTTCATGTTAGTTTTTCAAAGAGATTGTTTTAATTTTTATTGTCTACCCTGCATATATCTGATAATTTCCAAATTCCTTAATAAAATAGTGTGAACTGTGCATGCTTCAGGACAAAGTTTTGCTAAGGAAACGCTAGTATTTGAAAATGTGCAAAGCCTTTTTAAATACAGCCAGTATCTTAAAATTTCACACTTAATTCTCTTGAATGTCAGATGTAGTTTTTATTTGCTATCAGAAATTCATTGGAAATAAACAATACAATACGGATGTTAGATTCATGCTTTCTTAGTAGATCTAATGAAAATTACCTTCTTTTTTCCTACCCAGGGTTTGGAATACTGTGATGAAAGGTACAGTTTAGACCTCACTGGTGGAATCTTTCCCTTGAGAGGGCAGACCAGCAATACTAAATTACTCAGCTGTCAGACCATAGAAAAATTTCGCAACCACGCTGACAGAGAGGATAGCGTTAATGAAGGTTTGTTCTGATGTCTCTGCTTGGTTATTCTAAACTGCATGATTTGGAAATCTAAGCAATGAATGCTGTTCTATACTCACAGTCTTAAAGTCTTAAATATTCATTTAGCTGACCTTGTTGGGCTTATTTAAAAAGAAAAATCATTTGCTGAAGTTATGTGGGACGTTTTTATCTCTCTGAACATCATTCTTTAAGGGAAAACGTAGGTTTTATTTTATGTTTGCTGGGATGCCAGAGCAGTGTATGGGGTTACCTGTATAATGCTGGTCAGTCAATTTGTTCTGCCAGTTGTCTGCATTGAACAGCAAGACCATTATTTATATTGCTTAGGAATGTTATCTGAATTTTTATTTTCCTGATCAAACCTCTGGCTGCATCCATTTATCACCTACCTGGTGCTGTTCCCCAGGGCTCAGTATTGGAGCCAGTTCTGTTTGGTATCTTTTTTTGATGATCTGGATGAACAACTTGATGAGCTAATAATTGCATATTCAGTTTGTTTTGGAATGGATACAGTTTGAACAAGAGAGAGGCAGTATGACTTAAACCTATGGTATGGACGTTTGCTACTCTGTGTATTGTTTTGTCATTCTTAGTAAAGGGTTGTGTTTCATGAGTGAAATAACAGGATTAAGCAAAAATAGGAAGTGGTGATGTAAAACTAGCAGATATCTCATGTTTTCTACAACAAGAAACAATGTCTTGTCTTTGACAGTAATCTCTCCTGACACCAGTGTATCAATCTTCAGTTGGCAAGTGAATACCTATGGTCAGGGAAAACCATCTACTTATTTGGGTGTGTTTGACATCAATCGCTGGTATCATGCTCAAATGCCAGACTCACTCAGGTAGGTTTTATTTAAGTAATAATTAAAATTTTAATTGAACTTTCAATATCCCTACAAAGGTTAATTTGGAAATTGCTGTTGAGCTTATGCACTTGTTTTCTTTAAGGCCAGAAGAATTCCTCCATGATTGCCCCTATTTTGCACTGTGGTCACTGGATCCTGTAATAAACATGACTTCTCCAAACCTCATTTTGGATATTCTGGTACACGAGCGTAGTCTGAGTCGGGGGGTTCCTCCTTCTTATCCACCACCTGAGCAGTTCTTTAATCCAAGCACCTATAATTTTGGTAGGTATTTCACTGCTTTCCATTTGAATAGGGCCAAGCTTCAGTGGAGGTCAAATGCTACTTAGTGGTTCTCCTTCTTGTTCATTGTTTGTCACCCAAAACCCAAAACATAAAAAGCCCCACAAACCTCCTCAAACCTGGTTGCCTTGTCCTGACAAGGTGCTTACTGTTGTGGACATATCTGACAGGGTGCTGAGTTTTGGTTTGGGGGCTTCTGTAACATATCCTGGGAAGGGGGGTGGTCATCAAATGAAATGCCTTTGAGCTGAGGCCCAAAGCACAGCCCCTGGGTAGCAGCACTTGAGCTTAAGTCTCTACAGACAGAGAGTAACTCCTTTTTAAGAGAAGTTTGTAAGTGATGTGATGGAGGAAAGGGGTACTGGAGGTTTGTTTTTCCAGACAGCACTATTTAAAAAGCATAAACTGGTGATAAGGCAACAATGTCTGTCAAAGGTTCCTTGTTTCTGCAGATGTGACCTGCTTGCTCAACTCGGGAGTTGTTCACATGACTTGCACCGGCTTCCAGAAGGAGGTGACATTTTTTACTGTATCTCTGTTGAGGCTGTCAAGAGATGAACCTTTTCTGACTTTTCTCTTGCAGTGCTTTGAGTGTCAGGGAGCACTTTTTGGTCCCAGTGCCCATCTACATGCATGACTGCAGTCATACCCTGCCAGTTTCATGCAGGTGGTGCTGTTTCAGGGGAGGCATGGGCAGGGATTGAATGGCCAGAAGGGAATGCAGCACTGCTGTAGGGGGAAGGAGGAGTGTGGTGGAAGGTGGGGGAAGTGTTTCTTTGTACTGTCTGCATAGTGTGAAGTTAGGGTTTTGACCCCTGATGAACTTGAGAAATGAGGACAGCATGGAGAAAGGGAAAAGTGATTTAACTGATTCAGAAGAAATGCATGTTTTTTCTTTTGACCTTGGCCAAATTATCACTTCTGAACCTCTGCACAGGTTGTGACAAAGACTTTCAAGTTGTGTTCCGGCTCACTATATATACCCATATAAATCATCTTCCGCAAAAAAAATGCATTGAGTCTTTCAAAGAGTGGTTTGTAGTTGTATCAGTTTTAACTTTCCAGAATGTAATTTGTGTCAATGTTCAGGGCAAAGCAAGGCCTGTGCATTGACAGGCTGGAAAATACTTTCTTTCCTTTAGATTTGCAAGAGTTTTTTCTCCTACTGGATGTTTTTTAGAAACTGGAACTTTTGGGGTGCTGTTGTCTTTAAGACAATAGCAATGCTTACCAAAATTGCTTACCTAAAGCCTGCTCTCCTAATGCAGCTTTTTGACAGTCTAAGTGATTCAGAACCTTCAATCACTTGATTGAATGCTGTCTTAACCTGTGTTTTTTGATTGATGTTTCAGACCCTGAAGTTTTTGAAGAAATCTGGTCCTTTAATAAGTGAAGCCATTCATGACAGCTACACTCGGTGTCTTGTAGCTGGCTTGCTGTCTCCAAGACTGGTTGATGTCCAGCCATCCAGTCTGACTCAGGTATGTTGGGGAATCCAGGGGGAACTGCATCCATTTTGTCTGAAGGCTGTAGAGGCTATAAGACCGTGGTTTTTGATTGCCGTGACCGGTGGGTTTAGAGATACAGTTAGCAGAAGTATTAATATTCTTAAATTCAATCTTCAGACTGGGAACAGCCCTGAGAGGTTTGGCTTTGGTGACCCATCTGTAAATTCCAGGCAGGCCCTGGTCCGCATGCAGAAGCATGCAGTTAGTGCTGAGCATGTGCATCGGAAAGCGGCTTTCCCTGGGAATAGCCTTCATCCTCTTCATGCCCTCAGTGTCTCAGAGCCTTGGCTGCAGTGCAGTAGGTGGTAGTGAAGGTGCCTCCCTCAGATGTGCACTACTGCAAACCCCAGCCTGCTGCGCTAGACGTTATTTGCTTCCAAGGAAGCGCTAACCAGTTACAATTGTCCGCTCTACCTGACAATTTCATCACCACTTCTTCATTTTCCTTTCATCAGTAGGCTTTTCTACACCCTCTCAAAACTGATCTTTATCTCTCTAGCCTTTGCCTTGAGCTGTGGTAGCTTGATTTCCTCCTCTTAGACTGCCCTCTTGCTGCAACACCTGCATCACCTGTATCTCTCAACACTGCTACATCCTATCTGTCGCCACAGTGGCTTCACACCCCTCTCTCATGGGTTTTCCTCTTTTGGTGCAGCAAACTTTGTCTCTCATCTGAAGAGTTTCATGAAAGAGGGAGCCTTTGTGATGAACAGCCCATCTTTCTCCAGGCAGGGTCAAAGCTGAAGGGTTGGAAGGTTATCATGGAGTGGAGCAACAAGCACTAGCCACAGGGAAGAGCAGTCTTCCCCCTACCTTCATCTTCCTGTCTGTGGGATTCTTCACCAGACTGTGGAAATGTAATTTCAAGGAAAAATAATACTTCTGCATAGCGTGGTATCTAAAACAAATTCGACAAGCAGACCCAGCCCACAGAATGCTTTTTTGCAAGCCTGATGTAGGCTCTTACATTCTGATCAGATTTTCTGATGTCAACTCTGGTGTGAAATTACTTGGGAAAGCAAGAAATTTTATGATGACCTTTGCAGAATTGTGACCATATTGTTTAGACTCTTCATTAAGCAGAGATTGCTTTTGAATACTACAAAAAAAATTTCAGAATTAGGATCAAGTAGTTTGGAATTTTGTTTGGTACCTTAAGAGCTTTTGGCATGTTTCCTTGTCTGAAATGCCTTTTCAGAAAATGATGGAAATATAACATATGTCTTCTAATATGTAGAAATTGCTCTTGAATGTCATGATTTTACTTAAAATGCAAACTTTTAAAATTTGTTAAAAAAACAGAGGTAAGAAAAAAAGAAAAATTCTATGCAGGATCATTTCACCTGAAAGAAATGTCTGAACACCAGCTGGAATAAGCTGCTGCATTATTTCCCATGTGTGTACATGTCTGTGCATTATCCTTCTCAACCACTGCTATGGCATTAGAATACAGTGTTTGAACAGGCTCAAATTTCAGCCAACTAGAACTGCAGTGTTTCACTTCTTTATGGTACTTTAACAAATTGTAACTTAATGTTTTGGCTGTCAGAGCTGCTTCATGTCTTGCTGGTCTGGGGAGCTGCCTGGCCTCAGCTTCACTGTTTCCATGCAAACATGGTCATGTTTGCTCTGTCCCCTTCACATGTTCCTGATGGCAAAGGGGCGTGCCCAAAGTGCATAATGGCATTAAGAGAGGATGGTACTGAAAAGACTTAATTGGGACTCAGTAAATGAAGGCTGAAAGCCCAAGGCACAGAAATAGAGATTAGAGCAAGCCTGTGTGAAGTTGAAAGGTGAGAGGAAAACTTTCCTGTATTCCTCAAACCAGCAAGCAGTCCAGCCTGTGGCTAGAATTAAGAAAGAATCAAGAATATGGAAATAGTTGCATTTGCAACTAATGTCTGAATGAGTATCGGGTTAGAAACAAACACTTCTGTCAATGGCACAGGTACCCTCTGATTCAGAGCTTCTAAAAAGCTGCAGTGTTTATCAAGGTAAGAGTCACGGGAAAAGTGTGTGAGGTTGTGATTTGCTTTTTTTCTGTTCCTTTCAGGAGGAGCAGTTGGAAGCAGTGTTGTCAGCTGCTGTGCAGACGGGTTCTTTAGAACTTCTGACGGGATGCATTAAACACTGGACTTGTGAAGGTAATGCTGCTTGCCTTGTTTTTATGTTGTGCCTCTTTGGGTTAGAAATTGTGGCTTCATGTCTTTTTTGTTTTCTGTTTTTAAAGAGCAGCCAAGTTCTGCTGTCAATTTACGGTTTGTTCTTGAGTGGACGTGGAACAAAGTGATCTGTACAAAAGATGAACTGGACCAAATCTGTGAGTACTGGTGTAGTCATGTTTGAGCCCTGGAGTGATTCTTTGTAAAGATCTTCCTCAGCAATCTGCCAGCGTGTGCTGCTGGCTCTTGAGGTGGCTGTTTAGATCTCCTGGGGTTGTTCAGTGTCAGACTTTGGGAGTCTACAGTTGCTCTGCTGTCTGATGATTTAATCTCTCTCCTTGACAAGGTGTTCCATTGTTTGACGGCTCCTGCAACTTCATTGACCCACAGACGTTACAGTCCCTTCAGCACTGCCAGCTGCTTCTGAGCAACCTGAGCACAGTCCTGAACTGTTTCCTGACAGAAGCCCGAGAGCTCACTGAGAGAGGTTGGTGGGAGCACTGCTGGGCCTTTGCTCTGATGGTGAAGGTTTGGAAGGGTGTTTGGATGTAACTGTGGAGACAGGAGCTGCTGTTGTTTTGGATGGTTGGGAGAGAGTCAGATTGAGCAGGAAGGAGAAGTTGAAATGTGTGAGCAGTTGGGACTTTGGTTTAAGACACTTTGAGTTCAGGGGAGCAGCTTGTTGAGGAGTTCATGAGGCTGGGTAGGGGAGTCTATGCTGATTCAGCATTGAGTTGGGTGGCAATTAGAGCAACTGAGTGTGGTAATGCTGAGAAATGTTCCTAATTGTTAGCTAGCAATTAGGTTTTTTGGCTTCTGATTTTATAAGTTGTTGTTGGCATATTGAGAGAAAAAGAGGACTATAATCTCTGTTGCTAAAGTAATAAACAAATGTCTTCTTCCTGAGTATATCTAATAGTTTAGGTTATATTTTGTTAATCGTTAGTGATTGTTTCTTTGTAGTGATTGGCTTTTATTTTGAGGGCATATGGTGGGTTTTTTCCTTCAAATTCAGAAGTGATCCAGAGGGACAACTACAAAGACAAGTTTCTACTGTGTGTGTTTGTACTTTCTGTTTGTTCTGCAAGGGAGTTTTGTAAAAAGGAGAGGAATTGCAGTACTCAGATCATGTTTTGTGCTTTTTTTTTTTTTTTCAGGGTTTTCAGACTTGACCAACAAGCAGGTGGTAACCAGCCTCATTGCTTTGTATGCCCAAGTGGTGATCTGGTTCTGTCGATCCAGTCTCCTTCCTGAGGGTTTAGGTAAGCAGAACCTGTAGTATCAGAACACTTGAGGTTGTGTGGTTTGTGTCTGTCTAGTCCAAAGTTGTAGTTGAAAAAACATGGTCTTACTTCTTTAACTTGCTTGTCCTTTACCACCTGTAGATGATCACATGCATTTGTCTAGACCTTTCTACAATTACCCTCTGATTCAGAGCTACTATACGGGTCACCGACAGAAACTCGAGCGTTTATCCAGGTAAGACTTAGATGAAATCTCTGGAAAGCTGCCACTGTTAGACTGTGTGAGAGAGATTTGTTTTTGCAGTTAAACCCCTTTGTCTGCACTTGTTTGGTGTTACTCGTAACAGAGCAAAAAAGCAAACCTGGAATCCAAAGTGTCATTGCCACTCTTCTCTTGGGTTTGTGCCTTGGACTCCTTAATTAACAAGTTCACTGTGACCTAAGGACCATCCTTCCTCTGACTCAGAAATGAGTAACACTGGGAGGCTGGAATGAGTGTTTTACTGTGTCCAAGCCCTTGCTCCCTTTTGTTGCAGAGGAAAATGGGATTCTGACTGCTTGATGATTGATGGAATGGTTTCCCAGTTGGGTGAGCAAGTGGAGAAGTTGTGGCGGAGAGATGAAGGTGGCACTGGGAAATACCCACCAGTTAGTTTACATGTGAGTGTTGTGTTCCCTGAAAACCCCAGCATCAGCAGCAGCAGCTCCCCTCAAGCCAATGGGTCTGAAAGACAGGAGCATTAGAAAAGCTTTTCGTCTCTCATTTCAGGCGCTGCTGGATCTCTATTTGCTAGAAAGCATTGAAGAAAGTGACAAACATGCAATTGTATCCTTTCTGGATTTGGTTATTACTCCTTCAGTGTGTACACATAAATGTTCTTATATGTTTGTCGTCTCTGTGGTTGACAACACTTTTTAGTTTATGCCTCAAACACAGTGTGAGTGAACATGTTTAGAAGAGAATTAAATCCTAGACAGAAGTATTAATTCCTTCTATATTGCAATTTTTCTGATTTTTGTTTTAAGTGTTTTGTTGCCAAGTATCTTCTCATATGAGAAAACGTCATCTCTAAGTTGTATTAGGGATAAAAACCTTGCTTCGTTCTTATCAAATTTTAACAGAGTTACTCGTTTTTAAAGTACCCTCTCTGTAGCATATGACTGCCTGTTAGAACAGTGCCATAAAATGTAGTGTTTCGGAGCAAGAGGTTGTAACAGTGGTTTTCCAGTAGCTGATTTTTGCCAAAATAATTAGTTTCTCAGTCCAGCTAACAGAGTGCTTTTTTATGTGTAAAATGTGCAGGAATATAGAACATTAATTGGGCAAAAGCCTAATTTTTAAGCTGTGGAACATGGAGACTTGCCTCTGTTGTTTGTTGGCTAAACTGAGAAGGGAGCCTGGAGATCAAGGGGTTGAAGATGGTTGTGGTCCCAAGCTGCCTTGGGACTCAGACTCAGACATATCCCTAACATGGGATGTCAGAAAGGGAAAATGACACTTGGAGTGAGGGATCCACATGCAGTTTTAAACACAGTTTCAATCAGTCTGTGCTAAGTTGCATTGTGAGGGCACCATAATTTGTGTTGTTTTGTGAAGTCAAACAGCTGTAGAACTTGTTTCCTTTAATAATTCAGCATTGGATGTTCAAGTGTGTTGATTGTCCAACTGGTAGCTTCTCTGATGGAAGCAGAAGCCTGAGTTTATATCCAATATTTGCCTTTTTGATTTCCTTACAGAAATCCACAAATGTTTCTTTCTAGAAGTCTATTCTTTCTGAAATGTAGTTTTGTGATTAGGACCTGACTATTGATGTGATAGGTTGTAATATCTTAAAATGGCAAGATCAGTATATTAGGACTTTCTTTTTGCTATTGTTTTAATATTACCATGTTTTGCTAAATGTTATGTGATGTAACTTTTTCGTCTTAGTGATTTATTCACCTTAATTAGATATTCTCAGACAATTTACTTGCTGCTGGATATCATGCATTCCTTTCCAAATAAAACAGAAACTTCAATTGACTCCTTTCCAACTGCCTTTGCTATCCCTTGGGGTCTTGTTAAGTTGATTCAAGGATTTTGGCTCCTGGATCACAATGATTATGAAGTAAGTATGAAACAGTTAAGTAAGATACACATGGCACTGCAGAGCTGAAATCAATAAAAATATTTTTAAAAATTGGTAATTGGGTATAAGGAGCTGTTGAAGCTTTTTTTAACACTGTCCTGACATCTTCAGCAATAAGTTATGATTTGAAATTTTGCTTTAACTACTTTGACAGGAATTCGATTAAAACAAAGGAGTAATCAACTTTAACAATGCTTAGTATTTGAATTTTCAAAGCTGTCACTGGTTCGGTTTTCAGCAGGTTGGTTGGGCACTATTTCTAAAAAAGTGTTTTGGGTACTTAAAGCATGGAAACTGTCACGGTAGCAGGAAGATTTGAGACAGAAGACTGCAGAAGTGACTTTTCAACCTGTTCTTCCTAATGCTTTAGGTTGTTCTTTGCCTGTCACCACACTAATAAAATCAATTTGTCTGCTGAGTAACTGATTATTTAGTAATGTATTTATAAAATGGTATGTTTGTACACAGAGTTTTGTTAACCTAGAAAAAATCTGAATCGTTCCTTTTAAGACATTCACTTTGTTTTGTATGGCTGATGTTTTTGTTCTGCAAATACTGAAGAATTTTTACTGGTATGTCCTGGATGAAGTATTTTGTTAGTTAGACACCTAAGTTAGTCTAAGCCCCGTCCAGCCTTGCTGCAGAGAATTTTGTGTGTGTTTGTTGCGCGGGTGTGTGTTCCCTGTGGTGATCCAGCTGCTCTTGCCTTGTCCAGAATTCCCTGGCCCTGCTCTTCCATCCAGCTACAATCAAGACTGTGTCATGGCAGCACATGAGGATCATTCAGTCCCTCATGTGCCAGGGGGAGCACAGGCGAGCCCTCAGGTACATCCAGATGATGAAGCCGTCGATGTCCAGCAGCAGCGAAGTGCGGCTGTTCCTCACCGTCCTGTTGTCCAACAGGTCAGGAAATCTCCCACTGCTTTGGCATTCAGATGGTGGGAAACGTGGAGCAGTGATGATCCAAACGGGGCTCCCCTCCTTTTCCTTTGATCCTTAAATGAATAACCATCAGTGTGGGGCATCTCCAGTGCTCTCACTCCTTTCCATGTCCAAACCCTTGACTGCAGGTGCATGGTGGAGGCTTGGGGTCTGTTGCAGCAACACAGCACGAAGCTGAACGTAGAAGAGCTGCTAAAGCACATGTATGAAATCTGTCAGGAGATGGGGCTGATGGAGGATTTGCTGAAGCTGCCCTTCACAGACACAGAAAAAGTGAGTTTGGAGAAGAAACAAAAGAATCTTAATTGTCCCTTTGGCAAGAGGAGAGGCAGAATTGTAATGGATGTTTGAAATGTGTTATTTCTCACAGGAGTGTTTGGAGAAGTTTTTACAGACCAAATCAGGTGTTCAGAACCATGAATTCCTCTTAGTCCACCATCTGCAGCGTGCCAACTACATCCCAGCACTGCAGCTCAATCAGTCCATGAAGGCCAGTCTGACGGTAAGGGCAGGTGTCCTTCCGTGTGAAATTATGAATTAAATGTTAGATACCGTGATTGACTCCAGTTAAAAAAGCTTGGTTGCATCTGAAGCATAAATATGCATCTTGTCTTTTCATTGAGATCCTCAGGTCCCATGGTTTAGGTTATGGAAGTTGTTTGTGTTACTTGGTTTTGTGGAGTGAAGAGTACGTTGTATGCCATGTCTTGTATCTTGCTTTTACCTGAGAGCAGTCTAGGTGATCCAAAGCTAAAATTTGCCATATGGGTTTTGGTTGTGAGTTTTGGAGTTTTTTGTGGTTCTTACATTTTTATTTTTTAACTAGTCTTTCTTGCACTTACCCAAAACTACCAGGTGAAGTTGGTGTGTACTCCTTGGTGGAGCTTGGAACTTGCTGTGGCTTTGTGCAGTGGATTTGTTCTCCTCTATCTGTAGAACAAATTTAGGCCTTAGTTAGAAAGAGCAGAGGTACTTTTGTGCAATAAACTTCTGTGCAACTTCAGGTAAATTGTAACTTCTTGCTTTACACATTTCTTTTGTCAGAATGATCGTGATCCTCGCCTGAGAGAGAGAGCAGTTGCCAGAAATTCTCTGTTAGATCAATATGGCAAGATCCTTCCCACAGTTCAAAGGAAGCTGGCAGTGGAGAGAGCCAAGCCGTACCGTTTGCCTTCATCGGTCTTAAGAGAAGGTAATTGTAGAGAACTGAGGGAAACATGATGTGCAGCCTTGGTTACACTTGGCCAGCACTTGGGTTACACAGGGCTGACACTTTTCCCTCTTGCTTTTACAGTCCCAAGGCCAAAGCCATTATCAACAGCAACAAGACAGGCTAATGCAGGAAATGTGCATACAAGAGCAACTTTCATCAGTAAAGTGTTGTCCAAAATCGGAGAAGTATGGTTAGGAAATGAGCAGAAAAAAAAAGTCTCACATTATGATAGGTAAGCAGCCTTTTATAAAAGTTGGTCTTGAGCTATGTGTTTGGAGAGGGAGGTGGAGAGAGAGTGAGTGAGTTAGTGGTAGGGGGAGTCAAAGAGAATTCAGTTTGAATTGTGTTAGTTTTTTGGTGGGAAGGTGCGCATGAATAAAGCTTTGTTTTGCTTTTTTGCACATATACTATATAATATCTGAGAATCAGTTCATCGTAAGTAGTGTTTGGAGATCTTCTGTATGATGATCTTCTCTATATAAATGCATGTGTTTACATTATGGCAAATGTGTTTATAGTGTAAGACAGCTGAAATTCAAAACTATTTGTCACTACCATGTAGCTGTTGGTGTGCCAACTGATAGACCTGTTTTTTGATCACATACTAATCTTTTACCAGTTCCTGCTTGGTTATTTAAAAATATGCAGAATTACAAAGAGTGCAGAAGAGGCTTGTAATTGTCAGGTCATTGTCCTACATGAGATGTGGTTAAATAAACTTTAATTCTGGTAAGGCTGGGCTTTAAGGGAATGAAAATCAATTGTTTTTGTTTTCCTTCTAGTCCTAGAACTGCAGAGCCAGCAGTCAGTTCACATCCTCTGCCTGGTGCAGAGTTGCCTGATGCATTTCTTGGGACACCTATTACAAAACTTTCTCAAAAGTGTTCAAGGTATAGTAGATCTACAAACTGTGTATTTCAAAATGGTGTTGTTTATTATGTATATACATGTGCATGTGTGTATGCTTTTTTGGTTTATCAAGAATTCTGTGGCATTTAGTTTTATATCTCAAAGAAAAGGTCAACTTAGGGACAAAATTAGGTGGACAATTTGAAATGGTCCCTGCATTGAAACGTAGATGAGTTTTCTCCACTGCTCAGAGCTAGGTCACGTCTTCAACTTAAAATTGGGGTATTCTTGCGTCAGAGATAGGGATTTAGGAAATTAGGTATGAAATGTAAAGAAATAATGAAAAAATGCCCCCAAGTGCCTGTCACTTGTTTGTGGGCCTAATATATCACCCCAGCAGTGAGGGTTCACCTGTATTTCTTGTTCATGAAAATGTTTTTGTTCTGCATTATCTGAGATGATCACAGCATCCTTTTTTTCATTTCTTTATTGATGTTACTAGTTTCAATTGTGTGTTTTACCAGGTTGCTGGATTTGGTGGTTCGTCCTGTTCCCTCCCACTCCGCGGCCCAGGCCGAGAGCCGGCAGGCCCCGTGCGCGGCTTCTACTTCTTGTGTGGCATCATCATCCAGCCCCCTGAGATCAACCACACATCGCTCCAGCTCCCTAAAGAGTCTGCCACGAGCAGCAGAGTTGAATTTACTGGAAACTCCTCTTGTGGTCAAGGTTTGTATTGTATTTTAAAAAGTCTGTAGCAGCCAACCAAACGAAAAACTTCTGAGGTTTGTTTGAAGTGAAATCACTGAAGTATTTAGTTGAAATGCTTCTGGCTAAAATTTTCAGTATTCATGTGGTTATTGTATACACTGCCCTTTTGGAAGCACTAAGTTGGGAATAGTAAATTTTTAAGCAGGAAACTTTAGTTCTCTGCTGACTGCAGTGGATAGCTTGTCCCATAGCTTTGTGAACTAAACTTATTTTCATTGTATGGAACAATTCTATCCTACTGTAAAATAATCTGAAATAAGAACAGCTGAATTCTTCTACATGAAGATGTGTAGGTATTTTCCTCTTGTGTACAGCTGATTAATTAGTGAAAAAAATCTGTGGCTGTTGCTTTGCAGAATTGCTGTCAGATGCAGAGACTGAAAACGCTGTTGTGTAAAGTTGAAATTGTGTGCCTTTTATAAGAGCAGTGTAGGAATTGCAAAAATTAGGGGGATAGGAGATAACGTTGCAGAAATCAAGATGTCATATCCTTATTTCCTGAAGAAGTAATTTTGAAAAATAACTTCTATTTTGTTGGCACTATAAAGACAAACCAAGGGAAATATAAAAAGCATGCATTTTTATCTTGAAAATGTTGGTATTTTTGGAAGAACAGTGCATAGGTAAAACTTCATGCTGCTCTAAACCCAGTTCATAATTTAAACTAATTTAATTTTTGTAGTTTAAGTACGGTCTTCTGTTTTGAAGATTGAACTGGTCTTAATTTAAGTGTTTTTATTTTTTTTTCCTAGAGAGCTAAAGTTTTGGCCACATCCTCTGGTTTTCCTGGGTTTACTCCTCAGTCTATTCTCAGGTCCAGCCTTCGCACTACACCCCTAGCAACTCCCTCAGCATCCCCAGGACGATCAGTTACTCCTCCCCTACGAGCAAAGGAACCCAGAATATCCTTCAGAGAAGAGAGCTCACATGCAAAGTGGACTGTTGGGGTAAGCTGGGCTACCCTTACTGAGTTTTGCAGCTAATGATTTAATTTAGACTTAAAAGTTTGCCAAAACTTCTTATATTGAGAATCTGGATTGTGAATCAGAATGGCAGAATTTGGTTAAAAAGATTGCGTGTATTCTGTAACATCATGTTCTTGCAGGATCATATTCATAACAAACATCAGGGATCTTGGTGGGTTTTATTCAGATGTTGTTAGGACCTCTGGTTGTTCAGAATGTTAGTTCACCTTTCCACTATACCTTTTCAAATTGTGTTGCAGGAAAGTAAGGAATACAGATGGAGCCTCCTCTTTGGGTTTGTTAAATTTTGCAAATTGAACATCTGGGAAAGTAACAAAAGTCATAAAGATGCATTGACTTTCAACCTGTCTTTTTGCGATGTTGGATTTACTTAAATGATGGTAAAAAGAGACTCCTGCTGAAGAGAACTATTTTGCTCTCCCAGCCCTAAAGTTCTTGGGTTTGCTTCTTGCCTTGCACCAGGGATAGTAGCATCCATGTAGTTTTCAAATGCAGTGGGTCCATCTGAGCAGCAGTGGTCCCTTGTGCAGCTCCTGCAGCTGTGTACTGGATTCTGTGGTTCTGCCCATCAGGCAGCTGGCAGCACAGCGTTTCCAAATTAGGGGCACAACTGGGGCATGTGCTGCCATGCCATGTGTGAGTAGCTCATGTATGTTACAAGGAGTTACTCAATTGTAACAAGATGTGCTTTCTCCTGTATGAAACTCTTACTAATAGTGGCACTGTGGCCAGATTAATTTACTTGTTCCATGCAACAGACATAGTTGAAAACCAGCATATTTTAGTAGTGCATCTGTGTTAAAAGGGCAAGCATAAAATGGAGAAATATTGAGTTAGGATTTTATTAGGCAAAGCTTTGTATTGCTGAAAACACACTAGTAAATCCAGTGAAGAGCCTTGAGATGACAATATGAGCAAGACTGATTTAATCATAATTCTTCAATGTTGTGGACACTCAATAAGCAATCTAAAGTGGTTAATTTTTACACTCAGCCTTAAATCTAAGATAGTGCAAGAATGAGAATTAATTTTTCATTGCATCACTGAGGGGATGTGTTACTTAAAAATGTCAATATTTGTTGGGATTTTTTTGTTTTGGTTCCACAAAAAGCAGACTCATATTGCTGATCTGAACTTTTTTTTTGTCAGATGACAGAAGATGATAAAGCACAATTTGGAGCTTCATCTGAGCATCATCATGGCTTGGTGGAGGATGCTTGGTCTGAAAGCAGAGCTAAACCAACTCTGTTTAATCTGCGTAGTCCTGGGGATGATCGTGGTGAATTGCAGGAGTCTTCAGAAAGCCTACCTGGAGATGATTTGAAGATGGATATCAGCAAGGACAACAGTAACTTCTCTGTGAGATCAGACCAGACTACTTTGGAGTATCATGATGCAAAATCACCTGGTGATTTTGAAGATGATGTTATCTTTATAGCTGCTAAACCAGCTAATTCTTCCACTGAAGAAATGGTTGATGTTCAAGATTTGGAGAAGGAGGAAGAAAGTGAAGTGGTTGAGGATAAACCTTTCCAGATGAAACAACCAGATCCTTCAGGACGAAGAAAAGAAGCAGGTGTGTTTCGTCCTGTGATAACCTAAGTTTCTGAATTTTTCAAGTGTCTTCAAAAGATTGAATTATTGATGATTGCAGCAGTTAATGAGTTTTCACAAGTGCCCCAGGCTTTTAAAATTACCTCTATGTTTTAAGTCCTTTTTTAGGTATTCTGGACCTTATGAATGTATACTTTTCTTGGCTGACACTTTTTATATGTAGTTGCAGCTGAAAGGCAACTGTATGGGAGTTTTGAAAGGGATACATGCTTAAAACTTTGGCTTCTGGTTATGTTTTAGGGGTACTTCTATAATTTGCAGGAGTTTTTACACTGTTTGACTGAAATTATGCATCAGACTTCTTGTTCTACTGGCAAGAAGAACATAGGCCATCTGTGCATTTGAAGTCTTGGTAGCAATATTTTTTAAGTCCCTGTCCTAGATGAAATGCATAAAGGATCACTTTAAACTCATATGAACAATTTAAAAGAAGTGATGTTGAGTGCAGCAGGGGAGTCATCCATCTCTTCATTTTTGCAGGATTTGTGGAAGAATCAAAGGCTGAATGTCATATCCTTCCTGAGCATAAGTTGGTGTTTAAAGCTGCTGAGGCTGCAACTTCTGGCGCTGGAAATGAAGGGTGAGCTTATGAAGTAGATACATCTTTGCGTTCACACAGCATAGCTGCTGGCTTTTCTGTGTTTGAAAACTGATTTTGACCTGGGATTAGTTCTTTCCTGTGTTCTTATATGTAAGGGCCTGTCTATTCCAGTCTGTCTGTGACCAAAAGTAATCTGCCATGAATGTGATGCACATTGACAAGCTGTGAATTTGAGCCTTCTTTCTCAAATCATTGCAGACCCCACAGTATGATGATAAAGACTTTATTCAACAGTCCCATACCGACCTTGTGAGAGTTACTAAGCAGATACTGTGAACATAAGCCCTGTTTTTTTCTGAAAATTGTGTAGTTAAAAATTAATCCTGAGATTCCTGTAACTTCAGTGGGTTTATTTTGGAGTTTGAATGCTTTCTGGCAGTATATTTTAGACTTAATTTCTGTTTTCTGTGTGTGCTCAACTAACATCTCTTTGTTTATGGAAAGGGAAGCCATCTTCTCACCAGGTACTTTAAAAGCCCCAACTGCTGAGTGATAAAGACAGAATGTCAGCAATGAGAGAACCCTTAATTTCAAGTGGTGACTTTCACCTGTACAGACTTCTGTTCAGTTGGTTCTGAACCTCTGTTATTGTAGCTGCCCTCTTTCTACAGAAGATAAATAGTACATTATTCTGTAATACACCTCTGTTATGTTATTATCTAGTATTGGATAGCTGGAAAGAATATTAAGTACTTGATTCTTGCATAAAATGAGTTACAAAGTGAATTAAAATTGAGTCACAAACTGAATATGTTGATAGAAGAATTTCTAATTTTGCTTGTATTTTTGTGGTTTGAAACTTGAAGATTTTGCAGTGAGAAAGTAACTTGTAAAGTTCTTAAAGGTTTGTTTTCAAGCTTTATGATGAATTTCTCTCCTTCTTTTCATGAAGTGAAACAACCTACCAGGAGTCTGAAATGACCTCTCCATCAGAAGAAAAAGCCACACTGGTTGCATCAAATCCACAGCTCGCTGAATCCCCGGAGGCAGACAGTGAATGTATGTTGGAAATGTTCTGTGTGTTCGGATAGCAGAGCTCCTCAAGTGAAATACATAGTTTGCCATACCACTGTAGGTGTCTCAGATTGAAATAGTAGTTGCATGTTACTGCTGACTTTCATTAAACTAGAGAGAACACCCGCCTTAAAGAAAGTCCTTGTAGAAAGTGCAGAGCGAATCTTTTCATTCTTGATCAAAATATTGAGATGCTGGTGGAACTTAAAGCATTATAAGGAGAGATCAGTATTTATTTTAATGTTGTACACCCCTACCAATTTGTAGGCTGTGGGATCTGCTGCTTGATTTACTATTTTAAAAGATAATGCATCCTCAGTATTCTTAATGAAGCAACTATGTACCAGTGTGCCTTTCCAGCCACATTTTCCTCTTTTTTCCCCTCTGTGGACTTGACAGCTGATTTTCTCTTCCTTTTTTCTTGCTGTGGGGCTGCATCCTTTACCTGATCTGTAAACCCAATCGACAGCTAAGTCCCACACAGCCACTCACTCATTTCCCCTGGGTGAATGGGGGAAAGAATCAGAGAGCTAAAGGTGAGAAAACTCATGGGTTGAGATAAAAACACTTCAATAGAGAAACAAAAGTCTTGCATGCAAGTTGGGTAAAACAAGGAATTCATTCACCACTTCCTATTGTCAGGCAGGTATTCAGCCATCTCCAGGAAAGCAGGAAGATGTGTCATGGGAAGACAAACACCATAACTTCAAATGTCTCCTGCTTCTTCCTTCTTTCACCTGCTTTTTATGCTGAACATGATGCCACATTTTATGGGATGTCAGTTGGGGTCAGCTGTCCTGGCTGTATCCCCTCCCACCTGCTTGTGCACCCCCAGCCCACTCACTGCTGCCATGGTGTGAGAAGTAGGAAAGGAAAGGCCTTGGCTCTGTGTAGGTGCTGCTCAGCAGTAACTAAAACGTCCCTGTTACCAACTCTGCCTTCAGTACAAATCCAGAATAGAGCAGTGCCAGCTATTATGAAGAAAATTAACTATGCCAGCCAAAAACAGCACAATATTTCTAGCTTTTGGAGAAAGCCCAATATATGTGGTGGGATGGAGAACCATATTGTTGGTTCTTGATAGCTTTGTTACTTCTTTTTGCTTAAACTTACGTCATTTATATAAAGGTTAAGGTAAAATTACATAAATCTCTTCTAGCTGTGATAAGTATCCATGACAGTGAGGACATGGTCAGTACTCCATCTGAAAATCGCCTTGAGGGCAAGTGTGTGGATTTACCTGAAGAACGTAACCCTGAAGCAGCTAAAGTTGAAGAAGTCTCTGTTTCTAACAATCCTCCAAAAACCGAGGAAATTAATGTAAGTAAACTATTTTCCCATTTTCTACAAAATAGAAAACAGTTTGCAAATTGAGGACAGACCTGTTCTACTGACAATTAGGAGAGACTCAAAAATGTGTCTGTTTTTTGAGCTGCTTAATGCAAGTTTAAAACCTCAGTGTTGTATGGGCAGATAAGTTTTTCTCTTCTGGATTTTCTGTTCCTATAACATGAATGGAACCTGTCAAGACTTAGGCCTTAGAGAGCAAACAGAACCAAAATAAAAGCCTAAACTATTTTTAAAAACAGCTAGGCAAAACAGTTTGATTTACTTGAATTCAAAGTTTTATTTGACTTTAAAAAATAGTTTTAATGTTAAAGACAATAAGGAAATTACAGGAGTGCACCTTCTTTGTACTGGTAACCATTGCAAACAAAAAGATATGGGAACCAAACTCAGAATTATTTAGGTGCTTGGGTCCTTTACTGTTTGTTCCTTCTTAACACAAACAGAATTCCCAGTAATGAGCTCATTTTGGTGTCAAGATATTTCTTGAAGAGATGGAGGTATTTAGAAAGCATGTGTTATCTCATGCAATCCTCAAAGTGTGGTGTTGAGTTGTTGGATGTGACACCTGGCCAGTCTAAGTGCTGTAGTCAGAACTATCACGGGTGAAGCTTTAAGCACTGGGAACCCAACTGCCCGTCAGAGGGTCACTCTGGCTGTGGAGCAGTGCAGAGGGCACTGCAATATGATGGTCACTGCTGGTTGTGTACACACCTTGTGTTGGAAAACTGCTCCTGCTCGTGGGTGGTGGCAAATGGTCAGTTCTGAACAGAAATATCAGAAACAGAGCCTGTGAATTGCACACAGGGACTGCTCTGATCCCTGTGCCTCAAATACATAAGCTCTCAGGCTGTAGTACAAAAGCACATTGTTTCACATTCAGGGATGATCTTAAGGGAACTGTCCTCAGTTTCATCTAGTTCAGTGTGAAATTAGTCTGTTTTCTACTGAATAAAGCATTAACAGACATTTTTTAACTTTAGGTTGTAGAAGATGCCTCAGAACCAGCACCTGAAACATCACCATATAGAGCACTAGATCCATCAAGTGATCTTCATTGCAGCTATGAAAATATAGAACAACAGTTTGCATGTGATTTGCCTGATAATAAAGACAGTGAATGTGATGCAGCTGAGGGAGATGGAGACATTTTTCTATCTCAGAGTAATTTTACTTTAGTTTTGGAAGGAGAAGAAGGGGAAGCAGAGATGGGCGACCCTACATCAGTAGATGCTTCTAAACCAGATGACAAAACAGCGGAAGAAAAGCCTGTGACCAATTTAGGAAACACCGAAAGCCAGGAATATGTTACAAACTCAGTGTCCACTGTAACTGGTGATCAGGAATCTCAAAATATTGCAGAGTCACTCCCATACGTGCCTGAACCTATTAAGGTTGCCATTGCTGAGAACTTACTGGATGTAATCAAAGACACAAGGAGTAAAGAATTTACATCTGAAGTTGTAGAACAATCTATTCATGAAACCATAGGTAAAAAGGTGACTAGATTCCAGAAGGCAAAAGCTCCCCTAACACCTGTGCTGGAAGCAGTGGGAGAGGAAACCAGCAGACATCATTATGGCATTACTCCAAGAACACGCACAAGGGGACAGCTGAGTAGAAGTCCAGGTGTTCTGTCTGCAGACACTCAGCAGCTGCTGAAGACAGAGAGCCCAGCTCTGCTTGGAATGTCTCCTCGGAGAAGTACCAGGCGAACAAAAGAAGCATCTGAGACTCCCAGACTCCAAACAGAAGAAAATGCTCCAGAGCAGCAAGTACCTGTGACACCTGTTACTCCTAGGAGAGGTAGGAAACCTAAATTGTCTAATTTAGTAAAAACAGAAAGCAGCCATTCTGATGGACAAGCCTTGTCTGACAGTACACAGCCTGTTACTCCCAGAAGAGGATTAAGGAGAGCGAAGGAAGCTGCACCTGAAATCCAAGAAGAGGCTCATGAGGAAATGCCTCTTGCTGAAGATGTTGCTTCTTTTACTTCTAGAAGGACTAAAGGAGGAAAAAGTTTAGCTGGAAATCCAGAAACTGGCAAGACTGACACCGATCATAAAGTAAAAACAGCAGTCAGTCCCAGTAGAAGTGCAAGAAAATTGAAAAGCTTTAATTTACAGTTTACTGAAGATACTGTCAAGGATCAACAGGTGCAGCCTAGTGAGCAACTCGTTTCACCTGTGCCAAAAAAAAGAGGCAGAAGAAGAAAGATTAGTTCATCAGAAGTTTCAGAAAATTCTGATCTTGATGTGTCTAAATCATCGCTTCCTCAAACAGAATTTAAACTTCCTGTCACGCCTAGAAGAAGTGCTAGGAAGGCAGCACAAAACCTCTTAGCAGACCCAGAGTCTACCTCTTCTCAGGAAGACATACATTCAGGTGTGAAAGTAGAAGTCCTTGGTACTCCTAAGAGAAGAACTAGAAAACTGCCACATGAGAATCCAGAAGAAGTGGATACTCATGAGCAAACGCCTGCAGAGCCAAGCGAGGAGCCAGCCACACCCAGGACTACAGTAAGGACAGGGCGTAGGGGCAGGAAGAAGAGATCAATGTCTGAGGAGACCCCACAAGGACCTGGTGGCAGTCCTTTGCTCCTTGAAGACATAAACCCCTCAGGACCTGATCAGACAGCAAGAGCTCTGACAGATCGTGTTACAAGAACCAGATCCCGCAGGACTGCCATCCATCAGAAACTGTCTGTTGAGGAAAATGAGGCTTTCCTTTTCTCTCCTCCTCTCACAAAGCTGACAAAGAAATTTGAAGGTAGGGTGCACTATATTTATATGCAAAATAGGGCATATCCCCTTCTTTAAACCACAGAAAACAAACTGCAGTGAGGATGACTTTAAGTATTGTAAAGAATGTAAGAAAAAATTTGCCAACAGGCAGTTCATCTTTTAGCTGAAGTCTGTGTGACTGCTTAGTTCTGGTAGAAACAGATTATGAAGCTGATCTAAACTGAAAATTAAATTTAAGCTATTTTTTTGTAAGGAACTTAATTTCTCAGATTTTGAAAAACAGAGATTATTTGTAAATATGTGATCGCCATCCCTTTCCCCCCAACAGAGAAATAAAGGATGTGTGCTTCCAAATTCTCTTCAGTTTTCAAGTTCAGATGAGCTGCATCTTGCAACAAACTGTACAGCTGTTTACTTACGTGATTCTTTTTCATGAGTGTATACTTGGTCAGTGAAATTAGTGTACACAGGAGTCTTTGAATTAGAGTACATGATAAAATTTTTTGAGATGTGTAAGGACTGTTGATGCCTCTGGAGTGTAATACCTTTGATTATGTAGGTGCAGGTAAAATCACTACTCTGGCTTAGTTTTTTTTTTCATTATCTTTGGTAACAGAATGAATCCCAAGAGGCAGTTACTAGGGAGGAAAATGCCTTTGTATGGAATGCTTATAAAGCTGATTGGGCCTTTATTTTTGGAAGCTACTGTGTTTTTATTTGTCAGCTGTGATATAATAATACTGTCACTTATGTATAAGGTATGTGCATGCTAACAATGCGTTGTCATTTTAGCTGGAAAAACAGACCATCCTGTGCAGGTTAAGGATTTAGACCCGGATTTGTCTTCACAATTTGTCTTTTCACCCCCTCTTTTGAGGTCAAGGAGAAAAAACGTAGCTAGCATTTCCCGAATTGTGAAAGAAACAGTAAGTAAAAACTCAGTTGACCCGTGTTCTTGATTTTAATTCTATACCATTTCTTGAGATAGTGCTTTGCAATGCTTTGCATTTTTCATTGGAAACATGTCTAAAAAGAACTTTAAATGAATCAGTTAAAAAATGTATTGTTTTTCTTCATGAAAACTAGCTATGAAAGTCAGTTTTGAATCTGTGTAAATCAAGAATTGATAAATACTGTTTTGCCTTTAAAAAAAGGCACAGTGGCTCTCTTTAAACTTACTTGCTATGTTATCTGTTAATTTCAGAATTTTAACTTTTGGGATGGTAAAATAATTTGGTGTGGAAGGTTTATTATTGCAAACAAAGGGTACTTTTGGAAATTGGCATGATGTCTTCATGAAAAAGACATTACTATTCCATAGAAGTCCAAGAACTTGTTCATGAGTAACATTTTTTTTGCCTTAATATAGGAGGAGCTTCCAGCTAAAGAGGAAGAGGATACCAAATCCATAGAGTCTGGGGGAAAGCAAAAATTGAAGAGAGGTAGAACTCCAAAATCAAAAATGAAGAAAACAAGCAAGTATGAAATAAGTTTTGAACAGTTATTTGCATTTCCTAATGTGATGGTGACTCAGCTGTTTAGTATCTCATTACTTCATCCTCTCTTGGTTGTGCAGATCTTCTCTCACTCTGTCAGCATGTCCAGCTTGCTGGTCTAATAGGCACCTTTTCCCCATTTAAGGGTTTGATTTGCTAATGGAAATGGAAAAGGGAGGGAGTAGAAAAGGGCAGGTGGATACTAATTGCAGTGGCATTGTAGTGCTTTTGCATTGTTTTATTCCTCCCTATGAAACCACACTCTTCCAGTTTAGTTTTCTCATACAAGGTGAGAAGTTGCCAAACAATGAGTAAAGGGAATGAAAGCAAAATGAACCTTACTTTTGCACCTTTTCTGTCTTGATTCTATCTACTAAGAAGCCCATATTTTTTTTTTTTAATTGATTTTGAAATTCCATGTTGTTTTTATCCTCGATTAAATACTGTTAGTAATGAAAAACTGATTTGATGCCCATCCTTCTTTTCAGAACCACAAAAGAAGGTTCTTGGTCACCTCCACCAGTCGAAATAAAATTCATCTCTCCTTTTGCAAGTCCAGTGGATGGAACAAAAAACAAACAGAAAGAAGCTACAGAAGCAGCAGGGAAGACCCTAAGAAAGAACAAAAAAAGACTGTCCAATTTTCCAAAGCCAGTTGTGCGCCGGAAGATGCTGTAACTGTTTTTTTAAGTTTATAATGTACACCACTGTTTGTAAAGTCATCAAAATTGTGTGAATTAGTAAAAAGAAGAAAAATCATCTAATTTGGAAGAGATAATTTATATAAATTATTGTAAAATTTCATTAAAAAATGGTCTTCAGTAAGTAACTCCATATGGAGTGTGATTTCCTCAGTCAATGCAGTTTTCTATTTTATATTAAGACTTCATACATTTATATAATATGTAAATACAGCTTATTTTAGGAATGTGAAATAAAAATGTATACTTCACAATGTGCTTACTGTCTGATAGCTTTTTGAGGGAATATTGAGTTGAAGGACCTGTATTGCTCAGAACTTTTAATGTTGGTTTGTGAGAGTTACAGACTCTCAAAAGTAAATTCCAGAAGCTTTTTAAAAGTTTGTTTAGAACTCCTATAACAAGTAAACATTTTAAACATACTAGTTTTAATTTTAAAATTATGTTTGACCTTCTGGCACAAATAATTGGACTTAAAATACAAACTGGTAATTCCTTTTATTCACGGTTAAGTTGTACTGTATTGAAGTCAGAATGTAAACAATTGTGTTTTAATCTGTGCAATATTTTGTTTTTGTATTTGTCTTAAACTTTGGGAAAGCTGCTTTTTAGTTCATAAAACCAGATCACACCTCAGATGTGTCATTATTTCTTAAAATTTGTTGTCAGCAAAAAGTTAACTGTACAGATGGTGTGATGCTTACAATGGCATATCAGATTTAAAGGGATACTACCCAGATACTTTGAGATTTGAGCATTAATTTGACCATATTACAAAAGTTATTTTCGTAATATGACTGCTACTATAATTGAAATACTTAGTAATTCAATTTGCAGTATTTGAAACCTGCATATCACAGCACTGAAAAACTGATGGTAAAGCCTATATAATAGTCTGCAAAAGGTACAAAAATGTACAGAAATCTTAGTTACAAACCATATTTTTGAATAATTATTTCGTTAACAGTCTTGGGTTAAGGAGTATATGTCCCTATACAGTTTCAATTTGTATAAATAAAGTCACAAACCTATTCTTTTAAAAGCAGACATGGAAGTACTATTTTGATGTGCAGTCTTTTAGACAATGGATTATTTTTCTGTATGTTAATTTATATATGGATGCAACTTTGAAGACTACAGAATGGTGGAACCTGATATTAAACTTTTCAATTAGTAAAAACTACTACCGTTATTTTAACACATAAATTACTTATTCACTAACAGCTTGTACATAGTGAATGAATGTATTAATAACAGACTAAGCTTGTGAAAGAAGATTGTTCTGGGGCTGTGATTTTTCTATCTCAGAACAGATCATTCTAGAGAAGCAGTTGCATGCACTTGAATATTTTTCTCCTTGGGGAAGTATTCATGACTGAATGAAAGCTTAAAAAAGTCAAATGTTTAAAATGTGAAACTGGCAGTAAATTGAGGCCTTTGATTCAAGTTAGTAATTATTTTCTCTGTTTTGTACTTGAATTACTATAAATATTGTCAAAGAGGAAAGGGGAGGGAAGATTAGCAATATTTTTTTATATTCACATTGCACAGAAGTGCAGTGAATAGCTCAGAAGATGGGGGAAAAGGTCAAATTTTAAAAATTGGAATAGAATACAGATGGCAAATCTGGTTTTTGTAGTGTACAAGAGTATTTGTAAAATACCCTGATTATTGTCAAATGGAATCGACTGATAAAATGCTAGTGAAGATTGCTTAATAGGGTTTTAACGCATTTCTGTCATTTATACTTATATATATGTATATTTTTTGGTATGAAAATTAATTAGAACAAATGAAAATACAATATTTGCCGATTCTATTAGTTTTTAGCATCTATTTTGTTTACATCTCAGCTAAAATAACCTCATTTGCCTGTGCTTAGGAAGAAAGCAAGCAATAGAAAAAGACAATTGGCATTAGATTTAATAACTTCCTAAAGGTTTGCAATTTTCTAGTAACTTTTTACGTAAAAGGAGTTTTAATTATGTGTTGAAATGTTTTACTCTTTTTCTCCTTTTTTTTTGGAACTTGGATTCGGTGCATAATTCTCCAGTGCTGACCAGTTTCCCCAAGGAGCAGTTTAAAAAGGAGTATAAGCATAATGTGTAACAAGGAGTGGGAGCTGAGAAATTTGAAGGACATAGAAGGAAATGGAAGCAAAACCAGACACTGTGACTCTGGTTAGAGCCTGAGAAAAGGAAGAAGCTGGGGAACAGTCTTAAGGCACCAGCTCAAGGATGGGTTTATAATGAAGTGGAGAAAATAGACTTTATGTGGGTGTTTTCTGTGTAGGCTTGCTATATGTGTGAAGGATGAGTGGCAAAGATCTGCAGCTGTTTGCACATGGATCTGAGAGGGGGAGAGTAGTAGTTCCAGAGAAGGGCAGGAGGGGTCTGTGAGAGGGGGTGGCATGCATTGTGGTGGTGGATGGATGCAGAAAGCTTTGGGGGCATAGAGCTGCAATTTTCTTGTAAACAAGGTGGGAATTTCACAGGAGCTACAGCTCACTGCTAAACAGAACATTCTGAAGTTTTTCTGTAGGAAAGTAATTGCTTGAAGGGTGTATGGTTTTATCCCCTAAGAAATGCTGGATGGCTAAAAGCACAAGCCAGATTGTGCATCTGTACCTTTGGGGTGTAACCCCAGAGGAAACTCCAGGGGAAGGTTGACTACCATGGGACAGCAGAATTGTAGCTTTCAGGAATAATACAATGGAGTGCCATGGCAGATTTTATTTCCAGGAAGCACACAGGAGGAGATATTAGTGATGGGAGTATGAATAACATTAAGGGCTGTTGTTAGAAGGTATTTTGTAAAGAACAGAAATGTTACAGTTGAAATGGTTCTCTTGAGTTACCTCAAAACCTTTTTTTTTCTTCAAATATTTATAAGCTAAGGCTGATGAAAGTATTCGTTCCAGGTTATAACACAAAGGAGAGTTAAATCTGTTATACTTTCAATAGCCACTCAGTGCTTGAAGTGCTAATTGATTATTGTTGACTTTATTTGCCTTAATATTTGTACATGTCCAGTGTGCAAGTAAGGGCACAGATAACTATTTAATCCCCCGTCAGAACTTCCTCTCACAGAACACTACTCTCAGGGTTGTCAGTGCAATAAATTTGTTTGCTGCAATTTCATTAGTTCCTATGTAACTAATATATGGCAAAGTTGTTGATTTCTGGTGGGGGAAAAAAAGCATCTATAGGCAGAAAATATCTACAAGTTCTCATGAGTAGTTAGGCATTGCTTGCAACCAATTAGTCTAGGTCAATCTGAAAATACTGAAATAATAGAATTTTAGGTAATAGGACAGTGTTTGTTTCTTTTGTTCGTACTTTTGTGCAAACTTCTGGGTTTCCATTCCAGGAATGCTTTTTTTCACCAAAGCAGTGAAGATAATGAGTCTCTTTGATATGCTTGAAGATAAACGTTCTGTCGTTCCTGTTGAATTAAAGCTGTTCCTAAAATAAAATGCATTTTCCAGCACTGGGCTGTGTGGATGACCAATATATGAGTAGAGGGAAAAATGCAAATTTCGGTTACTGATGTGGCTGCTGAGGTCAGTTCCTCCTTGGCTGTGTCAGGACTCACAGCAGGCACTGATGGGCTGTGCATTGCTGCAGAACTTGGCTTAAACCTGAACTGAAACATGAATTATTAGTGAATGACTGCTTGCTTGTATTGTGATACTTCAGCTGGGATTTTAATAACAATGAGAAGGATGCAGGAGGTGGGTGTGTCATTTCTGTGAAAATTAACAGCACAAGCATATTTGACCCCAGGAGTCCAGGACACACAAAAACCTTTGGTTTGATCTGACCTGTTGTGGCTTCTGACCATGGTGTCTTCCTTAAAGTACAAGATTGGTGTGCTCATCTCAGCAGGACCCAACAGTTACATGGGCCAGGTAAGATCTTATTCAAAGAAGCAACTAAAATCAGTTTTCACTAATGCACTGTTGTAGACTGGTCAGGTTTTTTATCTCCTTCTTAACATTCACCTAAGTGTAATGCACATGTCTGGTGTCCATTGGTTTGAAGTGTTACTTAATGTTCCCTACATTTCTGTCATACTGAACTGAGCACCAAAATGTAGCACATGCTCTCACATAGAATCACGGAATAAACTGAGTTGGAAGGGACCCACAAAGATCATCAAGCCCAACTCCTGGCCTGGTACAGGACACCACAAGGGTCACCCCATGCGCCTCAGAGCATTGACCAAGAGCTTCTTGAGCTCTGTCAGGCTGGTGCTGTCAGCACTGCCCTGGGGAGCCTCTTCAGTGTCCAGCCACTCTCTAGGTGAAGAACCTTTTCCTAATATCCAACCTAAACCTGCCCTGGCACAACTTCAGGCCTTCTCCTCTGCCTGTATCACTGGTCAGCAGACAGAAAAGATCAGTGCCTGCCCCTCCTCTTGCTCTCAGGAGGAATTCGCCGACTGCCATGAGGGTCTTCCCTCAGTCTCCTCCGCGCTGAGCAGCCCCAGTGCCCTCGGACACTCCTCATACAGCTCCCCCCGGGGCCCATCTCGGTTGCCCTGCTGTGGGGGCTCTCCCCGAGTCCGGTGTCCCCGTCCCGGTGTCCGTTTCCCGGTGTCCCAGTCCCGGTGTCCCAGTCCCGGTGTCCGTGTCCCGGTGTCCCAGTCCCGGTGTCCCCGTCCCGGTGTCCGTGTCCCGGTGTCCCAGTCCCGGTGTCCGTGTCCCGGTGTCCCCGTCCCGGTGTCCCAGTCCCGGTGTCCGTGTCCCGGTGTCCCAGTCCCGGTGTCCCCGTCCCGGTGCCGTTCCCGGGCGCGGCCGGTGGGGCCTGACACCAACATGGCCGCAGCGTAGGCGGGCGGGGCTGGCGCTGGGGCTGGTGCTGCGGGAGGCCGGGCTGCCCCACAGGCTGCCCCACAGCCCGGGATTGCCGGACTCGCTGCTCGGGGAGGGCTTTGGAAAAACAGGTGGTGACAGGCTTTTCCTGCTGCGACATTGTTTTACTGGTGCAGTGGAGAGAACAGTGTCCTTAAACTGGCAGGAGGGAGTCACCGAGCAGCAGGCCCGGTTGCGTGGGTTGCAGGTGTTTCTTCAGTTGATCTCGTCAGGCTGCTGGTTGTGGAAGCCTGTTGGAGAATTAAATGTTCCAAATCCTTCTGAGTACAGCCTTGGGCAGCCTGCTCTAGGTGATGGCTTGGGCAGCAGGGCAGCTGGATGAGATGAGTGCCAGTGGATCCAGAAGGCCATTCTAGAATTCCGTTATAAAGCCAGGAACTTGTGCTGGGAGGGAAATACCACACTGCTGTCTTCTGTACTGAGCCCCCTGGCACCTCAGTCTGTCTGTCCAGGTAAAGGAAAAAATGTAGAGACAAGCATTGACTTAGCACAGGAACTTTTGCTGGCTTAGCCATGTTAGACAGGCTGCAGCTCTTGTATGAAACCAGAGTCGTGTCAGACAAGAACCGCAGCACGTAGCTGGGTAAATTTGCCCTTATGTCCAATTCTGATCTGTATTGGGTTTGTTTTTCTCACTTAAAGGTTAAAACATTTGGTCTGCATCTAATAAAGAGTCTTAGCTGTTGGGGGATGTTGGGATAGAGTGCTGAAATCTTTTCTACTTATCTTCTGCTGTAATTTTTTGCTTCCTGGAGAGCATAAACTTTTTAAAATATGATTTTTATGAGATTATGTGTTGCCAACCTGTATGAGTAGACTTGAACTCGGTGTGTTGATCTGTTCCCTGTTATTTATTTTCTCCATCCCTCTGTGTCACTTTTTGTTGGTCTCATAGGCATCAGAAAAGCACAAGATTCTCGTTTTGCTCTGCTGTGAGATGAAAAAATGTCCTGAGTTCAATTTTTTTTTTTTTTTTTTTTTTTTTAAAGCAGAAACTGCTACACATGGTGCACAGGAGATTTTTCACTGCATACTGATGAAGCTTGGGTCAGTCTCAAAGATATTTATGGCTGACATGGGACTATTTTTGCCCTTCTTTTTTTTATTTACAGTGAAGAATGCAAGACCTAACGGCTCAGGTAACGAGCAGTCTGCTGCAGTTTCCAGAGGTGACTGTTGAGGCACTTGGGGAAGCTGAGACCACACTAGACTCTGTATTGTCTGGGAAGTTTTCTGGAGGTGAGCATTTTCCTTTAAATTTGGATTTGGTATAAAGTTGTTACTGCCTGAAGGCCTGGGTCATAGCACCAGGTTGGTTTTGTTAAATAAAATGTATCAGGTTCTGATAGTGCTCAGGGGATACTTTAACAATTAGGAGTGCTAAGCATTGAAAGTGCAACAGCCTGGTCAATTGCTGTGCTGTTGAAATGATAGACCTGACCATGCCCTTCTCAGTTTTGAATGAAATAGAAGGCAGTTTTCAAAGAAGGAGTTTTGTGCATTGTTTTGGGAGGAATTTCTTTTTACCAGCTCAAGCACTGCCCACCTATTTCCAAAGTATTTAATAGGATGCAGATGAGGACCCAGTGAGAGTTGCTGACACTAACTAAGCAGATTAGACAGTTGACTTTCCAGGTGATCTGAAGGTAGAGCTGGATGCCTGCCTGGATGTTTGAGCTTCTGTTAAGACCAGATAGAATCTTACCTCCCTGACTCTAAGTGCAGGAATGGAGCTAATCCTTCCTTTGAGCTTGAAGTTCCACAGTAAAGGAACAAGTGTTAAACTCTTCAGTGAAACAACACTTGTTAAATTCTTTCTGGGATCCGCAGGTGTAAAAGTTGAAATGTATGGATGCAGTGTCCATTTTAAGATAATTTCCTGTCCAAATCCCAGTCCAGAGTAGTCGTGTGTCCAGCAAAATTCTTGACTGGAAATGAAATGGTTTCAATGGGCTGTATTTGAAGGATGCTTTGAGACTTGTATTCCTGTACATATTTAGGTGTTTTTGAGCAAAACCAAGCCCAGTGTGGTGTCCAGAGTAGAGCTCGGTCTGTTGTAATCTTTATCCCAAACAGTCAGTGTTCCTGAGTGCAGGAATGATAGGTACAAATGCCAAAGAGTGTGGTTATTAATTTCAAGATGCATCGGTTGAGGATTGCAATGGGTGATGTGAAATAGTGCTCCAGATGTGGGTGGTTTGGCCTGGCTCCCTTTGGTGCATTTGCGGGAGAGGCGCCATGGCTGCCCCACGTTCCAGGGGCTGTGCTCAGGGTGTGTGCTGTCCCCTCTCTCAGGCAGGAGTGGCCTGGCGTGGCTGGCCCATGTTCCAGGGGCTGTGCTGGGCTGTGCTCAGGGTGTCTGTGTCCCCTCTCTCAGGCAGGAGTGGCCTGGCGTGGCTGCCCCACGTTCCAGGGGCTGTGCTCAGGGTGTCTGTGTCCCCTCTCTCAGGCAGGAGTGGCCTGGCGTGGCTGGCCTGCGGCCCCCAGCTGGAGGTGGTGAACTCGGTGACCGGGGAGCGGCTCTCGGCCTATCGCTTCAGCGGGGTGAGCGAGCAGCCTCCCGCCGTCCGCGTGGTCAAGGAGTTCTCCTGGCAGAAGAGGACTGGGCTCCTGGTTGGCTTGGAGGAGGCAGAGGGAAGTGTGCTCTGTCTGTACGACCTTGGGACCTCAAGAGTGGTTAAAGCAGTTGCTTTGTCCCGAAGGGTACGTATCTTTTTGGGGAAATGGGGATTTTGTGTTGTTTGGTGCTGTGTATTCCCATTTCAGGAAAAGATTTGGATCGTCTCTTTGAAGGTTGTATGTTTTCCGTATTGCATTAACAGTCAGTTAATGCATTGTCAGTTCGGATTATCCAACCAAGAGAACTTTCTTCTCTGCAACCCTTTCTGCATTTTTGTCATTTTTGATTTGAGGCTCTAAGGAGCACATTGTTTCCAGTATTATTTTCCATTTGGGTTGATAGTGGTTGCCTGTTTCAGAGCTGTTGCATGGTATTTTCCCAAATTTTCCTGGTTTGTATGAGGCAGAAGGGCAGCATTCAGATTCAGTGAGCTAAGAAAAGTTTTCTTTTTCTTCCTCAGAATGAGTTGGCAAAGCGCTGGGAGAATAGGAAAAAGCGGTGCATAACATAGTATAAAAATATGTCATTTCAGGAGCTTCTCCATGGAACATTTTTGGAAGACTCTATGCAAAATTAGTAAAGATTCATTTGGAGCCAGTTGTACAATGAAAAAAAATATGTTAAAAGAAAAAAGTTAGCAGCAACAGCCCTTAAACTTTGTCTAATTGTTGCAGCAAGATGTGTTCTGTGTTGCCTCATCACAGTCTCTAAGACTTGAAGCACAAGAATTTGAATAATCAAAATACTCTGTTAGTCCTCTGAGCAGAGAAGAAGGCCTGGGCTGTATCAGTGCTGAGGGGCTTTGAGTGGTGGTAGAGGTAGATGTAGCTTTGTCTTTGTTATTTAAGTGCTTTACACAGGTAAAGCTTCTAGCATGTCTCTTACACGTCTCTTCTGTGACACAACATTTCTAAGTAGGAAATGGAAACTGGTAATCTGGAAAGACAGAACGTGCCATTGGAGTGGAGAGAGCTTTCTTTCTGTGGATTTCCTTTTTGCTTGATGTACTAGGGAACAATGCTTTGTTCTTTGGTCTCAGGAGCCTGTCTTTCCTTTCCTGTTTGTGGTGTGGCAGTGCTGGCTGCCCTTGGGAGTGGTTTCCCTGGGGCTGTCCAGGAGCTGTCCCCTGACGTGCCGTCCCTGCAGGTGACGGCCATCGAACCCATCAGCAATGACGGCGGAGCCAGCGTGAGCACCCGGCACCTGCACCAGAGTCTGCGCTGGCTCTTCGGGGTGGCCGCGGTGGCCACGGATGTTGGCCACGTCCTCCTGGTTGACCTGTGCTTGGATGACTTGTCTTGCAGTCAGAATGAAGTAGAAGCATCGGGTAAGCTGCAGTTTCTAAACCTGAATTCCCAAGTGAGGAAACGTGTTTCTTTTCAAACACCAGCTCGTATTCCAGTGAAGATCCCAGTGTGCTGATGGACCGCTGACGTTTCTGCCATTGCAGACTGCTGATTGCAGATGGCAGTTGGACATTGTGTGGTCCTGAACTGACCAAAAGATGGGAGTGGCTTAATAGTCCTCCTGATGTTCAGAAGGCATGTTGCTGCCCACATTCCTTTGTCCCTGTGATTCTTACCAGTGGGATGTAGGAATTTTTCCACTGGAGTCAGTGCCACTGTGTGGTAGGAAGTTGTGTCAGAGGTACCATAATTCTTGGGAGTTTTCTCCTGTTTCCATGAATGACTTGGGGCAAGCTTTAGGCTTGTGTTTTAAAATAAGTCTGGCTTGTCCAAAGTCCTGCATTTGTGGTTTTGGATTGCATGTGCTGTTTTGGGTGTTGTGAGAGTGGCTTCAGGAGTTCATGTTCCTTCAAGTGGCTTCATGATTTGGAGGCCCAACCTCCTGATCCATAGAGTCCAAGAAGAATTTGACTACAATGGTTACATTTGTGCTTAGTTTTGAAATAGGAGTGACAATACCTGTCCCATTGGAGAGTCCTTCTGTTGTCTGAAGGAATGCAGAAACAGGAATAGCAGAAAAAGGTGTTGCAGAAATGGGTGTTTTGCCTGGCACAGTAGAGTTAGATTATACATGTTGTACAATCACATCAGTTTAAAATGCAGTGGAAGTGGCATAATGCATTCATTTGTTGTCTTCTTTTTTGTGTGTAGATCTAGAAGTTGTCACTAGAATTCCTGCTGAAGTTCCACAAAGAAGAGAAGCTGTGACCAGGGAAGGGAGACATCTCTGTTTTCAGTTACGAAGTCCTTCAGGAACAGCAGTATCAACCCTGTGCTACATAAGCAGAAGCAACCAGCTCGTTGTGGGTTTTTCTGATGGCTGCTTGTCACTGGGGAGCATGAAAACTTTGAAGAAGGCGTAAGTAGTTCTTTCCACTTAGCCATGCTTGGAGGTGCAGGGGTCTCAATTTTTCTGTTTCAGGAAATATATTAATTTCAAGAGCCCTTTTTCTGTGAGTGGGATGTTGGGTATAACCTTGGAGTGTTCTGAAATCGTCTTCTGAAATGACTGTTAAGTCATACATGCATGAAATGCAATGCCTTCTTTGCAGTGGGCTGTGATTGATTTCTTACCGTGCCTGTAGATAGAGGTCTTGTGGAAAGTACTGGGTCGTGTCAGACAGCAGGGATGTGAGAGATCTGATTTTTATAAGTCAGTTTGTTCTGTCCTGTCGTATTCAGTGAAACAAGGCAATGTGTGTTTTCCCATAAGACGGGTTTTAGAAGTTATTTTTCAGAATCACTTACTTCAATTAGGACATTTACTGAAAGGCTTCAGAATATGAATAATGTGATTTTGGTGATTATATATATATTTAAGGAACCAGAATGAAACTAGTGGGACGTGATAATTCAATAGCTGATCTGTGTCTGAAAGTATATTCTTTCCTACATTTCAGCCTTGATGTAAGCAGGGGCTTGACCCATTCCAAGGCATAGACGTACATTAACCAAATTTTCCTTGGAAGCCTTGGAGATGAGAATAAGAAGGATGTAAATTTATAAACGAGAAAAAAATTAAGAAATTATTTAAAATCTGATGAATAGCAGTCTCATTTTAAATACTTGGCCAAATTCAGATGGGGTTTACTATAGCAAATCTGCAGTTACTCACCAAAAATTACTGATACGTAAATAGATAGTGGAGGCATAATTAAGTGTCAGGAAAAGATTGCAAAGATACAGTTAAGGTTCAGAAGTCTGAAAAAAGGTTTGTTACAATGTCCAAGTAAAGAAATAGAAGCTCCTTGTGTTTGGTGGTGTTTTAAATGTGTTGAGATTTACTGCATTTTAAGTTCAATATTGAAGTTGGCTTCAACAATAGAAACAATGTTTTCCCCAGCAGCTGAACTAATAATATCTGTTCCTCCTCCTCAGGCAGAGGACATAAACAGAGGTTATAACTTTGATGGACAGAAATCTCCTCACCTTGACTGCTGCATAAAAGGTAGTCACTTGCTTGACTTGATTATTTGTATTTTTTTTTTTTGCAACCTGTAGGCACTACACTCAGCTTGGAGGAGGAAGGATTCCTGTCTGTGCTCTTACTTTTCAAGAGCCTGAGAGTGATCTTCAAAATTGTTGCTACTTATGGGCTGTTCAGTCTACACAACAAAGGTAAATAAAAATTACTATAAGGCATTGATTTTGCTATTTAAAAAGAAAATATTTGTTCACATAGGGCTATCCCTAAAAGGGGACAATGACAGTATTGCTGGTTGCTTCATGAGAGCTTCAGAAGTCTTTGGAGTCCTTGTGTGCCATTTCAGCTTCCCTGCAGAAAAGGAACAGTGTTCAGCAAACAAATCAATGGTTTCCAGCTGGGATAAGGAATAAGTCAGAGTGGGGAAGGGTGCACTGCATGCGTTAGAGGGACTGACTGGAATTTAGGTGGGAGGGGGACAAACATACCTCTCTCTCAGCATCAGTGAGCAACTTAGTCAGCCCAGCTGTTCATGGAGTGGCAGGCTTCTTGAGCTTGACTTCAAAGCAGTTTTCATGGAGAACACTTTACTGTTGTGAGCTATTTCCAACAATTTTTGGTCCATACTGCATATTAAAGCTTTACAGTGGTATAGATGGCATTTGTCCCTGAAGCTGTTTGTGTCAGAATTTCCTCCTTTATGTTTTACTGGCTAAATGTGAGCAATTATCATGATTTGGGAGAAAAAAGCAGTGTTTTTCTTTCCAGCTAGAGCATGCTCTTAAGTTAATTTCAGCCTAGATCTAATAAAATGATAATAAGAATTGTAAGGCAGCTTTGTAATCAAATCTCCTTATTTACACTTTTTTCAGTGAAGGGAATACTGTGAATGTACATCTGTTGCAGTTGACATTTGGTGGCAGGAAACGTCTGGCATCAGGACAAGTCTTGTACGAGGTAAGACAAGCCTGTATGTGGGGAGATGAAAAGATAAAGTTTCCCTGAGTGTCAGTTAAGTCAACTTTTTGTATATGAATGACAGCTGAAATTTCTAGTCATCGAGATAAATGTCTAAAGAGTTTATAGAATTATAGTGCTTTATCTTATGGAACTGCCCTTTGGTATGGTGGACATCTTGTTCAGATCAGCAACTTTTGTTAGAATTGATTTTATCTTTAGTCATTTTATAAGAAAGATAAGATTCTTTGCTTAGGCTTCATGTTAGTTTTTCAAAGAGATGGTTCAAAGACACCTTGATGATGAAGGAATTCTGCAAAACATGTTTAGATCTAGACTAATGTTAGGGAAATGCTAAATTTTGAAAATGTGCAAAAACCTTTGGAGCCAAATTATAACTTGACAATTCTGTTGCATGTCAGATGTAGTTCCTATTGATGGGAAACATACAGTAAAATAAGCATATTATATCAGGTATTTGCATTAAATAATATTTAGGTATAATGTATGTTGTTTTTTCGAAATTGCCTTTCCTCTCTTCTTCATTTTTTCCCCCCAGGGTTTTAAATACTGTGTTGAACTCTTCAGTTTACCTCTCTGTGGTGGAATCTTCTCCTGGAGAGGGCAGACCAGCAATACTAAATTACTCAGCTGTCAGACCATAGAAAAATTTTGCAACCACGCTGACAGAGAGGATAGCGTTAATGAAGGTTTGTTGTGATGTCCCTGCTTGGTTGTTCCAAGCTACATGGTTTGGAAATCTAAGCAATGAATGCTGTTCTATACTCACAGTCTTAAATAATCATCTACCTGACCTTGTGGGGCTTAGTAAAAAAAGTGTGCTTAAGTTATGTGAGATTTCTTATCCCTCTGAACATCATTCTTTAAGGGAAAATGTAGATTTTATTTTATGTTTGCTGAGATGCCAGAGCAGTGTATGGGGTCACCTGTATCATGCTGGTCAGTCAATTTGTTCTGCCAGTTGTCTGCGTTGCACAGCAAGACCATTATTTATATTGCTTAGCTTTCTGATGGTTTTTAATTAGACTTTATTCAGAACCTGCTCAGGTTAAGTTCTTGCCACACATGATCTTCTGCTGGATGTGCGTTGAGGCTAGCAGTGAAGTTGTCTTCTGGGTTGTGAAAGTAATTGTTACACTCTAAGGCAGTTCCATCAGCTGACAAAATTGAAATGGCACAGAAGTTCACAATGAGGCAGAGAGAAGTGTGTGAGGATCCCTAGTGATGAACTGAAGAGAGAACAGAGAAGCATTTTGCCAAACATACTGCCTTCTTTTGTTTCTTGTGCTGTTAGTTTGCTTTACACCTAGAGAATGCATTGTCCCCAGAGAACACAAAACATTCCACTTACTGAAGGAACTGGAATAGAACATTTGGAATGTTTTATGTTAAAGTCTTTATTTGTATGTACTGTTTGTATTTGGAAGTATTATATTATTTATTTAGTCTGATAATTTTATTCTTTTACTTTGACTCTTTAAACTTCCTGTTTAGTCACATATGGAAATCAGTCATGGGGCTGAGTGATACAACTGTATAAGATAAATACAAGTATGCTGTCTAAAAATAGCAATTTATGTATTCCTAGCGTATTTTTCCCACAAATTATTCATCCAGCATGCAAAACAAAAATTAATAATTGTGTATTTGATTTTGTTTAAAACAAATATAATTTGAATAAGAAAAAGAGGCAGTATGACTGATGCCAACTGCAGAGATTTCATAATTTATTTATCATTCATTTTATCATTCCACTTATATTTCCAAAAGTGAAATAACAGCAAATATCTCATATTTTCTACAATAAGAAACAATGTCTTGTCTTTGACAGTAATCTCTCCTGACACCAGTGTATCAATCTTCAGTTGGCAAGTGAATATCCATGGTCAAGAAAAACCATCTGTTTATTTGGGTGTGTTTGACATCAATCGCTGGTATCATGCGCAAATGCCAGACTCACTCAGGTAGGTTTTAATTAAGTGCTCGCAGTATCCCTACAAAGGTTAATTTGGAAATTGCTGTTGAGCTTATGCACTTGTTTTCTTTAAGGCCGGAAGAATTCCTCCATGATTGCCCCTATTTTGCACTGTGGTCACTGGATCCTGTAATAAACATGACTTCTCCAAACCTCATTTTGGATATTCTGGTGCACGAGCGTAGTCTGAGTCGGGGGGTTCCTCCTTCTTATCCACCACCTGAGCAGTTCTTTAATCCAAGCACCTATAATTTTGGTAGGTATTTCACTGCTTTCCATTTGAATAGGGCCAAGCTTCAGTGGAGGTCAAATGCTACTTAGTGGTTCTCCTTCTTGTTCATTGTTTGTCACCCAAAACCCAAAACATAAAAAGCCCCACAAACCTCCTCAAACTTGGTTGCCTTGTCCTGACAAGGTGCTTACTGTTGTGGAACATATCTGACAGGGTGCTGAGTTTTGGTTTGGGGGCTTCTGTAACATATCCTGGGAAGGGGGGTGGTCATCAAATGAAATGCCTTTGAGCTGAGGCCCAAAGCACAGCCCCTGGGTAGCAGCACTTGAGCTTAAGTTTCTAGAGACAGAGAGTAACTCCTTTTTAAGGGAAGTGTGTAAGTGATGTGATGAAGGAAAGGGGTACTGGAGGTTTGTTTTTCCAGACAGCACTATTTAAAAAGCATAAACTGGTGATAAGGCAACAATGTCTGTCAAAGGTTCCTTGTTTCTGCAGATGTGACCTGCTTGCTCAACTCGGGAGTTGTTCACATGACTTGCACCGGTTTCCAGAAGGAGGTGACATTTTTTACTGTATCTCTGTTGAGGCTGTCAAGAGATGAACCTTTTCTGACTTTTCTCTTGCAGTGCTTTGAGTGTCAGGGAGCACTTTTTGGTCCCAGTGCCCATCCACATGCATGACTGCAGTCATACCCTGCCAGTTTCATGCAGGTGGTGCTGTTTCAGGGGAGGCATGGGCAGGGATTGAATGGCTAGAAGGGAATGCAGCACTGCTGTAGTGGGAAGAAGGAGTGTGGTGGAAGTTGGGGAAAGTGTTTCTTTGTACTGTCTGCATAGTGTGAAGTTAGGGTTTTGACCCCTGATGAACTTGAGAAAGGAGGACAGCATAGAGAAAGGGAAAAGTGATTTAACTGATTCAGAAGAAATGCATGTTTTTTTCTTTTGACCTTGGCCAAATTATCACTTCTGAACCTCTGCACAGGTTGTGACAAAGCCTTTCAAATTGAGTTCCAGTTCACTAAATACTGCAACATGAATCAGTGTCTGCACAAACAAGCGCGGAAGTTTGATTTAAAGTTGTGTGTTAGGTTTAACTTCTACAGAATGTAATTTGTGTTAGGGAAAATGCTAGGGCCTGTATATTGACAGACAGGCTGGAAAATATTTCCTTTCGCATTGCAATGGTTGGTATTTTCTTCTTCAGGATATTTTTTTAAATTTGAAACCATTAGTTTGGCTGCTGTTTTTAACACAGAACTTTAATGATTGAAGGCTGTCTTAATCTGTGTGTTTTGATTGATGTTTCAGACCCTGAAGTTTTTGAAGAAATCTGGTCCTTTAATAAGTGAAGCCATTCGTGACAGCTACACTCGGTGTCTTGTAGCTGGCTTGCTGTCTCCAAGACTGGTTGATGTCCAGCCATCCAGTCTGACTCAGGTGAGTGTATGTTGGGGAATCCAGGGAGAAATACATCCATCCTGTCTGAAGGCTGTAGAGGCTACAAGATATGACCCATCTGAGTTTTCTGTGACTAGCAAGCTTCTCTGAGAGGCAGGTGTTGACATTATTTAGCAGAAGTAATAATATTCTTGGATCTAGACTCTGAGTTTGACTGGGAAGAGCCCCCTTGGCAAGCAGACCCAGACCACAGAATACTTATTTTGCAAGCCTGATATAGGCTCTTATATTCTGATTAGATTTTCTGGTGTCAGCTCTGGTTGGGAAGTAACTTGTGAAAGCAAGAAATTTTAGGATGACCTTTGCTGGATTGTGACTATATTGTTCAGAGACTTGTTAAGCATTTAAGCAGGGATTGCTTTTGGATGATAGAGAAATTTCAGAATTAGGTCAAGAAACTTCATTTGGAATTTTGTTGGCTGCACTAAGAAGTGTTTGGCATATATCCTTGTCTGAAAGCAGATTTCAGAAAACGATGGAAGTATGACACATGCATTCAAATGACAGAATGTGTAGAAATGTCTTTGAATGTAATAATTTTATTTAAAAGGCAATCATATTTTTGAATATGTTTTAAAAAAGAGACAAAGGGAAAAAAATGTAAAATTACTATGCAGGATCATTTCACCTGAAAGAAATGTCTGAACACCAGCTGGAATAAGCTGCTGCATTATTTCCCATGTGTGTGCATGTCTGTGCATTATCCTTCTCAACCACTGCTATGGCATTAGAATACAGTGTTTGAACAGGCTGAAATTTCAGCCAACTAGAACTGCAGTGTTTCACTTCTTTATGGTACTTTAACAAATTGTAACTTAATGTTTTGGCTGTCAGAGCTGCTTCATGTCTTGCTGGTCTGGGGAGCTGCCTGGCCTCAGCTTCACTGTTTCCATGCAAACACGGTCATGTTTGCTCTGTGCCCTTCACACGTTCCTGATGGCAAAGGGGTGTGCCCAAAGTGCATAATGGTATTAGCAGGGGATGGTACTGAAAAGAGTTAATTGGGACTCAGTAAATGAAGGCTGAAACCCCGAGGCACAGAAATAGAGATTAGAGCAAGCCTGTGTGAAGTTGAAAGGTGAGAGGAAAACTTTCCTGTATTCCTCAAACCAGCAAGCAGTCCAGCCTGTGGCTAGAATTAAGAAAGAATCAAGAATATGGAAATAGTTGCATTTGCAACTAATGTCTGAATGAGTATCGGGTTAGAAACAAACACTTCTGTCAATGGCACAGGTACCCTCTGATCCAGAGCTACTAAAAAGCTGCAGTGTTTATCAAGGTAAGAGTCACGGGAAAAGTGTGTGAGGTTGTGATTTGCTTTTGTCTGTTCCTTTCAGGAGGAGCAGTTGGAAGCAGTGTTGTCAGCTGCTGTGCAGACGGGTTCTTTAGAACTTCTGACGGGATGCATTAAACACTGGACTTGTGAAGGTAATGCTGCTTGCCTTGTTTTTATATTGTGCCTGTTTGGGTTAGAAATTGTGGCTTCATGTCTTTTTTGTTTTCTGTTTTTAAAGAGCAGCCAAGTTCTGCTGTCAATTTACGGTTTGTTCTTGAGTGGACGTGGAACAAAGTGATCTGTACAAAAGACGAACTGGACCAAATCTGTGAGTACTGGTGTAGTCATGTTTGAGCCCTGGAATGATTCTTTGTAAAGATCTTCCCCAGCAATCTGCCAGCGTGTGCTGCTGGCTCTTGAGGTGGCTATTTAGATCTCCTGGGGTTGTTCAGTGTCAGACTTTGGGAGTCTGCAGTTGCTCTGCTGCCTGGTGATTTAATCTCTCTCCTTGACAAGGTGTTCCATTGTTTGATGGCTCCTGCAACTTCATTGACCCACAGACGTTACAGTCCCTTCAGCACTGCCAGCTGCTTCTGAGCAACCTGAGCACAGTCCTGAACTGTTTCCTGACAGAAGCCCGAGAGCTCACTGAGAGAGGTTGGTGGGAGCACTGCTGGGCCTTTGCTCTGGTGGTGAAGGTTTGGAAGGGTGCTTGGGATGTAACTGTGGAGACAGGAGCTGCTGTTGTTTTGGATGGTTGGGAGAGAGTCAGATTGAGCAGGAAGGAGAAGTTTAAATGTGTGAGCAGTTGGGACTTTGGTTTAAGACACTTTGAGTTCAGGGGAGCAGCTTGTTGAGGAGTTCATGAGGCTGGGTAGGGGAGTCTATGCTGATTCAGCAGTGAGTTGAGTGAGCACCTGGGTGGCAATTACAGCAACTGAGTGTGGTAATGCTGGGAAATGTTCCTGATTATTAGCTAGCAATTGATAGTTGTGTGCAAATTGCTGGAAGATAGGAAACCAAAATGAGTAACTTGCAAAGCAATTTCCTTGAATTTTCTTAGCTTTTGATTTTAAAAATTTTTGTTGGCTTATTGAGGGCAAAAGAAAACTCCAGCTTTGCTAAACTAAAAATCTCTGCTGCATAGAAAACAAATGTCTTCTTCCTGAGTATATCTAATGGTTTAGGCTTTTTTTTTTTTTTTTCAATTTTAATCTTTAGTCATTCTGTTTCTTTTTAGTGATTGTTTCTTTAGGGGGTGGTGGATGGGGGACTGGTGTTTTTTCTTCAAATTCAGAAGTGATCCAGAGGGACAACTGCAAAGACAGGTTTCTACTGTGTTTGTTTGTACTTTCTGTTTGTTCTGCGAGGGAGTTTTGTAAAAAGGAGAGAAATTGCAATACTCAAATCATGTTTTGTGGCTTTTTTTTTCAGGGTTTTCAGACTTGACCAACAAGCAGGTGGTAACCAGCCTCATTTTTTTGTATGCACAAGTGGTGATCTGGTTCTGTCGATCCAGTCTCCTTCCTGAGGGTTTAGGTAAGCAGAACCTGTAGTACCAGAACACTTGTTTTGGGAGCAAAAGCAGTATCTGCATGTTTTGAACCTTTAGTTGCGTGAGGTGAAAGTACAATTTGGAAATGTCCTTAATTGAGACACCTTATGACTTCCATTGTCAGCCTTAATTGTTTTACAGATGCTCACATGTTCAAAACCATTTCCTTTGAGAGTTGATAATTTAGGAGTACCTTGAGCTTACCCTACATTCTCTGAATGCTGCATTGACTGCAAACATGAAACTGATCATGAGACAAGTAGTTGAGCCTTTTGTCTTAGTTCTCCTTTAGCAAAGGCAGAAACAGGATAGGGCTGATTGAGAGTTGGAGGCATCTTGAGGTTGTGTGGTTTGTGTCTGTCTAGTCCAAAGTTTTAGTTGAAAAAATGATCTTACTTCTTTAACCTGCTTGTCCTTTATCACCTGTAGATGATCACATGCATTTGTCTAGACCTTTCTACAATTACCCTCTGATTCAGAGCTACTATACGGGTCACCGACAGAAACTCGAGCGTTTATCCAGGTAAGACTTAGATGAAATCTCTGGAAAGCTGCCACTGTTAGATTGTGTGAGAGTGGTTTATTTTTGCAGTTAAACCCCTTTGTCTGCACTTGTTTGGTGTTACTTGTAACAGAGCAAGAAAGCAAACCTGGAATCCAAAGTGTCATTGCCACTCTTCTCTTGGGTTTGTGCTTTGGACTCCTTATTTAACAAGTTCACTGTGACCTAAGGACCATCCTTCCTCTGACTCAGAAATCAGTGACACTGGGAGAATGGAATGAGTGTTTTACTGTGTCCAAGCCCTTGCTCCCTTTTGTTGCAGAGGAAAATGGGATTCTGACTGCTTGATGATTGATGGAATGGTTTCCCAGTTGGGTGAGCAAGTGGAGAAGTTGTGGCGGAGAGATGAAGGTGGCACTGGGAAATACCCACCAGTTAGTTTACATGTGAGTGTTGTGTTCCCTGAAAACCCCAGCAGCAGCAGCAGCAGCAGCTCCCCTCAAGCCAATGGTTCTGAAAGACAGGAGCATTAGAAAAGCTTTTCGTCTCTCATTTCAGGCGCTGCTGGATCTCTATTTGCTAGAAAGCATTGAAGAAAGTGACAAACATGCAATTGTATCCTTTCTGGATTTGGTTATTACTCCTTCAGTGTGTGCACATAAATGTTTTTACATGTTTTCATCTATGTCTTTTTTGCAAAGTCTTTTCTGATACAAGAAAACAGGTTCCCTAAAATATTCAAGATAAAAATCTTGCTCAGTTTTTCTCAAAATGTAATTTAGTTTTTAATTTTTTAAGCAATCCTTTCTGTAGCAAAGGACTGTATGTTAGAACAGTGAAATGTGAAATGTGCTGCTTGAGAACAATTTGTAACAGTGGTCTTCCAGTAGCTGATTTTTGCCAAAATCAATCATTTCCCAGCCCAGCTAATAGTGTTTGCTTTTTTTTTTTTTGTGTTAGAAGTGCAGGCACACAGAATATTAAAGAGGGGGTTGAGAACAGTCATTGGGCAGAAGCCTAATTTTTAAGCTGTGGAACATGGAGACTTGCCTTTGTTGTTTGTTGGCTAAACTGAGAAGGGAGCCTGGAGATCAAGGGGTTGAAGATGGTTGTAGTCCCAAGCTGCCTTGGGACTCAGACTCAGACATATCCCTAACATGGGATGTCAGAAAGGGAAAATGACACTTGGAGTGAGGGATCCGCATCAGGTTTTAAACACAGTTTCAATCAGTCTGTGCTAAGTTGCATTGTGAGGGCACCATAATTTGTGTTGTTTTGTGAAGTCAGGAAATGAGGAAAACAAAACAGCTGTAGAACTTGTTTTCTTTAATAATTCAGCATTGGATGTTCAAGTGTGTTGCTTGTCCAACTGGCAGCTTCTCTGATGGAAGCAGAAACCTGAGTTTATATCCAATATTTGCCTTTTTGATTTCCTTACAGAAATCCACAAATGTTTCTTTCTGCAAGTATGTTCAGAATGTTGATTTGTGGTTAGGACCTGATTATTGATAAAATAGGTTGTAATAGCTTAAAATGGCAAAATACATACATTGGGATGTTCTGCTTTCATATTCATGTTTTCATATTATTATTTTATTTTGTCAAATGTAACGTGATAAATTTTTGGTCTTAGTGATTTATTCACCTTAATTAGATATTCTCAGACAATTTACTTGTTGCTGGATATCATGCATTCCTGTCCAAAGAAAACAGAAACTTTACTTGTTTCCTTTCTAACTGCCTTTGCTATGCCTTGGGGTCTTGTTAAGCTGGTTCGAGGATTTTGGCTCCTAGATCACAATGATTATGAAGTAAGTATGAAACAGTTAAGTAAGACACACATAGCACTGCAGAGATGTAATCAATAAAAATATTTTTAAAAACTGGTAGTTAGGTATTAGGAGCTGTTGGAGCATAAGATTTTTTGTAACACTGCCCTGACATCTTCAGCAATAAGTTATGATTTGAAATTTTGCTTTAACTACTTTGACAGGAATTTGATTCAAAAAAGGAGTAATCAACTTTAACAAGGCAAAGGAATATAGTTGATTACAAAGGAGTAATCGACTTAATATTTAATAGTGCTTATATATTAAAATATATTAAAATATATATTAAAATATATTAATTTTCAAAGCTGTCACTGGTTCGGTTTTCAGCAGGTTGGTTGGGCACTGTTTCTAAAAAAGTGTTTTGGGTACTTAAAGCATGGAAACTGTCACGGTAGCAGGAAGATTTGAGACAGAAGACTGCAGAAGTGACTTTTCAACCTGTTCTTCCTAATGCTTTAGGTTGTTCTTTGCCTGTCACCACACTAATAGAATCAATTTGTCAGCTGAGTAACTGATTATTTAGTAACGTATTTATAAAATGGGATCTTTGTACACAGAGTTTCGTTAACTTAGAAAAATGTGAATCGTTCCTTTTAAGACATTCACTTTGTTTTGTATGGCTGATGTTTTTGTTCTGCAAATACTGAAGAATTTTTACTGGTATGTCCTGGATCAAGTATTTTGTTAGTTAGACACCTAAGTTAGTCTAAGCCCTGTCCAGCCTTGCTGCAGAGAATTTTGTGTGTGTTTGTTGCGCGGGTGTGTGTTCCCTGTGGTGATCCAGCTGCTCTCACCCTGTCCAGAATTCCCTGGCCCTGCTCTTCCATCCAGCTACAATCAAGACTGTGTCATGGCAGCACATGAGGATCATTCAGTCCCTCATGTGCCAGGGGGAGCACAGGCGAGCCCTCAGGTACATCCAGATGATGAAGCCGTCAATGTCCAGCAGCAGCGAAGTGCGGCTGTTCCTCACCGTCCTGTTGTCCAACAGGTCAGGAAATCTCCTGCTGCTTTGGCATTCAGATAGTGGGAAACGTGGAGCAGTGGTGATCCAAACAGGGCTCCCCTCCTTTTCTTTTGATCCTTAAATGAATAACCATCAGTGTGGGGCATCTCCAGTGCTCTCACTCCTTTCCATGTCCAAACCCTTGACTGCAGGTGCATGGTGGAGGCTTGGGGTCTGTTGCAGCAACACAGCACGAAGCTGAACGTAGAAGAGCTGCTAAAGCACATGTATGAAATCTGTCAGGAGATGGGGCTGATGGAGGATTTGCTGAAGCTGCCCTTCACAGACACAGAAAAAGTGAGTTTGGAGAAGAAACAAAAGAATCTTAATTGTCCCTTTGGCAAGAGGAGAGGCAGAATTGTAATGGATGTTTGAAATGTGTTATTTCTCACAGGAGTGTTTGGAGAAGGTTTTACAGACCAAATCAGGTGTTCAGAACCATGAATTCCTCTTAGTCCACCATCTGCAGCGTGCCAACTACATCCCAGCACTGCAGCTCAATCAGTCCATGAAGAGCAATTTGAGGGTAAGGGTGGATGTCCTGCTGTGTGTGCAAGTTTCTGTCACTGTGACTGATCACTTTTGATAGTCCTCCAAAAAAATTCTGCTCGGTCTTTTATACCATTCTTTGAAAGACTAGGAATAAGTTCCTACATGTCTAGTTGCAGCTGAAGCTAAAAGCTGGCTAAAATAGTTTTACTACTGCTAACTGCCATGTGAAGCTGAAAATTAAATGTTTCAGACCACGGTTGACTCCACTGAGTTTGTTTGCATCTGAGTAAAAAATAGATATCTTTTCTACTATCCCATTTTTTCATTCAGATCGTCAGATCCCTCTGTTATACATGGTTTGACTATGGAAGTTATTTATGTCACTTTTTCCTGCGGAATAGAGTATGTTGTATGTCATGTCCTGTATCTTTACCTGAGAACAGTCTGGCTGCTGGACATGTGTAGTGGGGTTTAGTTGTGATTTTGGGTTATTATCTCAAATTACAGTGCAAGCTCTCTGATTCCAGTAGTTCATGTTACCAATTTTATGACATAAATTCTCACCTGTTTCTCAAAATATCCAGATTAAATTTTGTGTTGTGTAAACTTGTCTTAGGGGGATCTCTGATGCATGTGTTGTTTTTTGAAAGGGTATTTTTCCAGCAAATCAAACCTCAGAAGTAGTCTTGGAAGGTTTAAGTCCTGTATGTGAAAACTGTGTTCCAGACAGAAGGTGTGTGTAGATAGATTTTCTTAACTCGTTCTAATTTTCCTTTCATTTTGTCCAGCATAATTTGCAGCTTCCCTGTGTATGCAGTAATCCCAGACATCTGTATTTCATGATAACCAGGGGGAAGCCTGCTCTTCTATAAGCCATTTGAAAATTGCAGGTGTTAAGCAGTATGTAAGAATAAGGCTCTGCAAAGTGTCAGAGTCCTTTTAACTAGGAGTTTTATGCTCTACTTTTATTCCAGTCTTCCTTGCACCTATCCAAAACTACCAGGTGAAATTGGTTTGTGCTCCTGGGTGGAGCTTGGAACTTACTGTGGCTCTGTGCAGTGGATTTGTTCTCCTCTATCTGTAGAGCAAATTTAGGCCTTCGTTAGAGCAGAGATGGTGCTGTGCAATGAACTTCAGGTATATTGTTAATTCTTGCTTTACACATTTCTTTTGTCAGAATGATCGTGATCCTCGCCTGAGAGAGAGAGCAGTTGCCAGAAATTCTCTGTTAGACCAGTATATCAAGATCCTTCCCACAGTTCAAAGGAAGCTGGCAGTGGAGAGAGCCAAGCCGTACCGTTTGCCTTCATCGGTCTTAAGAGAAGGTAATTGTAGAGAAGTGAGGGAAACACGATGTGCAGCCTTGGTTACACTTGGCCAACACTTGGGTTACACAGGGCTGACACTTTTCCCTCTTGCTTTTACAGTCCCAAGGCCAAAGCCATTATCAACAGCAACAAGACAGGCTAATGCAGGAAATGTACACATCAGTACAAGTTTCATCAGTAAAGTGTTGTCCAGACTTAAAGAAGCATGGCTAGGAAACAAGAAAACCAGTTTCTCAGAATATAACAAGTAAGCAGCTTTTCCACAAATTTCAGCCTTGTTCTGTATGTTTGAGGGGAGAGAGAAAAATGAGGAGAGCAATCTGTTTGAATTATGTTAATATCTTGGTGGGAAGGTATACATGTGAATACAGCTTTGTTTTGCTTTTTTACACAAAAAATATATAACATTTGAGACACAATTCATCATAAGTAGTATTTGGAGAAACATATTTTTCTGCTGTGGTATTCTTAGTTAGGCAAATACATGTATTTACATTATGGGAAATGTGCTAAAGACAGCTGAAACTAAAGCTTTGACTACCACCAAGCTGTTGGTGTACAGACTGACAGACAGAAAGAAGTGCCTGTCATTTCCCTGTGGGCCTAATATATCACCCCAGCAGTGAGGGTTCACCTGTATTTCTTGTTCAGGGAAATGTTTTTGTTCTGCATCATCTGAGATTATCACAGCATGTTGTTTTTCATTTCTTTATTGATGTTCCTAGTTTCAATTGTGTGTTTTACCAGGTTGCTGGATTTGGTGGTTCGTCCTGTTCCCTCCCACTCCGCGGCCCAGGCCGAGAGCCGGCAGGCCCCGTGCTCGGCTTCTGCTTCTTGTGTGGCATCATCATCCAGCCCCCTGAGATCAACCACACATCGCTCCAGCTCCCTAAAGAGTCTGCCAGGAGCAGCAGAGTTGAATTTACTGGAAACTCCTCTTGTGGCCAAGGTTTGTATTTTAAAATGTCAGTAGCAGCCAACCAAACCAAAAGCTTGTGATCTTTGTTTAAAATGAAACCCCTGGATTCAAATTGTGAGGTATTTTTAGCATGCATGTACTTATTGTATACATAGTCCTTCTGGAAGCAGTAAAAGGGAAATAGAGGGAATGTTTAGTTTCCAGTTAAGTGCAGTGATTACCTTATCCCACAGCTTTGAGAAATACTTGTTTCTATCGCATGGAAAAAAAGTTGAACCTGGACTTTTCCATCTATACTTGGCTGCTTAAAGATGACTTGTGGCTTAACCATGTCAGTATTTATGTGCTGCATAGCTTTGCATAGTTTGATGTGCATTTCTACAACCAAGAACCGCATGCTTCAGACTTTTAATCCAGTCACAGGAATGACAACAAGCAATGTCAGTGATGTCAGTCTGCCAGATTCAGTGACAACGCTCTGCATCAGTTTTGCTTATCAGTTTTTTGTGTTAAACTCTTATTTCCAGTCACTGCCATCAAACTGTTACCATGCAAGGCAGTAACACCTGACATGGCCCCTTGGTTCTGATCTTTTTGCCTTTGCCTACCTGAATGAAATAATTGCCATCTCCCTAAATTATAACCTTCTTCTTGTTATGAAATATCATCCATGCTATTGAACTAACTTCATCATTCTCTTTTCTAACTCTTTCAATACTGGAAAACATTTCTGACCCAGAAAGATCTGAACATTGCTACATGAAGATATGTAGGTATTTTTACAGCACTGTCCCTTCATCTTTCTGTGCAGATTGATTAATTAGTGCAGAAGTAAGCTGAGGCTGTTGCTCAGTTGACTGGCAATACAGTAATTGGCAATACAAAAAATCTGGAATACAGTAATTGAAAATGCTACCATGTGGAGTAAGGGTTGTGTGCCTTTTAAAAGAACGGTGTAGAAATTGCAAAAATTACTGAGATAGAACACTGTAGACAAGAAGAGGCTATATTCTTGTTTCTTTAGGAAATTGAAAAATAACCTGTTGTCACAACTGAAGCTTCAAGCATTGGGAACCTGATTGTATTTTACCCTGTCAGAGGCAGAGGGCACTGCAATGTGACGGTCAGTGCTGGTTGTGTACACACCTTGTGTTGGAAAACTGCTCCTGCTCGTGGGTGGTGGCAAATGGTCAGTTCTGAACAGAAATATCAGAAACAGAGCACGTGAATTGCACACAGGGACTGCTCTGATCCCTGTGCCTCAAATACATAAGCTCTCAGGCTGTAATCTGTACATGTATTTCACAGTCAGGGGTGACTGGAAGGGAAAAGCAGCTTTTCAGTGTCATCCAGCTCAGTGTGAAATTAGTCTGTTTGCTACTGAATAAAGCTTTAACAGACGTTTTTTAACTTTAGGTTATTGAAGACAGTGCAGTGACAGCATAAACTTAAGAAGCAGCACCTAAACCACCATCATATAGTAAACTACCTCCATAAAGTAATCTTCAATACAGCTATGATACTATAAAGCATCAATTAGTATGTGATTTGCCTCAGAATAATAAAGGTGAATGTGACACAGCTGACGGAGATAAGAGACTTTTATGACCTTTATATTTCTCAGAGTAATCTTCATAGTTTTTACAAGTTCTACTGATACAACAAAAAAAAGCCTCTACACAGAAACAGAATTTAATGTATTCATACCCCTGAAAACCATGAAGGCTACCTTTCAAATATTCCTGTGACTCAAGGCTTCCCTTGCCCACAAATACAAACCCAGAAATCAGACAGCAGGACAAGACACTCTCATAATTCTTATGCTAACAGCAAAAAGCAGGCTCATCAACCACAGTATCAAGTAGTGTGAAACAGGCCAGTGCATCCAGTATCTGGATCACATCAGGTCAGAGTCCAAAAACAATCAACAGAACAAGCCTCCTTCTTTACAGCAGCAAAAGCACAATACAGTTCATGACTAACTTACCTAACTACGGAAGCTACACATAGATCTGCACTAAGAACAGTTATTAAATAAAGGAAAGATTAATTGAAGATGTTAATACAGTCATATACCCAACACACATGAGGAATAACTAGTAGCTTCATCTGCTAAGGCACTTTTCTTCCCAGGCTGCCTGCTTTACATAGTTGCAGAATGGGGCAAAGCGAGGCAGCAATGGTTACTTGGGAAGCACATGCTGTAGTGGGTCCATGAAGTAGGAACCTGAACTTAGATGAATGAGATTAAAATTCCAGAATTAGTACCCAAGAAGTTACCAATTTAAAATATCTGTGAATTAATACTCAATACCCACCCTTTAGGCGTTTGCTCACTATAGCAAATACTATGATAGCTTTTAACTCAAATTTTCTTCTGTTTCTACTGCAAACAATAGCACAGTGAAACTGTTTTATGATTAGGCTTTTGCAGCCAAATGAGTTTTATTAGAGTTAGACCTAGGAAAGGTGTTAGTTCATACAGTTATATTTTGACTTCAGACTTCAGGCTTGCTAATAACAGAGAACTCAACACCACGCTTGTTGAGGCGATCAATCAGTTTTGTTTTGGAGAAGGCGGCTCCTGGAGAATATACACCACCCCTGTTAGTGAAAATCAAAAAGGAAAAACATCAGTGGCACAGTGATGGAGGGACACTTTTGTGAAGCTAGAGATGTGCTTCCCTGACTAAGAAAGAAAAAGCCATTTTGTCTGAGAAGAGAGCAGGTGAGGCATTTGGCAGGGTGGTTATAATCATAGGTTCATTTCTGCATCCAGCAGGCTCCGTAGGAACCACTCCATTAACTGAACATAATGACATTGATGCAAAGGCCTGACTAAAAGCCTGTGACTACATCCCTTCAAACTGATCAGCTGGTGAAGAGCAAGTGGCTTTAATCAGCCTGTGATGAAGCATCTCCCTTGCACAGCCAGCTGGGTGAGGTAACACAAATCCACAGGGCTGATTAAGTGTATTTTCAAAGAAACATTTGCACACAGTAGCTGTAAGGGAGAGCAAGCTGCTCAGCATGGGAAGGTTCTTACCGTTTAGGCAGAGAAGCTGTATCTTCCAGAAGAGACAGACCTGCTTGAACCATTGCAATTGGTGTAGCAATATATCCAGGCTCTGGCAAAAAAAAAAACAACAAACAAAGCAAAACAAAACCCCCCAATGAAATACAGTGTGTTGAAATGCAGAATGTAATCTTGCTCTTCCCTACAGCACTCTGAATAATAATGTCTTTGGCAATGAAACAGCCTTTCCCATTTAAGAACAGCTTTTTTAACCTAGTAATCAGACCAAGTAGCTGGTGAAGTCCTTAAGATCTAATCCAGACAAATACTGCTTCACACAATGGCCTCTAACCACACAACTGTGAGTGACCACATCATGGTGACAGAGGGCTCTCTGACACAGCAAGAGCTTTCCCCATCCTGTGCTTAAATTCAGAATTTTACCATGAAACTTGCATTCTGCCACATTTCTAGTTATTTAAAGAAGCTATGCTACAGCAACTCCTTTCTGAATGTACATTCTTGCCCTCTCCAAACTTCTGGTGTCACCTCCCCTTCAAGGAATGACCTGAACAGAAGTATGTGACAATTAGAAATTATACCACACTGGACCTGTTTAGGTTCACTCTCAGGGAACTGGAAATAAACAAAGCACTAAGTCCAGGCTGTAACAACTAAAACCTATCCTTTAAGCCCTCTTCCTCCAATAGGTCTGCTCTGCAAAAATGAAAATTAGACCAGGGAAAGTCAGAGGAAAGAGAATGACACGAATGCAGGTGAACTGACTATTTCAAAGAGCAGGTCACAATGAATTCTAGTATCCAAGTTAATACACCATAAAGGCTGTTGCCTTTGTTCATGTTGCCAATGCTTCTCAAGGGTGAAAGGGACAGCAGTGCAATCATAAATGTATTTTAGAGCAGGGAATGCTAGGCAAAAACAGCTGCTACTAACACATACCTGGTCCTTTCACTTCAGTGCAGATCTTCACATTTGGTTTGCCTTTCTGGGGATCCTGTCCCTCACTGTAACCCTCACCAAAGAAAGTCATTGTAAAAGAGGTTCCATCCATCTGTAGTGGACAAGACAAGCATGGTCACCAAAAGAGAAACCAACTGCTACCAGGAAAGCACAAGTAGTAAATATAAATATCCAAATTCTCTATATAGAATCCTGCCAAATACTATAATCCATTTAAACATGAGAGGAGTTATTTTGAATTACTGCTTAACAGGTAAAATCTAAATTTTTAATTGCTTCCATTTTGTTGGCACTCCTTGTACTAAAGTCTGTTCTCTCACCACCTTCAGTCCTGGGTTTTTCCTAATCAGTCTCCTTTGGCCATCACCTTTGATAGAGTGCTCTGAGCCATCCATGGGAATACATCAAGCTCAGCAACATTATCCATTCATTCCTCACAGGAATTACACATACTTTGATGTCTAAGAGCAGAAGGCATGACTATTTAAATACTCAGTAACTATCTGAACAGGCACACACAGCATGCATTTGGGCCTAGAGAGGAAGCCTATGAAGAGAGGCTGAGGTCACTGGGTCTGTTCAGCTTGGAAGAGACTGAGGGAAACCTCACTCAAGTTACATCTTCCTTGTGAGGGGAAGAGGAGGAGCAGGCACTGATCTCTTCTCTGTGGTGACAGTGACAGAACCCAAGGAAATGGCCGGAAGTTGTGCCAGGGCAGGTTTAGGTTGGATATTAGAAAAAGTTCTTCACTCAGAGGGTGGCTGGGCACTGAACAGGCTCCCCAGGGCAGTGCTCACAGCACCAGCCTGACAGAAGCTCTTGGTCAATGCTCTGAGGCACATGGGGTGAATCTTGGGGTGTCCTGTGCAGGGCCAGGAGTTGGGCTTTGATGATCCTTGTGGGTCCCTTCTAACTCAGAATATTCTGTGATTGATTTAGAAATTATTTCTCTGAGGCTAAGCAGTTGACTCTAAATTACTATTCCACCATTACTACAACAAATGTTTTCTGTAACTGTGGTAGAAAACAGTCAGTTACCTGCTTCTGGGTTGGTCCTTCCTTTGTGAAGTATCCACCAGAGAAAAATTTCGGGTACTGTATGAATAAAGGAGAGAAAAAAAGAGAAGAAAATTACAAAGAAAGACCAACAGTAAATTAGAGGGTGGGGGGGGGAGGTATCTCCAAACACTAAAGCATTTTGTGTTTTGAAAACTTACTTTTGTCAGAAGTTTTCTTCCAAAGTTAAACTTCACCAGAAGAAGAAATAACATGCCCATAAACATCAGCTTGAGAACAGAGCCAAGACCACCTAAAGTCACGTAAGCGCCATACTGGACCTGTAGCAAGAATGTATTTCCAGTGATAGGATTTACATTAGGTTTTTCCATCAACTGATTTTTATAAATCAATCTACCCCCTAAGTAAGATGCAGTTGTTTCATACAACATATATCAGTTTAAATAGGGCCTTAAGCAATTGTCTTAGTTCAAGGAACGGTTTGAAGAATGCTTCACTTTATCATCCTTTCTGGGAAGATGATGTAACTACAGAGTGAAGAGGGAGCATACATGGTAAACAAGAACAGAAAACTTTACAGAAAGATGTGTTTTGGTATCCAATTTCAGCCTTCTCTCCTACATCTTTCTCTTCTCCTCTGTGCTTTTCTTAAAGAGAAACTGAAATAGCAATGGCAAGCCTTTCTCATTTGTAGGTTCCAAGTGTATTTTTAAAGCACCATCTCACCCTCATCACTTAACTGATGCCTGTGATTTCTGCACAGCAGTTACACAGATTTTTGCAGCTCATCTCTCAGGAAACCATGGCAAACAAAAATTAATCATCTTTTCCACCACCATTACTTCATACTGCCTGTTCTCTGCACACTGGAGACCCAAGCATCAAAGAAATCTTAAGATATAAATGAGCAGCCTATGAATTCTTTATCAGAATATTTACTACACTATACTGAGCTGGCTATAGCTACCACAGACTACAATTATGATGCTTTTAGAAGCTCTACTGATACAACAAGAAAAGTCATTGCACAGAGACAGAATTTAATATATTTATCATGAAGGCTACTTTTCAAATATTTCTGAGACTCAAGAACTCCCTACAAATACATGCCCAGAAATCAGACAGCAGGAGAACCCGACAAGACAATCTCATAACTCTCATGCTACCAGCCAAAGGCAGGCTCATCAGCCACAGTCTCAAGTAGCATGAAACAGCCCAGTGCACTCAGGAGACAGAGTGTGCAAGTAACAGTAACTTACAGGTGTTTGCTGCAACTCGGTGTGCAAATAACGCTGAGTCCTTTTCACAACAGAACCATCAGATCCCATGAATGTAATGCAGTACTCCTTGAATTCTGGACTGTAGAACAAAAATCCTCTGCAAATGGAAAAACGATTCAGTCAGAAAAAAAGTTCCAATTTTCACACAAACTGAAAGAAACTGACCATAATGGCGTTACCATTACCAGTTTTCTCTCAAGAATTTTTGTGACATTATCTCTTTTCACTGGAAGCAAGCAATTCCAAATACATGCCAGGCTCACTCAAAATTCACTACATATCACTATATATAATTCACTATATGCACTATATCAAGGATGAATTTAGTAATCAATGTAATAGTCTTCATTTTTTTCCTTCCATGCTACTAATCACTTCTGAAATCAAAAGTTTCCCATGCCACTAAAAATCCTTTAGAACGCGTTAACTTTGAGACCCAATAAATGTTGGGACATGTTCTCTTTTCAGTAATAAACAAACAAATCAGTAAAACTGAACTTCAGTTCCACCAGATGAGCTACATACTAAAGTCCTAAATGCATCTTTTTAGTATTTAATCCTATAGCAGTCTGTATCATAAATACCGGAGACCATATATTCCGCATCTTATGCTTATACCTTTTTTTAAGCTTTGCACCAACTACTGGAACAGGGGCATATCCAATCTGTTTGCGGAGCTTCTTCAGGTTGTCTTCATCTGCAAGGCCATAGACAGCTGACTTCCAGGTCCCATCGTGTACAGCAACACCCTTGTGACAGACCACAAAACAGTCACTAGTTCAGTGTTTAAAGATTTCATGGATTTTTTTAGTTATACTACAATCACTACATGTATTACAATTATTACATATAAAGGTTATGATGATAGTATATTGGAATGGTGTGGGTTGACCTTGGGGATGGATGCCAGGTGCTCACAAAGACACTCTGTAACTCTCCTCCTAGCTAAGATAGGGAGAGGAGAAAATAAGATGGAAAAATCCCTTATGTGTCAAGATAAAGGCAATTTACTAAAGCAAAAGCTGCACATGGAAGCAAAGTGTAGTAGTAAAACTGCCCCCCTACCCCCAGCCTTTCTCTCCTCCTTTCCCTTAGCCTTTATTGCTGAGCAGAACTCACACAGAATGGAATATGCCTTTGGTCAGTTTGGGACAGCTCTCCTGGCTGTGTCCCCTCCCAGCATCCTGCCCACTCCAGCCTATGGGGTGAGGGGGGAATGCTGCAGAGGCAGCCTTAGTGCTGTGCCAGCACTGCTCAGCAGTAGCCAGAACACTGCTGTGTTACTGACATCTCTGTGGCTGCCACACAAACACAGCACTGTGAGGGCTCCTGGGGGAAAATGAACTCCAGATCAGCCAGACCTGACCCAATCTCCACCCCTCATTCCACATGACTGGCAACATACTCAGGATCCACAGAATTTAATGCATATCTTAGCTCTTCTAAACATCTCAGTGTAATTAATTCTCATTACTGAAATCCTTTCTTACCAACACTTTGAACTTATGCTATATATTTAAATATGTCTTCACACCCAACATATAGATTTATACATTCCCATTAACTACTATCCCCTGTTCCTTAACAGATACTACCCTCCCATTCCATGGGCCTCCTCCACTCCTCCAGATGTTTTTAAGGACAAAAATGGTTTGTAAGGCAAGATGGGTGTCCATGCCAGGAGCAGCAGTGCTTAGTGTTGGGCATCAAGACTGGCTTGGATCATTGTTGCATTGTTTTAACAACAACATTAGAATTATTACATATATTACACATTAATACAATTACTACCTACAGGTATTATCATTACATTACATTGAAACAACTCTCCCCCCACCAACAAACAAAAAATCTAAACAGTCTAACAGTAGGATTACTGGCAATACACTGTGGACCTGTTACAGTTTCACTTGTGTAAGAATCCTTCCCACATCCCTGCAAAAGCAAAATAATTCTTGTAACAGCTTACCAGAGCAAAGTGTAGGTAGACAGCTCTGCAAGCAGACCTTACAAAAGGGTGTTTGCTTAGGGTACTTTTAGTAGCTCCTAAAGTTCTTAGACTTATCATCAAAGACCTGTCAGTTTGCTCCTTGGTCTGACTTAATGTAGCAACAGTTATTCTGACAGGCTGTGGTGATGTTATCACAAATAATCCTGAGTTTCAGGAAGGGAGAAACCAACTAACCTCAGGCCCAGATTTCACTGACAGGAAACTCTCGACAGCAGTCAAGGTGCCTGTAAGGAAGGGGAAAACATTACTTGGCACATGCAATCATTAGGCTGCAAAGCCAGAGAACGCTCTGGTAGACTCAAACCAGCAGGCCACTGACATTATCAGCTGAAAAAGCAGAGTTACATCTTCATCTCAAAGCAAAATAATGTAACATTAAGACACACAGGTATTTGAGTTAACAAGTATTACATTTCTTGTGTAAATTACTTCAATACAGGTCACTACTATTATCTCCATTTTTTTATTTATCTAGTTAACGAGATAATGTAAAAAATTCATTAAAAAAAAAAAAGGAAGTAATATTGAGAGCCACATTTAGTTTTCCCCCAGGTTTCAAAATAAAGGCTGATGTAGGCTGCAAAAGTGAACATCAACTTAAAAATTTTGGTACACCCAAACTATAAAAAACCCACCACCAAAACAAAACAACCCACAATCCCCCCCCAAACCACACAAAATATTCCCAAATATTTAATTTTAGCATAGCTTAAAATAGTTTTGCAAAGAACGCTTAGCTTGATGAACAGCAGAACAACACAATGCCTCCGAATTCTGATTTGATTTGCTTTGCTTAGGTCCTTCTGAGATTGGAAAATTGTATTTGTATAGATAAATTTCAATATAGCAAGAAACTGGATAGACAGGGGTAATGCCATAAAGTCAAAATAGGAAGAGATAAAAGACATCTTTATTCAAAACAGGTATCAAACATCACATTACAACCTTGTGAACATCCAGATACTCATTTCCATGCCTTGTTTCTCCTCCAGTCAGATTTGAATTGAGGTTTCTTCAATTGAATGCTGACTCCAATGTAAACTAATCTCATTTAGCAGCCTTTTTAATAGTCCATAAAAGCAAAACATTTGGATATTCTTATGGGCCCTCCCAACTGAAAGTCAGACCTGATGAACAGAGTATCCTCATCTGGGATCAGGATCAAGTGCTATTTACATGGAATTAAATCCTCTCACGTATTTTCTTAAATATACTTCTCTTTCAGTTACCCTCTAGCTGCTTTTAAAGTAAAAGGCACTGTATGGCACTGTCCTGCTACTTACACTCACATAACAGCTTCTCAGAGCTTGCAGCTGAAAAAGGAAACTTTTTGGAGGGGACCCAGGAGCATCACCCAGTCCAGCCCTTGTAAGTGAATGGCCCACAGGGGATGGAACCCACAACCTTGGTGTTGTTAGCACCATGCTCTGAACAACTGAGCTCATCACACTGCCCTGCTGCTCATCAGTGAGCAACATGACCATGAACCTCCCCTACCCAATGACCCATCCAATGGGAACATGACTTTGAATTTCTCTCTACCACATTTGGTTGAAAAACTCGTCACCTGGTAAATGCAGGCAAAAAGAGACACTGAAAGTTTCCAAGGGACCACTGCTGCTTTAGGAAACCAGATATGCATAATCTGCATTCCTTTTTTACCATAAAAATTCACTTATTCTAGTCACCTTTCAACTTGTCTTTGGTGTACAGTACTCCCATATCCGCTGGTATGGAGTCAAAGCCACAGCTTCCAACGACATACACTCCCTTTTCTGCAGCCTTTTCATTGTATTTCAGGAACATTCCTTCCAGAAACTGAAACACAGCCAGAACAAATATTTTAATCTGAAATTCATTCTTGGCCATACCCAATATTAGCCATCAGTGCTTCACTGTGACATCATAGCACCCTCCATGCTTCAAACCGAGTATTTTTGACAAATATATACAATTCCTGTAGCATGAAAGTTTCACAGCAGTGAAAAGGAAAGTACAAAATTCCTATGTACTCTTGTGTACAGAATCACAACAGAGGCTTGAAGCAGAATTCAGCAATTTGGTATTTCCACAGAGAACCAAAGAGGCTCCTGTCTTAAAAGCAAGAAAACTGTACAACTAAGTGTACTTTAAAATAATTACTGCATCTTAAAATCGTAGATCAGGAGGCAAAATTTGTCTTCATGTTGAGAAACATTAGCAGAAGCATGAAACATACTAAACAAACACTCCTTTTTCAGAGCCTTGATAAAAAGTAGTGGTTTTTTTACTATCACATACCTGAGGTTCTCCACTAATGTCAATGCAGCTTGCACCATTTTCAACACAAGCTTCTACCACAGGTTCTCCAAAGAATCTATACTATAGAAGGAAAGAACACAGGATGTAACAAAAGAAAACCCCCACACCACAACTCACTCAGTGTGCTTTACCTAAAGTACATCTCTGCAATAAAAGTGAACCTGGTGGCTATCGATTTTTCTAAGTGGGGCTAAAATTCAACAGCACTTCTGTTTCTTGGGAGTGTGGGGAGAAGAAAACATAAACTTGATTGCTGATAATGGAGCCTGCTGCAGACTACTGCACCTGATTTCTCTCATAAAATCAGATCAGATTACCAAGACCAACTAAACACTGCCACTAATTTCACTTTACACTTTCTGCACTCCTATTATCAGCATATTCTCTTCTTAAACACTTTGAATTTCAAAGACATCGTCATGAGCACTCTGATGCTCTCACTGCCCTGGAAATACTGCCACTGTCGGTGTTAAAAGGGCCAAGCGCCTCTGGCAGCAAGCCTGGGGGCCCCTTTTCCAGCTCCATGCCTGACCACTGACATTCCGGCCCAAACTTCCCCATCAGTATCTTAGGCCGTCTATGAAAGACCGAAAACCAACCCGGCTGTATTTCAGCGCGGTGACCTGTCCTGGAGCGCCCACGGGAAGCCCTCGGGGCACTGCAGTGCACGGCTGTACCTGAACTCCGGGCCCGAATTCCAAGGGCCGCGCTGTCCCTGCGGGGCAGCTCCCCGGGCCCCGGGCAGGAGGAGGAGGAGGAGAGGGAGGCCTCGCCAGTCCCCGCACTCACCGGGCCCACGCAGTTGAGCACCAGCCGTGTCTGCCTCGCCATGGTGGCCAGCGAGCCCGCGTCGCCCACATCGCAGAGCAGCACGCCGACCTCCTCGCCGGGCGCCTCCTTCCCTGCGCACCGAGACCGCCGTCACCGACACCGCCACCGCCACCGCTCCGCCCGGGCCGAGCCCCCTGCTCCCCGCTCCGCTCCCGGGCCCGTCCCCGCGCCCCCCGGCCCGGCCCGGCCCGGCCCGTACCCAGGCGCTGTGCCGCCCGCTGCAGCACCGCCCGCAGCTTCTCGCGGCTCCGCCCGGCCACGGCCCAGCGCAGGCGGCCGCCGCACAACTGCCCCTCGCCGGCCGCCGCCGCCGCCGCCGCCCGCGCCACCTCCTCCACCACGAACTGCCCGGTGAAGCCCGAGGCGCCGAACACCACGATGTCGTAGAGCCGCCCGGCCGCGGCCGTCTTGGTGCCGCCGCCGGCCGCCATGGGGAGAGCAGGCTTGGCACTGGCGGCGGCGCCGGGCAGCGCTGGCATGACGGGCCCGTCCGCTCCGCCCCGCGCCCCGCCCCGGGCCCCGCCCGCGCCTCACGGAGCCGCCCGAGCGGCCTGGGGCGGCCTGCGCTCCCCCGCGGGGCCAGGGCGGGGCTGCGGCCTCTCGGGCCGTGAGGGAATGGCGTGTGCCAGGGCAGGGCCCAGGGCGCCCGGAGCCCGGCGGCGTAAGCGGCGTTTATAGTCACCACAGAATGATAGAGTGCTTCGGGTTGGAAGGGACTTGATGGTCGTCTCGTCTCGTTTCAGTCCCACTGAAAGGGGGAGCAAGGGCAAGGGCACTTTTTACTCGATCAGGTTGCTCAAACCTGGCCTTGGAGCCCTTCAGGGGGATGTGGCATCCACAACCCCTCTGAGCAACCAGAGCCTCACCTCTCTTACAGTGAAGGGCTTCTCCCTACTATCTAATCTAAACCTACACCCTTTCCACTTGCACCCATTCTCTCTTTTCCTGTCACTACAGGCTCTTGTAAATAGTCTTGCCCCAGGCTTCAGTTAGGTCATGCTGAAGTCTTCCCTTTTCCAGGCTGAACAATCCCAGTCCTCTCAGTGGTTCCTCCTAGAGATGCTCCATCCCTCTGATCACCTTGTTGGCCTCCTCTGGGTCACCTCTGTTTGGTCCCAGAGCTGACATCCCCTCTCATGACGAGCTCTTTGTTATGAGCTGCTGCTGTAGGCCTTCCAGCACAGTTGGTCAGAAGACTGTTACTAGTAAAAAAGGGAAATATAATGACCTAGAAGTAAAACTAAACACTTCCCCCACAACTGCACCAAATGTTTATGTTTTGCTCAACAACAGAAGCAGAACATCACAAAATGTGAAGTCCCTGTTGCAGCAGGGAGAGCCTGTGGCACTGCAGACACCCTTCAGTATGGAGCACCCATGACTGCGTGGAGTGTCCACGTTTTCTGTGTTCTGTTTCTCTGAATCCCAGAGGCTCGCAGCAAGTCACGCAGGAGGCAGCCTCGTGAATCCTGCTCACTGGCCCCTTTTCCCAGGGAGCACCTACCATATCTAAATCGTTCCCAACAGAAGCCTGTCTAACCTGTTTTAAAACCTCCAGTGATAGATGCTTTCATACAGTTCCTCAGGCAGTCTCCTCCTGCATTTGTTATAAATATGGCTAGAGACAAGAAGCTAGATCTTCAGACTTGTGGTTTTAGCCCCATACTATTTCTCCTGTTTATTGAGGACATTGGCAAAAGATTTAATCCCTGAGGGGTATAAGAGAAGATGCTGCAGAGCTGGAGGCTGCCATGCATCATCTCCTTAATCTTTACTAAAAGATTCCTTTATTTTTTTCTTCCTTACAGGCCACTTTGAACTTACATTTCTCCTGTTCTTTCCTGAACTATCTTCAGCTGGTTTACATTTTTTTTGGTATTGTAATGTCCACTACGAGGCCTCACATTCACCCTGTCAGTGCTAAATCGATTGAGAAGGTTGTGTGATATGCTGGAATTTGCATCTGTTTCTACATGACTCAAACATTTGCCTTCTTTTTTTCTTTTGCAAGTGTCACATTGTTGCTGCACCTGCAGGTCATGATCTGTTTCACCTCAGAGGCTTTTTCAAATTAATGCTGCCTAGCCTGTCTTTTTCCATCTCAGATTTGTACTGAAAGAGTAATGACTTTTCTGAATATATGCTAAACATCTCATCTCCAAGGTAGCAGATCCTCTCCTCCAAGCATCAGTACCAACTCCTTGAGTAGTGCTGAAGCAGTTGTTTGTGGGCCTACACCATCAGCTGTGTCAGTGAAACAACTCAGTCTAACAAAAAACAAAGAGTGGGGGAGGGAAGGACAAAGCCTTTTTTGTGCTGCTTTTTAATTCAGATAATTTTGTTGATCTGATTTACAGAGCAACCCTGCAAAACCAGTTTCTTGTGTGTGAGGTCACTGAACATCTCTTAGTCAAGCTGTCTCTACTAGCTTCTTCTCCTTCCTACACACCAGGATAATTTCCATCTGTGCTCACAATACTGTGGAACTCCTCTGAGCTACTTTGCTCTTACACTCAAGTTTTCTCTTCTGCCACCAATTGTCAAAGTCTTCTTTGAGGCCGCTGGTTTTGATCTTCCATTCTCTTTTCTCTCTTGCAAAATCTTTGAAAAAACATTGCAACAATAAACATTAGATATATTCCCCTCTAATTTGGAGCTAACAAAAATAATTTTTTTCAGACTATTAGAATTATTCAGGGACAGGAGGCTGTAATAAGTCTACAGATTTGCAGAGGGATCCTGACATAGCTCACAGGGCTGGCTGGAATCCTGAGCCTGCTTTCTTCATCCCTTTCCTTTAGATGTTTCTCTCTCTTGCCCATTCTCCCTCTCCACATTATCTCCCAGAAAACAAGGCAATTTATAAATCTATGATCCTGACTCAAGCCTTTGTTAAGAATCAGGACTGCACAAGCCTCCTTGGACCATATGTATTTGATAAGACCTTCATTGTGTATTTAGGCAGAGGCTTGGCAAGCAGAAGCTTGCATGCAGTGCCGAGTGCTCTGCCTCCTCTTGATGACTGAAACATTACACCAAATTGGGCAGACCTACCCTGTTTATCAATCCACAGCTCCCAAGATTTCACCTGCTCTTTCAATGTCAGTTGTGTTTCTTTAAAACACACTGCTGGAGCAAGATAACTCATGTAAGTCGCAGCTTACACAAGAAAGAAATCAGGGTTTAAGAATTGCAGAAGGACAAGAAACAAGCAGAGGGCTAGGAAAACATGTGGCAAACCAAGGGCTTTTTTTCCCCTCCTTTTTGTTTGCATAAAATATCACTATGGTAGCTCCAAGTCATTTTTTCTTGGGAGAGCTCTGTTTGGCAAGTTGAAGAATTCTGTATGCAGTTTCACTCCAGCTCTCTGAATAAAAGAAGAACAAAATTCAAAGTGTCTAAACCAATTTCCATTCCTGCCTTTGAACTAACAAGTAGGCAGGTAGGTTTCAAAATAGCAAAAGATCAAGGTGATGTCAAAGCTCTGATTTTAAATGGGAGACTTACAACAGACTTGACTAAAGGCAAAGGTTAACCTGTCTCTGTAGTTAGTATCACCACTGCAGGATTGCAAAAAATATTCTGTGGGAAAGCAGTGGGATGATTTACAGCTTGTCCCTGTCCAATAGGAAGACAAGGAATGTTGGATCTGCTGCCAAGTGCAGTTCTGCAAAGGAGGTTCCGACCTGAATCAGCTTCAGAAACTCACCAAATAAAAAGATACTGCTGTTTCTTTTAAAATTTTGTTTCTCAGATTTGAAGATAGGGTTCTTTCCACGTGTATCTGCATACAGATACTTCAGGATTTCAGTACTTTAAAGCCTCCTTTACCTAGATGGATTCAGTTTAAAACAACTTTAACTACTGTAGGTCCCTGCTGGTTTCTTTGGGATAGAAAAGCATGCAAGTGAAACACACGACACTCCCGTGTGTGCTTTGCTGTATCTGTCCAAATTCCTGAAATTAAATGGGCTTGCCTCTCTTCACTGGCTTCTCTTGTTCCATCTGGAGCATCTGACAGGATCTGAGGAATCTGTGCAAGCGTTTATAAAAGCACCCATATGCCCCTTCATTTCGTGGAGCAATTGTCTATAAACTCATTTATATCAATATTTATATATTTCTTGGATACCAATATTTGTGGTAAAGTTTTTTATACTAATTTATAACTTTAGGGCATTTTTTGTTTACTAAAGTGGAAATGCAGATGTTCTATTACTACTATTTTAAAAATAGTAATTTTAATTAAAATAATATCAAGGTAGAAGAAAGAGTGCATTATCATATCATTTACACAATGCTGTATGAAGGCAATTTTTTAAAACACAATTGTCATGTACCTCCAAGGATGAAGTAATAAAGTTGAATTGCATAATTGCAAAAGTTACTACAGAACATAAGAAAAATAGACCATGAGAGTAGGCAGAGGTGTTGGGAAATGAGGTTGATTAACAATGCATGGATAAATCACTGCAGCAGATGAAGAGTTATGTGGGTGAGTATAAAAGCAATTTAGAAAAAGAAAAAGCAAAAGGACAGGCATCTCTGTACCTGCTACAGCTGAGTAGACCTGCTACACAGTCTACTTAAGACCGTGAGAACAAGAGTTTCTGGAACAAAGCCCACAATTTTGAATGCTATTTTATTCTTAATTTGTGCAGATTATTACTTTATAATCCGATGATTACTTTATAATCAAGAGGCTATTGGCTCCAAAATGCCAACCCACACAGAATTTAAAAATTTCTAAAAAACTGAACCATCTAGACTGGGACAAAAAAGAGGAGCTTGAGTTAAAAAACTGCAGACAAGCCAAGAAGCTTGCTACATGTGGCAGCTCAGTAATACTTTATTTATTTTACTTTATTTTAAAATTAAAATGTCATCTAACCTTAAAAAAAAAATTCCAACCTTGAATCATAAGATCATTTAGGTTGGAGAAGACTTTTAAGTTCACTGAGTCCAAATATAAGTCTAACATTGCCAAGTCCATCACTAAGTCATGTCCCTAAGCACCACATCTACACCTTCTATAAATATCTCCAGGGATGGTGACACCTTGTAGCCTGTTCCAATGCTTGGCCGCTATTTCCATGAAGAAATTTTTCCTAATATCCAGTGTAAACCTCCCCTCATGCAACTTGAAGCCATTTCCTTTGATCCTGTCACCTGTTCTCTGGGAGAAGAAGCCAATCCCCACCTGGCTACACCCCACTTTCGGGCAGCTGTAGAGAGTGACAAGAGCCTGACCCTTTTCTCCAGGCTAAACACCCCCAGCTGCCTCAGCTGCTCCTCATCAGACCTGAGCTCCAGACCCTTCCCCAGCTCTGTTGCCCTTCTCTGGACTCACTCCAGCCCCTCAATGTCCTTGGGGTGAGGAGCCCAGAACTGGACACAGCTCGAGGTGTGGCCTCACCAGTGCTGAGTACAGGGGGACAATCAACAATCCCTGCCCTGGTCCTGCTGGCCACACCATTGCTGATACAGGCCAGGATGCCATCGGCCTCCTTGGCCACCTGGGCATACACTGGCTCATGTTCAGGTCCTTTTCCATTGGGCAGCTTTCCAGACACTCTCCCCCAGCCTGGTACACTGGATGGGGTTGTTGTGACTCAAGTGTGGGGCCATCATAATCTGTATAGGTATATTGATACGCATATACATATATAGGTATATTGTATACATATATATATTTAACCAAATATGTATTTAGACAAGTAATAATATTACTTTAACAAAGTTATTTCTACCTGTTCTGCTTATTTCTAAATTGGAGATTACAAGACAACAGATGGCAGCCTATAATATTTGCAGATCCTCTCCTTTTATTTGTTAATAAGTTCTGTGCACATTTCCATTTATATACAGCTCTAAACAATCTCTTGAGGAAAGGAAATGAAGGCACTATTGACACATAGAAGTACAGCAGAGGTCAAAGCTTTTGATTTTCACTGGTGTTCAGGCTCTTCCTTCAGTATTTACTGCAAAGTTACCACTTCTCATACTGAACTTGAAACACAGGTATGAAAAGACCAATAAATGTATAATTTTGTCAGTTCAGGGAGACCAAACAAGATGATGTAGAGGAAGAGCACATTTTCTCTGGTGACACTAAGTAATAACCAGTGCTGCATTAGAATGCTCTGCAATAAAAGTGGCCACAGAGTAAATTAAGATTTAAGGAGTCGAATGTCAGAGTTCTCTTGCTGAGGGTTCTGCAGTATCTCACAGCTCAGTGTTCATTTTGATGACAACAATTAAAGATTAGAAACTTCCTCCCATAGCTGGAAAAAAAATAATTAAAGGCTGGTAAGAAATTAAAAGTGAAAATATTCAGAAAATACAAGCTAATCTATACTAGAGAAGTTAAAACCTGGAATGTAGCTGTGCTAAACGAAACAAGAATAAATGTTTTGCCCAGAGGATGATAAATGTGGGAGACATTAGCAACATAGAGTGTCAGATTGCATGGAAAGAAGTAAAAACCTGTCTGCATTTGAAACTATCATTTAAAACACTCCTTCCAGTTCAGCCTCCTTGATTACAAATTGAAGACAGATGCATGAAAATCACCCAGGAAATAATGAATTATCCAGGAACAGGAATGAAGACATTTTCAAGGAAAAAAAAATTCCCAAGTTAAAAGTATGGAATATTAAGCTAAAAATAGCTACAGAGGCATGATAATACTTTGGAAATATCTGAGGATGTAACTTTTAAGGACGGAAGGTAAAGGACTTGGAGCACAAGAAGAGGTGCCACCTGAGCAAACCTGGCTGACAGAGCGACCAGCACAACCCATTTCTCACAGCAAAGGAAGTGTCAATAGGAAAACAAGTCCTGTAATTTGACAGGTGCCAATGGACAGGACATCTGAAACTGACTAATGTGTAATTTTGTGACAAAGCACCAGAATGTTAACTGTGAAGAAGCCTTATGCTGCAATGAGATTAAGTGGATCGCTGGATAGATCCCCTTCTCTTTTCAGTCAGCAGTTTTCAGTGTTAGACTGAATTGTAAAATTCTCTAGCCACCCTTCCCTCAAGTATGTTGGGAATATAAAACCAGAGTCTAATAGTCCTTGAAATACTCCTTGCATTTTACTTAAGCAAGTTCATTATAAAAGGAAAATGTCTGTATGCTCTAATTAGCTGAAACTGCTCACAGGCAAAAGCCTTCAGTTCCTTGATGTTATTCTCTGTACTCTACTGACTTTAGCTGCCTACAGAACTCCTCAGGGGCCAGTTCAATGCTGGGTCCCAGGTGCTTCTGTTCAGTGCATTTGGATGATCTGTCAGTGCATGTCATGAAGGGTATCCAGAAGTAATTTTCTTCTCTCAGCTCAAATACTGTGTGCTCACAGACAAAGAAGGACTATTAGATTATCCAGTTTACACATTGGCAAAATCACACTGCTCATTTTTTGTTTCATTTACAAATCACAGCTGAAGTACACACATATAACTGCTTGCAAAAGCCTTGTAGCTATCTTTAAAGTGGTAATATATTCCATCTTTTGACCTCCTCCAATGACTTATTTTTTCTCAGTACTACCTTGAACTGCACTGGTGGGAGGCCAGCTATCCACAGCACCTGTTTCTTTTTGGTAAAGGGTTAGGAAAGGTGGTCCTTCATAAAACTTTGATCTTCATCCCAGGAACTACAGCATCTTAGTGCAAATCTCCCTCTCTCATTCTGCAAGCAAAGCACATGGTTATTTCTTCTGTTCCTATAGCAGTTTTAAAACCTTTGTGCCATAAAAACTTCCCTGGAAGCCACCCTCCCTCTCTGTATTTTGTTGCAAATGAGTGGTCTGGGCTGCTTACGAAATTACTGGCAAAGGTATCAGCAAAACCAAGATAAATGTGTATCTTATAAATGTATATATATCATATAAATTTCCTAGAGCACAATGAAGTTTGGTAGCAAGGTTCACTCTACCACTGCTACTCAGATAAAGCACACAAAGGAAAATCAGATTAGAACCAATCTAGAATGATTTGTTTGTACACTGGGGATCCAAAAGTGTAAAGATGGAAAAGGGCGAGAGTGCCAAAAGGCAAAGGGGTCTCTTTTGTTGACTTATGAAGCTCAGAGCAGACCCCCTTGCCAAACTTAATGTCAGACTGGATCAATGGTTTATGTCCCAGGAGTGTAGCACAACCTAATCATTGACTAATTTACCATTTACAAAATGATCCAATAGGATTTGCTGTAAGCACAACAATAACTTTATTATGGATCTAATTTAACTACGATCGTGGGATGGGAACACCCATAGTATGTTTGCTGTACCAGATAAGAATCAATCCACATGTGCACACACACACACACACAGATACAAGGAAGTATGTACGAAGGTGTAACTGTGAAAAATTCCCCTGGAGTTCAGGGAAGCATTCACACCAGATGCCTTTGCATCTCTCAACAGCTGAGCCTTGAGGAGTGGGGGGGTATCAGCCCAGGCCCTGTCATCAGTGGTCCTCTGAGTTCTTGAGCTCTAGAGATGTCCCACTCAGAGGGAGATGTGCCACAGCCCAGGAGATGTCAAAGGGTCTCACTTAGGGCCACTCTTTGCAGGGTTGCAAGACGATTGACTCTGGTCATCAGTAAATTTCCACTGTGGCCACAATCCAGGCCAGTATTTACTGGAACTTTCCTTGAGAAGTTTAATAATAATATTATTCCACTTAGGCTGTTAATCAGACAAAAATAAGTTTTCAAGGCTATTTGTTAGAAAACAGGAGCTCGTTAGGCAACAGAAGTTCCTGGGAGAAGAGTTTTTCTGATAAGCTCAGAGGGAGCTGACTGCCCACGAACAATCAAGGGTGAGGCCTAAGGAGTGTCTCTGAGAACATGAAGAAGCCAGAGAGGGGTAAGGGGTCGGATCTTGCATCATCACAATGCTACATCCTCAGGAATTATCAGAGATTGAAGGGCAGGGAGCTCCTGATAAGGTGAGAAGAAATGGTGCAGTGGTAGAGCTCTTTTTTTTCTCCCTCCTGTTCCTGTGAAAGAAAGTGGGGGGAAAAGAGCACAGCATTCAGTTTTGTGCAGCTGTCTTTTTTCTGTGTGGATGTTCTGTACAGCAGAATTGCTGCAGAGTTTTGGGGGTGAAAGCAGTGCTCTCAGCCACCCTGCCCCAACAAGGTATTCCTATGCTGAAATAAGGGGATGAGCAACACTTCAAAGCTGATCCCTCTGTGTCTCCCATGTAGTTACTGTTCAACAGCCCCTAACTGACCTTGGTGCAGCACAGCTGCAATTGAATTTAGGTCTGTCTGTAGTATGGGTAAAGGCAAAGTGTCTTCCATCTCCTCAGAGCAATGATACTAACAGTGTCCTATTGTCTGTAATGTTGCAATGGGGCACATTTTTCAAAATCTTCTGCTCAAAAATACATCTCATCAAGGAGGTTTTCTGAGAATTGCCACAAGATTAACCAACTATTAAATTTTGTTCATTCTGTAGAAAGCAGAAGTTTAACTTTTAGATCACTGCCTTGCCTCACTACTGAGTTTAGTCCTAAACTGAGCAGACAGTGCATGGAGCATTTACTGTGAGGATGGAAAGAACAAAACCACAGGATGTAATGCAGAGACAGCAAAATCCCTTTGTTTTGTAGAACTGACTGCTCAGCAGCATGAAGGGCCAGTAACTGAAATTTGAGAAATCCTAAAGAACTAAATAGTCCTACAATGTGAGGAATAGCTGCAGTGCAGCATTTTTTGCCATGTTCTTGAGAGACCTGCAACATACCAGATAACTCTGCAAGGCCTCTGTAGAGCCCTGCATTGGTTTGTGCCAGGACAGAGTCTTGATTACCAAAACTCAGAAAATTCTCTCCCACTTCTGTGAATTCCTGGATAATTCAAGGTGTTTAACCTGGACTGAGAACCAGATATTTAATGTTTTACTTGAATAATAACTTCTTGTCATCTACTGAAGCTGGCTCAACTCATATGAAATAAGGAACTGACCTTATTAACCATTTTCACTATGACCTGAATATGTGCAGGGTGATAAGGGTGAAAGTCCACTGTCTGATCTTCTCTGACCTCCTCCTGTAGCACCTCCCCTCTTAGCAGAGTGCCTACGACTGTCCTAAGTGTTTCGGATGATTTTTCCAACTCATATCAGTATTTCAGTCTTCTCCAGCAAAAAAAGGCTCCCAAGGTGTGCCAGACAAACTTCTTTACAGGTGTTTTTTAAAATAAAAATTCAGCTGACCTGGCACAGCAGCAGATCCCAAGTCTGCTGTGTGCTGGCCTCCACGTGAGCAGCAACTGCATGACATGGGGAGGACTGTTTGATGGCAGATAATACCTGACCACATTGTTGGAGATCTTTACTCCTTTAATCACCTCTGGAGCAGCAGATAAACACTTTCCCAACAGCAGTTACAGTGAGTCAACAGCACCTTGCTGCCCTACAGAGTGCAGTCCACTGCTCCTCTCCAACAGCAGCACCAGTGGTGCCCAAACCTGCACTTGCATCTGCCAGTGGTGGGGCAAGGAAAGATAAGGGTAAAGCATAAAATAAAGCCCATTGGTGACACCTAATGTGCTGTGGGTAGGTGAGTGGGTTAGGTCGGGGGCAGAGGGCAAAGGTTGGGCTCTGGCTGAGGTGTTGCTCTGCCAGGAGGGTGTCTGAGGCAGTGCATGGGTTTGTAGGGGCAGGACGTGCAGCAGGAGGGTGTCAGTACACAGATCTGTGTATGGGAAGGAAAGCACTAGCAGGAAATAGGCAGGCAGGAAGTGCAACATTGTTTGCAGGGTTTTTTAATGGTTAAACAATTTTTATGGTTAAACCATTTTTATGGCTTCAAAAAAGGTATTCTGGTAATATTTACCAGTGCTAACAAACAAAATTTGAGATTTCCTTGCCGACTTCAGTGTTGATTTGCAAATTACCTGCAGTTGAAATCTCAGCGTACTTTTCATAATGCAGGCTATGTAGCTGCAGACATGGGGACTGTAAGTTAATCAGCTGGAGAGATTTACCAACGAAACACACGGCAAATAGCAGGGTGAGGTGTAATAATAGCTCCTTGCTAAGCTCAGAAATTGTGTCTGGGCTCCCTCTAGTGAGATGTGTTGGTTTTCTACGCTCAGAGATAGCTACCGGTCACCATATATCTATTGATTGAAAAGTTAAATTCAAACACAAATGCTTTCAAAACAAATAAACAGGCAAAAGATCTTTGTACCTGTACGGTAGCAGTTCACAACACTTCTGGTTTACAAAGTTAAGTTCTTCTTTTCAGAAGTTTCTAGAAAAGCTCAAAAGACCAAATGCAGTTTTAATGGTGATAGAGACAGATTGGAATGAAACTGTTTCCAAACCACTCACAAAACAAAATGAGCAGGGTTGTATAAATTCCCAATGCAGGTAAGATAAATATTTTCTAAAACATGGAAGGGAGTGTGGTAGAGGGTTTTGCCACAATGAATGCAAAACAGCTGTCAGGAATAAGGTTGGCATATAAATCAGTTCACTTGATAGCTTATCAAATAAGCAAATGAGTGCATCACTAACTTTTGTAAAATTCATACTGCTCAATTTTCTACATGACATATGAAATCCAAGACATGGCCACTGTAAACCTAGAGAGGAAATTCTGCAATTCATTAAATCCCCCCAGGATTTGGCATCCTCCCACAATAACATCCCATTTGCAAAGTTTGGAAAATATTTGAATTTCTTCAAATTTTACAGTAATTAAAAAAAAACAAAAAAAACCAGCCAAAACAAACAACAACAAAAATAAAATAGAGAAAAATTCTCATGGAATATGCATCTTGAGACATGTTTGTTTTTCCTAATGTCATCTCTCTACCTACCAGTTTAATTATTTCCTCCTGGAATGAGGAATGGGAGAGACCTTTTTGTATGCAATGAGCTTAAGCTACAGAGGAATATGGAACCCCTTGTCTTGGTTATACCCTCTTGTCTAAGGACTACTGGCTGCTCCAGCAAACTGTGGGCACCTGCAATACTGTTTCCAGCTGCTGATAATCTCTGTCTTATCATTTTTGCTGTGCTCATGAGACTGCATTTTACTGCATCATTCAGCCACAACCACAGATTAGCTTCTGTTAAATATATTCTTTCTTTTTCAAGGTTCCTGTTTCACAAAAAAAAAAAAAAAAAAAATTTTCCTAGATATGTGCCACTAACAACCTTTTACAGTCCTACTCTCTTCTGGGTGTAGCAGAGAAGTAGTTCCCTCATAGTTCCTGCCTTCACCCTGCCCTGCCTCACTGAGAGCTCATTTCTGCAGTTCTCAAATCCAGATACACATTTAGGAGTGGGCAAGAGAGCAGCCATGAAGTTAATCAGAGGAGAATGAGAAGTGTTATCCCACCAGGAGGAGTGAAAGCTATGAAGTTAATTTGCCCAAGTGAGGAGGTGGATGAAGAAGTGGAGCTTTGCATTTGGTGTTACCAGGCATTTCCCTGCCCACCACATCAGACTCACTAACAGGAATTTTGTTTGCTTTTTTGCAAAAGATGTCAGAAGAAAGGGAAACACCTAAATGCTGTGGTAGTAGAAACCACTGCACTGTCTCCACCCAGCTCCCAGGCTAGTTCACCATTTAATCACACACTAAACATTGAAATGGAATTTTTCAAAGAAATTGCTCTTCCCTGTCCTACAAATCCAGTGGCAATTGGGGCTTCCCAAGAGAGTAACAGCCCCATTGACAGCTGTGCTCCATCACCAGCTCTACCTGCTGCCTAATTCCAAAATGCAAAATTTCCTAGGTTTAGTTTAAGCTGAAATGACTAATGCTGAATGCACAGTATACACAACAAAATATATAGCATGTGGAATGAAAGTCATTTGGAGCACCGTGATCAGCTTTCCTATTAGAGGAAGAATAAAATGCTGAAACCATCTGGCCTGTGGCTATGAGAACACCAAAGAGACATAAAACCGAGTTAATGGCAGCATGCCAAGGTCTTGTTAAAAAACAGCACATCACTAAAACAAAGCAAGTGCTGATATAGCACCAGCAACTGCTCATTAATGGGCCTGGAGACAGAGTGCTCTTATATTTCATTATGTGCTTAACAGCCATCCCTGCCTCTGCAGAAAGAAGGTAATTTCTAATGAACACTTTCTCATGTCCTGTAATGATTCTATACTATTCTATATATGGTAAATACTAAGAGCCCTTGGTTATCCTGCTTACTCTGTTGGGCTTTTTTTTTCACACAACACCCTAGAATTTTATTTTATTTTTTAAATTACTAATCTTTAGTAGATGCATCAGATGCAGCAGAAACTGAAACGAGGACATTTTAGCTTAAAAATAACTACAGGCCATGGATACTAGAAGGAGGGATAGGGAAAACCCAGAGGAGGGCTAACTATGTGAAAGGTTCTGTTTTTGAAGCCGCAGCCTGCGAAGTGCTTGCTGCACAGAGGTCGACATTTGTTTTGAAATAAAAATCTGGATGCTTGTTTGGGTTTGAGGTTTCTGCTTATCAGCATGCCCAGAGACTGTGAGTAATTTTCTTGTTGTGGGAATTCTCAATAATCTCTTCTCTTGAACATCAGGCCGCACACTCCTTGTTTTCTCTCTTGCAGGGACTGTGGACAAGAGTGAAGGGATGAAAGTTAAAATAATAATTTCTGCCAAAAGTAAGACTGGGGATGTACACACAACTAGCCTAACAAGGGGCACTGTTGTATCTGGCCTTTTGAACAAGATTGTCTCTAGATTTCCCTCTGTCTTTCCTTCTTTCCAGTTTTTGGATGCCATTAAGCTGTGCCCAGAGCTCGCTCCTTCTGTCTCCATCCTCCACTTGTGTTCTCTTCTAATTTAGGTCCTCTTTGCATCTGAAAGTGGCAAATATGCAGACAGAACACACACCACCTGCCCTCACACTTACCTGCATTTTACTGACAGACAAGAAGGGAAAGGACATCTCATCAGTTTGATGAGGCAACATGTTACTAACAATTATTTTGATTCTGCCCAGATGTCTTTCAAAAACTGGAAGAGCAGTTTCTTGTGTGTAAGTAACTAAGAAGTCCTACTTTGTGCATGGCATCTGTCGTCCTCAGATCCTCCACTTGGAAGATCTTTCAAGGACTTTGGGATTAGAGTTGGTTGCAAAACTTCTTAATAACCTCTTAATTTTTGCAGTATCTGTTTCGCTGGATAGGAGATTGATTTAACATCTGCCTATGGATATAAACAAGTGTTATCTGTGTGCACTGTGATGGACAATAGATATTGACCCTGAAAGACTTGAATACAGTCTAGTGAAATCAAAGCTTTTTACATTTAAGTTAGTTTCTAAGGCTTCAATTTCCTTCAAATATTTGTTTCTCTATAGCCACCAGGGACAAAAGTTTTAAGTTAAAAAATTCAGGTTCTAGTAAGAATACACACTAATTAGCTGTGACTACAAAAACAATGTTGGACCTGGGACAAAACACAAAGGATGGAAAACACAACACACAGAGAAAACCTTTACCTCTGATTATCAATCTCCTAGAAACAACTGGTTGCATAAAATGTCTGATATCTCCATTAACATATTGTGTAACATTCAGCATCAGGTGAGGATTCTAGACTGCAAAGAGGATATCCCTGAACAAACCTTACAAATAAGACCCATGAGGAGTTTCTGTCTCATTCAAATCCAAGAACTGTGGCTGTAATGTTTTCAGCTTTATTCCCTCCCATTCCCCTGGGCCCTTTTGCTTTCCCCCAGGCTGAGCTAGCGTCACTATTAAGTGCAGCTGCATCTCTCCCTCCTCACCCACATAGTTCCCTATGGCAGCTGGGAACAGAAGGGCAAAGGACTCTGGTAGGTATGGAGAGCACAAAGGTCTCCATGGACTGTTTCTACATCCATACTTAGAAGGGAAAACAGCAGAAACATTAATAGTGCACATGTTATTACAGACTTCAGCTTTAATCACGGAGCAGCTCCAGGAATGTTGTTCTGCGGATCCTGCCACCCTAAAAATCTCCTGGAGGCACTTTGGGAATTTATCCAAGATTCCACCAAACTCCTGGCCAAGGAGCAATACCTTGGATCTGCATCCAAATCTAAAGCATAGTAAAAAAAAAAAAAAAAAAAAAAAAAAAAAAAAAAGATAAAAATAAGCTGAACTTACCTTAAGTCAACTGGAAGTCATAATCACTAACAACTGCATTTTCCTTACAGACACCAGAGATTTATGTTGACTTACGTGTCCAGGAAATGAGTCATTCATTGATGGAACTGGGACAAATTCCCATTCTAGGTGGAACCAAAAAAAGTCATAGCCATCACCCTCACAGCTGCAACCTCTTCTCCAAGGTCAATTTGATCCAGCTCCTCCCCAAAACCTGTTAGAAGTGGGAAAAATTGCCAAAGAGCTTTGAGAGAACTGTTTGCTCCTCCCAGGACTACCAAAGTGAGAGCAAGCAAGCAAGAATCAATCACCTAGAGGGGATGGCAAGAATCACTCAGATAACCTGCTTTTTAACCTGCTTTTCTGTCTTCTTCCACTTTTTAACAGGGTCACTCATTCTGCGCAGTGTAGCAGAACCAATTACACAACATAGGTTTCAAAACTCTAATTACTGTGGCTGCTTCTGCCTCGACATTGCTGGAGGGAAACATCTGTGCAACCAAGCTGTGGTGTCCGTGGCAACTACATCGTGTGCCACACTGGTCAAATACTAGTCCGTGACTAAATTTCAGTGTCACCCTTCCTAGCAGTAATTACACCTCACAATTAAAAAGGAATCATCGTCAAGGCTGTGTACAAAGAAACTGTTTTCATATAAAACACAGGACTCAATAAGAAAAATATTGTAATATAAAATAATCAACAGCATATATTTTTTGAAAGTCTCAAAGAATGAAGCTTTTGTGATAATGAATAGTCTAATTTTTCATAACTAGAACTAGGTCAACAACAACTCAAATTACCCAGCCAGCATGAAAAAGATGAATTGCAGGAAAGGAAAAACCTGCCATTAAAATAGATTTCCAACCTCTCTTTTTAACCTGGAAGGAAAAAGCCCAGTAATTTCAAGATGGTGGTATCATGAAAAGGAATTAGGCAGTGTCATGCTGCTTTCCCCCTTATGAAGTGCAGTGTTACAAGAACCAAAGAGAAGAAATTTATACCAGGGTAGTAAAATACAGAAACAACAGAAAAGTGGTAGCAGCCGGTTGTGGGGTTCTTTCAGTATATAATTTATTGAAAAAATATGAGATCAACAGCTTGAAATTAAATCATGGTGTCAAATCATAAAAATGAGATATTTTTCTCTTCTTTAGCATTAAAACAAAAAAATTCAAGAGTGTCTCAAAGCATTTTCCTAGTTTTAGGTGTGTATCAAATGTATGTGAAATCAAATTCCTCTGTGGGGCTCACTGCAGTGGTGAGAGGAAAATTGAGTGCTCTTGCACCACAGCCATGGTATGGCAGAGTATGGGACAATGTGCTGCTGGAGCCTGGAGAGCTGGGCTGCTCTTGCACTGCTGTTCTCTCTGGGTCAGTACCACATTCTGCAACAAGGCAGAGCAAGGCCTATGCCAGAAGTGAAGCAGGATGACACATAATGTGCTTTAAATGCTAATTATGATGGCAATGAAATACTTGTCTCCAAAATTAAAAGGTCAGTGACAAATCTAAGCAAGAATATCTGTGTAACAACGGTTGTGAGCATATAAAAATCTGGCTTTGTTCTAGCTAGAGATGATGTTGCAAGATTATCAAACAGCTTTTTCCATTTTGTGTGATTTTGTTTTGGAAGGAAATAACCTAACATTCAGAAGTGTTCTGATTTTGATTGACCTGAGTATTTTAAAGCAATGCAGCTCTGTTGCTGCTTCTCTAAAGAGCACTGTCTATTAAGATTGTAAAGCCAATGCCTCAAATCCCAGAAGTAAGACTGCTTGATCTTTGTGATTTGGGCTTTTGGTACCTATGTGTTATGATGTTGTCTTTAATTACATTAGCATATCCTGTTGTTTCAAGGATTCCTGTTCATTTAGTCACTGGGAAGCTGTTCAGTATTCTTTTTGCCTTCCTTACTCAGTGAGTGGTTTCGGGTCTTAGTTAAAATGCCTCCTCCACATCAGGTTCTGCTTATGGAACTATTCACTTGAAGTGATGGATTAGAACTAATTTAACTACAGTGTTTGAAGGTTTTCTTGTAAATATTGAGGTATTTAAATATTGAGGCCTTAAAAAGAGAGAAGACTCGATTTCTGCCAACAATTTTGTATAATTTGAGAGAGGGCTGCTCAACAATGCACATTAAACTGGTGCAAGCCAGTACAGAGCCAAGTACAGAGACCATGCATGGGTCACAGGCTGGTTTGAAGCCAATTTGAAATTCAAAGGTAGTTACAATTGAAATTTGCTGTACACCTAAATGAAATTGTTCTTCCAAAGGAGGAAAAAACTCAGAAGGAAGAAAATAACTTATGATAATATGCATTGCTGGTGACATGTCCAGCGTAGTCTATCAGTAATTTACTTTAAGAAACCAGTGCTCCTGGAACAGGAACAGAAGCAGCACTAGCAGCAGGAATCTGAATTTTTCTTGGAGAATGAGATATTTCAGGTCAAAAGACAATGAGAAACAAGAAATAGCCTGAAGAAAGGACAATACAGTTATATCCCTCGCTCCTCTGTCTCTCTCCAATTTGAATAGATTGGCAGCAATGAGTATTTCATCACAAGGAAAATCCCATTCATACGACCTATTTTCATCTAATTACATGACCTACCCTTTCCCTTCCCCTCCTAAAGGGTTTTTAACAATTACTCAAACATGCCCTGGAAATCATGAGGTGCTGAAAAGCAGCATCTCGGTGAGATGTGCTGAGATAAGTACCTCAGCTCACAAAGATCTAACAACATATTTTAATAGGGGCTGATAGGATCATTCATCTGTCCTTTAATGGCCTTCCTGTGTGACATAGGGATAGACAGCATTAAATGATGTCTCTGTATTTAATACTCCCAGCATCAACTGAAAAGAATAGGATATGCATGGGTCTGAAAAACGGGTCCACAGAAATGTAACAATGCACCAAAAAATGGGTGCTACCTGCTGTGACCATAATCTTTTTCTATTTCAGTAAGAGATTATGATATCATCACTCTTCTCTGCCACCACCTGGGTACATATTTGGAAGAAAATGGGCAAAACCTCTACCTTCTGCACAAAAACCTACAAGAAAGTGACTTACAAAAAGGGAAAAAAAACCCCACAGAATCAACAAGATGCCCGAATTTCTCTGCAGTCAAGGGCAATTTCCACAGCTAATACCTGTGCTTCTGGAGGCAGCTGCACTAGAGAATTTCTAGGTTGTGTTTGAACTGGAAAGTGTAACTTAATTTGGCTCATTTCTTCCTTTATATCAGCCTCCCACATTATTTTTAAGATTTCCAGTGAATAGCTTATGATGGGCAATTTCTCAGTGAACTTGAGAATCTAAATCACTAAATATATCTAAATCACTAAATCCCAACTAATCCTGTCACTACAGTGAGTCACACGTAGCAAAAAGCTTAATTGGTATAAATGTGAAAAGCATGGGAGACAGAGCTCCACATTATCTTTCAAAGCTTTTAGTATTGACACTTTATAAAACCACCTGGTTGTATTTTCCATAGTTTGCTTCTGCCAACACCCCCTCTCCTTTCCCCACGCTTTGCAGAGACCACCAGCAACATTAGGCCCATTAAAATCTTTGCAGGTGGTATAAAGTGGGAAGGACCAACAAGTCTGTGCACTGCAGATACCAGAGACTGAAATCCATCAAGTAACTGGCTTTACCCCTCACTCCCACAGGGAAATGCAGGGAGGCAAAAGCAGTTTTTATTTCTACAGGTATCTTAAAATAGCTGTAAAATCTCACAGTATAGTCATTATGATGCTAAAACAACTCACAAAAACCCCCATAAAACTGAATGCAATTTATTCACCTGATGGCACAGCACAAAAGCTGGCAGAAATATTAAAGTGTATCTCCCTATTTTTCCATACTTCTTTCCTATAGCCCCTCTGAATCAGCTTTCATATTCACAGAAAACTCAAAAAAAGAAAAATAATAACAAGAAGGGTTTTCTTCCCATCTTTTCTCAGATGCAGGGTTCATTGCACTCACTTGTGACAATGCAGGGTAACTATTTCTGTCAAAGCGTGACTAGAAAGTTGCTGATATTGCTTAAAATGTTTTACTTCTGAAATTACCATGACTGCACTCACTCTAAGGATCATTAGAATGAGTACTGCCACAGGGAACTTCAGAGAATTGTCCCTGTTACATAAGCAGTGCACTGAAACACAGGAGAATTAAGTGATGTGCTTAAGACCACATAGGAAATTTGTGGAAGAGCAGACAATTAAACACTCCCAAGTTCCAGGTTTGTGTTCTTATCACTTCATCAACTCTTCCTCCCAACTACTTCAAACTGTGTCACAGCACAGCCTTTTTCAGCTAGTTCCTTCTCTGGCCATATTAAAAAAAAAACCCAAAAATGGAGCCAATTAGTTAATAAGGATTTTGTCCAGAGGCAGGGATGAAGATTTGAGGAAAATAAAATGGAAAAGAATATAAGGACTAGGAAAAAACCGAAACCAAACCAACCAACAAACCAACAAACAAAAAATCCTGGAATGAAAGTAGTTTTCTATTTAACAGTGCAGTTCAGAACAATAGCCAGAAAATAAAATTAAACTTGCCCTGTCTCTGATCCAGTGTGACCTGTTAAACCATATTTAAATTCATTGTGATGACTGTGATGGTAAGTGTTCTGTGATGTAGGTGCCACAGAGCATGGCCTTTTTACCATAAGAAACTTGTTCATATTTAAATGCCACTAAAATCATGAGGAACTCTCAGCAGCACTGCTTCCACTCAAAACCTCTACAAGTCTTTTTAGGGTTTCCACAATGCTTTTGTTCAGGGATCCCAAAGTCTTCAATCCCTCATACTTCATATATCTTCTTAATGACTATCAGCAAGTTTAGTACCACAGGACACACTGTGCAGTCTCTTCTAGGCAAAACAATTTCAGGCTCAGTTCTAAAAGACACTGCTTGAACTCCTGGGAGCAGAACATTTGATTCACAGTTTTAGAGTTTCATTACTGAAACTGCAGGTGTCTTTAAAGATGACTCTTGGCTGTTCTGTTAAGCTTTGAGAGACTTGGTCATCTCTGTGGTGGAAGAAGCAAAAGGAGTAATACTCACCTCCCTGGCTGTTCTCTACTGAGAAATTTTAGCCCTGAAAGATCCCAGCACAAACTGCAACAAAGTGCCAGACTGAGCTGGCAGTGTGGGTGGGCTGTGCAAGGCTTGCTAGGCATTGCAAAATTCAGCAAATTCACTGAAAATACTGTTTCATCATCCTACTGCATGACTTGATAGGGATGGTTCCATTTAATGGGGCTGTTTTATAATACATGAGTCACTTACTGCTAATGGCCATCTACTTTGCCTTTGTAGGTAAATCATGGGTTATTACCCAGTGAATTAACTCAGAAAAGTAATGCCTTATTTATAGAAAAATACAAGAGACAGTATGCACCAATCCCCCCCCTAAAAAAAAAAAAAAAGCATAATTTTCTTTGCCTTCAACCAAGGGAAAGCTTTTAGTACCACAAAAATTGAAATGAAAATAGGGTCATTAAAGTAATTTTTAGGGATGCCAAGAACATTTGAAAAGATTTCCATTTTTCACATTTGCAGACAGTGATGACAACATCCACTCTATGGTCAAAACATTTCTGTGCCTCACAAGAACTTGATTTCTGCCAGGAGGCAGAATCTGGTGATTGCGGCTTCTTTCCACATCGCTTTGTTCCCTCCCTCTTGGCACAGGGATAGGTATTGTGTGAAGCCCAGCGGAGCTGTGAGATTGTGCCTTGATTAGGATTCTCAGCAGGGCCCCTTCTGCTGAGAATTGTTATTTTCCTGGTACTTAACAGAGTATGAGTAGTAAGGGTGAGATGGTGAAACACAAAGTATCTGCAGACAGCCTGAGCCTCCTTTTCTGATGATAGAAATTGCCATTATACTTTGTGTTCCCACAAGTTTGTGGTCTGTTGATACCATTTGTTTTAATACATGTAAATAGCAACCAGCTACCATGGCTATGATGATATCAAGTACTAAAAATACGCTAAAAGGGCATTTGCAGTTTGTCCTGCATACTAAAAAGGAAATTCATCCCTTGAATAAAATTGATTCCTTAAGATCACCACAAAATTTATAAGAATATAAAAATATCTTTAAGGAAAGTCTTCAAAGCTGAGTGAAGTCAAAGAGACTATGAACAAAAGCATACTCATTTATCTTCCCTAATCTGTGTTGTCCTAGTGGGAACTGGAAGCAGACAAAAGAACATAAAATGGATTTATAACCTCTGATCTTGCTCTTCTTCCTCCTGCTACATGACCTTGTACAAACCATTTGCTCCTAAGGAGTCCTACAAAGAATTTAACAATATTTTAATCCTTAGTCCCTTCTTCTCCCTGACATTATTAAACTATTATGAATCTTTTTTTCTGTTTCTGTAAAATATGATGAAAAAAACCCCATCACTGATAGATATTATCAGAAATATTTTTAATTCTTTCCAGTAAAAAATTACCATACTTGATCTAAGGTCTTTGCTACATTATTTCTGCAGCCCTTTTGCCCATAAGATACTTTGTCTTTATCTTTGTGTAACACTGGTAAGTTGTTCCCCATTATTTATCAATTTCTACATAAATCTTCAGATCTTTGAAAAGTCACTAGAAACCTCAGAATATTTTTTGCTTTAGAACTCTTTTCAAACATACTCTTTTTTATTATTTATGGTGGGTCTTTTGAAGCAACCTTGCTGGTTTCTGTGATGGTAGATACTGACATTTTGTCTTGCTGAAATTGACTCTGTGGATGCTTAATGATTCAAATGTTCCACTCCTGTTTTTTTTTTTTTTTCCTGCAAGTCCCTTCCACAGTGCACTGAATTCAGATGGCTCAGGAAAAGTAGTGTGAAAATATTCTTGCTACTCTGATAGCCTCAGAGACTATCTATCAATTTCATTAGGAATTCTGGCAGAAAAGCTGTACAAGCACCACAGCATCACGTGGCAAGATCCATGTTCTCTCTGGCAAAAAGCATTAATTCCTATTTCAGGAAAAGAAACAGAGGAATTGGTTTAATGCTGTATTTCTCTAATAAAAAGATAAAGAAAACTGGTTAATGGTTCCTGGATGAAAGTTAAAAAAAAAGAAAAAAGAAAAAAAGAACCTCTATTTTTAGGTGTAAGGTTTATGTGGAAGGAACATCTCACGTTGCTCAGCTTTCAGTGCAGGTGTGCTTTCATTACTTCTGGGGCAACCACTACCTTTTGAGCAAGGCTGCCAGCTCAGGAGAACAGGATCAATCCTGGCCAGCTTAAGGGGTGCACTGTTGGAAACACAGCACGGGCACTGCTTCCAGGCATTGCAAACAGCAACTGTGGAACCTGCACGTTATGGCAAAAACAGTCAAGTTTTCTCATTGCAGCACTTGGCACATGGCGCTTTCTGAAAAACATTTAGCTCTCACTCTCGAAGTTGTTTTTGGTAACAGCTTTAAAGCTGATCAGTGTATGAAAGCACAATTGTGGGGCTTAAACTCATTTTCAGTGCCAGGCAATGAAATGGGACACGATCATTAACTGGCACTTAACAGAAGTGTTACTGGAAACTTCCCAGCAGCCTAACAAATGAGTGCTCCATCAGGGGCCCAACTTGGCTAAAAGATGACACTTTGCTAGACAGCTCCTTGGCAAAAAGCAGAGGGAGAGACCTGATGGATCTGATGTCATTGAAGATGGATTCAAAGTTGTTTTCAAGAAGAATAGCTTAACAATTTTAGATTAATGCAGGACTTTGGTCTAGTGTTGGACGTATCTTAGAAATCTTGGGTGTGCTTCTGTGCTGTCTCTATATTTTCTATTTTAGCCTATTTGCCATATTAAAAAAAAAAAAAAAATCCTGAGGATTGAAGGATGAACCCAAGTGTATGATTTTGGCTGAAATTCACTGGTACCAATTCAGTAGCAGCTGTCACAGAGCAACTGTAAAACAGCATGCATCTATTCCCCACCATCATTTTCCTCAAGAGATGACCACAATACTTGGACATAAATCAGTAAACCCTAGGCTCAGGTTATGACAACATGAATTATGACGACATTTAATTCAAACTAATACAAATTACAAATGATATAAAGGAGCCTTAAAACACCAAAATCTGTAAAATTAATTTTTAAAAAGAACTTTATAGTTAAATATTTTAGGGTTTTTTGCGTAGCTATTTTAGAGAAAAATACTTCAAATATTTCATTAAGACACGTGGAGGTCAGCAGGCAGTCCTTTAAACAGCAGCTGTTTAAGAGCAGTACAAGAATCAGCATAAGTTCTGCAATCACTGGTATACACTGGTGAGCCAGTGAGAGTTATCAAGAGTTCTTACTCCAAAAGTAGTTGTAATTGCTATTCTGGTTTTGCCTGTGGCCTCATTGCTGATTTCTAAATCTCAGTATTGCATTTCAGAGTGTAAGGTGGAAGAGGAAAGGGATGCATGATCCTTATTTTCATAGAAGAATTTTGGATCCCTGTCAGGAAAGAAGATACTGTGGACAAGAAAGTAAGAATCAGGAGGAGAGTGGTAGAAAATACTGTATAGCCTGGAGAAGAGAGGATTTCTCTGAGGAGGTTACTAAGAAGTGCCCTCGCAGCAGTGAGTCTCGAGAGAATGAGACAAATTGAAAGAGAGCTTATAAGGGGTATAAAGAAAAACCTTTTCACTCTGAGGACAGGCAGGCAGAGGAATATGCCCAGGGAGGCTGTGCAGTCTTCATCTTTGGAGGATTTCAGGACCAGACCAGATAAAGCCCTGAGCATATTGGTCTGATCTCAACTGACCTTGCCTTGAGCAGAAGGTTGGACTAGAGACTTTCTGAGGTCCCTTCCTAACTCAATTCCCTTCTGGTCCTGTGAATGATAGAACATGTGTTATTTCATTCTGGGAAAGAAGTGGTTAAGTAGAAAGTAGACAGAAGGAATAAAAACGGTTGGAAAAGTGTTGCAAAATGTAGCTTTGACATAGTCCTGTGCAGATCAGAGGCTAATATGTTGGATTGGCAACTGTTTGTGTTTTTATTTATTTGAGTTCAGAGAGCAGAATATCTTGTGACCACTATTCGGGTCACTCACCAATTACCAGGAATTCTGAAACTCACCATCTGTCAATTTGCTTTCACAATGATGCAGTAAGACAGCATTTTAGTACTTGAAATCCACCTGTCTGATGGCACCAGGCTCTGTGAGGAAGCTGGGTTTTTGTTTAACTGTTGAAACAAAGACAAATCACCCAGGAAAACTACACTGAAAACCAGACCAAACCTTACACATTTTATCCTTGCTTTCCATTCTGTTTTGGGCTTGATCATGAAATTCTTATTGGAGGTACTGTCCATTTACTTGAATTTCACAGAAAATATCAGTCTTTCCAGACAATTTGAAATCACAGTATCCAAAAAGGTTGATGTATTTTCTTTGGGACAGTTTTTATTTATTTATTTTTTTTTGCTACAGTATGTAAATTACAAGCTTGGGTGACTTTCAAAGACAGTTATTTATTCCTTTTGCTAAAGGAAGCTTAAGATAAATTTGTTACAAATAACTTTGATTCCTTTCAGACGTTCTTGGTTTCACATTACAGTACAAAGTAGGCAAACACTTCCCCTTAGGAGGGTAAAATCCCTTTAGGTCATTGAGTGGAACAGTACCCAATCACACAAGAATCTGGATTCCAATGTACTCTGTTTACTTGATAGTTCAAACTTGCCCTTTACTACCAAGAACCCTAAACAAGAGTTTCCCTTTTTGTTACAATACTTCCTACTGCTTGTCACCAGGGCTACTATGACTTTTCCAGATATGAAAGCAAAGATAATGGAAAAAAAAATTACAACACAGCCTGTGTCTAGATCACAAACTTCTGCTGGCATGTCTGGGCTGTGGAATATCTGCCTCCTTATGCTGTCTTGAGAAGAAGCTTGTATAGTGTGGCTACACTACAGCACAGTGCCTTTCTTGGTCTAGTCTAGGCTGTTTGGGGTGAGGATGTTAATTACGTGGTCAGATTTTGTGCTAGCGTAATGCTGAATCTACATAAAAAACTGTGTTGTGTTCTTTATCACAAGAATTTCTGTGAAATAACTATGCTCAAAGAATAAACAGGAAGGTGGGGGTTTCTAGCAGAGTGTTGCAGGTGATTAAGTGGCACAACTTCTCTGAAGGTACACTAGGAGCCTGAAATCCAGTCATATTTTATGAAAAGTTTTTTAAACTACTGTCAAGTAGGGAACCATTTCCTGAATTTTCCTACCAATTACAAACGTTTTCAGCTCAGCACAGCATGGTCCCTCTATTGCCAAGCAAAACAGCCATAAAGACAGTGGCAAGGAAGGAAACAGAATAAATAAAAAGTTATACACAAAAGGCTTTAAAATGCACCAAGTGTGTGTGTGAAGGGGAAGCCTTTTTCCACTGTTTTCTTCCTCCTGAAACAATCTTAGCTGTTGCTTGGTATTATTTTACCTCAAACACTCAGACAACTAGTAACTGTTTAAATCCACTAATTCTTTCTGCTTTGATTTACCTGTCTGTAAGATCCTAACCCCTCAGGTCACCCAGCTGGGAGCAATGTCACCAGTATTTCAAAGAGAGCAGAACACACAGGAAGGCCAACATCAGGCTTACCTGCACACTCTTTTGGAGTTGCAATGCAAAGCAAATTTTGTTCTGTTGGTAGCTGCAAGTTTGATAATGTACTACAGACCAACCATTTGCACTGACAGAATTGTCATGGGAAGTAAGAATTTGCTTGTCATAAAGGAATGCCAACAGAAATTGGATCCAGATTTGAATCCTTGGTTGCAACTGAGGAGTGAGCAGCTCAGATCGGGAGCTGGACACCCTGTGCACATGTGCCCCTTCTGCTCCCTCAAATCCTGAGAGACTTTGCAGGGGTGGTACCCTGGCATAGCTTGGGAAGGCTGAAGAGATGCTCCAAGTCACAAGTGTAGGGTATCTGAGTTACACAGGATGTCTAGCTGCTCACTTCTCAGTGGGTACATGCTGGTGAAGTGCTGCCCAACCTCCTCATGGTCTTGTAGGCAGTTCTGCTGATACTCGTGAGTCTTTGCACCAGGAATATAGCACAAAGAGAACATACCAGGATTTGGACTACTGATTTGAAACTGAAATACTAATTAAAAATTGCTTTGACTTTAAATATCTTTATAGTTTTAAATAAAATAATTGTTTAAAATAGTTTTAATTAAATGAACCTATAAGTTGTGGATCTTTGATATCCATGTCTGATATACTTTTGAATAAATAGATCTATAAATACCTCTTGTTCTTTTTGGTGATGAAGTGCACAAAAATTTTAATTTTTTTTTTTTAAGCTAAAATGAACGGTAGTCTCTTTAGGAATAAACTTAATATCCAGAAACACTCAATGCGAAGTTACAGAAACCCAAAATATATTCTAACTACATAATCACTATAAATACATACTTTAACTGAAAGCATGCTTTTTAATTACTCTGTAAGTAAATTGCCAAAAAAGAAAATTAAGTTTCTCTTTAAAAGAAAATCTAAATAAATAAACAAACCCAGAATTCAAATAATAAACTGAACCAGCCAGTAACACTTTAAAATACAAAAGTGTCTTTCCCTTTCTCCTTTAGAGTAGCCCAGCATTATGATACTCTTGAGGACAACAAACAAACATCTGCCAAACTACTATTCTCAAGTTTCATTCTAAACGCAAAAGTTTTCATTAATTTGGGCATGTGAAATTTGCTAGTTTAGTATAAAGCTGCACATGAGGCTCCCTAGGGTATAAATAAACTAAGCCTCCACAGTGAAAACCAGAAGAGAAATTATACATGCAGTTTATTCTAGAAAAAACATGATTTTAACTTTCACTTTAAAAACCCGTTAAGTGTAACAGTGCATTAGGAACAATCAAGCTCACTAGAGGGACAATTTGCTTGCAAATGTCAGAAAGCATGATCTTTAATGTTGTAATTCTGAGCAGTATCTCAAAGATTTCACTTCATAGCATTTTACAAAATAATATCCTAAACCTGAACACACTGCATCATACAAGGTTACTAAGCAGGAAATCACAGAGTGGAGTGAAGTGGACCCCTCAAAAATGCAGTTTCCTGAGGTGTAAAGGAATTGTTTCACACTCACACCGTCAGCAGGGCTGGACCATTCTGCTCTGTGCAAGAACAGGTGCCACATCTTGACCAGAGCTGGTCCAAAGGGCATCTAAAAGTATCTAATTCTCACCTTCACTGTCCTGTCAGTGTTTCTCTCACCACCACACAGGGAGGGCTGAGCACCAAGTGATAGAAATACCCATTTAAAATGACTCTTTGTACTGATCTAAATTTGTTTGTAAAGCTGATAGAGAAAGAACAAATTTTACAATACAGGTCCCAGAACTGCAGGGCAAGGAAATGCAAATGTGCTTTATCAGCTGAACAAGTGCCACAGGCTGTGGATCTGCAGTGAACCTCTGAACCTCTTCTGCTGGATCAGTCCCACTTTACATAACTTCCACTCATAGACAGAGGCTGCAGCCACACAGTTCTGTGATCCTGGGCACTCATTTGGGATCAATCAGACATGAGCCCTAATTCCAAGAAATATTAATAGACAAAGGCAAGGATCATTATTCCCCATTTGTGGAGGAAAAACTGAGGCACAAAGTGATTACTCCAAGTCAGTGACATAGCTGGAGGAAAACCCAGTTAGCCCACACCTGCTATCAGGTGCTTTAAAATAGGCCAAAGCCACTTGATTATTTAATATGAATAATTTACTAAACATCTTTTGTTTCTGTGTTTAGTGAGACCAGTGATTTCTTTCTTAACCTTCCATTTCTAAAACAACCCACATGATACTGAGAGTAAAGGTCCAGGAAATTTAGTGAAATCTGCCAGCAGATTTATCCCATTCATGATATTCACTGCAAGCTATAAGATACAGGGTCAGCCTGGTAATCACCAAATGAGGGCTCAGTGAATGCCACTGCACTCTTCTCACTCCACCCAAATAATTACATGGCTCACCAGGAGAAATAAAATGGATAAAAACATTAAGACTTAGAAAAAAAAATAACGTTTCCATAAAACAGAGACTTATTGCATGATAGCTGGAGGCAACACCTTTGCACAAACAGCTGTAAATTAAAGCTGTCCTTTTACTAAGCTTCCAGAGATTGCTTACACAATGTGTGGCAATGGGAGAAAATATAGAAGACAGTTAATTTTCTTCCTTCTTCTTCTTTGCTTGCTCAAGTGGATGAAAAGCTACTTGCCTACTCTCAAAAGGATGAAGATAATAACTTTTTATGCTCCCATACCACGCTGCTACAGTTGTGAACAGATGTGAACACTTTGCCACCTGATTGCTAAACTAAAATTTTCTTGATTTCTAAGTAAATGTGAAAGTGTATCATCAAACACACATCAACTGCAGGTGGCAAGTGTTAGAGAACTTGAAATCTCAATTTTGTTCTGCTCTCTCCAGTAACCACTGGTGAGCTCCCAACGTGCTGTGTCCATTCCTTTCAGCTATGAGAAGGCCATCCAGTGTTTAAGTTCTTCCACACGCTGCAGTATCTGTGTATAATACAAATCCATGTTGGCTGCAAATTCAGTACACACAGGGGATTCCATGTCACCAAAGGTGCAGTACAGTGCAGTTCCTCCAATGCTAAGGAAAACAGTTGCTATGCACAGCAGGATCAGCAAAATACAGGAGCCACCAGACACTTCATCTGTAAATAAGAGCAGAAAAGGTGGAAAAAGATGCTGTACAAAGCAATACAAATGCATGTGGAGAAAACCTGAAATAGGTTTTTATCATGAATAGGTCAGGAGGTAAACAGAGTTAATAATGCTCACCATGTCCAAGTGACCACAATACATATGAGTAATTTTATGTTTCTCAGTCTTTTCAGAAACCTAAATAATTCCATTGCTTAATTTCTGCAGTTTGTGCACCTCTCCTTGCTGAGATCACTTGTGAAGTCATTCCATGCTGAAGCAAAACACACTTACCTGTGAGAATGCCCCACAACCAAAGCTGTCCTTCATGCAACAGTTGAAATGAAACAAAGGCTTTGAAACAAAACCAAATTTGTGCTTCATTTGTAATGACACTGACTGCACTACAATGAACTGCTTGTGATTACTCTCACATTCTGACTACGGACACAAAACCTTCAGTGTAGGCTAATGTGAGGGGTTATTTTACATCTCAGTTATTCTCTGCTAATTCTTTGCATGCTTGTTTATTCCAGAGTAGGAGCAATGCAGAGGTTGCAGAGGTGCTGCTACATCCTCACCACCTCACTTGTCCTTGCCAATCTGTATGCCTGAACATCTGTATCTTCTGTCAGACTGACATGGCTCTAAGAAAATTTCTGTACTCCCTTCACTCTACACCAGAGAAAAGACATGGGGTAAAAAAACATTCAAGTGATTTTTTTTGGTGTGTCTTTGAAATCAAACTTAAAGTAATAACAATAATAATACAAAACAACTTCCCTTTTGAATCACTAAATCCTTAGGGAAAAATAATAGAAAAAATCTAACTGGGATTTTAAATAAAACATAAATACTTTTAAAATAATTTCAAGAAAAAGATGGGATAGGGTCTCTTGTTAGTATGTTTGAGACATGCTAATACGCTTTTAAGAATTAATTTATACCATTTAGTGGCTGGCATACACAGTAGATAGCACTTTCTATATCATTAGCAATCAAAAGTATTTTTCTTAATATCTCTTCAATTTGAATAATAGAGATCCTAAACTCAAAAAAAAAAAAAAAAAGCATAACAGAATAACATACTGTGTTTCTCATGAGGCTATTTACCCCATAAAAAATACTGAAAAAGGTGTAAAGCCAATATGTATGAATTATAAAGCAAATATATATGAATTATAAAGCAAGGTTAAAATCTGACACCCTCCAATCCCATGGTCTACTGGAAAGAGTTGGAAATGTACCCAATGGACAAAGCACAACAAACTTGTTTCTTTTGCATCCCTCTACCTGCATAGTAAATGGATTTAGGGAGAAAGCCTACACCTCCCACCTCTAAGCAATGAACATTAATGAAAGGACTTCAGTTATCTGTCACCTGTAAATCATTTGGCCAGAGATAAAAAGCAGTGAGTTCATTCTCAACCAAGCTTTACAACAGAAGTGTGCTCATTGTATCCTTCTGTAGTCTTGTTACCCAGGCCTGGTATGGATTAACAATCTTTGATCAATCACTTTTACTCACTAATTTTTAAAAACCAAGAGAGTATATTCAATAAATGCCTGCTTTGCTGTTGTGAACAAAAAGATTGACAATATTTGCACCCCAAGAGCAAAACCCATGAATTAACAGCTTTAGACTACCTTGATCCAATGTGTCTTCCATTTCTTGGAATCTCACTCTTCTCTTTGTTTGCCTTTGATGTACTTGAGCAATTGTTCTTCCATCCCTGTCATCTCTCTTCTTTAGTATAGACACCAATCCTTCCACTGGGGTAATCTATCAGGAAAGTCAGTGAGTGGCACAAGAGATGTTAAATAGAGCTCATGTTTCCATTTCTCACAATGACTCAGGGAGGAAACAAGTTAAACAGTTAATAAATAGTTTCCAGCCTACTTTTCTTAAATATTGCAGCAGTTGTGAAACCTCCTTCTTGAAGACATCAAGTCCTGAACAGACAGGACAGCTGCAGTATCATTCTGCTGCTTACTGACACTGCTTGCCCTTAATTGGTATAAAAGTTAAATACACACATGTTTTCTGCTTGGACTGTACTTTGTGTTCCTTTGTAAGCTCACATGGGCAGGGGCAGTGGTGAGGCGGATTTGTGTCAAAATCACTATCATCAGAGGGCAATAAGAAGTCAATGACACACTGCTGCTGCCTCTCCAAAGATATAATCCTGCAGAGACCATCAACTACTTATTGTGAGATTAATTTTCCAGCACTGCAATTGGTTCCCCAGGGGGGACAAGCAGCTACAGCAGGGCTACAAAACCAAAGAGAGGGAACACCAGGGAAAAAGAAAGCTTCAGTGCTCTGGATAGATTCCAGCTCCACATTGTAATAAGCTCTCTGGATACAGCAGCAGCTCCAAAATCCTTCCCTACAGGCTGGTCACCCAAACAGTTTGCACAAACAGCAATACAGTCAGCAAGTCAATAAACCACAGCTTCTCTTTTCTTTGCTATAGCAGCTGGATTAGTTGCAAGAATATATGCTAAGCCATACTGGGGCTGGCTGAGCAGTCATCCTAGTTATTAATGAAATGGAAGTAGGTGAAGTATCAGGAGAAAAATGCTTTTCTAAGCAAGTAGTTCCCCGTGTGCTGGAAATAAACAGAACTTAAAGTAGAAAGCATGCTTAGGATTGCCCTTATTTATGCCTTGTGAGCGTCCTTGCCTCAAAAAAAGTCGTAATTATTTCTTCCTAGATCTTAGTAGGACTTAGAAACTTAATTCTGTAGATCAGCAATAACATTTGTTAAATTGAAAAGTAATATGTCTACATGTGTGCTACAGATAAAACATACCACATTTACAACTGAATTTGCAATGAATCTATTAGATAACACCAAAGGGCCTCTAATTTTCACAAAAACTCAAACCCCCCAGTTTTTCCAAGTAACACTTTCCAAGTAACTGACTGCTTAAGCTTATCTATAACATAAGTTAGAAGACCACCCATAAAAACTTGCTTGCATTGCATTTCCATGAGCTGTAGAGAAACAGAAAACAAACAACCTCATAACTTATGTCCTTAAGCTCACCTCATGCTAGGAGGTTATATAATGCATTGATGTTCACTGTAGTCAGAAATGGTGCACTGCACACAGCGAGACACAGGGCACAATCCAATAGGCACTGGAGCAGCTTTGGCCTTTGCAACATTTAACTGATAAATGTGGCAATTACACTTGCAGGTCTCTGGTCTGGCAGCGTTTTATAGCCCTCAAATGCACAAATAACGTTAGCCAGAACAACTCAGAGCTGGGCACTGTGGGTGCATGCCTACAGTCTAATAACTTCTCCAAAATCACAACTGAGAGGATAAAATTGATCTCTACCACACTTTTGATATCACTTTCCCTTTTGTTTATCTGCTCCAGAGCTTGAATGGATTATTTAAGGAAACAATATAAGGAAGTACTTGGAAAGTAGTGAACGTGTGGAGGCAGAGGAAATAAATTGTTTAAGTCAACATACAGAGGACCAGTAGACTGCAAGTGTCTCATCACAACAAGTGAGTGCACTGAGGTGCAGGTTCTACTGGTAATGTTAAATTAGCCTTGCAAAACTGCCACAAATATTTAACAGGCCAGCAGAAAAATCAACACTTATGTTTCCTTGTTGTGACAAGTAAGGGGGATTATGTAGGAGTGCTTTAATTTGACTTATTTATTTGGAAGGGTGGAGATGAAATGATATCCTTTAGTAGATTATTTTAAGCTTCTGCTTACAGCATTGCTTTCATAAAGAGGATCAATGGCTCCTCCCACACCACCCACACAGCAGGCTGGCTGTTGCCTGGCATGATTATTCCCAAGTGGCTTGGACTGCACAAGGTGTGAATGTCACCCAGAGATGACAGGGCATTTCCACCAGTCTGCCCTAAGATTAGAAATGGTGGTCCATCCTGCAAGTCATCATTGCAACCCAAGGCACTTCATTTTGTCTGTTGGCTCTTGGTGGTTTCTGAATGACTGTGTCACAAATTTGCATCTTCTCCAAGCTTAAAACCAGAGGGCTTTCCTTGACAGGATTATGTGGAAATGTGTTTCAGTAATTACAGTTACATAAAAAGCTTTCTGGAGGAAAGTCTACAATGAGGTTTATTTACTTTCCCTGTCAGCCTACATGGCTACATTTCAGGTTTTACTTTAAATGTATAAAGAACTAATTTGACACAGCACAGGTTTTTCTATTCTGAACATCTTCTTTTACTTAAAAAGGAGGAGCAAATGCTTTTGATTTTGCAATAAAAATCAGTGTGGCTAGTGTTACTTCCCAGTCCCAACAAAAGCCATAAACTGCATTTTGAAAAATGGCCTCTTTACATGATATGTAATTCATGCCTAGAATAGAATCATAGAATATGTTGAGTTGGAAGAGACCCACAAGGATCATCAAGCCCAACTCTTAGTCCTGCACAGGACACCCCAAGAGTCACACCATGTGCCTCAGAGCATTGTCCAAATGCCTCTTGAGCTCTGTCAGGCTGGTGCTGTGAGCACTTCCCTGGGGAGCCTCTTCAGTGCCCAGCCACCCTCTGGGTGAGGAACCTTTTCTAATATCCACCCTAAACCTCTCCTGACTCAGCTCTATGGCATGACTGTACTTCATCTACCTTTGAATTTTACAAGTTATGCACTTAAGGTTTTTGTCTTTGCAATACACAAAGTGATTATATTAGATCCATCTCCCACTACTTAAACATCCAAGGAGAAGGACTTAGCTGCCACACAAGATGAAGTTTTACATCCCACTCTTTAGGAGGCAGGAGGAATTAAAAAAGGCAGAATATATTATTTAAATTGAAAGTTAACGAGGGAACTGTGGTTCATATAGTTGACCACAAGTCAAGCAGAGGCAGAAAAATGCAGGCTTGCACCAGACTGCCCTGCAAACAGCTCTTAGATGAAAGAGCTGCCTAAAGGACCCTATTGAAACATCTGATATTCTCTTATTTCTAAGCTGGATAATTAACAAAAGATGGTCTTGGAGCACCTGTCTAACTGAGCTTACTCAGCTCTGATGGCCTTCACAAAATCTTTCTACTGGAGCTTTTAGAGGCACTGTACAGGAACTGAAAGTGGCATGCAGGTGTGTGGTGGCATTTTCATCAACAGTCAAAAAGGCTGATGAAATGTTGATGAAACAGCAATGACTGTTGGTTCATGGAAACTCTGTTAAATAAAGCTTTTGTCTTTTCCCCATCATTAATAGAAAGTGAATCTGCTTCAATCAAAAGTTTCATACTTTCCAGACACATTTTAATAACCAAGTTGCAAAATTAGAAGAAATAAACTCTTAATTAAATTACCTGTCTCTTCTCGGTTTAAAACAGCATTTGGTAATAAAATATCAAAAAGTTTCTTACATTGTGCTAATTTTCAACAAGTACATTGTATGTATGTCATATTTATAAACATACCAGACAAAACTATGAAAATAAGGCCTTGTAATTCAAGTTCTTAGAGAAAACATACTGAACTTGACAATTAGTTCAATTAGTTGTGGCATATAGACATAAATAAAAACCCCAAAATGGAGGCACTACAAACTGGGAACTAGGAACAAAAGTCATTGTATGAAGTAGTTTGGTCTGAATGCAGAAAACTACTCAAGAAGGTTGATGTATTCTTCTGTGGGCTGTATTCCTTATTCAGAGACCTGGCAGAGGACTGTAGTTTTATAACAAGCAATACCCAATTTTTTAAAAGCAGTAATCCACAAAATGACAAAACCAAAGACTACCCTGTGTTACAATAAAAGCAGAAGACAAACCTTTTTGCTAATAAAATACATTAGCTAGTGAGTAATTTGAATCTGAAAAAGAGCTAACTTAGCAGATTTGGTATTCATACCCCAGCTACAGATGGTAACTATTTTTCCTGCTGAAACACTTGCCATGCAAGTACCTGAGCTCCTTTATACAGCAACAAATACATCAAACAATGTGTAAACACTTCACATGTAAGTGTTGTTCTTACAAACTCAAACCTATGGGACCCAAGCCATACAAAAGAACAGAGGATCCAAAACATTGCCTCCAAACCTAGTGGAGATTTCATTTCTTGGTATACAAACTGCCATCCAAAAGCTTTATGTTTTGGTAGATAGTCTCACTGTCTTTGCTTTCTACAAAGAATTTCCCAATTATAATTTTCTAATAAGGACTTTAAGATTTAACTCACTTCCCTGTCTCTCACATAAAAAGTTTATGCTACCACCTTTTATTTTGTATAGCAAAATGCAACTTTATGGAGGTTACAATTTGTTTCACCACTGGTGTGTCATTTCATTCTCACAGAAATGATAGCAAAGATATTTAAGAAGAGTTATATACTTCTCATATCTGATACTGTTGCAATATCAGCTTCTGACTCTGCCTCAAAGCTCTTTGTTAGCTGTACAAATCTTGTTTCTATAAAATGACTGTGGTTTTCCCATCATTTGCATGTTGTTGGTTTGTACTAGTGAAGAAATACTCAGTATAAAGACCTATACAATATGAAAACAACTATTTCAGTTTTGCAACTATTTAAATCTAGAGTCAGAATTTGGTGAATTTTTCACTCCTGTAATTAGTTAATGTAAACGATAAACTAAAAGCAAGTGACAAAGTACCTAAATTAGAAAACTGCATGAGATGATTCTTGGATCTCAATATGGAGCCAAGCAAAACTTCCTAACTGTAAATACATACACGTATTTACCTTTCCCCATTTTAAAAATCAAAGAACATCAATGAAATTTTATCCTAGCATATACAAAACCTGGGTTATGTCCCCAGGTTATTTCAAAATTATCTTTACTCCCACCTTCCATTCAAATTTGTTTGTGGCAGTTTCATAAACACTTAAAAAAAAAATTTCATGACAAGTTTTATCACTGTCAAATTGATCCTTATTTTCTTTTTTACTGGGTACCTTTCATGTGATTAATTTCATTTCACTAATGTGGCACATGAATGCATTTTCTAGATACCTCATTAATAACCAGTGTATAAAAACACTCTTATCTTCTTAGGTTGCCATAGCCTGAACAATTTCAAAGAGGATAAGAAAGGAAGAAGTGTTACAGCTGGGTACAAAGATCAGTCTGCTCATCAAAACTTCAGTGCAATCTTATCTTAGCATTAAAACAGAATCAACGAACACAAGTTAACAATGCTGCTCTCTCGGGGGTGCCAAACTTTCAAATGAGTCTTCCAAGAAAGCTGTGGGTGCTCACCACTTCTGAAAAACAACCCCTAGGCTACTGATGGGTGGTAAGATTAGCTGGGAAAACATCTTTTAAGTGTATAATGAAACAATACAAGCTGGTGTGCTGTCCTGAACTCACCCTGTAGCCCCTAGAAATCTCAAATATTGCAAAACAACCCCAGATGCTGCATATTACAAATCTGAATTGCTACTGACATTAATCCTTCTTCCCTTCTCCCATTTAAGCCCCCTGCCTCACACAAAACTCGGGCCTCTTGCTAAGAATGCAGCCAAATGATGCCTTATATGGCCAGAGAAAGTACTATGAAAAAACTCAAGGTACTTTTTCTCTGCAGAGACTCAACTCTGCCATCAGAGTACTGGCAGTCCCAGCATCAGGAGAGCAAACTAGAATTGAAATTAGATGCTCTGTAAAGCATCATCATCGGTCCCAGGGACAATCAATATGAGCATAATTTTACTAACAGTATCAATATGCTGCTTCCTATCCCATCCTCTGAAACACAAATGGCACAAACATAGCTACTTAAAAATAGATGCTATTGTATTACTTTAGGCTTTATCTATGTGAAACAGAACAATACTCCTCTGCTAAAATGTGGAACTTTCAGTAGGCTCAAAAGAAATTTAATGCTGAGGGATGATACTTAAATTACTCTTCTGTTATACATGTATACGGGCTGAGCACAGACTGTCAACAAAATGCTCTTTTTTCAAAGCCACCCTCTGAGTGAACACAAGCCAATGGACTTAGCTGAAAATTTGGGATACATGTATTAACATGTATGTGGGTTTTTGCACATGGCTTTGTGCACATGGCTGTCAGTCCTGGTATGTGGCATACTTCCTGAGAGCCCACAAAAGGACAAGAGGCATGATCTTGGAAAGGATGTAAGAAACTGTGAGAAAAACCAGAATGCTCTCTTTTCAGCTCTGGAGATTTTACCAAACATGTAATACCATCAGCATTGATCTCCAGTATTTACTTCCCTGCTTGGCATAGTCCTTGAGCAATTGTGGGGGTTCTTGGTCTCTGTGCATTAGCTTGATCTCTAGAGAAGTACTGTAACTTTATTGCCAAGGGGATAGTCTATTGTTAAAGATCTTAAAAATAGAGATGAACTAAGAAGATACCTTCTCCAAGTTTTCCCCCTCCAGCATCAGAAATAACATCATTTCACAAATACACTCATTTTTTCATTAAAAAAAAAAAAAAGCTTTTAAGGTTCCATGGATGCAAATGCAGCAAAACCAGAAGGCAAATAAAGCAAAGATGTTGTCATTACACTCTCCAAAAATGTCCCAAAGCAATAAATCTTCTCTATTTTCAGAAGAGCAATTTAGCTTATGAAGCACTCACCCCTGTTACAGGCCTATCAGCAGTGCTTAAGGAAGGTGGGCTCAGGGTTAGAAGCTCTTTCTTAGCTTGCCTAAACTTGATAAAATCAGAAGCCCATTCATATACAGAATTTATATATATGTAGTTCTCACCTCTATGGAATAAGCACAAAAAAGCAAACTCTGTTTTATACATAGAAATGAATGATGGTACATCATAAGCATTACGCAGATCTCTGACACAAAATTTGATTTAACAGGAATTGTGAGAACATCTCAAGCCTCCATCCGAATAAAAAAAAAAATTAAACTCCCTCAGGTATCACACTCATATATAAGATCAGTCTTATTTCTGAAACACAGTGTACTGCTAGTCAAGAAGGAGATAGAGAGGCAAAACGAAACTTTCTGAGTAACTCAGAACAATTAAATATGTATAGATTTCAGATTTGAAAAAGTGATACATAAAGGAATATTTAACACATTTTGAAGTTGGCAGTATCTAAAATATTTTAACCGAGATAAACATGAAAGATCTTATAGGATTCACAATATTTACCTCAGTAATCTCTATCCTTCTTGTAAGCTCATCGAGAGAAGAAAAGCTGTCATCTAGTGATAAAGCTTCCAGGGAGTTATAAGGCGCTCGTTCGGGTGAAATATCTGGAACAGCGTCAAAGTCCTCTTGGTTTGCTAAGTCTGCAGATTCTTCAGTGTCTATTATGTTTCCATTCAAAAATCTCAGAAATAAATCTTCTTGTTCATTCCTGACCTTCTCCTCCTGTCCTGCTGCTCTCTGTATTTCCTTGCACACCCGTGAATGGGCAGTTCTCTCATGTTCAGACACTTTATTACACCCAGAGCATTCATCTGCTGCAGTTCTGTCCCATGAAGACTGTTCATCATCATCATTGTCAGGCTGTATCTGTTGCTGCTTTAAATCACTGTTTCCAAGCTGGCCACTAGCAATTTCTGAAGACCCAGCAGCCTGTTTGGATCTGAGCAGATTTCTATCAGCTGGCACATCTTTATCAGAAGGAACCAAATCAGTAGGCATATAATCAGCATCTGTTAAAGCCAAAGCATCTACCATTGGCTCAAGAGGGAGTTTCACTCCAGGCTCCCCAGTCCCTTCTGTTTTTCCTGCATCCTTGGAGAGCTGTATTTCCCTCAGCTGCAGACTGTTATCTTTACTGGCATCCCCAGATGATAAGAAGCCCGAGGAAGGCCTGCCCACTGTCCCTGTGGACTGGGTGTGTGGCTCCAGTGTTGATTCAGCACTGCAGTGCTGCTCCTCCATGTGGTCCTTTCCTGCAGCTACCCGAGGACTTGCTGCCTCTGTCTGTCTCTCAGTTTTGTTTTCACCCGGGCTAACAGTGCTCAGCTGTTTATCTTCTTTCTTTGGTCCAGCGCCAGGACAAGTTTCAGTACCTAAGTGCAATAGGAAAAACAGTTCCAGAGTTTTTAAATGATTCAAAGCATCAGCCCAGGGGGGAAAGAGTATATTGTGATTTGATAACATTGTAACCTAATGCTTCAAAATGCTCTCCCATAAAGGGCAGGTATTTTATGCTGCAGTCAGGATAACTTTTGTTAGTAGTCTCTGACTCCTGATTCAGGAAAAAGAAAAAGAAGTATTTGCACACATTCTTGCAGGTGAAGCACGTGATTTAGTGTCCTTCTGAAAAAAGCTATTCCCAATATGTAAGAAAGTATCTTTCTGAACAGACACTTTTCTTCCAATGGATATTTTACATGAGTCATCTCATGGAGGCCTGGAGATTGGGAAAAATGCACTTAATTACAGAAAACTGTATCTTGATGCCAGTGTATCTATCACCTAGGGAGATATCTGCATTTCCTTTAAAGAAGATGAAATCATACTAATTTCATAATTTTTAAATTTGCAGATCACTAGCTCCTTTGGTTAACACCGAACTAAATAGAAATTACATTTCCCATAAATGGACAGCATAAAAAACATGCTGCTTTTTGGAGCAGTAAGTTAACATATTAAAAATGCAATTTGATGCAACATTTCTGTATTCATATTCACAATACATATAATTTTTTTTCTTATCTGAAATTTCAGAGACACAGAAGGAGTTCTACATAGCTTGCAAATTCACCTACTGTTGGCATGATCTGCTGATGGAAGGAGTAGATGGTTAGCACAAGTTGCCTCTGAAATTATTAGATATTAATCATTACAAGAAAGCCAAAACTCTGTTTTTAGGCTTAAAAAGAGAGAAAGGGGCTGTTAAGAATTAAAACATCAAAGTAATTTAGCTATGACAGAAACTGCCTTTTATTCCATACTTTAATAAAAACTAAGTTAAGACTATGTTATAATAGGGCTACTGTTGCAGTAATAGTAATAACCTCAATCAACAAATTAATAACTTTAGAAAACCCTTATTTGCATTTTTTGGTCAAAGTGAAGAGCAGAAAGGTCTTATGAACAGAATAATAAAGATATCAAACAATGCCCTTCTTAACTGAGTTCTCTATGCCAACTTTGTTCTTCCTCACCTGTTAAAACCTCTCCTAAATGTGAGCAATTTCCTGAACTTGTTACACAAAACAGTCACATTCATTAAAACAAACATTTGCATTAATTCATTGTACTGAACAACTTTATTAAATTCCAAACTATCCCCGTTCTAATGAATAATGAAATGCAAGGTAGCACAGAAAAGACAGCCTTGAAAATTGAAAAAGAGAACACCCAAGCAAATCAAAAGGTGAGAAAAATACTAGAATGACATTAACAGAAAGAAAAAGTACAAGGAACCTAACTTCTGTGAAACACTGAAAGAATAGGTGTGAGGCACTTTTTAAAAATTAGACACAGATGAGTCGATAGCTCAAGGGATTTGTAATGGGATACTGAGCCCTTCACATACAGGTCATGAGTTCAAACACAGTCTGGATTATTGGTACAAGATTTTGTTACCATCTGTCAATTTTTCCTAGTGGATATATCCACATTACAACAGGCATCTTTGTTGGCAGCCCCAGATGCAACAAAGATTAAATGGAATCGGAAATTAAATCAGATTCTTTACTGTAAAAGGTGTCCCTTGAGCTCATGACACTGTTCCTAAGAAAGTAATAAACGATCCTAGCACTGTTACCTAACCACAGATGTACAAGAACCAGGCTGCAGTGATCATTCATACTGGGTTTTCAGCCGTGTTCAATTTTTACAACTACTTCAGACAACCCTTGCTCACTATAGACTGAAGGCAAGTTAAGACAAATGCTTCAAGACTTCATTAGAAAAGATGCCTTTGCCTACACTGAGTTAACTGAAGACATACCCACCAGGGGCAGTAATTTTTATCTGACTGACAGAGGTACAACAAAGTGTCTACTGAAAATTTTTTAGCATTGAAAGCACCTATGGTAATTAAAAAAATGGTTTCTTTTTCCCCTAACAGAGTTGCATTAGAATCAACACTTGGTTTGTTCATCACAGAAACCTGTAGGCACCCTTTTATCTCATTAATCCAAGACAGGCCAGCAGATAGAGTATTGTTCTATAGTAATCTACCAATGGAGAATTCACACTCCTCCATCTTTGTCCTTCTTCCCCAATTAAAAACAAATCCCACAGGACCTAGAAGAAAACAGAGTATAAAGATTTCCTCCCCATCCTGGAAACAAGTCTAAACTTTAGGCACACACTGCAAATTTATGCTAAGGGTTTTATTAAATTCAGTATTTCATTAGGAAGGTTTTCATGAAGCACATTAATTTGTCTTTAGTTAACACTAAAGCTGTTAACTTTCTGCTTTCAGTCAGAAACTGAAGAAATTAATGGGCAAAGGATGTATCAAATCTCATCTTTTAATATACACACACATTATTAAGGGCCAAATTCTCTCTCTTGGTAGATTCAGAGTGAAAATCTGCCAGAAAGTAAAGTGCAATAAAACAGACCATTCACAATCCTTGCTCAGAAGGGCAGAAAATGAACTAGGTACTGTCCCAGGAATCCTGACTGAATGACTTCTTACAAAGTTGTTTGCTGGCTGCTGTAGCCCCAGGAGAGAGGAATTGTGAATTCTTAGGATCAATTGCCTACAGAGGCTCAAACTATGTTCCCATATACCTTAGCATATCAATGGAATAATTATTGCTTCAGATTACCAGGGAAGTTTGATTTTACGTCAAAGATGATCCTATAGTGCAGTGCAATAATCTCTACAATGTAATATAGATATTCCTACAATGCATTTTTTGTTTTCTTATTGATAATTGCTAAATAAATTCTTATTAAATATGAATCTATATGAAGGTAAGTTCTCAAAACACTTGAAAGTTTCCTTTACCTGTCTTACTGTAAGTCAGACTGCTGCTACAAGCAGCTAATTGAGTTACGTAGTTCTTCCTGTGATTTGGCGGATACACGTATAAGAAAAGTAAAACTTTACATGTTTACCTTTTTTTTAAAAAAAAACAAAACAAAACCCAAAAAACCTCAAAAAAACTTCCACAAAACTAAAAGCAGAAGTCAAGCATTCTAAGTTTTCAGAGAGAAGACCCATGCATTTAGGCTACTGCTGAAAAGGTTAAATATTGGGAATGATATATTTATTGTAATATAGAATTCTGCTGGGATTCAGGCAAAATCAAGAGCCAGTCCTAAATAATCATATTGCTTCTAGTCCTGAGCTGGACTACTCAGGCACAGCTTGTTATCTGACTGTTATTTCTGATTATGAATCACCTTTGTCAAATTTCTGTACTGGTTCATACTGATGCCTTCCCTACCCAAATCCTAACTGCAGTAAAACCCATTCATCCCCATGCCACTGATGCACTGACACTGAAGAGCAGCAGTAGCTAATGACCACATGCTGCCTGGACAGCTGCTCACACTCGTCAGGGACAGAATTCATTGCTTCCTCAAGAAAGCACTAGTCTTGTGAAAAGCATCTTTTGCAGATCACAACCATTTGAACTTGAGTTATGGTGGAAATATTCCTATCTTTGTATTGGAAGTACTTGGCACTGCTGAAAATTCTCAGCAGAACTGCTTTTTATTGGATAACACAGCTTTATAAATTTACCAACATTTCACAGGAACCCAAGATTTTGATGATACTTTGACAAGATTTACATTAAGAGAAAGGCATGAAAAGATCCATTTACACCATTAATTCCTTCCATTAAGTCAAAATGTTTTACTAGAATATTTCAACATTGAAACAAAATGCTCCTGGAATTCAGAACGTTCAGATGTTCAGAATTCTGCTCTCCAAAAAGCTTTTGTTCCCACTTGGAATAAAATCAGAGAAAAAATTGTAATACCCTTATTTTTTTTTTCCATGGGAATTTCCAACCAAAAGTAAAAAGCACTGTGTTCTTTTGATCTGCTTTCTGCACTGTAGAACATGTTTGTTTCATGTTTCTAATGTTTTATGTTTAGTTAGGTTACAAGAATAAAAGTGGAGAAAAGGTAGTATAGGGGTAATGGTAAAAGAATATGGCAATAAGGAGGAACCACACGTGGAGAACTGTGACTCTGTATCTTTATTAATTTCTGATTCTCCTGAACATCCTGGCTGATACACACTTGTAGGATAGTTTGGGTTGAAAGGAACCTCCTAGGATAACTTAGGCCAGTTCTCATCTTCTGAGGAATTCTAGCTGTTTTTGAGGAAAGATAGCTGCCAATTTTGGCAACCGGAATATGGCAAAATACTTTTTTTGAGAGAGAAACCTTTTGCTCAGAGAGATAAAGCACAGTCTGGTTATCTACCAATTCTTTCCCATTCTGTCTCCATTTTAACAACTCATTAATTTGTAAATGTTTCATAAGAACCCAAAGATTCTAACAAATTACTTAATATGGCCCAAGGCAGAAAATGGAATATGACGCTGATATAAAAGTATGTACTGAAAACAATTAACTGAATGCTTTTCTCTTCAAGACCCCCCAAAGGCTTCATCATTTTCTGTGTTGCTTCAGAAAAATGCATCTCAAAACCAGGACACTGCTTGTAATTAAAATAGTTACTGACAACTGTATTCCATTGCCACACTTCAGAATGTCTGTCATCAGATTGATTACCTAGTATATATCTGTATACATTTAATTATGCATCTTATCTCTAGTTTTATACAATTTTGTACCTTAAATAAGCTACTATAAATGCATGCACATTTAAAACTTTTCTTGATGGAGGCTAGAATTACTTTACAATTATGAATATCATTGACTAATTAAAACTGCATAATTTATCCATTGTGCTGAAAAAAAAACATCATCCATTTGTGCATCTGTAGAGATCCAATGAACACCATAGCTTCAAATTAAATAATTTCATTGTATTTATAGGAATATGTTGTTACAGTGTAATATTTAAAACAAATGATGCACATGTATATACACACACATACCTGATTTAAGAGCAGTAGCTTCTCTTTCCTTTAAAGTTCTGGATTCCATTAATTGAGGCAAACAACTACTTTCCCATATATTTTCTGCAGCTACTAGCTGTAAAATATGATAGGATTACCTGTAATTTTTGGAATTAAACAGGAATGCTGTGACTTTTTGAGACATTCAAACTTCAAAAAGCTTCTAAACTTGAAAGATTTTATCTAATATTTAAAAGATACTTATTACCAATTGTTGACAAAGCAGAATTCAATTAAACAGCTGCTTACCTTATTTTTGGATGGTCGTGGCCTGCAGCAATAAAGGAAAAAAGAATAAATTAAACAATCTAGTGGCAACATTCTTCATAATAAATGTAAGTGAAAACTTAGAAACCTTTGCTCTGCTCTAAAATTAGCCAGAACTTTTCTTCCATTGAAAGTGTCAGCCTGCTAGCATATTTTCAAGCACACATCTGTACTTGCATGAATATCATCAGGGGACCAATTAGCCCTAACATTGTTCAACCTAATTGCAAAAGCAGTCAGAAGAGATTTTACTGCAATATATCAAGCAATGTACATTCCTGTAAAGGGTTAGGCTCAGAAGAAACTCTATCAGCTTTAAAAGCTATGTAAGAACTTGATATCTGCTACTATTTAAAACAATGATCACTATAAAAGAGATTGAGGAATGGAACACCCTCCCCAAAAAAAACGTATTTCCTTCTCCACAGACTGTGACATTTTCTGGGTTCTGTAAGGATCAGCAGCTCCCACTGACTCCATTCAGATTCACAGGTGAATCAACACTGCTCACAGCGAGTATGGACTTTGCCAGCTGGATAGAGATTTATACACAATGTGATTTATCACACACAGTCTGTCTTGCAGTCTTTCATACAGCAATGAACATAAAATGTGGAGCATTTTATTTAAAGCTACTAAAAAAAATAAATTGGAGAGACAAAGGAAGAGTGCTGATTTTCATATTCTCTAACAAAAACTTTACCATTTAAACTTCAAATAAAGGATACTCAAAACTATGTTTAAAGAGCAAACACGTCCAGTATGTAGCTGTAAACCTTGAGTATCAGAAAAAATTACATTACTTTCAATTACAAAAGCAAAATGCCCACATTTTCCAAGACCTGCATGCTATTCATTAAAAATTAAAGTGTAATTTTAATTAAAAAATAAAATGAGTTTAAAGCTTAGGGAAACCGGCCCCCCGCATATGAAACAATAAAAGCAAATAGGCTTTTGCCTAGAGAGTTCGAAAGAGCAATAATATTAAATACAGAGCACTGATCACAGCTAATGAACACAAGCCTTAATTTTTATCAAATTGCAGGGAATGATATTTCAAAACTGAAATGGAGGAGAAAGCAGAGTTATTCCTGAGAAGGTGACAATGGGGAGGTGCTGCTTGTTTCAGGGGATAAATCCCAGCAGAGCTGAGTCCCAGCCTTTCCGTGGGCTTGCAAGGCACATGCAGGGAAATGCAGGCTGGGGCAGCCACGGGTGCTCAGTGCAGCCTCTCAGCAGCAGAACTATGGGTGCAAACCTGCTGCTCCAGTGCTACACCAGCCCCTCTGCCTCTGGCAATGCAGGAACACCTTTCCAAGGGCTCCCTCCCAAAGGCATTCAGAAAACACATTAAAAAAAATCCCTGAATGGATTCTGGCAATCAGCCTGGGTGTTTTCAAACTTTGGTACCATCACCCAGAAGGAAAAAAAATGAATAGCCAAATCATACTCTTCATGAGCAACACGAGCACTTTGGCTTTTGTTATATCCAGATTGACTAAGCCAATGTAAATATACTAGAGAAAGCTCTCTCACCCCATCTAATTGAGAGGATCTTGCCTGTCACAGACAGGCCTTTCCACAGCTTTTGAATGTGGTTAGTTTCCTTACTGCTGTTGGCTGATCATTTTTCAGTGGCAGCTCATATGATTTTTTTCCATCTGTGCCTTAAAATCAATGTCTGGACAGTAGGACATTGACTCATGAAAGAACAGATCTCCTCCTCCTCCCTCATGAGTACAATCCACATATGTTACTTCCCAGAAAAGCCCCCTAGGCACAGCCCACCAGTTTGTTATGCTGTGATACACCGATTAAGGAGGCTGATGGATCAGGCAAAGCAGCTACAAACTGAGATTTCACTGTTCAGAATACTGTCATGCTAGGAAAGTACAGAACCACTGCTTCATGTAAATGCAACTTATGTGAAATTAATAGAAGGTAACAAGAACTACTTTAAGCATTAAGGAATTGTCCTAAAATATGGAAATTTGGGAATAAGATCCTATAGGGTAGGTACAGGTGCTGAAGTCTGACACTTGCATTTTGAAACAAAGATTAAACCAATAGGTATTAGACATGAACACCATCGTTAGTTGTACAGTCTCTCTCTTCCTAAATTAACACTATTCAGTCTTTCCTTTGGTTGAAATAATAGAACTCAAAACTCCAGTTCTGGAAAACTGATTTGCTAAAGCGAGTTCGGATTTAGTCTTCACATGTTCCTCAAACAATATTAAAACAATTGAAAACTGATGGTAAAAGTATTTTAGTTACATAACAGAAGGAACCACCACTTTATAACCAAATTCAAGTTAGTAATGCAACTTGTATTTTGACACTGATTATTTTAAAACACTCATAATAGCAAGGAGACAACAGCTGCACTAACTTATTAATTTGAGGAGTAAAAATACTTTCTTATGCTTACTGTTGATGCGAGGAGCAAACTCTAGTAAGCTTTTCCAGTTCTTGGCCGCTCAGTTCTTTATCTGAATTCCTCAGTGTTGTAACTGGACTGGGAACTGCTGTTCTCCATTTTCTTTCTAAATTAAATCAAAATAATTTTTACTCAAGATACTATAAAAGTAGCTAAATATAAGACAAATAGATGAAACTAATTAATGGAGAAACATTGACAACTTTTCTGTCTATGTTCTACAGTCCCATTTCAGACTATGCAAAACAGCATCTTATTCTTTCAGAACACATTTTATTTTCATCACATCACACTCACTGACCCTAATCCAAAAATAAGCTTGAAGCAACTGTGGATAAAAATCTTGATTAACAGAATTAAGAGTTAGAAACTATTTGCACCTAAATGTGTGCAAACAAATCCAAAGCAGGAATGCTCTTCTTGTAACAAGCTCAGAGAAATTCTGATTTAAGCACTGCTTTTGCTATGTTACTTTTTTAGCCTGGAAATGTAACTATTACTGAGAAATACAAACTAAAGTCCTTCTTCTACCATATTAGTTTAGCTGGTACTCACCCCACTGTTCCTGTATGGAAGAAAGATTTGCAAGCAGCTGCTCATGATAAAGTCGTTCAAGCTGAATGAACTTCATCGCCTTCTCATCTGAATGGAAGGTTAAAGGCAAATGCACACATATGTGGACATGGTATGACTTACTTATAATTGCCTCATGTTTGAGAGGGAAGTAATTATACACTTGAAATTTGCAATAAGTGAATCAAAATGAATAATGGCTAGCATCTTGACTTCTGTGCAAGAAAAAAAAAAAAAATAGCAGACATGAAAATGACAGGCAAGAAGTAAAATAAGTTGAGAAACATTCAAAAAAATGAAAATTCTATTCTTTTCAGCAGCTACCTCTTCCCATGTGCCTGAAGCATAACAGAAGATTTTTCTTGAAAATAAATGACTGAAATGTTATTATGCTGATAACTTTACCAAAACAATGAAATCTCCGGGAAATGTAAAGCAAAACAATAACACAAATACCAGTATGCACCTCTCAAGAAATACAAATATATGCCAATAACCATGACTAACTGAAAATATGTCTCCTTTCTACTGACCAGCTGGAGAGAGTATTAAAAAAATTGATCCAACTTCAAGTCTTGAAAAGTACCTGACCCCTTTTCAACCATTGCATACAATGCTTTTTGGACTGCTGAGTTTACCTTTTGTTTTCCTGAAGATTCTGCCCACTTTTCTTCTCTATGAAGAACTCTTTCCCCTTGCTTAGGGTTATCAATATATTCACAAAGGTATACTGATAGTCACATATTTTACAATAGTCAGGATAACTTTAGTTCCACCAAGCCCAAGTTGTTAGTTGGGCTGTTTTAAGCTGTTTTACCAGCTATCTGAAATGTAATTCTACGATACAATGAGAATAGAAGTACAGTGAATGAGGTTCTTAGTAATACAGAAAAAACACTTTCCATTATTTATGCTAATTAAAGCACTGGAGTAATTATTACAAAAACACAACCAGTACTGGTTATTCTGGTCAGCCTCATGCAACAGCATGGCTTATGAACAACAATATTAATGGAAAGAATATTCCATGTCTTCAGGAAATCTGTCATTAGAAACAGAATTACAGATCACACAGAAGCCTTAGAGGATCACAGCAACAAACTCTGAATTATTGTTAATATGAGGTTCCACACTGGATGAATTAAAATGTCTGTCATGGATAATTAATACAGTGCAACATGATCAAGTAAGTTCTTTATTAACCTCAGGAAACTGATGGCTGGAGGTACAGTGGAGATATCCTTCATAAATATGTATTACATACTGGTGTTGAATTCCACACATCAGGTGTACATTGCATTAAAAAATATTTCCTTTGATCAGCTTTAAATAGCATGCCTTTCAATTAAAGGAACTTCGATGAAAGAGGAACTGTTTCTACCATGCCATTTAAATTTTAAATTTACTGTATTTCCCCTGCACCATAATATACTACAGAATTTTTCCATGCCTTTCATTTGTGCTGTGTAATTCACATTTTCTGATGGACACTTTTGAGTTAGGATGACCAAAACAGAAGTGCAGTCCTCTAAAACAGTGATGGATATTTTAATTTATATGCTGCTTTTATAATATTGCAACTGTTAGCTCTCTGGTTTTATCTACAGGCAAATCTAATTTGTCTAGGTTTCTTACGTTTTGTTACTTAGCCTGCTGAACAATTGCCTATTTGCTTTATTTTGTTTGTACAAATTACATAATAAAGAAATAATCTGTATGCACAAATTCTGTAATATATGACGCATCTTAATGAATCACATATACCTTAAGGGTTTACCGCTGGCTTCTTCTTTTTATAATCTGATCATTTTCCCTCTAAAGCAAAGAGGAAATCCCAGTCCACCTTTTCTAAAATTCTAACTTAACTTTAAGGTTTAATATTATTATTCTTTCACACAATTACTGAAATTTATCAGAATAATTATCAGCAGTTCAACTATTACAATTTTTTGACCAAACTTACCTGCATTACCTAGGAACAAATCAAAATAAACTGGACTATTAAACTGTTCCCAGAAGCAATTACCCATATTTTCTTAGAACAATTTCTCAGACTACTTTGATACAATTTTAACTAATTAGCATTTGTGAAACATCATTTTGCAATTGTTTGCAGGTTACTGATCTCAGCTCGATGTGTTTGGTATTTTTATTCCAATCTAGACATTTTTAGTACATAATCTAATCAACTGTTGTGACAATTTTATCATTACTATAAGTACCCTATTTGATATAGTACATATCCTATCTCTAATTTGGGTATTTTCCCAGTTACTAATATTTAGAATCAAAGTTCTTGCATAAAAACAAAAGTTCTTTCAAAATGTTTTCTTACTTCCTTGCTTATGTTCAGCTACTAATGATTGCATCAGTACAGCTGTTGGAAGTGAATTTATCCCTTAACTCACATTCCAGTTGTTTGATTAAGGAGATTTGCTTTAATTAAGGAGATATTGTTTATTCACTCCTGGGTAAATTACGGTTGTTCACTTCTTTCTAATCCTGACCCACAAGATGTGAGTTAACAGCAAAGCATTTAACTTTTATGTTTTATCATGACACACTATTTTAACACTGTGCAACAATTTCTGCAAGTAAAAGGATACATTCTTCCTCTTGAAAGTAGGTCTCAGCTATCTGCAAAAATAAAAAAAATGACAAAAAAAATCTATAATTTTCATGACAGTGGTGAGAACATAATGTAAACTTTTTATTGTAATTTTAAACATCTAGTTTGCAGGTTCCTTATTTAGTTTGGGTAAAATACCAATGTTCTGACAAAATACATGTATTCCTGTTCTAGAAAAATATTTTAAAAGAGTATCAAAGATCAAAGAAATATTAAGCTCTCTCACACAAAACAGATTTACCCAAATCTTATACGGTTTTATGTTGCTACAACTATAAAAATTATTTCAGAGACATTTTTTGTTATCTTAATAGAAAGCTTCAAAATGACCTACAATAGAAGTACTATTTCTACTGATACAAGTTCAAAAGGTTGAATTCTGTGCCTGAGCAATGTTTCCTTATGCTTGATCAAATGAAGATCATTGCTGTGCTCTCCTGAGCATTACACTGCAATGTGTTAAAACAGAAATGGAGGTTTCCTGACTGATGGAAAGAACAGTCTTTTGTCTCCCTGTAGACAAAAAATATTTGAGAATTGCAACAATAACTTATTTGTGCTTGTTACAAAACTGTGCAGGCTTTCCTAGAAAGCTGATGAATACTAATATATTTGTTTTTAAATGCAATGAAATACAAAAAATATAAACCTCCGAAGTATTCCACAGAGCTCTACACTACCAGTGACCTTTACAAGCAGCAACTAATCAGTCCCCAGGGACAGCAAATTTTGGCAGTCCTCCTATTTGCCATGCATGGTGAGACAAGGGCAGAGCTCGCAAAATGTGTCCAGGAACTGCAGGTACCCTGATAGCAGAACATTCAGGTTAGAGGCACCTCACAGATGATTCCCCAATGACATCTGTGGGAGTACTCTAATATTCAGTCTCAAAATCTTTGGGACATATCGATTTCAGTAGTCATAATAGGAAGGGCTTAAATAAGCACTTTTGTAGAAGTCTGAAGATGATTGTCCAAAAAAAGACACCAACTTGATGGAGGAGTCTAGATTACAAATTGTATTTCCTGGCTCTCAGCCTTACTACTAATCACTGGACCATTCTGAACCCAGTACCTCCAAAAGAGAATGGGTAAGTAAGTGACTTTTAAAGTTCTTTTTCTGAACATTTTATCCGCCATCCACAATAGCCTCCTAAGGATTTTTGGAACTACCAAAGCTCTACCTATATTTTATATAAAAATACTTCTTAGGTTCTGTAACAAGTCCTAAACAAATCAAATTAATCCAATTCAAGACAGGAAAAAAAATTACATCCTATTCTAATTAGAAGCTGACCCCTAGAACAGCCCCTATTATCCAACTGCCTTTAAATATTCAATACAGGCTTCCCACAAACACCATGGATTGTTAATACTCCAGAATATCTGACACAGCTCTTGATTTTACATTGAGTTTTGTCATAGAGAATAGAAAAAGAATGTGATAGAAGAGTATTTGCTAGACTTGGTTTAATGTTACTGTCAGGCTGTATCAGCAATCTGAAAAAGACTGAAGGATGACAGGTTAATTCACTAGAAAAGGAAAAAATTTCATAATAGATTCACTTTACAGGAATGCTAAACTTAAAATCCTTTTCCCTCTCATCCTCAATTAAAAAAAAACTAGGTTATAATCCTTGTAAGATCCATTAGCTTTTTTTCAAACACTCCATTCAAAATGCTTGATCATTTTTAGGAAAAAAAGAGATAGTGTTTGAATATGTTTCAATCAGAATATGCAGACTCTGTTCTCAGTTCTGTCACAGTTCCTGTATGACTTTCAAATGGTTCTTCCCCTTAGGGTTTGGCTTCCTCATCTAAAAAGCAACAGATTTCACCTCCATCGCGTGCAATTGATTTCCCTGATGTCTGTAAAGCATTTTAAATTTTTGTCCTGTCTTGTTTTCCAAAAATGACCTTTGTACTGACTCATGGACAACCACCAAATTTGATGTGGCTAAAAGTACAAATTGTTAACCCTAAAGCTAAGCTTCTCATAAGTTAAGGAATGGTATCAAATATCTTTGCTCAACTGTGGATTAGAAAAAATAATTTAAAATTCTATGTCAAATATTAGATTATCTCTAATATGCCAGCCTAAAGAGAAACTTCTTTCTCCCATATAAGTGCTTATTTGTATTAAAAAAGAAGAACATGGGAATTTCATTGCAGTTTACAAGTTTAAAATATTAAAACCATCCAATCTTCCAAAATAAAGACAATGCAGCTGAGTCAAATCAGACAGGTATAGTATCTACATGTGGCCCATATTAGACATCACAGCCAAGCAAAAGGTCTTCTAGTCTGCTGTTAGTCTGACACAACGAAACTGGAAATTAATACTGTATCAACTTCTATCCACACATTTGTTCTGCATTATAACCTTCAGAAAAAAAAAGCAATGTACTGGCCAGTTTGTAAGAAAGATTGCTTCTCAACCCACAGATTTTCCTTTGGTCTTGCAGGTGTGGCAACTGTGCTTATATAAAGGTATACACTAAGAAACCCTGGATCCTAATATTAATTCATAAAATTTATGCTAGAAAGATGTCTGCAACAGTAAAAACAATTCCAGATTTAAAATTTTATTTAGGTATCTGCTGTCCTGTACAGCACACAAACATATCAGTGTCTTACAAACGTTATTGAAGGTATATTAAAGAGCAATTTTTCTAAATCTTCTTGCCAAACTGATTTCACCATTTGGGGAATTAGAAGCCCATTCTCAAGAAGTTCCTTTAACTACAGAATATACTTACAAGGCAATTTATAACTCAATAAATATTTCCAGATCTTAGAGGAGATATTTGCCTTGACCATCTGTTATGCATCAAAATATCCTGTCTAGATATGAGTATTGGCATAAATTGCATTTATGCATATTTTTCCTAATAAACAAAGGTCTCAAATAAAAAATAAAATTGGGTGCAGCAACCAAAATCATAGAAAGTACCTGATGGAGACACAGGGGCAGTATCTTTGAATCCATCTGCTCAACCTCTTCACGGAGCAAAGAGAAAAGAGACTGCAACGTTTGGTTTTGGTCTTTTGGATGGAAGTTTTCCTTTGTTTCAACAGCGCCTTCAGCCTGCACAAAATCTGTATCTGTAATAAGAGTATTTTCCTCCTGGATTGCTGTGGTTCCCACTGCAGAAACACCTTTAAAAACAACAAGTATTTAGGTTAGGATTTAAAAAAAATATATTGAGTTGCTTTTATAAGAAATTTCAATATGAACGTCCTGACTAAACACCTAGTATGTTAAATAACATCACTGCTAAACTAAATACTGGCCTTGTCAAAATTAGTTATGACAGGTCTGTCAGCTCACCTACCCAAAAGAAGACAGTAACACATCAGATATATTTGTACACTTCTAACTGGGACCTTGCTTTCACTTATGAGGGGGGAAAAAAAAACATTGGAGCACTTAGAATGCGTTATACAGAGTTATTAAAAAGAGACCAGGATGACCTAAAAGTGCTTAGAATACAGTTTTGCTCAAAAAAAGCAAACAGGAGGTAGTGAGGACAGTATGAATGAGGTTCTCAGTTTGTCTCTTTGCTCCTGCCAAGGACCTCCTACGAGGAGGTGTCCTGGGGATGGACAGACACAAGGAAGGAAGGACAATTCAGTGGGTTCCTGTTTTTAAGATGGTAACACAGTGGCTCCTCGCAATGACAGCAGGATCTTAAAGGATAGAAAGAACCAGATGATGACAGTGTGGGGCTCTGTTGTAGGAGAGAGATGTCTATGGAGACTGCTGAGTGAAAAGGAAGACCCCCCTACATGGCTGGATAGTTTGTTTGAGCATCCAGGGAAAGAGGCAGTAGTGCTGATCAATGTTGCTAACAATGACACAAGGCTGTGTAAACTGAATTTAGATCCCAGAACTTGCTGCTAGACAGAAAACTAGGTTCTCCATGGTACATTTCATAGGAGTTTACTGTTGCCTGCCTTCAATTTTATGGAAGTAAAAAAAGTCTGGCCCTCAGGTGCAGTTATGAAGACTAATTTAAAGCCTAACACTGTAAGAATATTAGAGGAAAAAGCTTTCTGAGTACAAATCCCTCATTTCATTGTTAGAAATGCAAAACTTGCTATATATTTTGATCATGTATATGATAGTTATGAGAAAATGTTCAATGAGATTAAGAAAGAAGTGTGGAGTAGTAGTAGTGACAGCAGTAGTGGGAGAAACCTACCCCTATACTGACTGGATCAGTTTCTCACAAAGATCAGAGAATAAAAGCAATAAATTACAGCTTCCTATAAAACACAGTCTTAGGAGCAACCAGAAAACTACATTGGGCTCCAACAGTTAATAAACTCCTTTTAATCTCTCAAAAAAACATTGAATTTCACACACTTGCATAAGACTGAACTTTAAAAAAATCCAATAATTATTTAAAACAATTTAGAGAATTTGTGTACAGAAATGTGCCCAAGAAGCTTTTAATAAACTCAGATTATGATGAGTATTGTCCTCCAGCTACACCCATTTTCTGAAATCATGTTATCATCTGAAAGACAGACACCTGAGGGCACTGTTTCAAGTATCTTTGTGTCCTCAGCTTGGGCACTTAGTTTCAGACCCCTTTGTTTTCATCACCGCTGAAACCCAAAAATGGCGATTCAGGTTTAATATTTAGGACCTAAGAAAGGCATTAGCTTGTCCAGGGAAGGCTTCACCATTTTACTTTTGATTATTTTAAACTCTTTATTAAGTAAACTGTTCAGGTTAGGAGTACTAATAATCTCTGTGGGTGGTTATTTTCACAGGGCTTACTGCCAGAAAAAATATGGGTGTAACTTAACATTGCTTTTTCAAAATCAATGCACATCTCTGATCTTCCGGTATTTATTTGGGCTTCCTGTGGGCCAAAAGCAACAAGAGACACAACTGGAAGATACAAACCAGGAAATACTTCTAGAGATGCAATTAAGTCTGTCTTTAAAAATACAGCTTCCTGTTTAGCACATTATCATGAAGCCAGAAAAGAGGGTCCTCAAGTTCTGGCAAACCTTTTCTCTCAGAAAAATAAACCAAGAAACCAAACATCACTTCAAGTTGCACCTTATTAAGCAGTTAATAAACACCCCTCATATGAAAACATAAACATTGACTGCAACATGCTCAATAGCAACTACCATGAAAACTCTTAATTTTAAATCCTTTATGAACTGCATTATTATTTGTCACTCAGTATCAAATTCTGCCCTCAAATTTCTTCCCTGATTTTGAAAGTGAGGCCTTACAGTTATGTAAGTTAATTCTAACTTGTTTGATTTTCAACACAAGACAATATTTGTGCCTTACCAGCACTGCAACAAAGAATTTTTATTGTAACACTTAGTAATGCTATTTCATCATAAAGATATAATGGGCTAGGATCCCTATTTATTTTTTTTCCCCGTTCTTGAAAACAGCACACTACTTTTTCCAGGAACCTGGAAAATCTTACTGTCCAAAGCAGATTGATTTTTTTATTAACTAAGATACAGGTATCTTACATATATTTCTGATTTTTTAGTAAGGAAGGATTAAATTTTTTCACTTTCTAAAGCACTGATATTTACTTCACCCCAGAATAGAAACTAAGTCTCTATTAAAATGTATGCAAAAAGACAAAGAAGACACCAGTGGCCAGAATGCTCAGCAGGCCCTGGACCAAGAGCCAGGTTCAAGTTTTTGCTCTGCCAAGCTCACAAATATTTCAACTGACCCCTTCTATGCCCAGTTGGGTGTATCAGTGTTTCCTAAGACATGGGGAGAAGCAAACGTTCTCTAAATCTCCCCAACAGCTCACAGAAGCACCCCCATGTTTGCCTAAAAAAGGTCAGATTTTGACATACTTTGTGAATAAAACCCCACATTTTTCAGTATGTCTCAGGTTTTTCTTTGTCAGTACTGCAAGTATATGAAATTAAAATGCTCTTTGTTACCTGCCCGAGAATGAATCCAAGGTGCAAGCATGAGGGATTCACTATCAAAATAAAATTGTGGATGTTGCCCTCTGTTTTTGATGTGAATTTGAATTTTCATATTCAGTTGCACTAGCTTGAGCCACCCAGTAACAGAAGTTTCTAGTACAGAAAACATATGGCAATCTCTTTTTTTAAACATTCTTTGATACCCAATACAGAAAGCTGTTTCAGACTGATTCATTCAAGAACTATTGAGGAAAAATGAAAAAAGACCAGCAAGTATTTAAAAAGTATTCATTTTTAAGAGAAGAGATTTTGAGACAAAAGTATTGGTGGTAAAGATATAACTTGAACTGAGCAAGCCCAAATATCTTTTTTAGTTTGGTACAGATCCCTAAATAAAATAACATTACTTGAATTTTCATGTAAATTGACTATCTTGTATTCATATATTTTATTTGCTTCAACACCAATTCTATCCCAAACACTTCATTCCTCCCTCTACCTTCAAGTTGCTTTAAGAAATAAGTGGAATAATTTACAGAAAAAGCATATGTTGCAGAATTTAAGTTGGGGAAAGGTTTGAGTGCAGGTTGCCATGCTATACTATATTAAAGAATCATATAATGATTTTATAATATTAATTTATGCCAGGACTGACCTTTTGAAAAAAGATGAACTTATTTTCAGAGATCATAGATAATTTGAAATCCATGTTTTAAAAAATACATTGAAATAGATTATGAAACTTGATGAATCACTATCTCTACCACACTAAAGTTAGTACAACTCTTTACAAGGAATAACATTATGAATAATCACCGAAGTTTAAATTCTTCAGTTAAAATGTACATCAATTCTATGGTCTCCAGTCCTCCCAAACCAGATATAATCATAGCACATTCAAAACTGTGATGATTATACAAAAAGAATATGAGAAAAACTTGGGATCTAGAAGCTACAGACTTGTCAATCCATTCTCAGTCTCCTACAGCATCAAGAGGGCTAAAAGGAGGTGCTTCTCCAAACAATAAACAGATGAAATCCTGGAACTGCTTACTCCAGGACACTGAAATGGATGCAAAAAACAACTGTAAATCAGGTGACAGATTCACTCTAAAGTATTATAGTATATCAATTTCCACTTGGGGAAGTCCTGAGATTACTGCAGATGGGGAACAGACATGCAAACAAATCACTACATGTTTGCCTTGTCCCTGTACTCTCACCTACAAATCCTCTGTTGGCCTCTGTCAGGGGAAGAATATTGAACCAGAAGGATCTTCAACCAGATACAGCGACTGTTAAACTTGCATTCCAGTCTACTGATAGTAGAAGCTAGGATAATTTCAGCTTCAACACATCCTAAGCATACACAGACAGATAATAATCCAACTTACAACTGTTTATTCTTCACAAACAACTATTGAGAGGGTTTCAAACACTTTTCAAGTGTGAGTACTTGCTCTTTCTTTTAAAGTAAAAAAACATGTTGAAAGCGAAAGATTGGCTTCTCTAATGATGACCAATCTTCTGCTGAGCAAGTCACACAAGTCACAAGTAAACAGAAATGACTAAAATGTAATTTTCTATATTGCACATAAATTGCTTTAGTCACTAGCAAGAAGAAAAGTATGAACAATGCGCTTTTTAAGTCAAACATCATCTTTTCTAGAATGGCAACATTTAACAGCAATCCTAACAGGTGTGCAGGGAAAAAGATTCATAAATCTCTTCCTCAGTTATGAGTCAAAGTAACTCATCCATGATTTCTCAACACTTTAAAATACTTTTTTTTTAAATTCACAACAATACATGCCATGCAAGTATTTAGTTAGATATTCCAGCTTGCTTGTGTGGTGCTCTGCTGTCACCCACTCAGGAATCTTCCACTCTAGGTTGATTATTCTCCCCTTTAAGTCTCAGCTGGTATAAAGAGAAGAAAGCTAGTTTGGACCTTAATGTAAAGGGCGTAGTGAGATATTCAGGAATCACTTAAAATAGCTGGTGCTGGAAATTAAATGGAAGATTGCCACTAAAATGATGACATTTACCACATCAATAAATTGTGACACAGTCAAATGCATTTTGTGAAAACAGAAGAAACATCACATGAGAGTATCGAAAAAATGACTAAATGCATATTAGCCCATAAAAAAAGGGAGATATGTAATTTTATATTTTGATCTTCCTCTCTAATCAAGGCTATTTACTAATAAAGTAACAAGAGTTTATTCATAACAATTCAACAAAACTCTAGAGGATTTTGCAGACAGGATGTTCTCTTGTGTGGTTTTCTACATTGCTACGTTTTTCCATGAAATTTCCTATATTTTCAGGATTCTACTTTTGCATTAAAACTTCAGTCTACTATGGACAGCTTGTTTTGCAGTACTTCTGCATCAGTTCATTCAACAAAAATACAAACTAATGGAGAAAGAAAAAGGAGCCAAGTTTAGCTTCCAGTGTTTAGCTTGGTTTATTCCTTTTCTTCCTCATATTGTGCTTCAGACACTTACGCCAACATGTATGTATAACTTTTCAGCAACTTGTTTTTTGTAATTCTCATCAGATGACTGGTTCTCAATTACTTTAGCAAATCTCATTTTAATTATTTTATTCTGTTGTTAAAACTTAAATCTACAGATGAAATGTATTTACTTATTAAGTGCTGAAGGAAGTTATTGAGAAATCCTCCTCCCTGTAATGACAGATTTCAGAATGCTCTTATCTCTACTAGAAAACATATTTTTTCTTTTCAGATTTTGCCTATTTGTATAAGATATGGAATGCAAGGCTTCCTTCCTTTCCTATCTTGACCTATTCTATAATCCCTTAAAATAATAATCAGTTTTCTGATTAGGTTGCAAAAGACTTGCCATTTATAAGGAAAATTGTATTTTTAATTATTTAGTTTAAAATGCAAGGAAAAAAGCACACATGCATCAGCTGTTCTTTCAAAGAAATCCATGGATGAAACATACTGATTTTAATTAATGTATATAGCACTATGACACATAAGCTTTAGGATGTATGGCAAAAACCTAATATAACACATTATGTTACACTAAATCCTACTCTTTCAAAAAGGGAAGAAGGATTTCAAATAAGAACATGCAATAAACATTACATTTTCCTTATCCAATTCGCATCCAAAATATCTAAAGAAGAAGTAACATGAAAAATTGGTAGGAACACATTTTTTAACAGTTTGTTACCAAAACACAAAACCTAGGCCCTATCTGGTAAGCTTTGAAAAATGTAAGTGAATTTTTCAATAGGAGGGCAAGATCAAGTTATTTGGTACTCATAAGATTTCAAATCTTGACATGGGATCGAGACACCAAAATCTTGCACTTGACAATGACGTTCAAATGATCAAAACCATAATGCCAGAATTTCTGTCCAGTTTGATTTGGACACCAGCCCAGTTTCCATACTGACACCCTGTACCTCCCTCCACTCCTGTTTACTGGATGTGTTACATTTGCTACATAGCCACTGTTTAAGTACAGAAAGTGAAAACAGAGTTAAAACTGATTGAAGACTAATAATAGTTCTGGAAAATAAAAAATTAAAACAAACCCCACTAAACCTTTAGTGAAATGCTAAAAATAATCAGTACAACAAGTAAAATATATTTCTTATTAGCTCATAGATCTAAACTACAGTGTTACTTCCGAAAGTAATTGGTTAATTGGTTACTTCCAAAATAAACAAAAGGTTTATTTAAAACAATTGGTTAATTGGTTACTTCCGAAATAAACAAAAGAAAAAAATTAAATTATGTACCTTTAGATTTTTTACTGGAGCTTCTTTTGCTTCTTGGACTTCTTTTTCCACCTGGCTGTTTTTCAGTAATAGGCTTTTCCTCCAGCTGAGGATCCATATGGACATTCACAGATCTTCTCTCAGTCTCACTTTCCTTACAGCTTGGGATACAGTCTCCACTGTCCGTATTCTCATTATTATTGATGTTATCCTGTTCACCTTTATCCTGCTGTCCCATAGCAATGCTACTACTGGTCAGAACTGCATTCCCATCACTGTCAAGTTGATTTTCATTTTCATCAGCTGAAGGAATCAAATGAGATGCCAAACTTTCTACCCTATAGTTAGCAGGAAGATTGTCCTTTGAGTCTATTTGTAGAGCATTTGGTGGAAAGTCTCTGTCATCCATTAGAGCGTTACTTGTTGAACCACTTAATCTTCTTCCAGATATTTTTAGACCTAAAATATAAAACGGAATGAAGCACTTATAATATGTATATTATAATAGATAAATAATGTCAGCCAGTGCCAGCCAATAAAGATTCACATTAGCCAAGTGATATAGCTTAAAAGTATGGGGAATTTCTTTCATTCATGGATCCATTTGAAGTCTTAAATGGGGGGATATTTACATACAAAAAAATCCCTATAAAATTATATTTTTGTCCAATTGTAATTGTTCCAGTTACCTGAGCGAAAGCACAGCCGATCTTTACAGCGGTGCTCTGTTGTTACAGCTGAGATAATGAGAATAACAAAAAGATAAACAGAAGCCACCTCATGTTCCCCTCCCCCCTCCGCCTTTAAATCCATCGCTAAAACAAAAGCATTCTTGTCACATAAGATCATAGTTTGCCTGAAATAAAAATAAACCAGGGAGGAATAAAAGTAGAACAACTTTTAATTCTGTCAGTGATGGTATCAGATCAAACCTGCAGATAGATTACCTGTGTTATCAGAATTAGATGGAAGTAGAAGCTGTTTATTGCCTCAATTGGCACATTATTTTCAAGAAAACATTCAACATGTTCTCAGTATACAAAGAAGCAGATGGTTTGTTGATAAAAAACCTAAACCCCCACCTACTCTCAGCAGGAGTCAATTTTCCCTTTTTGTGAAGATGCAACTCCAATCAATGCTGCAATTAGACACATTCACAGGAACAAAAAAGGGACACTTAGCAGAAGACCTACACGTTACAGGACCATTGTTGTATCAGTTCCTATCTTTAGCCTTTAGAAGCACGGCTACACTGCTATTTAATTTAGTAACCATATACCTGAAATTTACAGTTCCATTATGTACAGCTCACTAGATTTAGCTCATGTTTTAAATAGTGAAGCCAAGAATCAGCAAGCACCCTTGTATTAAGAAGAGCTTAGGTAAGCCTCCTCCAGCAGCTTCCTATACTTTCCTTTAAATGAAAATACGTTTTAGGACACCTGTTTTCACCAGGCTTTCTTAACTCTTGGTATACACAAGTTGAGTAAATGAAATACACACTTGCTAAATATGCAAGATAACATTTCGTTTTACTTGCTAGAAGAATTAAAATTGCAGAAAAATGGGAAAAAGTTAAAGAGTAAGTAGGCTTTCCTTCATACATAGAAACATGTTTCAGACGAAGATTACTAAAGAGGTTTTCCCAAAATTGTTCCTTCATAAACTTCATAGTTGCTAAAAGGACCAGGGGAAAAAAATAAAAAAGAAAACACCACTCTTAGCTTAGGCACAAGGAGGATTTAGGGAGCCACAGGCTGCTCTGCCTCACCTCGATCCTTGGAAGGTATTACAGCAACTTACCCCCGAAAGCATTTTCAAATATCTGAAGGATAAGGAGGTCATCAAGTGCAGTCAGCATGGATTTAGGACGGGTAAGTGGTGCTTCTACAAAACACTGACTTGCTTAGCAGAAGAAGGGGGAATAATGGGTGTGACTTACCGTGACTGTTGTAAGGCTTTTGACACTCTCCAACAACATGCTCAAAGACAAGCACATAAAGTACAGGCCTGATTAAATAGATGGTGAGGAGTTCCAGAGAAGCACACAGAGGGCAACAAGCCACCACCAGCTGGGCAATACAACAGCAAAAGCCAGCATCACCCAGGACAACCCCATCTCTGCTTCCAACCTGAAGAACTGGCTAACCACTTCCAGCCACACCATTCTAACAAAATTTACTGCTCACCCTAAAACATATAAGCAGCACCATGGAAGGTTAGACTGGACATTAAGAAGCATTTCTTTAGTAAGGGTGTGGTCAAACACTGGAACAGACTTCCTAGAGAGGTGGCCAATGTCCCAAGCCTGTCCAGGAGGCATTTGCACAATGCTCTTTACAACACACTTTTAACTTTTGGTCAGCCCTGAGTTGCTCAGGCAATTGGACGAGGTGATAACTGTAGGGCCCTTCCAGTGAAAATATTATATCCTAGTCTAGAAGAATTATATATTGTACATTAGAGATGAAAGTTGCATTTTCCTTTGGCAGCCACATTAGATGATAATTGGTTTTCCCTGAGCACCAGGAAGACAAAGGGAACTCTAGAGGAGATACTGAGGACTTCTCTGGAAAAGGCATCTGTTCACTAGAAGAATGCTCCTTAATCAAGCCATTTTCTCTCAAAGTGAGTTAAACACAAAATGAAAGGTTAAGAGGAGGACAGAACTTCATTCACACCAGAAAGAATCAGAACTAGATATTGTTAGACACCCAGAATACAGTTATGTTAATTTATTGATACCTGTTCTAAAGCACTAAAAAAATAATCCCAAATACAATATATTTGAAAGGCTCACTTTTTAGTCTTTCTGCCACATGAAATTATAACTACTGCTGCTTTCTCCAGCTCATAGGTCAAATGATGCATCAAAAGAGGTTTATGTTTATGCTCAAACCCAATGAAGAATTAGTTGTAAAGCAATAATTAAATTCAGGATGTCCTACCAGCACTGTCTTCTGTCCCTAGAAAACAGTTTATCCTTTCAACAGCCAGCAAAGGGAAAGAGAAATACAAATGCATTTGAACAAGGTGTTTCCTATTTGATTGTGAAAAATGAGAAAAGATGCTTTTGACAAGTGATATTTGCTGTAGAGGAAGCTAACATTCTGATGGAAAATGTTAACTCACTTCCTTTGAACATTTGGCTAAAATGATAGTCCTTCTGTAGCTGAGAAGCTGGAAAGCATAACATTTCTTGGTTTATCGCCTGAAACTCAGGACTTCTCCAAATAAAAGTAGCCCTGAAAATCTATTTCTTTGTACAACCCTTAGGACTCCTTAGAGAACGAAAACCCAAAAAGAGCTAGTTCAAAGAATTTAGAACAGTCTTGTCCTTGATCTTTTAAAAGGATTTCCCTTCTTACCCAGAAGAAACTTTTTACCTTCTTGATTTTCATTGCTGCTATTCGCAATTCCTTTTGAGTTCACCACGGCACTAGGCAGGTATCAAAGTGAATCTAAACCCTGTGAGAATGAACTTTACCTCTGTCTAAAAACAGAAGTAAAAACACCTATTTATAAACAAAAATGAAATTAAAATCCCTTGTGATTTAAACTATATTTAAAAGACCATTACCATGTGTGTCCAGTATTTACTGTTTTGCCACTGGAATTAATTGTAAACACAAGCAACATGCTAAAAAAAAAAGTTTGTTTCTTCATAGGCCCATCTTTCCTCCCTTCACTGGTTGTCCAAAGTTGAAATAAAAATTAACACTGAGTAGAACTGTGCTGACCTTTGTTAAAAGGTACTCATGAATAAAAGTGCTTCAGTTGTCACACAGATCCATACAACTGGCACATGTAATCATGGTGATTATAGCACAAATGAAAAACAAAAAAAAAAAGATAATACTTGTCAAGTGGCTAAAAGCACTTCATACAATTTAATATAATTTTGACAACTTTTTCTCATCTATCCTTACTATGGAAATATAGCCTTAACTATAGTTGTTAGGGAAAAAAAAAAAGAAAAAAAAAAAAAGAAAAAAAAAAAAAAAAAGTAGTAAGAAGTGGGATCATTCCTGACCTGGCATGGATAAAATTTGAAGAGGGCATTAAAAACAAAACAAAACCACAAACACCACCAGCTCCCTTAAACTTTCATTCTAACTCAGCTCCTCTACCCTAGACAGCTGGTGGGCTCTGTGAATGTTTACTGAACGTATAGTGTAGTATTTCATTTCAGTGTTGTATTTCATTTACTGATCTCGGGTGAATCTTACAGAACAATCCAGATCATAACATCGTTTCTTCTAACATTCAAAAAGTTTACATCAAATTGGTTTTTTTATGCTATTTAATTGCCTCCATATTGCTTTGCTCCTCTGCCAAAGACACTATTTCCCTCTCTCATTCTCATGCCACTTAATTTTTCTATGTTAATTAAAGAGATTTAAGTCTTTTAATTCTTTGAAAGTCAGCTTCCCCACTACATCACCAACAGTGCTCTATTCAAAATGAATGGGCATTTTAGATTGGTTCCCAGTGTTGCTTCTATGCAGTATTTTGATGATAAACCCAAAATACTGGTATATAGTCTGCAGTTATTAGAAACAGTTCTAAGCATTTTTGAGGATTTAATTAAAAATTAATTGTAGCAATAAGTGCTCCAAAAGGAATAACATAAAATTCACTAACACAAACAGAATATCTCCAACCCTTTGGAATAAATAAGGCACATCTATCTGAAATAGGGATTAACCAGTCATTTTGTTATGATGAAAAGCATCTCAAAGAGATACCAAAAAGAAAACCGACCGTGAGTGCAAGCCTTCTTTTCCTCCTGAGATATAATACAGCAAGTGTTACATGCACAAGAGAATTCATTATGTTCTACCAGGCACTAATCAATTACAGTCATGGGGTTTTTTTTGTGCACAATATGCACAGAACAAGATGTACACAAGAGAACCTGGATCCCAGCAAGGTAAGAGCTTTAGAAAGGAAGGATCAGCACTACATCTGGCAATAGCAATTCAGTCTCAAAAAGGCTGCTATGTAAACCACCAAACAGGCTGTCCAGAGATGTTGTGGAATCCCCATCATTTTAAAGAAGAAATTCAGCAAGTCTCAGGTTTAAGGACAGGTAAAAAAAATAGGCACCAACTTGTATTAAAGGAATTTAGTTTTCTTTGTTGTTGCAGGGGTTTTAGTATCTTTCCCCTGCTTTTTTACTTACATACAAGCAGTGTTACAAGTCCTAGAGAAACCAAAATTGATTCCATAAAAATAAAACAAGTATTTTTAAAATTATGTTTACAGAATTGGTGTTTCTATCATTAGAACAAAAAGAGGAAAACTGTAGAAACACTAAAATTTAACAAGTAACTAAACCTAATCCACATATTTCTTAATAATAAATCTGTTCATTTTTCTGATAGCTGGCATGAAGATACTATCATTTAAATATTCTCTTGTGATCTATCTCTTTTCATATTGATAAATAATCTTCTACAAATTAATAAAAACCAATGTGAAAACTATCATGGCCATACACAATCAAAACAAATACTGGAAATTCTTCTTACTCCCCATTAACATTCACATAGAAGGAAAAAGGTTGATCTCACTTTATGAACATTTATATTTAATAACAAAATGAAGATTCAGTAATGGGTGGGAAACTCTAAATGACACAGTATCTACATGACACTATGTAAAAACTACAAACAACATAGCATGAGTTCATTTGCTTGCAAGAAAAAGGACAATGTCTACTATGCTGTTACAGGAGCTAATAAACAAAGAGCACATATGTTCTTTAGAGAAGTGCAAATGTAACTTCTCTACAACAGTTTGCTTCATCATCTAATGTGGAAGCCAAGATATACCTAAAGAATCCTGGAATATTATCACCAGAGTGCCCTTGCCTTGCCACAACCAAGGAAAGTACTAGTTGCTGAAGATGTACTTGATGAGCACAGAATTTGCTATAGAAAGAAAAAGCAGACAAAGGTGACAGGCAATTCATGGAGCTGCAATCATCTCACAAAGTCAGACCAGTTCCAGCTAACAGAATTCTGCTCTGCATTGTGTTTTATGTGAAACACAATGGTTGGAAGGCTGCTCTTTCTAAAGGAAGGGAAATAAAGATATTCATATGTATGCTTCCACTATTCAACCTGACACCTCTGCAGAAAAAAACACCCTCATGCTGTTGTGCTGTCTCATAGCATGGACTCACTGGTAATTTATCACTTCAAAAGACAGACTTATGTACAACCCCTTTACTCTCACCATGAGAGAATCTCATTACTATCCTTCTGACTGTTCAGTTTGCCCTGTCTGGCTTTGAAAAAAATGTACTAGGGGTAAAAATACCTTTCTATGTGCTTTCTGCTTCTCTGTCAGGTACACAGATTAGGAGGTCTATTTTTTCAAATGTGTTAAGTCTGCTGTCCTTCAAGAAGTATTCAGATACAGGAGTGGTTTATCTAATTTCATTGAATTTACAAAAATGTCCGAGCCTGAACACTGTGGTGATTTTGTACTTTCTGACATTGAAGTGACATTTCTCAAGTGGCAGTGGCATTTAAAGGCACAATGATCTTCACATCTATAAACAGCAGGAATAGTGAGGTTTAAAGAGGAAGTTCCACATGCTATTTTCAACTTCTAAGCTTCCTAGTCATACTGCTTATTCACAGTTATAATAAACAATGATAAACATACTGCCAGGCATAATCTACTATTCTACATTTAACATTACTTTAAAAATATGTTTCAGTCATGTAGCCAAATACAAGAGGTTTGTCTGGGAACAAATACTAGTTTTAGTAGAACATATGACAGTTCTGTCAAAAATTTCACACAAACAACCTCTTTGTCAGCACTCAGAATACACAATGATGAGTCCCCCAAGTGTCTGAAAAGTTTTGGGTTTCAAACTTTACCAGAAAAAATTTGACTGAATGTTACAAGCACAAAAAGTAACCTCACCATTCGATGTGTTCCATTTTTTTTCTTGTCTGTAACAAAACACCAGACCATATCTTGGGTAGAGATATGGTAGAAAAGGCAGTAGACCAGACTGCTTTAGGAGAATGGAGAACTCTCATCATTGCAGCTCTTTTAGAAACAGTCTAGACAAATGTTGGTCAGGAATTACCTATGAGTAACTGGTCTTGCCTTGGGATGCATGAACCTCCTTTTAAGTCTTCTGAAAAATAGTAATTTGCCTTTTTTGATTTTTAAATTTTCCTTCTAATTGAAGAACTCCCAGATTTTTGTTACACTTCAGAACATGTGCCTAAGTTTGATTACAAAGCATAACAAAAATGAAAAGCTTCCTACTAGACAAATTTATGCATCTTTTCTAGGATAGATCCACAGACTATACTTATGAGAATTAAACAGCTCAACTCACTCTTATCCAAACCTTTACTTTCCTGGACCTGAGAAAGCTGTTGAAGCCTACCATCTCATAAGAGGTTGCTAAAAAACATACCATATAAAATCTCTCATGATCTCAGGTAATAATTTTCAGCATACATGAAAAAAGCAGAAATGACAGAACAGAGCACTTGAAATGGAGATGCAAGAAGACTGGAACAACTATCTAAAAGTTGTCCAAAAAAAAAAAAGAAAATAAGAAAGAAGAGTGTTCAAGACTTTCTGAGAATTAAATTTCATAGTGAGACTGAATTCCATAACTTTTTTGAATTAATGCGGGACAAGCAAGTTTTATAGCCCTCATCAATACACAAAAAAAATAGTATTATAAAATATTTAGTATAGTCCTAAATCATATCAAGGCCAGAAGCAACCATAAGTAGAATGAAAACCTAGCCATAAGAGTTATGAAACAATTCTTGTCCATAAGCATTGCATACTTGTGGACCTTCTGTTATCAAGCCCACAGGTCCAACCAGAAGGTTAATTACTAACAGAGCTTCAATAATTGCCATCATTAGAAAATTAGAATATCCAGCAGCTCTACTAAAATCTTGCATCTATCTGCCTTGTATTTCCAAAAGGCAGGATGGTCTAGTTTCTACATTATTCAGTGTCAGATACAAATGAATGAGCTCAAATCCCTTCATTGCTCTGAACCTCCTCCACAAAGTCAGTCACACTGTTGCACCATCTGTATCGCATTTCTCAACCACCAAGTGCTGATATATTTCACAGGGATGTAGCAAAGATTAATACAGTAAGAGATATGAAATAAATATTTTGGTAAAGGGAACCATACAAGGATGGTAAGGAGGTACAATACATTTAACTGGGTCTTTTTTCTTTATTTTTTTGGCCCTTAAATGCATGAGCAAGAACTTAATCATGTGTGAACTGTAAGAGACCTACGTTAAGCAAATCACAACCCCAAAAAATTAATCACTGGTGTAACTTGACTGAAGTTAATGAAGCTGCAACCACTTAAACCCAGTGGTGAATTTAGCCTTGAGTGCTGTTTCAACTCTCCTCCTTCCAACAGGAAGTTATTATGGTAAATTCATTTCAGCTGTAATTGTGTAAATAGATATTGGCTGTATGAGCTGTCTCTAGCAATTTACACATACTTTGGACTATGGGTTGTTGGAGAGGTTTTCTGAAGCACATAGTTACCAGTTTCTCCTCATGGAATTTGAATGCTTGCAATACCTGAGCCTATAAACAGAGATCTAATTTGTTTCAGATCAGCTTTTCAAAAAACTATTATCAAGGTCACTTTAAACAGTTTCCATTTAAAAAAGATCTTTCCACTACAAAATCCCAACTACCACAAACATTAACAAACACAGTACTGTAAGGTGGTAAAAACTAATTTCATTTAAAACCCGAAGTGAGAGTGTTTCAATGATACCATGACAGAAAAAGTTTAACAGCCCCTAGAGAAACTGAATAACTATTATTCCTCCTTGTGGTAAAGATGTTATAGCTCAGTACTAACATAGGAGAATTCAACAGTCTTCCAGGAGAAAAAAAACCAAAAAACTCAGGTAAGAAAATAAGCAGCTCCCAAAACAACATTTGATAAAGAGTAATTTTATATGCCAACTCTTGCTAAGATCTAATCTTCCTAGGATCAAATGTGTAAGCTCTGCATGGCGTATGTCACTTTATAAAATAAAGACATGAGTCAGTGAAAATGCCAAAATACTACTGAGCAACTGACAAACTTGTAATTTCAGGACAAGATGCACCTCCAATTTGTTTATTTTGCCAAACTGGGTCAACTGTAAAACTGTAAAAACACAATGAACAACATCTGAACTGTGATGCAGGTCCAGATGAAACGTTGGTCTGAAGTGACAAGATCATCATGCCCTCAGTTAGAGGCTAAAAGCACACAAAATTCTAAGTCATAAGAAAGAACCTCCAAAATGTACATTATGAATTTCCATATTATTTCAGTGAACCTAAAAATCTTCCTAACATACTCATTTTATCAAGGTAGAATGAATATCATGATTAATTTCAGGTTCTTTCTTTTAAAGAAGTTATTTTGAATTAATCTGAACTTGCCCTGCAGTGTAATATTAGTGTTGCAAACAAAAAACCCCAAGAAAATAATTTGCATGTACAGAGGAAAGCCGTGCTAAAGTTCACATTCTAAGGTCACACATTGGCAATTCACTTGGGACAGGTGGAGCAGTGTATTGGAACAACAATGGAAAAAACATCACACTCCTATTCCTAAAGAGCAAGCACACAACACAGAATATTTATCTACGGGAATCTCTGGCATTAACAGCATTTCACCTCTCCTTTCCTTATCAGCCAGATAGTTTTGAAGACATCACAGTTGTATTGTAAGTAGATTAATAAGAAAAAGAAGTAAAAAAATCTTTGGTGTGACAGGCTCTCAAGCAAGGCAACACTTCAAAAGCCTCCTGGATAAAGACCTATGATGAGACAGACACACAAACATATGCTGAGTGAATTTAAGTCAGCAGAACATGCTCACCAGGATTCAGTGAAGAGAAATAAACAGAAAAAGTATCTATCTGAATGTTTTCCCTCCTGCCCACAAAGGTTTAATTGCACTTTTTTTTGCATGCACACAAAAAATATTTGCAGTAAATTTACTGCTGATGAAAGGTGCCAGATTGATTGCCCTAGGGACTGAGATTCTCTGTACAGACAGATAAAGCACAGAGTGAGAAAGTTTGTAACTCTGCCAAAATGCCTTATAATACACAGCTTATGCAACCATCTTCACACTACAGAACCCTTCACCTCTCCATGGAAAATGTCAAACATAATGCTTAGTGTTCATTAGAAGGGAAATAAAACATGGACACTGTTGTTAGCATCAACAGGGACAGAATTCAAGGCATCAGATCATTTTTAAAATGTTTATTTTTTATTCTGAATGGTTCTTTTGTCAGCTGTGAACTTTGCTGCAGTGTTTGTAAGGCTGCAAAGTCAATCTGCACCTGGTATGGAAAAGCTTTCCTATTAAACAGCATGGTATTACATAAGAAAAATAGCAAAGTAGTGGTTTAACTTTTTTATTCAAATAAGTTTATTCTAGCATACATGACCACACACCTAGTGCTCAGAAACTATCTCAAAGGAGACCTGACTTGATAGTTTCACTTAATTGGTACCTAGGCAGACACTCTCCAGTGATCTGCACAATTGATCTAACAGACTTTTAATGGACAGTAACTCCCTATTAATCAGGTTTTCAGCGCTAGGCTGGAATCTACACTGTCACATGGAGCAGGCGAGTGTCCAAGGAACCTTGGATTCTAATTTCCCTTGCTACTAATAGCTTGGCCAAACAGCAAAACTCCCCCCACTCCCCTAGCCACTGTCCCCATCCAAATGTCAAGCCATTTTCAATTGTCATGTAGTCATGCATGTAGAGGACATGTAGGAAGGCAGTAAATTAAGGTTTATAGACCATAACAGCTCTGAATACAAAATTTCTGACCTCCTTATAACAAGCAGACTTTCACTTTAAAGGAAGATGTCCAACACAATCTACAGGCTGCAAACTCACTGGCTCTCAAACCAGAATATGGCATAGGACTAAATGCTACTTCAGTTTTTGGAAAATCTACATTGTGCATATATAGGCTTGGAGTAGGGGACAGTGATGGCTAGAAAAGATGACAAAAGAATGAGGCTACTCTCTGATAGATTAAAAAAAAAAAAAAAATTCTTCCTAGAGACTTTTTTTCCTGAGCGTGCAGTGCTTAGAGCACTTTTGAAGAAATCTCTTGCTACTTCTTCTGCTATTTTCCTTGCTCACCAACCAAAGCATTACAACAAAATTATTAAAGCATGCTTAATAAAATAAATGAAAACAATAATTCTGTAGCATCCTGCATCTCAGCAAGCAGAGACATTTCTGCCAACTCAAGCATGTAGCAGATTATTTTACTTTCACATTACTGAAGTAAATAGGCTTAAGTGATTCTTTCAGCTCTATTGTAAGGCCTTCTTTCATTTCTGTTGAAAGCTTTTTCTAAAATTCACATTAGAGGTGGTATTTGGTAACATGTAAACCTTTCAAACTTAATCTGTATTCTGAGTTTTTACAGGAGAATCTAATGATAAGTAGCCACTAGGAGGAAAAGGAAAAAATACCATCATGCAAATTTCCATTCACATACTCATTGGGTTCTTTTTGTGCGAGACAAAAATTCTGCCGAATTTGCACTTAAAACGAAGTATGGGCATAAGAGTTTGAAAATCTGAGATCAAGATCCAGGTACTTCTGCAATTTTCACCCTCACTTAGAAATGATTGCCAATATTTACTATGGCTAAGTGGTTAATACACAGCAAAATAATATCGAAAGACTAACGCTTTAACATTAACTTGAAAAATAAGCTTTAAATTGGGCCAAATAAAGGTAAATGCAAAAGGTACTTAGAACCATTGAAAAAACAAATCAAATCTCTTTACTGTCTTTTTGACCCCTACAACTAATGAGCTCTTTTGCTTCAAACCTGGACTGGAATCCAATCAAACAGGTAACCCTTTTGATTCCCTCTGATTTATTTCAGGAAACAATAATTAGGAGGAAACAATTTCAGAGCACTCAACAATGCACATAAATTACAAAGACATAGGGCTGTATGAGGTAAGACTGTAAATTCAAATATTTGCATGTGGTGACAGCTGGATTAAACTATAAACATATGCCACAATCAACCATTAATGTAAAAATAATTGTTCAAATGCCCCTGTGATACACTTCGATGTATTAAACAATTGTCTACATTGTTATTTCTAAATTTAAAAAATGTATAAAACTTACCATTTTCCTACGGTTTCAATAGCTTGTCAAAGATAATGACCAGGTCATAAAGAGGTAGTCCTTTATGCATGAAAGATTCAGCATGTATCTGGCAGGGGGGAAAAAAACCAAACCATGAGTTTAACCCATAAAGACCTGTGGTTCAATCCAGGCAAGTACTAAGCTAAAATAAATACAATCATGAAGAAAAGCATATAATGTGTATGAAGAGTTGTCAGGACATATTGTTATTTGGCTTTTATTAGCAAACACTCCTTCAAATAATCTCAGTTGCTCTGAACAGCCCATCCAAAGATGACCCTGGCACTCCTGAGTCTTCCAACTGACAACAAAAATTTCCCAAATTCATTAATTAAGCTTAAAACTACACCTAACCTTTCTGTAGCCATAGCTGTCAATAAGCTTTGATAAAAAATTGCTGAATTAGGACATTACTAAACACTTGCTCTAAGAAAACCAAGTTCTGCTTGATGTTCTAAAAGTCCTACAAATTACTGAATTATCAGACTAATTAGTAAGAGAGGGAAAAAGCTATTAAAACACAAAGTCCAGTTTAAAAATGGATTGAGGTCTATCCCATCATCCAGCTGAACAATCTGTCCATTTCCCTTAAGGCACAGGGAAAACTATTACAGCACTCAGTGTAAAAAAGCTGAGCATTTAAAAATAAATTCCAGATATGAAGGACTGCTTCATTTGCTAAGGCATTTTCCTAAATTCAGCCCAGCTGCTCTTGATGCCACATGCAGGTCCCCAAAAACAGAACAACAAAGCCTCAATTTTCCTATCCCAGTTTCTGTTTTCAAGCGATATACCAAACAAAATTAGTTTGTTTAGTAAGCAGGGAAGTGTTAATTTCTCACTTCACAAGCAGAAAAACAAGACACAAGAAATGTGGCAATTTTCAGAAAATCATACAGAAAGTCTACATCTGAACCATTAATTTGAAGACCATTAATTTGATTAATGGCCAGATCTCTGTTGCCTCCTGCACAGAGGGGACGAGGAGCAGAGAAACACGTTTGGGAGGATTCTCCCTCCCTTCCCCCATCGCACTGCGGCCACTCACAGCATCCCTAAAGGATGAACTCCAGAACTTGAAAATGGTCTTAAAGTTATTTCTCGTTCAGAAAGGACAACGCCACTGCCATCGAAAATCCCAGGTTTCGCCTGGACCGTGGCTGCCCCCAGGTCTGTAGCAGGGAGAAGCCGGCACGGAGCGATGCCGGAGAGAACCCTGCACCTGCCGAGGGCGGCAGGGCGATACAAACAACCCAGTCCCCAAGTGACTGTTTAGCTGCAGCCGCGGAGATCAAAGACGCCCGCGAAACAGCCAGGCAAACCTCAAACTAAACACGTAGCTGCTGGGACCTCACCGACACCCGGAGCGCACATCGCTGCACGGCCCGAGCCCCTCCCGAGCCGCCCCTGGCCCCGGCCGTGTCTGTGCTCCCTGAGGGGGCACCGCGCTGGGGACAGGAGCGGGTGCCCGGCCCCTGCCCGGCCCGCCCGGCACCGGCTCCTTCCCGCCGGCCCCAACCCGCCCTGTGGCGGCCGACACGAGCAGAAGGCGGCACTGAGGGAAGCACCTCACCTTCCCCTCCTGCTCCCGCTGCGGACAAGGCGCTGTCAGCTCAGCTCAGCTCAGCTCAGCTCGGCGGGCCCCGGCAGGCGGCATGGCGGGGAGGCGCGGGGGCCGGGGCTGCCGCAGGCTGCCGGCGGCGCGGGGCGGGCACCATGGAGAGGGCGGGCGGCGGGAGGAGAGCCCTGGCGGGCGGAGCGGAAGCGCGCTGGAGGCCGGGCCCAGAGGAAGTGACGCCCCGGTTGCCGCGGCGATCACGGCCCCGGAGCTGGAAGCGCGGCGGGGCGATGCTGCCGGGCCGGGCCCCGCTGGGCGCCGCGGGCTGCGGCCGCCTCCTGGCAGCGGGGCTGCGGCCTCTGCTCTGCGCGCTGTCGCCGTGCCTGGTGGCGGCGGGGCGGCGGTACCCGGCCCTGCGGGTGGCGGAGCCGGCTAAGGAGAAGCAGGTGGAGCGTAAGGAGCAGCGGAGCAGCCTCGTGGTCCGCCGCTTCATCGCCTGCCCGCAGCTGGCGCGCACCGTGCGGCGCTGCCTGCAGCCCGGGCCCGGCCCGCAGCCCCTCATGCTCGAGTTCGCGCCCGGTGAGCCGCCCCGAGCGCCCCAGTGACCTTGGGGGGTCAGTGCCCGCTGCCGCCCTGGCCACGGGCCCTGCTGCGGGAACGGGCCGGGACACCGCCTCTCCCGGGATTTCGGGCGGGAATGGCAGCTCCTTGTGTCTCGGCCGCAATCCCGGCTGGGAGCTGTCCCGAACCCGCGTCCCGGCGCCTTCCCGGGACATGTGGGTGCAGGCCCCGGGGTGTCCATTGATGCACAGCCTGGGGAATGAGTGAGGGAACAGTCTGGAGGCTTGAGGCACTCCTGTGAAAATTTTGCTGTAAAGTGACCAGAGGTGTCATTTTCCGTCAGGTGATACTTTGATTCTGTAGGTGAACTTTATCAGTAAAAGCACAGCCAGGACTGTGTGCTATGGCAAAACCTCTGCAGTTGCCTGACGGTTGGGTTGGTTTGTTGGGGTTTTTTTGTGGTTTTTTTTTTGTGTTTACATTTCTGCGGAATGTATTGTAAGGATAATATGGGTAAGATTTCACAGTATATTACAGTTGGCAGAAGAAAAAGTAATAGAAACATTTGAAGAAAAAATAATAGAAACATTTGAAACGTTATCTCCAGTGCTGTTGAGTATCTAATTGTAACATTGTGCTTAGTGTAATACAGTGAGAAATCTCGGGCAGGCTCCAACTCTTGTTTTGAAGTGTGTTTAACCAACACAAGCTATGTCCTGTTGAAGGTGATATGTCCTAAGTTTTGTGTTGGGAAAATCACTAAAGAAAATCACTTAGAAACAAAGGGGCACTTCTAAAATGTTTGGTTTGTTTTGGTTTTTAAATTTTTTTTTCTTTATTTTCCTACTCCAGGTCCTGGAATTGTGACTCGATCTCTGCTTGATGCAGGTTTTAGAGTGGTAGCTCTGGAAAGCGACTTAGATTTTTTTACAGACTTACAGGTACACTTTTGATTCAGTTGCACGTTTCTAAAACATAATTAAAGGGAAAATGAGAAATTAGCTTATATTGTTGTGTAATTGTTGGATCAAAAAGGAATTAGGCAGTGATTGTTACTTGCAACATCTGACATAATGCCTAATAACAGTATGTGGTTTGGTATTGTAAATGCAGAATGTGTTTTAATTAATTTGGCATTTTGTGTATGTAGGAATTCGAGTTCATACATAATCTTTCTATGCATAAATAAAATTTCAAACTACTTGGAGTCATTGCAGATGTTTATGTTTAAGCTTCTGTATGAAGCTGTAAGAAATCTCTAAAAATACTCTTAGTTATTCTGATTATCTCATAATTTTATTTAATCTGTTTTCACACAATTGGCACATGTGTTGTCCTCTCCTGCTCACAGGGGCTTTGCATGGATTCAAAGGTTCAGACACAGAGCTGCAGAAGTTGCTCTAGAAAGTTTGCATTACTGGTTTGGAACCAGTGACTCTCACCTGACTTAAAATATGTCTTCACACATTTCAAGTCGTGTGAGTCACACGTATCTCCACAGATATGAAGAATTCTAGTTTTAAATTGTTGAAAGAAGCAGTTTGCTTAGTTTAGTAGTGTGTTTGTATTTTTTTTTAAACATTGCAGAACATCTTACTAGTTTAAGTATGTGGTTTAAAGCTCAAGTTGAACAGCACAAAGAATGTCAAAATGCCCTGCACAGTGAAGAGGGCAATCATTTTTATCAGCTGAAAGAAAGAAGCTATTTGTTTTATCAGCTGTAAGAAGCAGCTCTGAGGTTTGACTCTTGCTCACTGGGTAACAATTTTAGGTAGTGCTTGAATGCATTTTTTTGTTTCCATTGGATGTTTTGCAAAACTAATTTTATCCAGATTTCTTGAACTATTTATTTTTGTTCAGTCCCTAGAGAATAGCCTGGATGGGCAGTTCAAGGTGATTCATGGTGACTTCTTCAGATTGGATCCACTGGCAAAGGGAGCTTTGAAACCACCCGCCGTGTCTTCTGACAAACTTTTTGAAACCATGGGTGTAGCAGCAGTTCCTTGGAGGGCAGGTAGGTATATGTTGATGATCACACACGTTACAAACATGTGTTTGAAGGGTGCATAGGCAGTTTGGCAAAACCTTTGGGATTTGCTGGAGGTATATGTTCTATTTAATACACATGCCAGATTAATGGGTACTGTTTTCTACATTTCAGCTTTGCTTAAGATTCATGATAGCTTCATGTGCTTCCCCCCCAACCCCATGGCAATATCAGATAATTAGCTATTCTCTTGTCATTTAAAGTTTTAGTCTAATGCAAGCTGGGCTTAGATTTGACTGAGGCTTGAATTGTATTCATTCTTGAACAACATGAACTGACAGACTTTCTTCTCTTCATTGTTTGTAGTTTAGACATTAGAATTAATGAGATTGTCTAATACATACTGCAGAATTTTAAAGATGCTTTTAAACACTATTGTGTGAAACAGATGTTCCTTTGAGAGTTTTTGGCATCGTACCACAACAGTTGGAAAGAAACAGACTTTGGAGACTTCTTTTTGCCATGTATGAATGCAGTTCCATATACAGATACGGAAGAGTGGAGCTCAACCTCTTTATAAGTGAAAAAGAGTATACGGTACGTGCAAGGCATTTTACAGGTAATGAAGGTGTAGTGCTTCACAGAACACAAACCCATTTATATTGTGTACTTAGTGTTTTTGCCAGTGAATGTTTTTTCTACCAGAATTTTTAAGTATTGTCAGTTTCCTACTTGTTTGCTTTATGCAGTGATAGCACTATTAAGAAACATTCTGTTGTCATATAACCTCAGATCTTACAAATGTGAAGACTCGTCTTTGAGAAGTATGTGCAGCAGCAGACTAGCTGATTTCCATTGTAAATTGTGAGGAGATTAAATTCTGTGCCATCCTTTTGCAACAAGTTTGTTTACTAGTTGCAGGTAATAGTTAGGGGAGACTGAATTCAAAACACAAAAACATACTTGAAGAGAATTCCGAGTCACTAAATACCAGTACAGTGAAATGCACTTGTACTCTTGAGTTGTTTTGTATGCAGTACTGAAAAGAATAGAGGCAAAATATACTGATTTATGCTCTTTTTTATGAATGCTCTGTACACTAAGATGGAGAGCCTTTTCTGGATTACATACTCCTAATTTATGCTGTCCCAAAGCTCTAGAATTGTACTTATACTTCAAGGATGCCTTTTTTCCCTCCCCCAGCCCCCCCCCCCCTTCCCCCATGAAACTGGGAGGTTTGTACAGAGCCATAAACCTTTAATTACTTCAAGTAGACAAGGACTTCCAGGTCTGCTTACACAAACAGTGTTTTGCCTAACACTCCTCTGAAAAAAATTAAACGTCTTAAGTATATTCTTCTGTGAAATGACAGGTTGGACACCACTGAAATACCCACTTGTATGATATGTTTTAGTGGTCAGATTTTTTACTAAACACAGGGCAGCATATTCATTTAAGGCAGTCTCTGGTTTTTGTTTTTTTAATTAACTTTTCTGGTTATAATGTGAACTATGTTACATAAAAGTTGCATAGTAAAAGCTATTGGAACCTTCTTTAACTAGGCATTATTGACTCCTTTTTGTTTGTTGTTTTGGCTTTTTATCATATGACAAGGCTCTGTAAATCTATTACACGAAGCTAAATCTCCTTGCTACAATTTACTTCTTTCCTTGCCCTTTTTGAGAATAACCACAAGGTTTTCTTTTTTTTCTTGCCCTAAGAGTTGTTTGATTTGTGACATTGATCAGGATGATGACTGTGCAAGTTGCTTAATGTTTGGCGAGGTCACCTAATGTTGTTACTCTGCTTTGTGTGTCTTCTTGGGAATATTTTCTTATCAGTGCAAGCTGATAACTCTGCCAAAGTTATGGTTTTTGTATGAAATCTGATCCTTATTTCTCTATTGTGTGAAACTTCTCTGCCTTAAAAGGGACCAGAAAGTACATGCTGGAGATTCATACATAGTTCAGTTATCCAAATAACTGCTGTGAAGTTCAAATATGACATTCAAATATTATGTGTTCTAGCCCTGTCTTCTGACAAGATATACTAACATAGCACAAAGCGTATATTTGAGGCCTAATGTAACTTCACCTTGGAATTTTAGATTTACCTGAATTTCTTACTGTTTTATATATATATATATATATGTGGATTTTGCTTAGATAAAGACACAGTCTTGTTTTTTGCAACTAAAATGCTTGCTCTTTGCCATTTTTTTAGGTATTAACAGCAAAGCCTGGGAAGTCAAAGATTTATCAAGCACTTACTGTACTTGCACAACTAGGGTATGAAATTGAACTACTGCATAAGGTAAGAGTTTTGTACCAGCTGATATGGCCTAATACTATGGACATGCATTTAGAAAAGGGTTTATAGTGGTTTACTATTGCAAACTAATTGGAAGCTAATTTGATGTTGAAATCAGTTGGAGAACTGTTGAAAACTTCTGTGAAAAGCTAAAACAGTCATGTTTGGTGTAAAACTCTTTCAATTAAGCAACATTGTTATTCACTATGATGTCAGTGTTTTCACTGCAAGCCTTTGTACTCAAAAACAGTTATTATCAGAATCTGGTTTAAAAAAAGGTGCATTTACACACCAGATAAATCTTTTCCATTTTGCTAATGGTTGTGTGAAATCAGAAGTCTGTTTTTCCAATCTGTCATAGTCTGCTCTTTGTTATATCCTCTGAATTTTGCCATAATGTATGCTTTTGACTTCCTAAGCTGTGTTAAGTAAAATTTTTTTTTGAGTCTTTGTGCTTTAATGTTCCAAGCATACCCGCTTCTCCTATTAGTCAGTACCTTCTTACCTTGTTAAACATGCTATGGTTTAGTTTAAATTTTTTTTATGTTGTCCCCCCAGTTTCCCATGAGCACATGGGCATAAACTTTCAGTTAGTTTATGCTTTTCAGATTTATTTTTGTGCTCTGTTTTTCTAGGAACCTACCTTCATAATTTTGTTTGTGATGTTTTGCTAATTTAAAATTAGATTTCACTGTCTATTGTCTTCCAAATACCTTATACTACAAGGTGTACATTAAGGTAAATATTAAGAAGTGGAAGAATAGTACTTTATGAAGGTGGTGACCTGACTAACAAGGATAAAGTAGAAGTGGAGGCATTTGATGTCTCTTTTGCCTCAGTCTTTAATATGGCCCCCTGAGCCAGAGGACCACGAGTGTGGGAATAGTGACTTTTCATTTGTGGACACTGAAAATGTAAAGGACCAGCTGTATCAGCTGAATGTTCACAGATCCTTGGGGCCTGATGGAATTTATCCCAGAGTACTTAGGAGCTAGTGAAGTTATGGCAGGACCTCTCTTGATCAGGTACCAAAGGTCTTGGGAGTCTGGGGAGGTCCCTGCTGACTGTAGCAGGGCAGTGTTATTCCATGGCCTCCTACAAAGAAGGATGTGAGGGAAGACCCAGTGAACCACAGATTTGTTAGTCTAACCTCAGTGCCTGCAGCCATCATGGAGTACCCGATTCTACTGGAAGGCATTTGAAGAATAATGCACTCAGCAGGCACAGTTAACATGGGTTCACAAAGGAAAGTCTGGTTCAACTCTTCAGACACTCTACTGTGATAAGGTCACCTGCCCTGTGGATGAAAGGAAGATGGTGGATGCAACTTTTCTGGATTCTAGGGAGGCTTTTGATACTGCCCCTCACAGCATCTTTCTGTCCAGCTGTGGGATGAGCAAGTTCAGGGTGTGCTGGGTGAAGAACTGGCTGAAGGGCAGAGATCAGAGGGCTGTACTAGTTTGGGCTACACTTGGCTGGCCACTGCTCACCTGGGGCTGCTTGTTGGCAGCAGCTCAAGTCTGAGTCAGCAGGGTGTGCCCTGGCAGCCAGGAGGGCAAACTGCACCCTGGGCTACCTCAAAGAGCATCATCAGACAGTCAAGAAAGGTGATTGTCCCACTGAATGCAGCGTTGGTGCAGCCTCACCTTGAATACTTGGGCAGTTCTGGTTCCACAGTTTAAGAAGGATGAGAAGGTCCTTGAGTGCATCCAGAGGACCGCAACAAAAACAGTGAAAGGAACAGAAGGGAATGTCCCATGAGGAGCATCTGAGGGCTTTGGGCTTGTCTTGTTTGGAGCAAAGGAGGCTGAGGGGTGACTTCACTGCTCTCCACAGTTTCCTGAGGTGGAGAAGGCGAGAGGGAGGTCCTGAGCTCTTCTCCCTGGTATCCAGTGATAGGATATATGGAAATGGTTCAAAGCTGTGCCAGGGGAGGTTTAGACTGCACGTTAGCAAGCACTTCTTTACAGAGAGGGTGGTCAAACAGTGTAACAGGCTTCCTAGAGAGGTGGTCGATGCCCCAAGCCTGTCAGCATTTAAGAGAACATTTGAACAATGCCCTTTATAACATGCTTTAGCTTGGCTAGCCTTGAATTGCTCAGGCAGTTGGACTAGATCACTGTAGGTACCTTCCAACTCAAGTAGTCTGTTCTATTCTAACAGAACACTTTAATTCCATAATACATTTGCTTCTCCCATAGGAACCTTGGTCTTCATTTGCAACTAATTTGAAGAATGGGAAACTGGCAATACCAAAAACTGTGGTAAGATTGTTGTATACACTTTTTTTCTGAAGATACACCTAAACTCCTTTTAATTAAAGATTAAAGTAACTTTATAGCAGCATTTACAGATGTATATTTTTAAGAACTGTTCTAATTAAATTTTAAGGCAGCATAGAGATTCATCAAAAGTGGGATGAAGAATTGCTATTATCTTAGAAACTGAAATAAACTAATATCTTTATTGTCTGTGATGGAAAAAATGTAGTGAATAAACAGCATAAAGGAGTATGTATGAATAGGTAAAGTATTTTTCAGAGAAAGTTACTGATGGTCAAAATTACCTGCTTGAACAAAACAAGTGTTACCACACACAATCAGTAAGTTGCTGGTTTTGATTAAAATAGTTATTCACATGTCAATTATAGATTTCATATGCAAGTTAATTGTGGAAAAACATGAGTCTCCAAACTTAAATCTGAGAAGTGCAGAAATACCTTGTGTAAAGTTATTTACTTCTCTCCTCTGGAGAAGTAATGATGTTCCTTTGTATAATAAAGGATTATTCCTATTTAATTCTGATAATATAAAAGCATGTTTACTTAATATTTTTAAGCTTCATGCTCTGCAGAAGATGGCTATGGTGCCATATTGAGTGTAGCCTGCAATATTTCTGTAATATGTAAGTGACTGGGTGTACCTTATATGCTCAGTTGTGTTGCTGAAAAACCATGTGGAGAGGCCCATCAGGTGGGCTATGCAAGATGTACTGGGACAACTTCAGAAATACAAATGTCAGATCTAATATATCCATTGCTGCCAATACAGAAATACAATTATTTCAGTTGAAGACTCCACCTCCTCCCAGTTTAATAAAATCCTCATGTTGCAATGGTGTCTTAGTGTTACATAATTCTGTCTTTATATATAGAGAAGGCAGGTCTGATACCTTACATAGTATAGGAATACAATAGGCTGTATAATATCTTGAAAACTCAAGCCTGTGTTGTTTATTTCAACTAAGAAAGTTCACTTTTAAAATATAGAAATAAATCCCAAATGATAGTATGTTTCTTTTCTATTTTCTTTTCTATTTGAGGCATAGGAAGGTGAAGCCTCATCTTCCAAAGAAATCACCTTGTTAAGACTTTTAATAAGAATTGTTACTGGTGGTGAAGATGAAACTCTTAGCTTAAGATATATACTGTCTTAAAAAGTGATTTTTTTCAGTGACTTACTCTCTTTTTTTTTTTGCAGCAGGTGCCAAATGACCATTTATGTTTGGTACGACTGACTCCTCAGGAAAATCTATTTACAGGAGGCTTGAAGCCATCAAATGCATCTACCTTTATTTTTATGGTGAAGCAGTCTTTTGCTAAACCTAAGTCTAAACTTACAGATAGATTAAAGTAAGTAAGAAAGAATTACAGTTTTTATACTTCAGAGAAATATATAAAAATATTAACATATGTTCCCAAAGCAGTATTTATTTGCAGATGAAATACAGCCTTTTAAAAAACTAAGTAATTATTTTTAAATTAATTATCAACATGTAAAATAGAAGATTTCATTTGTGCAACCTACTATATAGTATTTTGGGGACTATTCCTGTCAGGAAGGTTGACAAGTATTTCGAATGTATGTGTGCAGTAATTCCTGCAGTGGAGCTTAGGTCATGTATCTGCAGGAAGTTTTCACTTATTTTACAGATACAATAATAAAGCCACCAAGAGTTTTGCAGTTACAGAAATTAAGAGCTGAAAGAGATTCAGCTTATAACAGACATCAAAGTCATGCTAATGAAAACAGCTGAAAGGTTATAGAAGGTGGAATGAAGATGTCCTCAAAAGGCTGTTATCTAATTAAAAAATCAGGCTTTAGACATTACCAATTATGCAAGCTATTCACGTTTCCTTATGATCAGTAGATTTCTGTTTCCCAGAAATGGAAGGTGTTCACAGTCTGGAAGGCATTAACTTCTTGCTGATGAAAATAATGAATATACTTCTCATTTGCTTACAGTAGGTTACGAAAATTAATTTCTAGAAAGGGGAAAAAATAAGCTACTAAATTCCAGTAACTCTCTTAGCAAAAGCAAGTGCAAAGAGCTTTAATGGATTTCTTTCTTAAAGCTCAGTGGTATACCTGGTCTTCACTTGCTTCTTCAGCCAGGAAGTTGAATATATGCTTGTAATATGCATCTTCTGTGTATTTATACACTCTTTTCCTGTCTGGGAAATAGTTAATGTATGTGCATATTTCTAAAAGTATAGCTTTCATAGCAAAGATGTAGATAGGGGGAGGGTGGATACATCTGTTTATGTATGGAAGAAAATACCTGGGAGGTATAAGCCACTAGTTCATGCTATACTGAGTCATCCTTGGCTTTAATTTCTCCAGCACTGAAACACTTTTAAGGCTGTAATGCCTGTTACTGACTTACGTATTTAGGGTAGATGAGGGAGAGAGAGCACCTATCCTGAAATGAGGAGGTTTGTGTGGTTTGCTGTTGTCTGTGTGTGCTGGGGGCTTTATTTGCTATTTATGCGTTATTTTAATAGCAGAGGTTTCTTCCTGTTTGCAGTATGGATTGAAAGTAACTTGTGTGCAAGAAGAGGTTAGCTTCTTCCAGAAGCTGTGAAAGAGTGAAATGGACCTTCAAATAATGTTTCTTGCTTTTTAATTTTTCACAGAAAGAAATGGTCTATTATGATTTTGTCTTTTTGTTTCAGTTCATGGAGTTTGGATAATAGTGACAGATTACTGAAAGCACTAGAAATTCCCAAAAAAGCTGCAATGTGTAACTTGTATCCAGAAGACTATAAGCGACTTTTCGAGGCTCTGCAAAACTCTGATATGTTTGCTGAAACCTTGTTCCATGATGAAGTCTTGGCAAGTACAAGGACCATGTACTTATAAATTTAAAGCTTTTGGAAGATATCTTTTCTTCTGAAAGATTACTTTGATAAAAAGTGATTTAAATAAAATCGGAGATACTGTTAGCTAGATGATTTCCTGTCCAAACAGGAAAAATTTAGCAAGTAACAAGAGCCCTTCTACATAGGATGAAAGTAATGAATTCACAGTTACCTGTCACAATCCTGTCTGGAATGGACAAGCTTTGCACACAATCCTATCTGGAATGGACAAGCTTTGCAACTTTTGCAGGGGCTATTAGCTCGTGCTACTTTTGGATGTACCACTTAAATGCAACTTTTTGTTACACTGTTGCTGTATGTTTACAACATTTGAAAAAACTAATAGACTAAATTATTATTTGTCTGGTTCTTATTTTACTGCTTAATGATTTGAATGCCCTTTTGACAGATTCACAAAATACAAAGGTCTTTACAACCACTGAGTCTGCTACATTGTCTGCTTCTCTGAATTTGCAGCCTAAAGTCGACATAATGCTAATAAAATTAATAGTGGTATGTTAATAGAAGACAAGTAATGACAGGGTGATAAAGCATTAAGTGAGAGTTGCTTAAAATAAAGATTGTGATATCCCTGAGGAAAAGTAACAGTTATTTTGAAAACAATAGGGTCAACCTGTACCAGTTTATAATACACAAACACATACATGGGTACGGGGATTATTTTAGGTCTGAAAGTTACCAGACTATTCAGTGCTGTATAAATGACTTTAAAAAAATAAAATCATCTTAATTGAAACCTTTGCCAATATCTTCCTTTACTGTGTAATACATGTACCAAAAAATTACTCAAAACCACATGCTATTAAAATTCTGGTTTTAGCCACAGTACTCTGTAAGGCAACCTCTTCTTAATTTCTCTTTCTCTTTTACCATTAATCATTCTGTTGTTCAACAATGCTTAGAGGTTCTACTGTTTCTGAGTTCTATATTGTACCCTCTGGGAAGAGCTGTAGCAAAAAATACACTTCTTTAGCAAAGCACTAGTTTATAAAATGCCATTTTGATGAAGGTTGAGCTATTTTCAGGCTGTGGATAACAGCAGTGCCCCAAACAATGCAAAGAGAGAACTGTATTTCTTAAGCTTAGTGTGAGGTATAGATGTGTTAAGCATTCATCTCTGTCTTCCTCCTGTAGTTTTGGCTGCAGATGAAAAATTGAGCAGCTTCAGTTCACTCTGCTAGCTAGGCTGTAACTCCCTCTTGAAGCTGCTGCTGAGCTTTTCTAATGTTATGATGAAACTCGTAGAAAGGCTGAGGCTTAATTTGCAGTCTGTCTCCAAGCCTTGCTGGTGTTCTGGTGTAGGTTGTCAAGATTTGAGGCTTCCTTTCTGTTTACATCTCTGACTGTTTCAGAGACAGTCATTGTTAATTGTCAATGAATGGCAAACTTGCATTAAGAAAAGCAATTCCACCTTTTTCAGTCTCATTAGATGGTAACTGTCTTATCTACTGGTCTACAAGACTGCTGTGTTTCTTGGGCTGATCCCCCCACACCTTGAATCAAACACCTTGCTCTTGTTGCAGCAAGATGTCTTATACATCTAACATACCAGCAGAAGTATTTAATACACAAAATGTAAGACCACCACTGCCTAAATAAATTTCTTCAACTGTGTGCTGATAACATTTCAAACATACACTGAAAAAAAGAAAATTATTTTGATGCTGTTAGAAAGCAGCACTTAATGAGCCAATGCAGAAACTAACAGCAGGAGTCTGTAAGTGGAAGAAATATTGCATAACTGGGGACTTGAAATGAGATTTAATGCTCAATAGAAATGCACCATTAAGGCTAAGTGTAAGCAATGTTTAGCCCCAATCACAAATGTGAAATGGAGAGAGAAATGCCTGCTGTTCTAAAAATGATTTAAGTATTCATGGAAAAGATGGAAAAAGTGAAAACTACTATTGTATATGAATAAATAACACAGGGAATGAAAATTAAGTAGATCTATATATTTGATTAATTGATGCTATCAGTAATTCCTACTGTTGCAGGATTTTAGCATTTGTATGATAATGTTGAACTTTCATTTCACTTTCAAATTTTAAATTGTATTTAAAGGCTTGTCATACATTTGTTACAATTTTTAACCATTGCTGTACTATTTGTGTTCCTTTTCCTTTGCATAACTTTTTTTTTCCTCAAGCCTGATTTCATACATGAACCTCTGAAACACAAACCACATGTGACGCACTATCCAGTAGAAGACTTTAAAGTGTTGCTCTCACTCTTCCCATTTTTTTGAGGAGCTGCCCAAAAATGGTGTTTGGCATTCCACATTAAATCACCAGTATATCTGAGCTAGATATTGATTGTAACTTTAGAGATGCTAAGTCTTTTCTAGTAGCCCTCATAATTTGTGCTGCCTGGGAAAGAAAATTATGACTGTGCTAGCAATTGCCTAAGCTTTTCCTACTTACCTATATTTAAATCATAACAAACACAAACAGAGACAGAAAAAAAACTTGCTCCAGTTAATTTTGTCACTTGGAATTAGGAAGTCAGTTAAGTTGAACTCTATAGTCAGTTTACTTTTGATCCGGAAGAAGAGTTTGTGACCTTGCAGTAATTAACCCAGCAGATGCTGTGATGAGGGATTGTTAAGGTGGAATGTGTCTGGACTGGCTACTAAACCTGTTCAGCATTAGACATTTTAATAATTAGAGCTCAGCCTTGCAGGCTAATGATAATGTTGATGGAACTATCAGCATAAAACTTGAGAAACAGATTGTGTGGTACAGTTTAGGATGTGCAAATGTGATAGGAAGAAACTGAGGCTTCCTGAGAAGCATGTTGAATTAATTGTTTTGTCAGGCTGAGCACAATCTGTGAGGCTGCAGACTGAAAACTCTGACCTGAGCTTTGTATGACTTTAATTAGCAAAGCCATACATTTCTTCTGTAAACATTGAGAAAATGAAAATAACAAGTAACTTTTCCAGGAAGGACAAGTCAGTGGGAGATGTTTATTCGCTCCCATTATATCCTTGTTTAACAGCTAATGCATCTTTCCTTGTGTGGGGTGTTCAACTTGTCACTGCTAAAAACAGGCACACTGACTGCCCCCAGCTGATAGAACACAACATGCAGCAAGCACATGAAGCCCAAGGGAAATTAGGGGTAGTTAAGATACACCAAATGAAACATGATTACTCAAAATGTAACCACTGATGTGGTTGATCCTGTTGATGACACCCGAAATACACAAACAGCGCAGAACTTCTTCAGCTTGCTTCTGTCATTTGAAGGAAATTGATGTGCCTGAGGCAGGGAAGATACAAATAAAGTAGAATGGTTTGGTAAATTTCCCGGTAAAAAAAATCAACAGATAAAACCTACTAAAATGCTTCTGCAGTGATTTTTAATTTAACATTCTGGAATCAATTTTTCACTAGCACATCAATATTGAAAGTGAAGAGACATCTTCAAGAACTACGTGTTCATAAAAGATTTGTCTGTACTTACAAGCTTTCAACTAATTCAACTAACCTATGCTGTTAGTGACACAGAATTTGTACAATCTAAAATTTAACATTTTGTGTTCTGAGCCATATTTTGATCCCAGAAAAAAAAAAAATCCATTTTGTGCTGTGTTGTTTGGAATGGCTATTGCACATTCATGAGTAAGGAGCAGAATTTGAATTATTTCATTACTGCAGCTTTTTCTCTAAATTCATGTTTTAAAACATGCTGTCATGAGATAGAAGAGCTAAAGCTCCATGACAGTGTTTCCTGGCACTAAGGACATATGACTAATTCAGCAGCATCAGCCACAATTAAGTGATATTTCCTACGAAACTGCCCTCATTACACTCCTTGACAACTGCTTCCGTCCAGAATGTCTCATGCACTTCAAATAGCTGCTGAGAAGTCTGACCAGTTTAGGTCAGTGTATGATTTGGTGAAATAAAAACACCACGCTGATAACAGGGATTAAATTGAACTAAATATATTCTTGGGCTAAATAGGCACTTAGTGAGATATACAGCCCTAGTATTATTATGCATTTGTCAAAATTCAGACTGACCATTCAAAAAATGTCCAACTGGGCATTCCATTGATCACCATTACTCAAAGACTCTTCATGGTCCTCCCAGGCAGAGTTGTCCCTATCCTGTAAGTGTAGATATCCAGAATCAGTTCTTCAGGCCCTTCATACAGATGTCCAAATATCCAACACTGCATTAAAATGTTTAATGCTGTTTGAAAGCTTATATATACAGAAAATCTTTATTACTGCAATTATGTTTTCATATCACTTGAAATGCAATGTCAGCTAAAAGCTGTTTTCAACCTTCTGTGGCTTACTTCCTGTACAGTTTACACCAAGCTGATGGAAGTCCCTTTCTACAGGTATTCATACTTCAGACTCTCCTAGAGTAGCTGGGCTCTTCAAGGTTGTGATTTTTATTTTGTTTATGTGCCAGTGAGACAGAAGACTGGCATTCCCTCAGATGTGTTTTTGTACTTGGCAAGGTTTTTTGTGTTACTGGACATACAAGTGAAAAAACCTATTAAGAAAAACTGAGAAAATAATGAAAATCACATCTGGTATTATATATTCATATTAGCTCTTCCCTTAGTGCACTTTTTGCAGTTCATGGCTAGACCTTTAGGTTCACATTTTTTGTTTGACCATTCATTTCTTAAATTTATCCACTAATAGAGATAGATGTTAACTTCTGTTATTACTGGGCTTTTGGTATGGTTATGGATGATGCCTGCTTAGAAACTAAAACAGCATAGACAGGAAAACGCAGAATATTTAATAGGTGAAGAAGTAAAGCATACAGGCCAAATACAGAGCTAATTGCCTAATATTTTAATAACTACTAAGGTTAATTCTTGAGAAATTCACAGTAGCACTGTAATTTAACACATTTTAAAAATTTGCTAGAGGAGCTAAAGATAAGCATAGTAACATGCATAATGATTTCACTAACAGCTAAGATTGCTGTCATTTCTTTTGGTAACGAATTGCAGCATTAAACAAATGTCAAAATATATTTTTCTGTGAGAATCCTCTGGCTTTAGGTACCTTGATTCTTCCTAATAGCAGTGTTTCAGATATGCATACTGCCATGCCTTATTGCCTTGTTGCAACTTGGATGAAAAAAAATTGCAGACTGAATAGTTACTGAGAACAAAACTGAGTGGTTTTTTTGCACTGCAAAGCTGCTTGGCAAAACTGTTGGGTCTATGTCTCTGTGTTCTTTGACAGCAGCAACCAACACTCCTTTCCAAAACACAAGCCCTACCTCCCTCTATAGGCGGGATAAGGAAAACCAGACAAAGCCCATCTGCAGTTTAGCACATTTAGCCTGCGTCATGTAATATGTAATCTCATAAATGAATGAAAGCTATGCAGACCCCTACAGAAAGCACTTATTTCATGGGCTTTGAGCACTGGCTTTTCAGATTAATGCTCTTAGTTAATTCTTCAAGTGTTTTGCTTTTTCCTTTGTCATTTATCTGGTCCCTCTAACTCATGGTTCCGACAAAAAGTAATCTGGTGTATGGGCTACATTCTCAGTGAGAAACACCACCAGAGCTTAGGTGAAGAGCTTAGAAACACCACCAGTAGCCCAGCAGCTCCTGGCCCAGTCTTATTTCTTTGTATTCAGATCACAGTGAGATCTAGAAATACATACAGATGCCGGCTCATATAATATATGAGATATATAATGTCCTTTTTTGGCATGGCTCTTGACTGAACCATTATCACACTGAACCATTGCCCACATGTTCTTCGTAAACTAAACTGTTTAATATTTTGTGTATAAATATGTGAAGTATAAATATCTAGAGCCAGTGCCGGGAGGATGGAGCCAGGCTGTGCTCAGTGACGTCGAGCAACAGGACAGGAGGCAACGGGCAGAAACTGATGCACAGCAAGTTCCACCTGAACATTAAGAAAAGCTGCATTACTGTGTAGGTGACTGAGCACTGGAGCAGATTGTCTTTTGGAGTCCAGGACATCCCTCTGGGTGCCCTGGGAAGTCACAGACCTCGGTAGAGAGGCCTGGGACCCGAAAAAGAGGGTCTGGGGTCTGTGCAGGGGGGTTTGCCTGGCACAGAGCCCAGGAAGACACAATCTTTGATTTTGGTCCATGAGAAAAACATCCAACAGAGAGAAGAATTGCAAGTCACAATGGTGTTACTGAGAGTAGTGTAGTTATCACTGTGCAGAAGATTTCATAGTTTTGGATTTTTAGAATGTAGATGCAGAGGGACAAGATGGTGGTTTTAGGGTGGTGCCCTGGGTTCTTCTTCTTCTCCCTTGGCATCCATCCTCTGCAGTGACATGGGCACAAAGTAGTTTCAGTGGATTGGATCAAAGTAGAAATGACCCTGTTAGTACAGGTGATAGACACTGGCACAGAATTGTAAACAATGGGTACATAGCTATCTGTATAAGAGGTAGCGACCTCCCATCACAGGGGGAGTCACCTCGTGTCCAGGCTGCTGTGAACACCTTGGCCGGACACAGGAGGGGAATCACCTCGTGTCCGAGCTGCTGAGATCTTGGCTGGACACAGAGAATTGTAAGATTAGAACTAATAAACAACGCGAGAAAACAGAAAACCAAGACCTTGAGACTCCTCATCATTCTCGCACCGAGCACCGAGCTCAGCACAGAACACAGAGACACAGAGTCAGACAGCAGACCCTAAATCCTTCCGAGGTCGAGAGGGAAAATCCCTCCCTTCGTGCCCACACGAACCACCAGCCTTGGAATCTCGGGTGAGAAACAACCAGATTAAAACCTGAGAATTGTCCAGAGAGGCTGTGGAGTCGCCCCGACTGGAATTATTCAAGATCCCTATGGACGCAGGCCTGTGCAGAGTGCCCTGGGATGGCCCTGCCCGAGCAGGGCGGTCCCACCAGAGGGTGCACTGCAGTCCCTTCCAGCCTGACCCATTCTGGAATTGTGATACGCATTAAGTGCCTCTACAGGCCAAGGGCTGCCCTGCGCCTCTCCGTGCGGCTGTGCTGTGCTGTGCTGTGCTGTGCTGTGCTGTGCTGGCCGGGGACACAGGTGTGCCCCATCCCGGCTCCATCGTTGAGGGATCGGTTCCCGCCCGCGGGAGGCGCCGCCCCGGCCCTTGCCCTGATTGAAGATGGCGGCGGCCGCGCGCGGTCACGTGCCGGGGGCGGGGCGCCCCGCGCTCTCCTCTCTCTCCTGTCCCGGTGGCGGCGCGGGCGGCGGGATGGAGCCGGCGGGGCTGGAGCGCTTCCACAGCCCGGGAAAGGGAAACGGTCTCCGCTCCCGCCGGAGGGTACGGCCCGGAGAGCTGCTCTACCGAGGCGTCCCCTTCGCCTATATCGTCAGCAAGGAGCAGCTGGGCAGCGTGTGCGAGCGCTGCCTGCGCAGGTACCGCCGGGAACGCGCCGCGCCGCACTGCCGCCAGCGCCGCCTGGACAGCGCCGCCCCTTCCGCGGGGCGGGGCCGGGGCCTGCCAGAGGGGCGGCTGTGCGGGCGGGGCGGGAGGGGAAGGGTGTAAATACTCCGGGGAGCGGTCGGCTGTGCGCCTCCAGGGCTGAGATGCGCGGCTTGCCGCTTCCTGCCGCTCTTTTTAAGTGCGCATTTTTTTTTTTTAAATTTTTTTTTAAACGGCTGTTTCGAAGGTGTCGGCCCTTCCCGGGAGGCGGGATGCCGGCCTGGCTCTGTGCGGTGCGGCTTTTCCTGGCTCAGTGCGGTACCGGGAGGGTCCGGCCTGCGCTCGGTGCTCCCCAGTCCTCGGGGGCCAAGGGAGCTGTGCCCTGGCGGGGCTGAGGAGGCGCCATCCCCTCACTGAAACAGGCAGCGGGCGGTGTTGGAGCTTCCTGTGGCCCGCCCGGGTTTGTCCCGCCACAGAGCGCGTGGTTTTCAGACATAAATGCGTGCCCGCCTTCCTGCCTCACGAGTGGAAAGGACATAGTAAATTTCTGTGTTTGCTTAGAAGGAAACGAACAAAGCTGGTTTTTTTTAGCCTTGAGTGGTTTCCCCAGCAAGCTGGACGGTTGTAGAGCTGTTAAAAGAGTATCTGTGTATTAGTACCTGAAACAAACCCCGGTATCATTGCTGGGAAGTGAAGAATAGAGACAAGAGAAAATTCGATACTGCTAAATTTTCGTTTTTAGGTTTTTGCTTTTATTTGGTATATTTGGTATTTGTTCCATTTTTTATTTTTTTTTTCGGGGGGAGAGGGGGAAGGGGGTTATTTTGAAAATATTTGAAGGGGTTTTTTTTGTTGAAGCAGTCCAGGTGTTTTGCTTCATGTCCTGTACAGGGCATCTCAGTTTCTATTGAAAGACATAAGAATGTGATTCTCATTTAATCAAAGAAAAAAGTTGGCAATGTATTCCAGGTGATGCTTGCATCTTACTTCAGCACAACCACAACCAAAGCAAAAACCCGACAAAAGCTCCTCCAAATAAACATCAAAACCAAAAGTTTTTTAGCTGTTATATCTGTGAAATCTGAGTCGTGGCGTCAGAGTCCTTTGGGGTGGTGGCTGAACATTTTTGACTTGAAGTTAATGCAAAAATGTTGTGCAGCCTTCAGAACACGGGCTGAAAAATTAAATTTAAAAAAAGTAAATAAGGAAGCCAAAAATATATTTCCACCAATCTGTCGTCTTTTGCAAAATGTGCTGTGGCTAGACAGAGTTTATAGATCAAGACTGTCCAAGCTAACATTTACCTAATTAAAGGAGATATATATATCCATGCAGTACAGATTTTTAATTTTTTTTTTTTTTTTTTTTTTTTTTTTTTTTTTTTTAAATTTTTTTTTTATGCATAGAAATTAGGCAAATGGTGAAGTACTGCTAAACTGTGATGTGGAATAGAGCCATTTCATCAGTCTGGTTTTGATCTGGTTGAATCTGGTGTGGTCTTTGTTCAAAGTGAGGTATCAGAAAAAGGTTACCACTCTCTTCCAGGACTGCAGATAAAAGTCACTATTCTTGTTTTTCACTCTAATCTTTAGGTGGCAGTACAGGAACACAAATTTGAAAAAGGTTTAGTTCTTAACCTTGATTTAGTGTTTTAGCAGTCCTTTTATATATGTAATTAACGTTTGAAGCTTTACACTGTGACGTGTAATTCTATACTTGCTTTTGTCTCTGGGCTTGTGGCAGTGAGTGTTGTTTGATGCAGTTTTAGACTGTATGAGAAGTGCTGGGTGAGCCAGAAGATGGGTAGTGAAGTGCAGAGCATCTTCCATCTGGACTTGCCTGGACTTGGGGTCGCAGGCTTGTGATGGTGCTGACTTGCTCTATGACCTTGGCCAAGTTCCTACAGCAAGGAATTGACGTACCAAAGCAGAGTAAGGTTGGCTTTTGGGGGCAGTTTGCTGCTCTGTTTTAGAGAGGAAAGCTCAGATGGTGCAGTAGTTCTGCTTAGTCTTATCTCAATTAAAGAGAATATTATTGTGGATGTAAATTGCTGAAGTATTTATATACAAGGACATAAATATATATATACACACACACACATGCACATACTTGATACATCTAATGGTAGAGTGATTAACAACCCTTCCTTACTGGGCTGTTGGTACTGTTTTTATAGGAACAACAAATTTTTCAGTCATTGTTAGGTCTACCTTGTGTGTAGAGCAGATGGCAGATTTTTGTCACTGTCTCCCCTTTTGTGATTTCTTCTTACTTCAAACAGAACCCTGTATTTTTTATTGAAGAGGTTCATGTTTTTTATACAAGGGTGGGCTGAAGTGCTCTGCTGTAGATGGTTTAATATGATAGTGTAGCTATTTGAATGGTATTCTGTTAGCAATTATAAAAAATACTGTCCTGAAATAAGATAATAATAAAGATTTGCGCTGAAATACAAATTTTGATAGGGTATTGACAGTGTGTATTTCTATGGAATCAGTGTCTTGGGAGAACATGATGTATTGCATAATGGTACGTTTTTTGCAAGGGTATCTGTAGTGTGCCAAAATTTGAATGGCCAGCATCTTTTTCCAGCAATTTCCTGGGGAAAACAACAGAAAAGATTCTTTTTTCTCTTACTAATTAAAAGTTTTCTGTATGACTTCTTCCATGCTTTAATACCTCTTTAATATTGGTCTGACCCTCAGATTTTGAATTGAAAATATATCCAGCCTGTTAGAGTTTGGGAATCAAAATTAAGTGAAAGTCGATGATATCTCTGGTGTTTGTTTTTCACTAAACATTTCTGTGATGCCTTGTAGTTACAAGAATCCACTGCAAGAAAATTTAAGTCCTAGTTAATACTTAGAAGCAAACAAACTTCATAGAATCCAAGTTTCAGAAAAAGTAGGAAAAAAGAAGTAACACCATCCCATTTCAAAATGCTATACCTTTTATGCCTTTTAGGGAAATGAATATATGAAAATAAATAATGAATAACATTATGTATAGACTATGAAATAAAAGGTATTAATGTTTCTTTTTTGGGTAAGGTCAGAGGTTAAGACTCTGGAAGTAGGTCAAGAGGAAGTATGAATGTATTTTTGAATGACTACAAGTTTTCTAAACATATTTAAATAGAGAAAAAACATTAAAGCTAGGAGTGGTGATAAGCTACATGTGACAGCAAACGTTATTGTAGTATGGGAAATATAACCAAGCCTGAATAGTTGGATGATTAGTGGGTAAACACAGGCCAGCAATTGTGTGCTCCTTGCTTGATTTCACCTGATTTAAAAATAGCCAAATGGAAACACCTTAACATTCAGAACTGTGCATTCAGTCCTGTGTCTTCAGCACTGACACACTCTTAAATTGGCTGCTTTGTTATTATTATTACTACTGTTATGACTACTGCTACTAATACAACATTGTGTTACTTCATCACCATGAAAGTTGGCATACCATTGTTAAAGTGTGGAGTGTCAAAGTTAACGGCAGCCTGAAGGTACAAAAATACCGTTAAGTTTTAACCACGGTATGGAATTTTTTAAGTAGAGAGAGGCAGGGTTTGACTCAGAGTGACAAGGGGGGTGGTTGTGATTGTGTGATTCTTCCTACCACTGTGTCGCTTAAAATTGTGTTGTTCTGCCTGAGGACAACTGTTCAAGTGTATCCCTTTCATGCTGCGGCAGGGAGGTCAAGAGAGGAGAGGAGCTCATTATTTTGGCTCTTTAGCAATGAGAGTTTCTCCGTGAAGTTTCTGTCATTCACCCATAAAGCTGAGGTGCTTCCTTAAGGACCAAAGAGAGTGTCTCTTTTAGCACAGCACCCGAGTTCTGCTGCTTCCAGCTTTGCTGGGTCATTAAGCTAATGGATGCTCTTTTCTTACGTGATGTTTAGAATGTATGAGACTTCCAGTAATGCACAAGGCTATGAAACCTACACTGCCTCCTTATTTATAGCTAAAATTACTTCTGTTGCTCGTTAATGCAGAAATAGCTTTAAATTTAGGCTGATTTCTCGAAAACATCCTGTTTTGTTGTTCTAGGTGTTCCTAGTATACCTATATTTTGTTCTACAGGGATTCTAAAGTGTGGAAAATCAATACTTGATGTTACATTCTTTGACTTTAAACTTCTCATCAGTTCTCATCAAATGAAGATAGTTAAGTATTATAGTTCTTTAGATATAAAACAATATTCATGTTTTATGGTTTGCTTGTACAAAAAGATGTTTTGGGTTTTTCTCTCCCATAGAATGTTGGTTGTTTATAGAATGGAACAACGTTTTTAAAATTCCTTAAACATATGTAAGAACATAATTCTTAGACTTATGACATAAATGAATAAAGTTGGTCACCATGGCTTGGTGCCATGTCATGCCATAAGTCAACTAAGTTTTTTAGATGTGAGATGTATGGTGTGTTTGGTGTCCCTTCAGTCCCAGTCAAAACTCTAGACAGCGTTCCAGTAGTTTTCAAGATGCATAACTTATAGAGTAATATAAAAAACCCTTATTGATCAGTGTGAGTATTAGGATTGGATAATCATGGGAATAATATGCTATAATTTGATGGAGCATCCTGACAGTTAGGAGTGAAATTGCAGCACTGACTTTTGATGTACCTGAAGAGTGAAGTAAGAGCAAAGCATGTGAAACAGAATTGTATGTGAGACAGAAGCTATACAAAATATTGTAGTTTCAGGTTCTGTGTACATTTGTGAGAATGTTTCCCAAGACATGAGAAATTGAACACCACCACCAGTAATGTTTCTCTCTATAGCTGAATGACAGTCTAAAAAAATGCAGTGAACTTAAAAGACTTTCCCTCCCCCATCTCAACTTACTTCCATAGTGTCGAAGCAACTTTACGAAAAGCAGTATAGAAATGCTTTTTTTCCTGCCCTCGTGCTGCTGGAGCCACAGAAGTGGCTTCCAGGCTGCTGTCCCATACTGCCAGGAAAATCCTCTCTGAGAGAGAGTGAAGACAGTCTATGACTGTGCTTTCCTGCAGTGTCTCATCCAGAGAAAGTTTGTAGCAAAAATTACACTTACAGTCTGCATCTCCCATTCCTGTTTGGAGTCAAATTGAAGGGGGCGGGGTAGGGGAGGGAAGAAGGAAGCTCTGCCATTCAGGGTAGCATTCATAAGAAGTTGTCCTGGCCTGCCTGTTAATTTGGTTTACTTCCCTCAAAGCACCCTTTTGCTGTGGTCAGGAGTTTCATGTGTTACTGTTAGGAATATCCCTTGGTAGATGTTTTTGATGGGCTATTTATTTATCCTGGAGGCTTGTTTTGAGACTGTAATTCAGGTTCTGTTACCTGTAAACCCTTCTTTTCATTGCATAGTATTTTGGTCTTTAGTTGGTGCCTCCTCCCTGCTTTGGATACTCTGGACTTGCTTTAGGTGAAATATGGGTCACTGCTAATCTTCCCTTCCTCCCCTGCCCTGTGGTCTCAGTACTGTTGTTCATGTCTGCTGCTGCCAACCTGGCTCTGCTCCTGTTAATAACAGTAGAAACAGAAAAGGGAGAGGCATTCTTAAAAATAAATTCTCCCAGGTCAAGAGTTTTTATTACCATGCCTGTCACTTATGGAAAATGAAAATTTTAGACATGCTTTAAAGGGCCCTAAAGCTATTACTATGTTGGGATTTTGTATATACAGTTTTCATGCTTATACTGCTCTATAATTTGAAAGGTATTGTATCAAAATTGTTGTCCTGTCAAGCTGTGACTGACCATTTAAGTTGTAGTCATCTTGTAGATTTTACTCAATTTAGGTTTTACTGTGTATCTGCAATCCACACCTGATACTGTATTTCTGTTATGCATGATACAGTCCCTAATATTAATGTTTTAAAATATTAATATGCTCTGCATAAATACTCTTTGCTTGTGGTTATTGATAAAATGTGAAAATAAGTTTGTGGATTGGATTAGTATGCACTTCCTTAGGTTGAACTGTAATTGTGCAAGTACAAAATTATAATCGGCACTAGAAGGGAAAATATGAGTAATTAAAATATGGTAACCTCTAGCTAATGTAACAACACAATTAGTTCCAGATATTTCCCAAAGAAAGTTTTTAATTATGTGTAAATTGCTCAAACTTTTGTACTGCATTGGGAATTTATTGTTTAAATTCTTTAAGAACTGTTACTGATATCTTGTGCATAGGTGGTGGAATTCATGAATTGTTAGTGATAACTTCCATTGTGGCTGTCCTCAAAAGCCACTCTGTGCTTTTGCCTGTAGGGTATATGGAATGATGCTGTTTTCCCTTGAAGAATCTTGTTGTCTTCAGAACCAGCTGCAACAGCTGTTTTGAATTACCCAGAATTAGGTGGGTGAGGCTGATGGAATTTTCTGCATGTCTCTCCACCCCAGCCATTCATGTTTTGGAGAGGGTTATGGATCTGCATGGCAGCTTACCTGATGTGCTGGCTAGGAGCTGCTGAAAGGGCAGGCATTCTTACTGGCTCTCCTGAGTCCTTGCTCTCCTTCCTGCACCCACCTTCTGCTTCTCATTTGGCACTTTGCTGCTCATATGATCTATGATACAATGGTGCAGAGAAATAAACTGGCAGAAAACATACTTTACCAAAACAGAAAAGTGCCCTTGAATCAGCTTATTGCTGGGGGAAGAGAGTTGAAGAAGCCACTGAATGGGAGTCAAGGTCTGATGGTCAGGGCTGTGCTGTGTGGTAGTGGCTGGCCTTTAGTCTGCTGTAGCTAAAGAGGAAACTCTAAGAAGGACAGTTAGAGGAATTTCTGAGCTCTTATGGATGTCTTTAGGAGAAGTAGGGCTTTCAGGTGTGCAGGATTGACTGGCTTCTTATTGTTGAGTTGAAAAAATTGTTGAGGACAATTTTTTTCTGCCTTGTCCTAGTCCTGGACATTGAGATCCCACCCTCATTTCTTTACCAAGGCATGTTTTAGTCATATTTTACTTCCTCAGAAGCACATCCTAGCTTCACTTTAGCAGAAGAAACACTGCAGACATTTGCAGTTGTTTCTTACCACAAAGAAAAAAAATTCTCTTTGACTGAAATCTTGGTTCCATGGGAGCTTATCAACTTTTCTGACTTCATTTTTGAAACTGATTTTACTCATTTCAGGATCTGTGCTTAATTCCAGCAATCACAATTCTCACAGCATCTCCGGGGATGACTCAGAGATGTTATTTGGAGGCCAACTGAAAGTTTTGAATCATTCCCAAGGATGATGACTGTAGGGTCATTGTCAAACAGCACAATTTGTTGAACACTAGGAATCCTATGCTAACTCAAGCTGCAGTCCCATATTCATGCAATGTTTAGCTTTCATGTTTATCATCATAACTGCTAGCTGCCTTCAGCTCAGGGCTTGCTTTGCTGTTAATTTTATTGTTCAAGCTAAAGTGAAATTAAAGACTGAGTATTTTTTTTTTAAGTATCATCTTGGCCTCTGAGTTCCTCATGCTGCAGTCAATAGGTAGGAAACAGAATTTTGGTCACTCAGGGTGGGCTTGCCCTGGCTGTTTGTGTGCTGCCTGTGTCATCATTCAAAGCAAAAAAGCCAGCAAGTGTGTTGAACACTACTTATGAAGGTGTGATTAGGAGTCATTATGATCTCAGAATCACAGAAGATGTAGAAGTGCAGAAAAGGAGTAAAAGATCATCAAAAGAGGAAGTGAAACGGTCATGTCAACTGTAAATCCCTTCTCACAATTCACCCAAACATGGCTCATTCATACAATCTAATTCAAATGTCTCATTCAACTGCTCAGAGTGTGCACTGCTGACCTGAGAAGACAACTTCTTTGGGGATGGTGTTCTTGGTAGTGGGAAGGAACATGGTGGAATAGAGAGAAAGAAGTTGAGATATTTGGAGGAGGATGGTCCTCAGGAAGGAGAGATTTGTCTCAGGAGATACTGAGTGTGAAATAACTGAGTATGTTTCTTAGGGTAAAATACTTGTTCAGTATATTTCGTGCTTCTCGGGCAGAAATTTATTTTTATTTATTAGTCAAGCAGAGCTTGAAAGCAGCTTGCTTTAACTTAAAGGTTCGAACTGGAGTGCTATCTTGGTGTTTTTTGTGTTTTTTTCTTCTTGTTTGCATTGGTGCGGTGCTTCTCTCAGGGCTTTTGCCTGCACCTCCTGGCTAGCCTGAGCACCGGTGCTGCAGACAGGTACAGTTCTGTATTCTGGAATACAGTTCTGTTCTTGTGAGTCCTTGGCTCAGCAGCAGCATGAACAATGCAAGAAATAAAGGAATGGAACTCCAGCGGGAAGCTTCAGCTGGGTTTTATTAGATTCACACCACTTCCTTCCACCCAAGAATCAGCCACCAAAAGCCTGCCAAACTCACTGGTTCTCCTCGTAAATCTGGGGGTGGGGGAGTGGGGAGGTTACAGCTTGGAACCAATCCACAATGGGAAGGAGGTGACCCCGAACCTAAGTGACAAACCATAGAACAAATCAAGGAACAAAGGGGGAAGGGGAACTCAGACCTTGCCGATCACTTGAAGCCTTCACAAGAACTTTCTAGACAAAAGGTGAGGCCTCGAAGTGACAGGCAGGATCCAGGTGTCACATAAATGATGATTGATTGGTAACGATAACCGGGGTAAACCATAATGGGGTAAAAATGGAGTGTATGGGAGAAACTATTGTTAAACAACATAAAACAAACATGCATACAAAAAACTGGCAAAACCCCAAAACACACGACTACACCTGTTGTGTTAAGTACTACTCCTCCCTGGTAAGATAAACTACGATACCTCCTCTTTTTTCTGTCGTGACTGCTGTTTTCCATCACAGAAGCAGAGCCTGCTGCTCCTTCTGAGATAAGTAGCATACCAAGGAAGACTTGCTGTGTATAAAAGTATATCTTGTAAATTTTATCTCCTCCATTTCTGTGCACCTTGTGTGTGAGAAATAAATTTCACTTTGCAGATCATTGTGTTCAAAATCTTTATTGAATATTGGATAAGAAAGTTTATGCCAGGCTAGTACACTACAATTTAATTTCCTTTGGAAAAAAAGTTAAGATTTTTTTGATCAAACTCCGGATACACACATTTTAAGCATTGAGTGGATGCTAGTGTGGGTTTGTGCATTGTGTAGCTGGCTTTGATTTCTTTGGTGCATTGACTCCAAGTCCTCCAGCTGTTGAAAGTATCTTAGTCGAGATTTCTGAAAAAGCAAAAACAGATTGAAAGATTTAAAAGAAAAAATGAAGTGGGACAGAAAACCACTTCAGAGATTTATGGTCATAAGCATCTATGTTGGTTTAGCAAATGAGACTGGCTACTCAGCTATTTATGAGTTTTATCCACTTGTCATATTAAAACAGTCATAGTAGTTGATACTTCTGCACAACAGCTGGAATACCCATGGAAACAATTTCTTGAAATACTGTATGAAACTCAACATGTGATGATTGATTTATCTGAAGCCTTTGCCCCAGGAAAAAGCGGCTATGCAGTAATCCGCACAAGAGATGTATAATATCAGGTATAAAACAGATATAGCAATGAAAGTAAGATCCTTTACAGTACTATGTTGGGTCTTCTTTTTGTTTGTTTGGTTAAGTTTTGGTTTTGTTCCACAAAATAAGCACATCATACTTATATAAGTAAGTATTTCTTACTTTAAAATGTCCCTTTCTGTGGCCAAGAAAGTTGATGAACTAAAAAGAGTGAAGCACTAAAAAAAGTGACAGATATAAAAATAGCAGAAAAGTTATAGAGGCTCTTAGTTAGCAACACAGCTGCTGAAAGAAGTTAATCTTGCCACTTCCAATGGATACATAGTATTTTATTTGACCTGTAGTCACTCTTTATATTGCTTAAATGGATTTTGCTGCCAATAAATAGCCTTTGCTGCTTTGGCAGTCATTTTGATTGAATTGCACTGACTGTTTTATGTGATTACTGCTTTATTCTATGTTCTGATAAGTCAAAACTACTTAAATTCAGTTTATAATGAAATTCCATAAGGAGTGCAGACTTGCTGAACATTGTCTGTAAAAGAATTAGGCCCCTCTATATAAAGACTTTGTGAAAATTTGGCAGGGGATTGTTTTACTGGATTCACCTTTCTGCTGAAAAGTGTATTGACAGGAGAATCCTGTTGCATGCATATAAAATATGACACAGGTTTGATTCATTAGTGCTGACTTAATGCCCTTTATAAAATTTAGTATAAAAAAATAAATTAATGTGTGGAATTTGGTATGTGTGTGCCAAATGATATATTCAACTAATTTTTCATTGATTAGGAAGTTAATGGATTTTCAAGATTTTATTTTGATAGTGTTTGTTTAATTTGGTATTTCAGGGAGCATTTACCACTTTCTGGTGCTGTTCATTGCATTTTTAGAAATTCCCTTTGCAATAATACATGTCACATTACTTGTGTTCACAACCCACTTGTAAGGACTGGTTGTCATTTTTCTCCTTTCTCCTCCATGGACAGTCTTTGAACACAGGTTGGTGGGGGCAGTCAATAAAATGAAAGAATGGCTGTGCTCACCTCTTCTTTAAAATGTTTTGCTCATATATAAAACTATTGTCAGCTGATGTGTATATTTTAATGCATTCATGACCACGACAGATGAAGGATGATGTTGTAGTTCAGATTCATAATTGGAGGATTAGAGCCCTTCTTTTGTCTGCTAAATGTAAAGTCTTTCCTAGATTACCTGTTTGAGAGAGGCTTGAGGTTTATTGCATTCACTCATATATTTAGAAGTTGTTGATAGAGTGTAAAATAAAAATATTTAAATTATATGTTTGTACATCACCTTAAGGGCAATATTTGACCTTAATCCACTTGAAAAATCTTAAAAAGTGATTATAGGCAGCAGAAAGTATATCTGCTATAAATTTAATGGTACCCCTAGGAAACAGTCCAACACTAACAGGTTTATATGTATACTTGGAATTAACATGGCTTTTTAAAATTGGTAAAATACATCCTAATTGTGCCAGAGCTGAAAGCTTTGCCATGCAAAACTTTATGGCCCATGCAGTTTGCTGGATGTTATGATTGCTCCTTTCAGTTTCAAAAGCTGTGAAACTTGCTTGTCCTTGGCAAAAACAAAAGTGTTTGTGTAGGGGAAAAAAATGCAGCTTAACTGATACCATAGATAGAACAGTAAAGAGGCCAGTGGAATGTGAATTACAACAGATTAAAGAAAATGTCAGTGTGAAAGATTGTTTACTTGAAATGGACTCAGGAGACATAACCTGGAGAGCTGCTCATAGCAGAAGAGATATTAAATATTTTTGAGGAAAACTGATCATAAGGGAAGAACACAACAGTTTTTTAAAGTGCTTGTCTGCTGTGGGTGATATTGTGGTATAAATCAATTCCCAAATCAAAGAAAAAAATTAGCAGATGGAAGCTGAAATTAATGATGTATTTATGGCATTAAAAGCTATGAAAAAATGCTTTCTCATTTTTGTGTAAAAATCTCAGAGAGATTTGAAAAGGTGAGACCTGAAGTCCTAGTTTTCCCTGGAAAGTTACATGGCTATAACCCTCTGTTGACTCATGGGAACACTTAAAAAAATGCCAAGGAAAATACAGGACTGGGAAGATATTCATGATTTCTATATGAGATCTGAATCTCCAGAAGTTGCAAAGCATCTTAGGGAGAGGGTAGAAATGTTTTAAATAGACAAGATTTTTTTTAAATTGAAAAGATCTCTATGAACTTCTAGGCAAAGTGGTGTGGAGGGAACTGGATTTTGAGCTGGGCAATAGAAAGTTGTGTCTTTTTATTTGGTCCTGGGGGCTGTGAGATGAAAGCACCGATAAAAGGTGTGTAGCTGGAGAGCCTGGGGCTGTTTGCATCAGGGTGGTTGTGCTGCCTGGTGGCAGAAAATCACATAAGGTATCACAGTCTGTACCAATGGACGTTAACTGCAATTCTGAATGTCCTGTTTCAAAGTTGATTTTAGCCTCTTATCTTGTTCCTGAGTCCCAGGGGGAGTTGAATTATTAAAGGACATATTTTGTCTTTGAACAAGTAGCTCTCAGCAGTGTCGGTGTTTGGTGTGCACAGAATACAGTGATGTTTGGCCTTCTGTTGTGGGGAGCTGACATAGGGCTCTGGTCACTGCTGCAGCTTTCCTTCTCCTATTTCTTTCTCCCATTTCATCTGCTTTGAGGCAGATGAAATAATTTACAGAACTCCCAAATGCATTAGAAAATATTATGGAGCCAAAGATCTTGTTCTTAGAGATTGCCTTGAAAGTTGTGACTTTGGGAATACGTTTGTTCAGAACTACTGTGCTGTAGACTTATTAATTTTTAATTTTAATATCTTCTTTTTAACCTCCCCCCATGGAGTCTTACAGGCTGTATCTGTCAGTACACATACAATTTTATGACCCTTGTAGTTAGGGTTGCTTGTGAAGCACATATTTGGTACTTGTTCATATAGGCCTTAATATCAAAATTAATTTTCACTAAAAAGTACTTTACTAATAACTGTTTGTTATTAATTGAAAGACTATGCTTACTTTTCTGCTTATAGCACATAAGGATTGAGAACCAGTTTTAAAAACTGCATTTGTTGGAACATCTCCATGTCGATCCATTTTACAGCTGGAAGGTAATGGCTTTTTTAAATATTCATTTTATTTTCCCAATACAAAGTCACCTGCACTCTGTGTTTGCCTCCCTTTTGTTGTAAATTCTTTGAGGCATGAAATAGCTTGCCAGTTGTCTCTTATGCTCAGAAGTTAATGAATGGTTATCAGTTTATTGCAGATAATAATTTAGCTAAAAACCGTAATGCATGCTTAAGCTCATTGTGTAGAATTTTTGCCTTAAGACAATGTTTAATCAATGGCCGTAGGTTTAATAATGCCATTCCAGGCTGTGCTTTCTCTTAGGACTACACAATGGAAATCTCCTCCTCTGCCGTCCTGTCCCATTGTGTGAGCAAAACTTTTCTCAGCTTTGAAATGCCTCCAATTTTACCACAAATTCATAGTAGCTTTAAGTAAAGCAGGTGCTTTGTCTTTATCTCATGGTGAGTCCTTAGTATTCATTCTGATTGGTGAAACTTAATGACCTCCAGTTTTTCCTAGGCTTGTATCTATGACATAAAATCTGTCCTTGACTTGTGTATGTATTGTTTACTTGTGTTGGGGCTGTGAATTTACAATAAGGAGAATAAAATCTCTGTGGACTCACCCCTGAAGTTATCTCCTATTAGAATAAAGACAGAAAAAGATTTTAATTTTGTTCAGCTTGTATGACTCCTAAAATCGGTAATTTCCAAAAGGGCATTTTTTTTGTTTGGGTGTGTTTTCTTTTTATGCATATGTATGCTTCTTATGCAGTAAAAAAATTATGGATTACTTTTAATTGGGAGAATCATGTTCTCTTAAACTTGCCTCATAGCTGAAATAAATAAAAAAATTATGTTCGAACAGTCTTTAAAAATTTTAATTCTTAGTTTTGCAAAGTTATTTCCTAATCAATTTTAGATTCGATTAGTTACAAAATTCATTCCTTCTTCTTGATTTTTATTTTGAAGTTACTGAGGTTATATTTAGCAAATGGTGTGCATTGAGGAAACAAGTTTCTACTAAAGCAGTGCAGTTACTGTTGGTGCTCTGTGCAAAGTAATATGGTGGTGGTAGGCCATCAAAATAGACTTAATGAGATTTACCACAAATCTTTGTACAATATTGGCTTCAGTATCAGGCTTTTGGAGGAACCATCCAAATAGAAGTTATATCCTTTTCTATTTAAAAAACATCATAGCAGTTACTGGAAAAACATTAAAAACATTTGGACTCTGTTCTTGCTTTCTACTAGTTTTTCATCTTTTGCATAATTGTGTATTGCCAAAGCCTCACTGACAGAAAATTGACTCTGAAATGTGTACAGCATAAACACTGTATGTTGATGTGACTGTAGTTCCTATAGAACTGTCCATGAGGAGTGATGTTTTCTAGTCTAGTTAGTCTAGTTCCTTAGTGTATTTCAGCCGTGGACTTGGAAGCAAATGTCCCTTCTCCTCCCACTGAAAGACTGTGTCGTGGTTTGAAAGCAAAATGAGTGAGAGGCTCCAAGTCAGAAATACAATTTAATAAGAAAAAAGGTAAAAATAAAATAAAATAAGTGCAATAACACAACGGACCACTGACAGAGTCAGAATACAACCTGAGCAGGGTGGTGGAAGCAGTCCAGGTGAGGTGCTCTTCCTGTAGCAGTGATCCTGTAGAAAGGTCTGGTAGCTCTGGTCCTCTGGGAATCCAGTAGGTAAGGGCTGCTTGTCCTGTCCCAAATACCAGATTATATCCAGGTGGGAATGCTTGGCTCCTCCCCCTGGGTGGAGCATCTCACAATGGGATGATGAGTTGTGAAGTGGGTCCTTGATGGCCCATTAAACAGAGATAACTCCTGGAGGGAGTTACCTGTGAGTCATGGGCAAGGCATTGATGGGCCATGAGCAGAAGAGCCCAAAGGAAGGGGGCCTGGGAAAACACTGCCCCACCTGGTTCCAACAGTTCATGGAGATGGTGATAGAATAAATACTTTGTGTACATCCTACACTACAACCCAGGACAGACTGTAAACTGTTTAATTATGCTGTGGGGTTGGGGGATGCTAGTGCAGCTGCTGCCCTTGTGCTTTGCTTTAAACTCCCCAGAGGGGATTTTAGGTTGTGCTGTTTGTGGAGATCAGGTGCTCCACGTTTTTTTTTGATTACCTTCTCCAAGCAGAGCCTGGCCCTGTCTTCAGGGACTGTGATTTCCTTTCACTTCTTGAATTCAGCTGTTGGGGTTTCACCAATGGCCAAGGCCTTCTGTAGCTTGTTTTTTTGGGGGGCCTCCACAGCCAAAATGCTTCCAAAGGGAGAACAGATGTGTCCTGGTTTGTTGTGTAAGCAAAGTTGTTTCACAATAAGATGAAGAATTTTTCCAGGATGTTGTTGTGAAGAGAAGCAATTTCTGGTGAACACACGTACTGGCAGCACAGGGAATGAACATGAAAGAGGATCAATATAGTTTGAGGAAGTGAATGGAAATGATTGGGACTTAAAAATATGCCTGGAGAAAGCCTAATTTACAATAACCTTAACTGTAGAAAAAAACCCCAGCCTAAACCAAGAAATATCCAGAATTAAATTGCTTTTTTATGTCGTGCAAAAGCACTATTCTGTTTTACTTTTTTCTTTTAAACAATCAACAAATTTAAGTTGCATTTGACTAACATTCTTCCTAAACTCACTTTAAATACACAACATTAAAAAAGCTAATTTGTCTAAAAAGTCTTAGTGGTGTGATTAGGTTTTCTAATTGCATGCTCAGTTTGACTGAAAGGATGATCATTAAAAAAATCGGTGCCAGACACAGAAGCAGTGTTTAGTTAGGCTGTAAGACTTAAACAACTTCATCTTTCTTGACAGATGTTGGACTTCTCTGTGTAGATAAGTTTAAATTTAAAGAAAAAGGAAAAATTACAAGTGAAGCTTGTCTACCCACTTGCAAAATAGCCAGCAGCAAGAAAAGCATGTGAAACCCACCAGAATTTAACTGTGGCTTCATACTTTGGTTTTGTTTTCCAGGTGGCCAAAGTACACTTGTGTGTCTCTTTTCAACAGAATAGGAGCTGGTGTTCTTCAACACTAATTTTGGTTGATGCCTTCCATGTGTTTCAGCTAATCTGAAATTTGAAATTATGCTCTATTTTACAGATATTTTTGCAGTTGCAATCAGATTTCTCAGCAAGAATTAGGTTTGTAGCTTTCTGTTCTCTGTGAGCACAAGGTCTGACCTTAGGAGGTGTTTAGATGTGACCACTCCTTTTGAAGGGGTTAAACACTGGACATAAGGAGATGGGTTATCTTGTAGGTTTGAGCTGTTGTACTTCATTTCTGACCTAATCAGTATTTGAACTCAAGTTTCAGGAAATGAAACTCTTGCCATTTCATTTCTGTAAGATGCTGCAATGAATTGGAAAATTATACTTCAAGAATACATGAGAATTCGGAACATCTGTTACAGTACAAGTGAAATGTGCTTTTCACATGCCTGGCACAAGAAAAATAAATGCTTTAGATCTCTATATATTTCGGAGTTGCTTTTTTTATTTAACCCCTTCAATATTTTTGTTTTCCCTCTTAAAGTCTTCTCCTCTTATTTGGAGAAGACCTAAAAGTAAGCCTGCGGCATTTTTCAGGACTGGAGGATCTTTAAAAAATTAATTTGCTAAAGTTACTTTCGATTAAAACTTGGACTGTGGATTTAGATTTTGCTTAGAAAATCAAGTTTGAATTTTAAAGCCAGACTTATGTACAGGAAGATCTCTTTGTTAGTGTTTATTTTCCTCCTGGTTTTGTGAACTATTCAGTATAACATTTTTGATACAAAATATGCATTCCTTTTGCTAGCAAAAGATATTAGACTCTTTCTCTGAATGTTGGTATATTAAATATCCTAATGCTGAGAAGTTCTCAGTAATAGAAGAGATGATTTATATCTTCAGATGTGTTCCCCTCCCCCCCCCCTTTTTTTTTTTTCATTTCTAATAGCAAGTGAAGATTTTGATAAATTGTCTTTTTTACTATTGATGCCGTTGTACTTTAGTATGGTTGATCCCATCCTATGACACTGCGTGGCTGATGTTGTTCTGGAGGTTAGCTCTGCAGGATTACTCAAAAATCTCAACCCCACTGGGAAAGGAGAATAACTTTCAAAATAGAAAGATGAAGAGTGTTCCAATCACCCTGATCATATAAGATGGGGTGAGTTCCTTATGTTCAGATACACTGGCTTTAACCTGCATGTTCTCCCTCAGATGTAAACATACCCTCAATGCACATGGTTATCTTTCTAGTGAATGAGGTAGCATGGTCAACACTGAAATGAAAAATTATCTTCCAATGATGGATCTGTTTTATTGGGAATTGTTTAGCAGAATGTGAACAGTGACTATGAGCCACTCTGTGACTAGAAGCTCAGTTATTGGGGTCTTAAACCAGGAATCTCTTATGCTGAAGTGTTTAAAACTTTAAAACTACTGTAGATACTAACTATTGTCTGGCTGTTGATACTTGATGCATTTGTTCATTACTCTGCCAGTTAAGAAATGAATTTGCTAATGAGAGAAAAAAATTAGTATAAAGAATTGGGATTATGAAGGATGAGTTAGGCTCTGAAAAAGCTATTTAGATTTTCCTTAAAATCCCTCCTGATTTGGAGTATATGATATAGGATATAAAATTTACATACTCTGTTGCTATATGAAATAAATAACGAGCTGTGACTAGAAAAAAACCTAAATTGTGGATTTTATTAAGTGAAAATTAGGTGGTATTACAGTCTTGCATGTTCAATTCTAACAAGCTGGGTACAAAATCTCTATGTATCAGCTGTGGTTGCTATGAATAACTGAGTATGTTTCACATCATTCATCTCTATGTGATCACTTCGGTGGCCACAGAATTTTCAGTGAAATGGTTTTGGTGGCTCTGAATTAATTTAAAGCATACAGAATAGAGTGGAATAGTTATATAACCATGTTACAAACTTGTGTGAGGAAAGATTGATTTGATAAAAAAAGACTTGGCCAGCTGTTTTTCTTTCTGCTCACAGATCTCTTCTATGTGTATGGATTTTAAGGGAGTTGCAGGAGTTTTGTCTTACCTTCTGCCAGAGTCAATTCAGTGCCAGTTCTAGTTAAAAGATGTTCTTTCTTCATGGTTGTCATGTAGACCAGAAAAAGTTAGTATGCCACAGAGTAGGACAGAACTTTTATTTAGCTTTAACTTTGCAATTCAGAACTATTTTCCTTAGACTAGTTTGCGTCATGAAATAACACCATGTATTCTTCAGCTGTTCTGTGGTAACAAGTAGCATTCTACTCTGTAAAAAACAAATGATTAAAAAAGGTAACAATTCTGGTCAAGGACATCTGTTGCTAACTAGTAAATTTTAAGGGAGGGAGTGTTTTTCAGCTGTGATTGGTTACATTCTGGAAGTGTAGGGGAACCTAGGTTAAAGTAATGCAAGAGCAATTGTGTTTGTTAGCAAAATGAAATATGTTTTTAAAAGAGAATGTGCCTTAAGGAAAGGTCTGTGGGGTGCAGGAGTCCACAGAAGAGTAAAACTCAAGAACTGAAAGCTGAGGGGAACCACATGATGGATACTGCTGCTGTTGCCTCTGCAGAGGATAGTTGAACTTGTTTTTCGATTATGGAGAGAATAGACCAATTTTAGTAATCAATGGGATGTTACCTTGTCGGGAGCTGTCACAATATCCCCTCTTACATCATGCCTAGTGGCACCCCAGATTATGTGCTGTTAAAAAAAACTACCAAAACTTAACACGAAATAGAACCAAAAATGCAGAATACATTACTTACCTCCTGCTGTACTAAGCGTCCTTCTATTTCCTGTGTCCATTAAAGGTGTGCTTTAAAGATGCACAAACCTCTCTCCCTACCCCACTAATATATTGACTGGAAGTAGCAGGACTGCAGTTTTTCCTTCAGCCTTGTGCCATTCTACTATGCTGTCTTATTTCAGGATTGACACGGGAAATCTTATTCTGCTGCTTGTCTTTCAGAACAGTGTGACCATTGCATCTGTCTTGGCTCACTGCACCGGTTTCCAGTTGCCTGTAATTGCATCCAGAAATGTTTGTGAATTAGAGCATTTGATGAAGTAAAGGTAGACCCTGCATACCAAACCTTCCCCTCTGCAGCCCAGCTGGAGTATCCTGAAATAATAGGAAATTTCAGCGGGCCTTCAAGAGTAACATTGGGAAAAAATGCATTGCAGTAGATTGTTGCAGAAATGACACAAAGGAGATTATTGCAGGGAGGTCTAAGAAACCCAGTTTTGTTGGAACTGAGTGGAGCTGAAGAACTGGATATATGCATCATGGCTAGGACTTTGCAACCTGGCAGTAACTGGTGCCCCAAGGGCAGGGTAAGATTATGTCTTGCTCATTCTATTGCCCATTCCCATCAGGTGCAATATGGTTAAAAGCCTCAAGCTTTCCTCTTTTATCCAGAAACTTTGTCTTGCTAATACTAAAAAAGAAACAAAGCAAACTGTGCTTTGTTTCTTCTTAATTAGTATATGAACATTGGAGTTTACTTCCTTTAGATGTTGGATCTGGGCTTCATCATATGCAAATTGTCCTGGGTCTGTTTGTTAAATTGTGTTTATTTTACAACTTCCTTAGTTGTTTCTGATGTTGCATGGATCCCATTTTCCCTAGAGTCAGTTATGAATTTTAATGGTAATTTTTACACATATTTTTGTGGTAGTTTATGCATGTCTGATTTTAGATATACTAGAATTATCATCTCAGCTGATGCTATGGTTGTCCTCTCCTACAGAACAATCCAAATCAATGACAATAAATGCAAATTTATTCAAAGATTATGGGGAATATTTCAAGATGTGTTTATAAGTCATCTATATTCATAGTCCATCACATGCAGTGTGTCTACTGATCTGAACGATGGGAATGCTCCTATTAGAGGAGACAATTTTGATTTCTTCAAAACCCTGTGAGAAGTGAACTTGTTGTTTCTTGTGTACCTGTTATGAATGAATAAGGGCTTCCTCAGGACAAACCAGGAGGGTATTGCTTTAATGAGAGCTCAGCAATGAGGCTGTGCAGTTCACTGGGTGCCAGCAGTACGGCACTTAACTCGGCTTTTGGGTGTTCTGCAGGGCACAAAGTAGTGACAAGTATCTGAAATGTGGTTTCCAGTTACTCTTTGGTATATGGCGTATGTGAGAAATAATAAAAAGTAAAGGTTGGGTTTCAAGCTCTGTTACCTTTGTTGGGTTATGTATTTGTTAGAACTCTACTTCTGGCCAAACCCAGTAATTTTTAAATGCATGCATACACGTAAGTGTGCATTTTCAGACTTGTTAAAAATTCAGAATGTTTTGGAATGAAAATTACTTATGAAAATTACTGGCAAAAATGAAGTTTAGCTCTCTGCCTAAGGTATGGATCTTGAGCCTGAAAACTGGATTGGTTTGGCTCCAAAAGACAAAGGGTGAAGTAGTTTTGGTTGAATGAATCTCAGATTTTAATTAGTGTAGACTGACTGAAATGGTGTACTATGCTAAGAAAAACATTTCTTTTAAACTCCTAATTTGTCTTTTGTTGCTGTTAGGAGGGTTGTTTCTAATTGTTAAATGGTAGGGTTTTCATACCTCGGATGCCAAATTATTTATCAGGTGTTCACACAGTGATGCAGCCTCTGTGGTGCTAATCACCAGGTTGGGTAAGGGTGGTCCTTACAGCCACATTGTGTGGTGGCTGAGGAGGTTTGGAGTCCCACCTGTATTTCCTGGTTAAGAAAGGGCAGCTTTAGTTTGCCAGAGAAAACTTTTTATCCAAATATTAGACTTTCTTTTGTTGTGCAACTGATATTTCAAGTACAGTACTGCATTAAAAAAAAAAAAAAAAAAAAGACTTGAGACTGTGTCTGTGAAAAGTCATCTGTGATTCCGAAATGAAGACATTTTCGAGAGTGTGCTTAATAGTAGGAAAAAAAAGAGAATTCTGTTTCAAGTACATTAATCCTGGGTAATATATTTAGTCTTGGGCAATGAATTTATTCAGATTAAGTATTCCTCCTAATTTCTTTCATTAAGAAAGCTGTCTTTTTGAGAACATAATGACTGGCTTGGATGTGGCCATTCGTCCACTGAAGCAGGATTTTTTTTTCCTTAAAAAGCAGATTTAAACTTGTAATCAGTCTTTAGAGAATGGAAAGTGCAATAGTGACTATCAATGAGAAATTTTGACAGACTTTCCAGGCATCCCACAACTGCCACCATCATTGTGTTAGCTCTTCCAAATAAATGGATAAAATTCCAAGATTCATAGGCAGTCTGAAGTCAGAGTTTATATATTCTTTTAAAGATTGTAATGTTTGTTATATGCAAACTGTATAGTTTTTGTCATATAGCTTTAGTATTTTTTTTGGAGTTGTATTTTATTTTTTATTTTGATGAAAGTAGTGAGTTTTCCATGGATATTAAATTCTTTGTGTGTCAGAGGCTTGTTAGCAGTATATTTTATAAGTGCAATTAATAAATGTCCTCTATAAGGTAAATTAAAAATGAGAATCAAAGTTGTACTTTTTGTTCGTTTTTAATTTATGGCACATATTTGTTGCAGGTATTTTTTAAAGAATGATCTATTCATGATACTTAAAAGAATTTGAAGATATGCAAATACACAAGTGTTTTTCTACTGTTACTGTTTTGATCTTACTCCCAATTTGTCTCGGTAACTGTACCTTACACAAAATGAAATTCATGCCAGTGTAGGGGCTTTAATAAATACTTCCATACTTAAGGCCTTCATACTTTTATTTAGATTTTGAAATGTTTTTTGCCCTAGGTATTTTTCTTGTTAGAATATAGCTTGCTTTGTTATTTAAATTTATAGAAGGAAATATAATGGCATAATGTGAAGGTAGATTTTGTCAGGCTCAGGGTGGGCTAAGCCGCTCTGCTCAGGGTTTTGCAGAGCTGTTAGATACAAAATTTGAAATAGCTGAGATGGAGCATTAAGTGGAGAAGTTGGCCTGGAGGGATGTGTGTGCTTTAGTTTGATTAGGGTGGCACAGCACGCTGCCCAGCAGTGTAATGGACCATGAGTGCTGCAGTTTGCTGGGATGGAGCGGCGAGACGTGAGTGCATGCACAGGTCACTTTTTATGAGAGACAGCAAGGGTAGAAGAGTTTGTTGTGCAAAAAAGTATTTCAAGAAGAGCACTTTCTATGTATGTAGCTGAAGAATGGTTACCAGCTGATCTGGTCACATCCAAAATTTTTTTTGGAATTTAAACACGCGCACACTGCTGGAGGAAGACGAAATGTTGAATTCTTTGGAGGGGTAGGCTTATGGTCATATAGGTACTGCACGTTTTGGCTACAAAACTGTAAGATTTGCTCAACTTGCTGTAAATATGTGGCTTTCTGACAACCAGTATGTATTTATCTGAATTTAACTTTTCCTGTCTTTAGTCCAAATTTTAGATCAATTTGATTTAGACAAATGTGTTCTGGATTCACGAAGCTACAGTGAAACAATTCTGATAGAGAGATGCATCTTGACTTTTAGTGGTCAGGATTATGGCAGTAAAAATAGTTACATGGTTAATGAGCTGTGTGGATTTTTCTGTAATCTCAGGGAGATATTGTTTGCTCTCTGGTTAAAATTAGGATGTAGCTAATATATTTAATGGAAGGATTTATCCATTTAAAACAAATCAGCAGAGGAGTTCTGCTGTTAGGATGGTGAAGTTGGCCTATGCAAGGTTCTGTTCTCAGTATCAATTCTGCTGTACTAGAAGGTTTTCTAATCTCTGCATTGTAGGTGCATAATTCCTGTGGTTGGGATAGTTCAAACCCTTCCCTTCACTTTCTACATTGGCTGCTCAACTCTTCCAGAGCTTCTATATTGGTATCTACTTCAAGTGTTAAAAGTATCTCACTCTTTGAAATCTAGCTATCTTTGCATGGCTTCAAATTGCTTCCAAAGTGCATTTAAACTAGCAGGGGTTAAATGTTTTTGGTTTTGATGGAGTCTGCTTTTCTCTTGCATTTTGTGTTATATTGCCCTTCTGTTTTCCATACATGTAAACATTCCTGAGAATGGTTATGTTCAATCATTCTCTTATTTCCATGAAACTGATAGCTGGTGTGTTTCTTGCTTTCATTGTCCTGTGTAGAGTATGACATTTGGCTAATTAAACTTACCTGTTTTTCTTCTGTAAATATGTACTTTTCGTAATTTGAGAATTATTTTCAGAAATTTTATTAGAACTTTCATAATGATGAGGGCCGCTTTCATACATAAAGCTACTTGGGTCCTTCTGTGCAGCATGATTTAGACTGTAGAAAATCAGGAGTAAAATGAAAATAATAAAAAAAGAAATACCAAAAGTTTTGTTAATACCTTTGTTTTAGCAGTGTTCCATGTTATGGAGATTTTAGGTTCTTGGTCAGTTTTAAAAATATAAGGTGAGCTGAAGAGTTGAACAGTGCTAGGTATTTATAGCAGAGGAAAGTCAATAACTTTAGGAAAATGAAGGATTATGGGCTATTTGTTTGAGGTTTCCAAGTCTATGAAAGAGGGTTAACCCAGGTATTTAAACTTGCTAATAAATAGCATATGCTTTCTCAATAAATTATTAGTTTTACTCCTACTAGGAATTTTTTAAATCCGTAAGAGTAAGGCTTCTTGCTGTAAGTAAACTTTGGAGCAGTTACGTTTGCATGCTGTGTTAGTTGTTTATGATTATTTTTGTGAATTTTGGTACTTTTTGAAAGACCGATATTTAGACAAAATTTTTTTCATTTCCCCTCCCCTTTGTTCCTGAAGCTTTTCCAGTTTTTAAACTAAAGATTTCAAATGCCTTTTATTTTTTTTTTTAGATTTGTCATAAACAATAGGATGCAGTTGACTTTTTTTTTTAAACAGCCATCTTGTAACCTCATCTATTTTATATTCTACTGACTAAAACAAAATGCTTATACATAAATCAGTCTCTGTGCTCTTGATTATTGTGGGCAGTGATGCAGGGACCAATTCTAATAGAATTTGCAGGGAAGAAGTCAATTGAGTTTCGACAGGGGTCATGTAGGATCCATAAACTCCCACGGGGCAGTTATCAAAGATGTAACTGTATGCAATGGAGCATAACAGAGCTAATGCCTTTTACTTACCGATTCTTGATTGAACAATTAGTTTGACAATGATCACCGTGCACTTTGCCCTTATTAGATAGGTTTGATAGTACAAACAATCTTAAAAGACGTTTATAAGCTTCAAGGTGATTTTAAGTTCACAGGTAATTCTCCCTAAGCAGTTCTTAGGTATCAATTATCAGAGAGTTTACTTTTGCCTTCTTGGGTTTAACACATACTCAATGTGTTTGTTCTTGATACTATCGCTGCTTTATAAAACCCAACAATTATGGGTTTACCAACTTCCATTTTAAATCTTTGTTTTAATTGGTTAGTTGGGCTGCTGCAACATGTCCCCTAGAAAAAGGAGAAAGAAACTTACTATGCATATTGATGTCTGTGTGTGTTTACTTTTGAATAAAAATTACCCTATGACTGACTCATTTTTGGTAAGCAGAGGAAAAAAGAAACTCGGGTTATAATTAACAGACATATTGCTTAAAGTAATACCTCTTGTATTTTTTTAATGATTAAAAATTATTAGCAATTTATTTTGGAGGCATTTGCCTTAGCTATTTATGCCTGCAGTTAATATTTCATAATTATAATGCTTTCATGGTGAGAACATTACAGTAGTAATAATCCTTATGGCAAAAATAGCATATAAGACATAGCTTCTATTCTGTACAGTATTATACCATTTGTAAATTTAGATTCAATGAGTTTGAGAGGATTTATAATGTGTCATTCAATATTTTTGTTTTGAACCAATATTATATTCCCTGTCTTATGTTTAGATAGGGAAACAGGCAGGATAACTAGAAGTTGTGCACCATTTTCAGTGGAAACTTTGACAGATTGCCTTTTAAATTGGTTTATAGCTTTTACATATCTAAAGTATTTCTGGCCAAGTGTAGCTAGATGTTATATATTTGAGATGTTCTAGTATGCACATATGTTAACATATTGAATATTAAACAGTATTCAGTGAAACAAAGTAACTTTAGTCAGATACACATCTGGATATATGTTCAAATAATCATTTTCCTTCTTTTTGGAGTAAGAATGTAATTATTTTGATATAGTTCTTACATAGCAGCTGAGTTCTTAATTTAGATGCATTCAAAACTCGGTTTAGTTGCAAATCATTCCTGTCTTCTACGAAATAGTCAAGTTATCAACATTTTTTCTTCTGACAGAAGTATGGGCTTTATCACCTGCAGCTGTTGACTCATCATCAGCTTCTGTGAAATCCAAATCTACATACACATTTGAAGAAAACCGCACTTAAAAAAAAGGATAATCAAAGTGAAACCAAACCTCTGCAGAATAAAAATACGCTGTCAGGACAGCCTGTTTCATAGTTAAGGCATCTGAACCATAATTCTCCCACCTGGGAGCAGCACTTCTGAATCCTGCCTGTGAGGAGGACCTTGCTTGCAAACACTGAGGCATGTGTCAGCACACAGAGGGGAAAGATTGTTGGAATTGTGGACACAATAAAAAGCCGAACACTGTTTCAAAACCACAGGGGTGAAGAAGGTCAGTGCTTCTGCCTGAGACCAGTTCCTGTTTGTTCACTGGGCAGCCACAGAGGGTCTGGCAGTATTTTGCTGCACCAGGATAGTGCTGTTCCCCTCCCTTTCTCTCTCCTTTCTGTGTGCCCATCCTCTTTATATGGTGGTGCCCTGGGGTTTCATCTGTGACCTCTGTGCAAGCTAGTGCCCTTCACATCCATCTCCTTTGCACTGTGGAACATCCCATTTCACAGCACCTTTCAGAAAGCTTTTAGACAGCCAGTGCTACGTAGATGATATTTTCAGAGATGGTAACAAACACACCCTTGAAATGAGCAGTGTAGGAAGCAGTAAAAGTATAAAAGTATAAAAATTTATATATACCAGGTTTTTTTGATGATGTGATTTTTTTTCTCAAAATTTTAAGGTAAGACTGGCAGTGTATCTGAAAAAATAGAGAAGGTATAGTGTAACAGCATGTGAAATAAATTCTTGCTATTACTGCAGCTTTGCCTGTTACAGGAGCATTTTTGGCTTCTGAGTCATTGTAAATCATTGGAAGCAAATGGAATAATGTGGAAATAGCAGTGATATGTGCAACAATTCTCTGTCCTTGTGATCTTAAGTTTCAATTTGTCTTTATGTTTTTTGATTATTAATCATCTTACTGCTATTTTAAGGTTATCTTTGAGAACTCTTGGCTTCAACTCTCCATGCATAAGCAATAAATACCCAGTTTTCTATTTGAGAGAAAGCAAAGAAATTTTACTGTGGATTAATTCTTGTTATCATTGATAGCAAATGGTTGAGTGCAGACCCAGAATCTATGATAATAATGTAATCTGTTTCCATTTGCAACAGGCTTTTATTATTCATTTTTGTAGACCATATAGGAAGGAGTATGGGCTACCATTGATTAGTCTGTAATTAGTGCTCACAGGCAGAATGCTTGGAGCCATGTTGGAGTGGAAAATTTATCAGTTATTAAAGGCTGCATGACTTGTGTAGAGGAACTAAAGTGCAGACTCCAAAGTGTATTAAATTGTCATGTTTATTATCTACCTAAATTCTACTGTGAGTTGTCCAACTGCTTTATGTGCAACTGTTCCTCAAAGTGAGGCAGGAGTATCGTGCATTTTATTTGTAACAGATTGAACATGAGGCAATTATCAGTAAGCCATTTGATGGTTTAGCTTATTCCCCAAGTCAGGAAGCTAGAAACAGGTATTCTGTAACAGATTGGGAAAAGGCTTTTCAAAATGACCACATCATCTGTGCAGATGCACAGTGGAGCATCTGTGCAACCTTCCGGCAGTCATTTATATACATTAGTGAGAGCATCAGTCTTTGTGTGACTCCTCTGGAGCATGCAAACACAGCTCAACTGTTATTTTGCTGAAAGATTTTCTTGCCAAATTTTGCTATAGTACATCATGGGGTAAGACACAAATGGACCTGAGATGAAATGCCTAAAGAGCTTATCTGCGAGTCTGCCTTATTGATCTGACTCGTGTTTCTTCTAGTTCTTCTTCCTTAAAGTATCAAACCTTCACAGGTTAGCTACATTTGTCTTTCTTTAAAGCAGTTTTCTGTGTAGCACTAAATTTAGTCAAGCTGCCTAATGTGTAATGCTAGTGACACTGATGGGGCTTAGTGGTATTGTTGGTGTTTGAGCTCATTGAAGCCTCCAGCATATAAGAGGATTTTGTGGCAGCAGTGACTGGTTGCAAGAGAAATTTGGAGTGCTCCAAATTGCACCTGTGGAAGAGGCAGCAGGTCCTTGGCAAGCAGGGTGCATTGTCCACCTGGGCAGTTGTGTGCATTTCTTGTGGTATTTGCTGGCTGAACTGGTTGAAAGGCAGAGGGATGAAGGTGATGTTGCTCTGAGTCTGGCCACGTTGCCTCTCTCTGCAAATGCTGGTCTGCTGCCAGGGTGGGTGATCAACATCTGTGGCTCTTCCTCTAAATCGCTGCCCTGGGCTCTTTTGAACTTGGGTTTTTTAAAGTTGCATGGTTTTCTTGTCTGCTTCTTTATTCCTGGCATTTGCTTGATGCTTTTACCTTGCTTCCTATTTCATTCTGTTTTGTTGCTCTCCAAACAAATAAATTCCTCCTGTAATACGAGTTCAGAATTGAAACTGATGCCACAGTACTTAAAAATTTTCAAGAATTTATGACACTGATCCATTGCATTGTGCAATGCATTCTTGCATTGTGGAAAATAATCAGTTGCATAGAATTCAAAACAATGAAGTGAGTGAAATTCATTGATACCTGTTCATTTAGAGGTTCAGTTGAACCTGCAAGTGATCAGCTGCAGGGGAGAAAATAAAGAATTCCCCCTTAGCCCCCACAAAGTGAGGGATGGAGGAGGATTTGGAGAAAACTCTCCTTCATAATTGCAAATATTGTATCTGAAAAGATAATCTTCTGTGTGAGAATGTAGGTTTTGAGGTTGCATCTTATATTTAAGCCATCACTGATACTTGAGCATCTATATCTAAGGATATGTTTTTCCTCTTCTTGTTACTGTAAATAGATACTGTCTTAAAATTATGTATTGTAATAAAGATTTGTATAATTATAGTTTGTCTTCATAGTTTTGTATCTTGAGCATGGAAAAAAACAGTGATTCATACAAATTTTCCAGCAGGTCAGTGATCATTGGAAGGTGTTGGGTGTGTAGTGGAATATCAAAGTCAGTTAAGGATATTCCAAATCTATAAGCTTTCTTTTCCTTTTTTGATATGATGAATGGAGGAGTCTCTGTCACAAACTCACAAAGTTATTGCATATGGATGTCCCATCCTCTTTGCTAAATCATTTCACTAGACAAAGAACTGCTTTATTTTTAGCAATATTTGTGTAGTTATTGAATGAATCAGTAATTGCAAGCACTTCTTTTTTTAATCCTGCATATAGTAAGTTTCCTTGTTACAGGAATTGCAAAGCAAACTAACCAACCAACCAAACATATGTATATTGGTTTTTCTTTTTTTATAATGAGGTTTAGTTTTACTTTTAGTTACTACTTTTTCTATCCATTTGTCTCTAACAATAAAATTTTTGAATGTCTTGATATATAAAGGAATCCTTTTCTTCTGCTTCTTATTTTGTTTTTTTTTGGTGGTAGCTTGTGTTTTTAGGTGGGATTCCCTCTTTTTTTTTTTTTTTTTTTTTTTTTTTTGTAGTATGGAAAGAGACTGTTAAAATGTGTCATGTATACTTGATAGTGTTTCCTTTAGAGTCTTCAGACAATTTGAAAGAACCGGATTTTGGATTTTCAGGTGGTGTATATATGCTTATGGATGCTAAATAATGATCTCTTCCAGCAGCTCTCACAAAGAGGGATCTGCTCTGTCCCTTTCTATTCACTCTTAATTCTCTATACTTGCTCTTGGATCCCAGAGTGGAAATTTGACTGTCAGTGTCTCCTGGATATCACCAAGAGGAATTGGTGACCCAGCTTATGTTGATAGCTGCTCACCAGTACAAATAAATGGTTTGTACTAATTACAGAGAGATTAATATGTATGTATATACATATGTATATACATATACACATATATACATACATATTCATATGTATGTATATATATGTATAGAGATGTATAGCAAGACCAGTGGAGTTGATGATTGTGAGATTTTCATTGGGCCTTATATTTAAGCAGAACAGATTGTGCAGATTGATCAGCCTCTGAAGTCAGCCCCGCTTTGGGCAGGAGATGGGACATGGTGACTTTTAGAGATTTGACCAAACTTTACTGGTTTTATGGTTCTGTGATTTCTGTGCTGAGTTGTGGTGTAAGCACCTCTCCACAGTTGCATGCTGCTTGCTCTTGGAGTTACGAGAGGTCCTGAGAATGGTCCCCACAGAACTTGATTTGAGTTGAAAACCTTTAGAAATCTCCCCTTAGGCTGCTCTAATCTATACCTGCTTTTTCCTCTTCCTTTTGTTTTCCTAGTCCTTGAACCAGACATGCCTGTAGCTTTGGTGTTTGTTGACAAATATGTCAGTGAGTCTTACTTTTGGAGAATGGACTAATTCCTGCCTATCATTATGCAGGTGGTTTGCTTATGAATAGCAATCACTTAAGCAGCTTTACGTTAGTGCTGAAGTTTTTGCAGAAGACTTTTTTTCCCAAGGTCACGTTTTGGGTTGTTTTTGTTACAAAATGTGCAACTGAATGTGTCTCTTTGCTGCAGGGTGACTAACTGAAGAGTACTGCAGGTGCCTGAAGCTTTAGACATGCTGGGGTAAATGCTGGTTTCAGCTGCACAAGGGCTGCAGCTTGTAAATACCCCATTTTCCCCACCTAACACCATTAGAAAGTGGGTTTTTTTCTGCACTGTGTTAGTGTGCAGTCAGTCTATTCTGGCCTCACCTGAAACCTAGAGGCCATGCTTCTGGTGTCAGTGCTAATTTACTTTTTCACTGGTCAGAGAAGAGCAATCTTTGCTGGAAGAAGCTGACCCAGTTGTGTGACTTCTTCTACTACTGCATTAATCCAGCAGTAGTGTAGTTGGTGAAAACTTTGTCAAAGACTTCATTGGTACAATAATAGAAGTCCATTGTGGAACACAGTCATGGCATTCCACTGTGAAGACTGGGGCTTTTGGACTTGGAAATCAGCACTGGAGAAAACACCAGTTCTCATTGCCAGAGTAGGTTGTTTTCCTCCTTTTGTTTATCTAGTTGCCTTTATCCAGTATTTTTATCTGCACCTTTCCACTCTTCCAACAAACATGTTTTCCACTAGAAAATGCTAATGTGTAGATTTTTTTTTGATGTATACATCCTAAGTATACTTTCATAAACAATTTTTTTCTTATCTTAGAAAATGTACTTAACAGTTTAAATCCAATAAGTATTTAGGGAATTAATTGGTTTCTTCAAGTCATAACTAGGAGAGTTGTTATATTTTTGGTAATTACACAGAATGAGAAAATTTTAAGAGTAGGAGAGATCCTAGAACAAGTAAATCCTTTTGCTAAAAACGTGACATGAATTCACTACAAAAATGGTCATAAACTGATCTTTGGTTTATGTTTTTATAAGAATTCTGGTTAAACATTATATGGATTATAGGATGCTTTATTCTGCCAGTTTCTCTGTTTGCAATTTAGGTATACTGAATATGTTATTTTAACACTACAGGAATTAAATATAATGATGTACTTAATTTAGGATTTAATTTTCTTGCCAACATTCTAAAATATCTGTATTTAAAAAAAATTCCAATTTTCTGTTCAAAGTCAACATCTCTGTGAAAATAAAAGCACCTTCTAAGGCCATGTACAAGTGTTAATAAATTGATAGTCTGTTTTTATCCTTAGCTAATGGAGTCCAGATCTCAATGACTTTTTTCTCCCAAATGTATGTTTTTTAATATGGTAGCACTACTAAGTATATAATAATTTCACTCTAAAAGAAAGTTGTACCATGTTCTTCTGGTGTCCTAAAACAACTGTTTTGGCATTGCCTAGTTTATGTTAATCTGTCTGATATTTTCATAGGATTTATACTTTGGTTTGGGGTTATGTGTTTATATATGTTAGTTTTAGCAGATGACCACTTATTTATTTAGGCAATATCATTAATAGTTCAAAAGACTTTTATCCCCAAACCCCTTAGTTTTCCAGACAGACCTAGAACATCTGCTTATAATTCTGTCTTGGACATTGCCAACACAAATTAGTCTTGGAAACTCTCTTCACATCTTAGCTTAAAATGTTCACAGGTGTTTTCAAGGTTCATGAGTTTTACAAGAACAATTAATATCAAATATGCTCTAATCCAGATTTCCACCCAAGTTTCTTAAAAATCATTACAAATATGAACCTGGCAGTTCCCTTTTCCAGTCAAGCAGGTTAAGAAATTTCTGCTGTCACTTACTGGTTGAGACACTTCTGCTGCTCACCTTACCCATAGTTTAGGATGAGGAATGTAGAAAAAATAGGATAAGATGATTCTGTGTGTGATTCATCAATCAGTTCCATCAGTCCTTGCCCTTTTTTTTGGCAAAAACCCTAAACTTCTGGAGGGTTTTTGTTTGTTTGTTTTTAGATGAAGGCAGTGGTCAAAGCCTCAGGGATTTTTTTTTTTTTAATCTCTTGAAGAAGGGCTCATCTTCAACAGTGCAAAGACGTAGTATCGTGCTGAGATCTTTTTATCAAATTAGGTGAAAAAGTAGTATTGTATGAAGTACAAAAACGTGGCCCTGATTCAAAAAAATATTCTGTGCCAATATCTTCCATAATATGCTCCCAATTTAAAGGTGGGAGACACCTGGCAAATATGTATCTATATGTTTATATATAATAGAGTAAAGGAAAGATTTTAAGTTTTGTGAATGTTTCTGTTGTGAAGAAATTCTACAAAATTCAGGGGTTACTGATGTGAAGCTAACACTTTTTGTTAAATACATGTAACCAGCATGCACTTAGCCTGACTTGAGCAAGACTAGTGAACAGCAGAGGGGATGCCACAACTCAGCCCTGCTGAATAAGGGAGTTGCAGAACATCAGAAATACCTATATAAGAGCAGACTTAAAATTCAGTCTGCATTAAGGAAGAAAACAAGAATTATTTTGAAATAAGAACACAGATTAATTAAAATATGTAATTTCTCTAATTGACTGCCCTGGACATACATTCTTTAAACGTAATCTGTTCAGCGTGAAAGGCGTCATATCAGTAGAATATGCACTACATGCCCTTTTCGAAATACAGTTTACTTTTAAATTAAATGACCCAAATCAGTGAGGATCATCTATGGGTTAGATTTCAGACTGGAAATCTGAGTGGTTCCTTGACTGAATGGAATTTTGTTCCATGGTTTGGAGCTGTGAAGAAATCTCAAAGGTTGTCCTCAAAGGTGAATTTTGCCATGGTAACAGGAACTGCATTGTGCTAGGTTAAAGATATTCTTTACCTTTTCGTCATTAGTGTTATCTTTCCTGTATTGGAATATTTTTATACTTTTTATTTTGTATTAGCAGAGTACTGCATATACATGCAGCACTTATAAATGTGTGAGTTCCTGTATTCCTCAGACAAATCTTTTAGTAGTGGGACTTCTTTTTGTGTTTGACTGAGCTGTGTTCCCTTTGCCACTTCTTCATGAACCCAACTGATCTCTTTTTCAGATGGTGTATTTGGGTTTTGAGAATTCCACCAAAAGAAGTCAAGTGATTTTGTGTGGAATCCTTATATTCATCTAAAACTGTAGATGTAATTTGTGTTCTTGTAGCTGTTTTATTAATCTATGTGAAATTAATCAGCAGCATTAATCCACTTGCTAGCTGAGAAATACCCCCAGTTATTAACAGCCAGCTGTCTTGATTAAAATGAAGCAAACCAGAAATCCCTAACCCCCAGACTACACCTGCATCTCCTACTGTTTATGCTGGCAAATCTACTTTGCTTTTTTTGATGAGACATTTAAAAATGGCCTTCTTGAGTATTTCCTGCACAGCCTAAGGAACAAGAGAGACAGAGGTTGAGTGTTTGTCTCTCAGTCTCCAAGTCACTTGGTCTTGCACCTGTCCTGTGGAGGAACATTTTCTCCACATCTCTTATGTACAGCTAACACATATTGATGCTTTCATAAGAAATATTCAAATTAGTTTTACCTTAAGTAGTTGTTGCAGTCATATAACAACAGTATGGACTCAGCATAAGCTACTTAAAGCTGTTGGCATGCTGCAGTGTGTTTGAGTGAAGCGTGCACAGGAGAACATCTGGCTCTCCGTTTATAATGACAAAGTAAACAATTTGGATGTGAAGTTTGACTGGAGACCAGAATTCAAGCAGTAAAGTAAGCTAAATGTGGGGTTTATGTAGATCCCTCTGTTACTGTACCAGCCTTTCTAATGTGCACGTCACTTGTGTGCATCGACAGAGCTGTTGAAGGGGGCAGGTGCCCAAGATGGTGAGAAAGCTCTTCTGAGTTTCACCATGTTACTGCAGGAGTGGTGGTGGATGTTCAGAAACGGTGGTGAGTTAGAGTGCAGCATTTTCAGGAGGAAATAACAGATATTAGATGAAAAGTCACAATAGGAATAAAATGTCAATACAGGTAGTTTATGTATGGATAAGAATATATTCATGTATATTCATGCACTTAAAAAACTTTTTATTTTGCAATCTTGATGAAAGTGAAATTTTTATAAAACAGTGTGGTTGTGACGGATCATTTCTTCCTGCAAGCTTTTTCAGCTCATTGATTTGAGGCATGGTTGACTTTAGAGATTACCAGAGGCTCATTTTTCTCAAACATGTACTGCAGGCATTTCTTTTATTCTGCAAAGCAGAGCATTGCTTTTGGTTATTTAACTTTTACTGATACTTGTAAGCCATATCAGCAGTGGCATACATTAACAAAATCTCCAGCTCTCTCCCAGCAATTGCCTATCACAATAAACCTTCGCTTTCTTCCTTTGCAAATAAGGAATAACATATTTCTCATTTTCCTGTACTGTGCTCTGCAGAGTCTCATTCCATGGTTGTTGAACTGAAACAAATAATCTGATTTCACTCATGACCCATTGCTGAAGCTGTGGTATAATGATTAAAGGCTCATATTTCTTGGCCATGGAGAAAATGAAATTTAACTGAAGACTTATAATGATGTAAAAGTAGTACCTTCTGGAACATAAACCCCAATTTTAACTAGGTAATTGTGCAAAATCCATGGCCAATCCATATCAATTTGTGATTTTCCTTATTAGTTTAAATCTCCTTGCTGTGTCTGTGCCTGTTTGAAGCTTTATCAACAGCAGTGGCAATTTCTGAAATGGAAAGGTGCACACTGATGCACAGTCATTGCATCAGTGTCATTATCTGTCATTGGGACAAATCAGCAGGAAGGTAAACTGCAATCTCTTATCTTGTGACACATATTATGGCTTGGCAGCTCCTCTTCTTTTAACATTTGCTATGGAATATTGTAAGAGAAATGTGAGAACTGGTAGCTAAGTGTGGCGAAGCATGCTGCATGTTGAAATTCCCACGACTTAATTAAGAAATAGGTTTTTAAATTAAAATAATAGCTTTAGATTTTTAAAATAACTTGGTTGTTTCTCATGTTGATGCAACATCACTATTATATTGCCTGATAAAACGAGCTTGAAATGGAGATGCTTTCACTTAAAAATACATGGGAATTTTTATTAAAAATTCAAGATGGAGCAGAAGTAGTTCCAAAAGTTTTATCTTCATTTCTACATTTCTGCAAGAATTTATTAAAACTTTTTTTGCAAGTATTATCTGTGCTTCTTCTCTAAAATAGTTTCAGGGAGACACTAAATTATTTTGCCATTTCCGTAGTTTAAATAGGTTTCTTTTTTGAAGGTATTGACTGTAGTCAGAAGTGCGGCAATACTAATTACAGAACCAGTTTGTGGGAGAGGGCTGCCATTTACAGGCATGCCTGAGCATGTGCATATCTTCAAACACATCAGTTGGTGAGATAGAAATTTTCAGGGTTACTCCTGGGGTTTGATGCCTTCCTAGTCAAACTGTCAATTCTTTGAGAGGAAAAAATTTTACTGAAGCTAGTGACGACATGGGGCTCTAAAATACATTTTGGAATTGGGCTGGTTTCTTAAAAAAGACCTTCTTGCTGGAAATGGGCAAATTTTAAAACTTTGAAGACTATATAGGTTTTGTTAACTGAAAAATTCTGTAGGATGTGTGGGAAGTAGACTTAAGGAAATTAACACTAGGGCTCACAGCTGTTAGATTATAATTACTTTTTATCCTTGAAAATATATGGGTGTCACTATAGTTAGAGGCATTTCTTTTGGCTATGTTTTTTCTTCTCTACTGAAAGAAAGGCAAAGAGAAACTTGATAACTGCTCTTTGAAACCAAAGAATCATCTATTACGCTTTTAGCCATCGGATGTCACCAGAGTACAGAGAGTAAGTATTAGATGATGTGGAACTGATTTATGACTTCCCTTGGCTGTTGATTTTGGACTGGGAATGCTCCAGCCCTGGAGAGGCTTCCTCAGATCAGTAGTCTCAGCATCTTGGGCAGTTTCATCATGTCTGTAACTCTCTTAAATTCAGAATATTGAGCATGAAATGGGTTCAGCACCTTGTCCTGCATCTGTAGGGGCATTGACACCAGTGAAGCAGGAGAAGAAGCAAACAAGAGGTGAACAAATATCACCACACACTTCAGCCTTGGTATGACCCTGCATGTTACAGGGGCATAATTGGCACAGGCCTTGGAAACCACTTGTGTCCCCAGTGCACACGTTGTGCTGGGCTTGCGAAATAGCTCATGTACCCCATTTGCTCCCTGCTGAGGGTGTGGTGCCCTACCAGGTGTGTGGGGCATGGCCTCTGCTCTGCCAGGTGCCTTTTGGGCAGCCCTGAGCACTTCCTGGGCTTTGCTGCAAGCACTGAACCTGCAGTGGCTCAGCTGAGCCTGGGGGTGTCTGCAGGACTTTCAGTACAAACAGGTTAATTAAAGCACAGGAGACCCTTACAAAGACCTTTGAGAACCAGATGTGGCTCCAGTGAGTCTTTATGCTTTGAGACGTGAAAAGTTTAGTGAGTATGTTTTTTAACATTTCTTCCAGGCAATGTGGCATTATAAATGGACTTTAGGGCATTTTAGTTGTAAAGTGTAACTTTGAAGTTTTAGCTATTATATGTATAGTTCTGCTTGAAGGTCTTGTTTTCCATCAGTAACAGTACAACGCAGGTCTGTGAAAATAACAATTTGGTTTTAACTGCCTTATAGATAGTAAATATATATATATACACACACACCTATGTTCTGCATTTTCTGAATAATTTCTATGTAGTATTGCTGTTCCTATGCAAATATGAAATACCTTCATTCTTACTGGTGAACATTTCTGAAATTAAGCATTAGTGTGGGACCTGTGGAATCCATCTTTCTGTGATATGTAAAGGAAAGACAGAGGAGGGAAGACATCCCTTCTGTATTGACAGCCAGAATCCACTTCTCACTTGTTGGAGAAACAAGTGAGAAATGTGACATAAGAGATTTTATTTAAACACTTGATAGGAAGAAGCTTTATAAAATATTTTCAGAACAATGCTTGGAAGTGCCACTCTGATGTGAAATAAAAATTGCTGGAAGGAGTGTAAAATGAAAAAGGATTTGAGCCTGGTGGGGAAAAAAGTAAGACTTCTTGGAGATAAAAAGCAATGCCTTTGTAATCTAGAAAAGGAGAAAGAGATTCTGAAATGGGAAAGGTGTTGAAATAGAGTAAATTAGAGAAAAAATATGAACAGTGACGAGCAAACCAAAATGCCTGCAAAGCTGGAGATAATGAAATAACAGGAAAAGAACCGATAAAATACAGAAAGTTTGAAAAAAAATATGATGGAATGTGTAAGTTAATGGCAATTTAAAAGATTATCCATCTGACTCGACACAGAGAGATCTGCTTAGGCAGCTATTTGTAAATTCATTGTGGGTGTTTATAGATTTACTAAAAGTGATCTTTCTTCAAGTTTCCCCAGTGTCTCACAGTTGTGTAGAGTAGTTTTTGGGATAAACAGTGGTACTGTCAGGCTGCATTTCTAAGAGGTGAAGATGGACTCGATAGGAGAAGTGCTTTTGTCTGAGGGAAGCTTATGTGCATTTAAAGTGCATCCCAAGGGAAACAGTTGCAGCAGAAAACCATCCTGCACTGGAGGGCTGGATAGAAGTGGGAAGCAGAATTACAGATGTCAAGAACATTTTCATGTCCTTCTCACGTAGAAGTTTTCATTGGGATTTTATGAGTTCACGACAAGATCACTTTAGATGTCTTATGAGACCTCATGACATTAGATTGCACCTGAGCTGGAAACAAGCTGTTTCTCTGCCCTTTTTGCTATTTGATAGAAGCACATTTTTCCTGTGTTTTACTCCTGTTTTCTATTTTGCAGGTTATTCAGCTTATAAGTAAGCAGAACTGACTATTCTGTCCCAGTCACCTATATTTGAATCTTAACTTGGATATTATCTGACCATAAGGGCTAAACAAGTTGAAAATGAAGAGTTCACTTGATGTATATCTTTTCCCAATTCTACATCCACAGGGCAAAAAGCACTGGAATTTATTTTGAGCCTATCTGTATTATTATGTCTGTCAAAGATTTTTGGCTGAAATATTTTTTCATTCATCACTTTCAAAATGTGTTCCCTAGGGAATGAAAGATCTTTTGGGCATAGGTGTTCACATTTGGAAAAAGAAAAGCAAGTGAATAGGCATTTCAGGACCTTTAAAAACGTTTATGCTAAAAATATAGATGTGGTCAAGAAGGGAAAAGAGAAGAAAAGCTCATGAAGATATTCTTGTCTGAGAGGGTCAGAGAGGTTTGTATTTCATTGAAAATGATACATCTATATGATCCCGGAGGTAATACTAGCAGGATGTAAATATTTACATCAGTATGATATTTTAGAGTAACAGCTTTGTTTTGGTGGAACATTGACCTATGGGTTGAAGAAAAAGCTACTTAGATATACAGCAGATTAATGAACAAATTCATCATTTTTATAGGGCGAAATGAAAGATGGGATGTTTTATTATACTTGGCTTCATTGGATTTTAACCACATGTTCCAGAAATGAACATTTAAAAATACTGCCTGTAGCTTTTTTTTCCAGGTTTCTAAGTTATAAATATGACCTTTTCATATTTTGAAATATAATCTTAGTCTTTCACAATATTTGGCTTTCTTCTTTGATTGAAATCCCAAGGTGGAATGAATGTCCTGTGTGACTGAAAATAATCTGTTTAAGCCTGAAATTGCTGGAGGCGTGTTGGCGTGCCCACTGCAGGGAAACCTTGCAGATGGCCTTGATTTGAGGGCAGCCGTGTCCAAGTACCTGTGCAGGGCAAGGGGAAAAACTGCCACAGACAGTTTGTAGTAGTTACCTGATGCTCTTGGAGGCAACTTCTGCTGTGGTGCTGTTCCAGTGCTCTCAGTGGGGGACAGCTGTGAGTTTTGCTGGGGAAATAATTGCAGTATTTTCACACAGCCACTGATTTCAGTTGTGATGGTGTTTGTTTTATTCATTGTGAACGTTGATGAAGTGTGTGTGTTTGTACCTATACTGTGTGTGTACTTATATAAATGTTAAAGGCATTATAATTCCAAAGTCAGTCTTGTCTTCTAGATCAAAAAAATTCACTGTTTTGGGATATGCTAAATGCTTCTCCTAAACAAGTTTAAGGGCCTTGTGCTACTGAAATTCCTTCTAAGGTAAATCTTTTGGTTTTCAGTAGAGAGATTTTTCTTGTATTTTCATGTGTAGGTTAGGATGAGAAGTAAATGTTGAATGGAGAAGTAGAATTCAAAGGTAAGATTAAATTTCGTGCCAATTTGAGGGCCATATCTTTTGGTATTCCTTCCTGTAAGTTCCTTCACTAATTTTATTGGAAAGCACCACATCTGAAGCTTTTCACCATTTACCAACTTAGTGGAGAAGGGTATAATTCTGTTCTTGGTTGTATCAGAATTAATACTACACTTCTAGCATCTCTATTTTCAGAAAATCAGTGTGGGGTTTTTTTCAGTTTAACTATGAGAGCAACATCTCTTTGTGGCTCCAGATAACTTTCCAATTTCAGCAAGGAATGTCTCACCATTCTTTTTTGAAATAGTGCAAAGTGGTTTTGAAAAATAAACACTTTTTTATCCAATTTTGGCAATACTTCAATCACTGGGTGAACACAAAGACCAGTTTCTACACAGAAGTAAATGAAATCTAGTACTTGGATTTTTTTATTATTATTATTATTTTAATTTTTTTTCCCAATCTTGACTTTGGCTTCTGCAACCTTCAAAAGAAGAAGAAACTAAAATTCCAGTGTGGATTGTCAGGAAAGCCTATACTGCAATAAAGAAATGACTGTAGACCCTTACAAATTTTATTCAGAATGTCTTTTTCACAGTTTGCAGACTAGATATTCTTCAGAAGAAAAAGTAAGATGCAGAAAAGAATGATGAGAGGTATACCTAAAAGCAGAGAAAAAATAAGATCCAGAAGCTCTTGTCAGCTGAAGTCATATGACCCATACATCTGTTGAGTGTATATTTTAAAACTAAACAGAGGCAGTACATATGTAAAAAATATTTGTAAGATTTGAACAGAACTGACACCCATTCTAAGCAAAAGGATCATCTTTTTCCTCATCCATTTGAATTCTGATTTTTCCTTGTAGAATATATGCAGAAATGTTTCAGGGTGTTAGATGTCTGGGTATAACAAGAATTACAGAAAACAACAGCAAATGGGCATTCAGGGTTACAGGTAAGACTTCAGAAACCAAGACTTAAGTTTTGGGGAGTCATCCTGAGAGTGCAAATTGCCTTTGTCAACAGGGTAGGTGCTTTGGTTGTTCATGTGTTTTCTCTCTCTCTCTCTCTCTCTCTCTCTCTCTCTGTCTTTTTTTTTTTTTTTTTTTTTTAACCTGGACAATGCAATACCACTTCTGTAGGAAGTTCAGGCAAGTAGAAGATATTTTTATTTGGAAATAAAGTAGGTGTGTTTTCCTTATATAAAAGGTCTTAGTTCTCACTTGAATAATGACTCTGATCATTGATGGTTAGCTGTAGTTGCTATCTTGTAACTCTAATTCTACCTCCAAGAAAGCTACTTCCCAGTGCTGTTCTTAGGTTAAAAATATTAATTTATATACTTAACACAATGAAGTGTGCAAGTGGAAAATAGGAGAGATCTTTTTCATTACTTTTAGGAGCAGGGAATTCAAAGGCTTCTTACCTGGTGTACTCTTGTTTGCCCAGATCCAGTGTGGGACCTGAGTGCAGTGTACAGAATAACCTTAGGGCAGAAAAGCCTGGCAGCTTTATTTCAGAGGCTGTGGGCTGTGGGGCTTATGGAAGATGTCTTCTGCTCTGCCAGCTCATCTGAGACTGCAGAGCAGTTCCAGAGTCCTGGCAAAGGGAAAGCCATGAGCCTGCCAGGCTGAGCCAAGTCAGCACCCAGGGCACCACAGGAGCTGAGAACCCCTGATGTGGGCACAACTCACTGGCTGCACAGTTGTTATTTGCCCAGGCCTTGGGTTTGGGATGTTACAGAGGGGTTGTGCTGCCTGGCCCTCAGCACTGCTCATCCTTGTCCCCAGAGCCACCTTCCCCACAGTGCCTGGTGCCCACGTGAGTCAGCACTGGGGTAACAGCTGAGAACCAACTGTGTTGCTACACCTCATTATTGGGAGAGAGGTGTGGAGAGAAAGCTGTAATTGCATTTAATGTAACTCCTGTGCTCTCAAATCTACCAGATGTAAGATGGCTGTTTGCTCTTCACAACTTTATTTTTATTATTAGAAGACAGAGGCATATTAGTTAAAATGATGAATGACTTCTTTGCTTACTGTAGGTATTGATTGCTTTCACTTTGTGACAGGTCTGAAATGCACATACTCGAGAAAATCCAAGTAGACTTCATGCACTTGACAGGCTTGACTGAATTGCAAAGGTCTAAGAATTTGTTCAGGAAATTAGTTCAACTTGACATGCATTGGAAAGAGCTGCTCTTTTCATTCATGTATACAGGGGAGGATTATTAACTGGAAAACAATATCAACAACAAAAATGCAGGAGGAGATTTGTGTGAGATAGTGCTGTTTTCCTGCAAGATGCGGCAGAAGCAGAAGTGTGAATAAACTACATAGAAAGGCATGTTGAACACAGTCTGGTAATCAGTTCTGCTCTATCTGACACTTATCTTGTGAGTAGGGCTGAAAGTCAAGTGCTTGCAATCAGTAGAGAAGTGTAGATGCATTTCCATTATAAATTAAGTAGTCTAATTGTATTTGGTTGACTTTTGTTGTGGTATTTGAAATTTTATTAGGCCATTTCCTGGCAAGCAGAAGTATTATGTGATGTTTTTAAAAGTACACATAGTTTTTAAGTTATGAGAGTGCAGGTGTGGACCTGATAGTCCAGGCAAACCCTTGTTAACCTCTTCACCTCCTTCTTAAGATTTTAAATGTGTGTTAAAAAAACAAACAAAAAACCTCAAAAACAAACAAACAAAAATTCTGGGGAGGGTGTGCCCACTGGGGCAATTCCTGTCAAGCTGTCTTGTTTTTTCCCTGTCTCATAAGTTTTCTTTTGTTTCCTGTTTTCTTTTGTTTCCTTTTGGAAATCCTTCTACCCACCTCTACATTTGAGGTTGTTTTTTTGCCTTCTCAGTACACATTGGAAGAGATAATTCTATGAACAGTGTTTGTAGACCATAATGATGGCAAGATTTAGCAATGACCAAATTCCTTAGAGGAAATATTCTTAACCTGACCATAATACTATGCTAGAGGTCAGTGGACAAGCCCTACTTTATGCATGTCAGTTTTGGTTTTTGTTGGTTTTGGTTTTGACTGTTTGTTTTAGTAATGGCTAAGATGCTCACTTGTGCTTGTTGTTTCATAAGGGGTTGTGGTCATTTGCAAAATCTTGTCTATACTGTGCTGGAAAATTAATAATTTTTTTTAATTACTGCATCTTTCCTTTTTTTGTTGCAGCAGAAACCTTTGTAGAGATTAAAGTATAACTGAATCCATACGTTTGAATTTTGTGCATTTTCTCACCCATGAAATTAGTCATATTAGGTGATATGCAGTAGGTACCTTGTAAGGAACCTGATACTATCTCCAGGTGAAGTTTACAGGTAATAAGAAATACATGAGAATATCTGATAGTGACATTAAAATTCCTTTAATAAAGCTTATGACATCAATAAAATACTGAGAAGGACAGAAATAAAACAGGGTAATTGCCTTACTTAAAATGTTCTAAAATACACAAATCCTCTATATATCAGTACATGAATGTGACTATAAAGGATTTAAGAGGTAGTGCTTTAGATCATGCTCTTTTACACTTAGTATGCTGTGTAGCATGATCCAGAGGTGTTATAAATACAAAGGAATTTTTTTTTTTTTTTTTTTTTTTTTTTTTTTTTTTTTTTTTTTTTACTCCAGGAGGGGGAAGAAGGATTGGAGGAGAAAGCAGTGATTTCATGAGCAGCTTTATTATGAAGCTCTCTGACAGGCATTTTACATCTACTTGTCATTCAAAGAAACCTCAAAGATGAATGGGTAATTCATTCATTAAATGGCACCAAGAGGGAGTCACTTTATTCAAATAATCTGACTAGTAGTGTCAGTTTGATAAAAATTCCAGTTTTGAGTGATGATCCATAGATTTTTGTGTATGTTTGTTACTGCAGCATCATTAACCCTTGGGGACAAAAGATACAAAGGATATAGCCCTGTAAAGTATTGAAGCTCTGATATGTCCACAAAATACTTTTCCCGCTTGTGAGACTTGAGGGAAAGGAGAGATTGGGTTTTGCTAGAGGATGCTCCATTTTCTGGTGAGCCCCTACTCTTCAGTTTTGGTGTCATAGCTAAAACAAGTGGGCTACATTGTTTATCTAGAAGTTCTAAATTGAAGTTTGTGGGCATGTTGGTTCTGTCTGATTTGCATGTGACCTTTGGATAGTGTTCTACCTTTTTGAAGTCACCCAGAGAAATTAAGATTTGGGGACAGCTGAGTAGTGTAAATAAAAGAAGGTCATGTTGTAAAGCAGTTGGTCTGGGAATCTGACTATATGGTGTACAGTCTCTAAATGGCTGACAATAGCAGAGAAGTTTTCTTTTGGAGACAGCAAATTACATCTTTTAATTGCATCATTTGGGAGTGCAAGTGAGAAGTGAAAAGGTACTGATATGCAGACACCCAGTATCTTGCAAAGTCAAATCCTTCATTTGATTATTTAAACTTGCCCCTTCAATTTGAAGTAGGATGTTTTAGACAGTTATTTCCCAATTAAATTGGAAAACTGAATTAAGCTATATAATAAGATTTAAGGCAGCTAAATGTAAAACACTGTAGCAACACAAAGGTACCACCACTAAAATTACCTTTAGAAGGGGACAGTGGCATGACTGACACCTCTTTCCTTGCCTTGTAGAAGGATGGAGAAGGGGGTACTGAGGGATAACTCCTGGTGATTGTTGGGTGTAAGTGAGCCATGTTCAGCCCTGTGCGGCTCACGAGGCAATGGTGGCACCCAGTGAGGTTCCTGTGCTTCTTCACTAAGGTCAGAGGGGTGGCCAGGAGGAAGTCTGAGGGGAAGTAGTAAGGGTTGTGCTGTCCACAGAGCCCGGATAATTGTTGTGTCTGTAATGTAAATTGCCTGCCTTTGGTTTTAACAACAACAAACCATATACTGTGTTCCCAGCCTAATGAATGACCATAACCCACATAAGCAGCCTTGCATGTTAAGAACTGAAAGTGAACACTTTGCAGTGTTACCAGAATAATGCATCATGTTCAGTGTTTTCTACAGGAAAATGAAAGGGAAGCCTCAAAATCTGTCTCATTTCTACTCATCTGAAGTAGATATCTTATATATTTGAGGTACAAGATTTGTTCTGTGTGTGCTTTCACATTTAATGCTTACTTAATGTCTAAAAATGTACATAACTTCAGTGATGTTTTCTTAAGATGTATAACTAAATTAAGACAGTATCAGAAAACAGTACTACAGTCAGGAGGTGCTTTTAACCTTTAGATTGTAATGTATAGGTCTGGTAGTTCTAGTTTTCATTGGACTTTTATACTTCCTCCATGAATTTTTATTTTGTTTTCATTGTCCCCTGATCAGAAGTGTTTCCTTAGAATAGAAATTTTTGCTAACATGTCAACTTTGGTCTATGTTGTAAAGATAAAATTTGATGTCACAGCAGCAGGTTCATATCAAGGTCTTGTTTAAGACAGATAGGGATGCTTGCTTGCTTAAGACAACACTCAGATAGTAAATAGATTAGCTAGCTGTATTGCACAGCTCTAATTATGATGTTATCTACAAAATCAAACTCCTCAGAGTTACAATGACATGACAAAAGCACATTTGATAACTTTTCTGTTGATCCAAAGTGGCCCCAGAGGTGCTGAGGGACACAAGTAAAGCGTTGTGACTATAGCTTTGAACATATCTGTGCAATTTATTCTTGTGTTGCAGTGCATTTTAGACTACTCTTAAGTTATTTTTTGTGACTTGGAATATTTGTAAATTACTAGTTAGGTAAGAAGGATAAATACAAAATTCCATCTGTATTTATAACCCTTTATTTTTTTCTAAACAGGGATGGAAATCTGCACAGGTGCTCTCAGTGCAAGGTTGCTAAATACTGTGGAAGCTCTTGTCAGGTAAGATGAAAAATAACAGCTATAAAGCTATTTAAGAAATAAGCACTTGAATAATTTTTTACAGTGTTGCCATACATTTTGCATGTTGTCATACCTCCACACTGCAATTTAGTTGTAGTTTTGGACAGGCTGGGTAAACATGCTGCCTTGTTTTATTTGAGTATTTCCATAGCTACAATATAAGATTCTGATTAGTACAAAAGACACAACTAAGTTGAAATGTGTGGTATTTGACAGTACTTGGCGAGAGGGGGAGGGATAATTCTTTAAGCTTCATTGTCTTAGCTCTAAGTCAATTTTGCAGTAAAACAAGTTGTATTTCAGGGGTATATTTTATTATAGTAAAGTCTATATTCCAGTTTTTTAAGAGGAAATAAGGGTCAAGAATGTGTTGAGAAGGCCTTAAGGAAAACTGCATCTCTAAGGAGGTTTTCAAAAAGCAAAGTGGTGCATGGCAGGAGGACAAGGGACAACAGGTTTAAGTTGAAAGACCAGAGGTTCACATGGGATACAAGGAAAAGCTCTTGACAGCCAAGAGGTGGGACAGACTGGTCAAGGTGTTAGTGATCTCTGTGTTTGATGGTTTGGAGACCCTACTGGATAAAGCTCTTAGCTGGGTCTGACCCCAGAGCTGACCCTGCTTTGCAACTAGAGATCTCCATAGATCCATTCAACCTCACAGGATACTGTGATTCTATCCTATGAATTTTTTCAAAGGTAAAATGTTCTCAAACACCTAAAATCTTAACTTTTATATTTGAATAGATCTATAGGATTGCCTTATAGAACACTTTAACTTTTAAATGGTTCCTCATAGTTTTGCACTGTGATTTTTTTTTCTTTTTTTTTTTTGGGGGGGTCAAAGGGGTGAGGGTTGGTAGTGGTTGGGTTTTTTGGGGAAGGTGTGTGTATGTTTGTTTCTTTTTTTCTTTTCCTAAATGGAGAAAAATGAAGAAAAGCAGCTACTGGTCAAAGCAGACTAACAGTAATACTCTATAACTTTTTAAGTTAAGTCTTTGACATTCCAGTGAAAGCATCGTAGAATGGTTTGTATTGGAATGGACCTTAGAGATCATCTAGTTCCATGGGCAGACACCTTCCACTAGATCAGGTTGCTCAAAGCATTTCTCAAAGCATGCCATTCAACCTGGCATTGAATGCTTCCAGGGATGCAGCATCCACAACTTCTTTGGACACCCTGTTCTAGTCCCTCACCACCCTCACACTAAAGAAGTTCTTCCTCATGTCTAAGCTAAATATACTCTCATTTGAATCCATTCCCCCTTGTCCTATCACCACATGCCCTTGTAAACTGTCCCTCTCCAGCTCTTTTGTAGCCCCCCCGCTTTAGGTACTGGAAGGCTGCTGCAAAGTCTTGCAGCCTGTCTGCATAGGAGAGGGGGTCCAGCTCTCTGGTCATCTTTGTGGTCCATCCATATGGACTGGCTTCATGTTTTTCTAATGTTGGGGCCCCAGAGCTGGAGGCAGAACTCGAGGTGGGATCTCAGCAGAGCAGAGTAGAGGGGCGGAATCCCCTCCCTGTCCCTGCTGGCTATGCTGCTTTGGATGCAGCCCAGGACATGTTTGGCTCTCTGGGCTGGGAGTGCACATGGCTGGGTCATGTTGAGCTTCTTGTCAACCAACACCCCCAGGTCTTTATCCTCAAGTCTTTCTCCTCAGGGCTGAACTTGTCACATATCCTGTGCTTCTATAAACAATTCTGCCTTAATATAATCTGTAGTCTCAAGATGCCACAAATCCCTCCTTTTGGGAATTAAAACATACAGGAAGGGAAAAAAGGAAGATCTGTCATTTTGATTCATTGTATGGCAAATGTGTGCCATGTACATTAAGTGCTTACTATAGACTCAATAATAATGCCACAGGTAGGTTTATTATGGGACATCATAAGGAAAACGTAGCTGTGAAGACTATAAAAGACCAGAGGATTTGCAAGGTAAGTTTAAAACAAATGTCTTCTAAGAGACTCGTTGGTAAAACTTTTGTTGACAGGTCTCTAATGAGACCTGCAAAAGTAAATCTACAAGGTGTAATGCAATAACCTGTTCCAACTTAGGTGTAGAGGCAATGGAGGTAGGAACTGGAGCTTCCTCTTTGAGAAGCACAACTGTGTGGACATTCTTCAAGGATTCATAAGGGATAGCCTGAAGCCATCTTGAGTATCTTTGCTTTGTGCTTCCAGCTCTGGGGTTCACATGCTTGAAGTCATCCATAGTTGTAGGTAGGGATTTCAGTGAGACAGGCTACTGCTGCTACAGTAATCTGCTGTGTATTTGCAGTTACATAATTTCTTGAATTGTTTATATATTAAAAAAATTGAATTCATGTATGTAATATCTTCTGATATCAGGTAGCGATAGAGAATAACAAGAAAAAAAGAGGTATTTTGTTGTCAAAGCAGTGAATTAATTGAGATTGAAACAGGTGATACAGATAAAACTGAGACCAGGCAGATCTCTTTGCTGTTGAGAACTGTCCTCTGATTCATTTGTGTTCTAATAAGCCAGCTAAACCATTGTGCTGCTCTGGTTTTATAGCAGCTGTTAGGAAGACTAAACCAAATGCTTTGTGCCCTACTTAGCCTCTGTAGCTTAAGTGCCATTCATTTATATGTGCACTTCTAATTGAACTAATTGGTCAACAAATAAGCAGCAGGGTATTGATAAAACTGCATTTTGCACATTTAAAAAAGTGAATATTGGCAAAACTGGACCATTTTACTTTTAAAAATACAGATAACTTTGAAATGCAAATTATGCAGTTGAATTTGCAGTTCACACTTAGTTGCAGAATGATTTGATTATTTTTGGATGTGTGATACTACAACTTGAAACACAGGCTTAAAACCTGTTATTTTTCTGGAGTTTTGTAATTAATACATTAAATGAAATCAGAATTAATATAAAAATCTGACTTAAAAAAAAAAAATCTCAGTAGGTGTCTGGAATAGAGAATAATCAGTAGGTGTCTGGGTCTAGAATAAAGGTGAACTTTGTGAAAGAAACTTCAAGTAAATGCAATGAGGGGTTTATATTTCAGAGTGTACCAAAAATTTTTAAAGCTGCAAATATCTTGTAAACATCTGCATTTGTTTTAAAATGTCAAGTGGTACAAAAAGCTGTCTTCAGGCTAACCTTAAGGAGAAGAAATAGTCTTTGGAAATGTCTCTCTTTGTGGAACTTGCAGTGAGAATAGTTATTTTTTAAGGGATATATATGCAGAGCTGGTAGTCCTGTAGAAAACCTATATACAAATCAAAATATCCAGTTTTTACAAATCTCCATAATGTCTGTTTTAAACATTATGAGTGAGTTGTTCCAAATTTCAAAAATTCCCATTATTTTTCTTTTTCAGGCCAGTCAAAGCTGTTTTCACTTTTACCACTCTAATTTAATTTAAAAATATTAGAAATGTGGAACTGGAACTTATCACAAGAGATCCTTTAGAGTGACCTTTAGGTCTTTGCCCCTATTTGGCATTTCCCTGTTGTAGCCCCTTTTCCATTTATTGATGTCTAATTCCATGGGCTGCCTGCCTTTCTAGCATTGTTATGTTGTCTGGATGTCTCTCCAAAGGTAGGGTTATCACATCTGCTGCTCCTCATAGTGACTATTGTGATCACTCCTGGCAATGTTTATTTATCTGGTGTATCCCATGGATTGGGGATCAGTGTTATAGATGATAATCCCTGAAAAATGGAAGAGTAATTTCAGGCAGAATTCAGGATGCGATATTATCAAACATTATTGAAATAATTTAGTAAAAGTAAAATGTCATAATAAAAAAAAAATACATTCTGTGAAAATTCAAATAATCCTTTGGAAATTACAGATTATTTGCTTTTAACAGATCAAAACATTCCAATGGATTTGCACTTGGGATACACTGAGGTTGAAGGAGAGACAGTAATTTAGGAGGAGATAAACAGAAGGATATTCTTTCCAAGTTCCTAAGTGTAGTGCAGCCTTGAGGAGGAGGGTTTTGTATTGCCCTGTACTGTTCACTTGCCTTTCTTTGCCTCCTTCTATTAGTGTTCATTTCTAACGGGGAAAAAGAAATCTTTTCAAAATTGGAAGACCTTCCTTGGCATGAAGGGGCCATGTCTCTGCGCTACAATGTTTATACTCCTGGATATAGGATATGAAAACCTTTACTGAAAGCCAGGATACACAGAATTAAGAAAACACTCCCACCAAGAAATGTGGGACTAACAGAAGTCCAACCAATAAGTATTGTTAGAGACTGCCTTTAAAAATAGGTCTCTCCAGAACCACAAATCTTTTCATGTTGTCCTATAATTTGTATCCATGTTGTATGGATAGTAAGAAGATATATTGTTGAATTTCATTATGTTTAATGCATTTGGAACTTTCCTCTCTCTCCCTGACCATTTGGGAATAAGTAATTGAAAGTCCCCATTCCAGCTCCTTCTGCAGAGGAATCAGAGTGATTCCTTTTTGGCATCAGTTTTGGCCGAACTGCTGTTTCACGAAAGGCATGTGTTTGAACTATTCTTATCACATGGGAATACTCTCAAAGAAACATGGCATATGATGCTCTGTGGTACAGCATATTTCATCTCATTAGAGCTATATTGGTTGGGTAAGTTATTAATCATTTTTATGTCACCTCTAGCATGCTTAAAATTCTGTGCAACATTTATGTAAAGGAAAAAATTTGACAGATAAAAGCTTACTCCTAGGAACATTTTTAGTTTAGGTTAGGTAAAAAATGCCAATATAATTGTATTACAAAGAATGATGTCTGGACATTTACAGGCATGACCTTGCTTTTCCTAGACAAAGATAATTCTATTCAGCACTAAATACTTAACTTTTATTTGTCAGACAGTATGTGACACTTAACTGTATTTGGATTAATGCTGCTTTGGTTTCATTTTTTTCCCCTTGCAGAGTTATGGGTAAAAGAAATGAAATCACAAATCTCTCATGTATCTGAAAGAAATAAGAAGTTCAATTTATTTATTACATGTAAACCACAGGGGGAAAAATCCTGAATTAAATATAATAAATGCTGGTGCTGAAACTTCCTGAAATTCCCTCACTTAAATGCAGCTTAAGAAAAAATTGTGTGATTGCCTTTGGAATCCTTATAACTCGCTTGCCAGCATCTCCAGGTCTGATGTGCCCTTACACATAGCTCTGCCATTTTCTCTTTTTTTTTTAATAGCTGAACGTGTACTTAACATTAGACAATAATTTTTTTCTGTGGCACCCACCTAACAGAAACTGTTTTTCTCGGTTCATCTTTTCCCCCTTACTGTGTATTTGTGAGAAAATGTGACCTTCAGAAGCCCTTGGTTCTGAGTACTTGTCATTGTTTTTGTTGTGCCCTGCTCTTTTGATTTGCTTTTAAAACTATTTGAAACAGCTGTGTGACTTCAAACATAAACTGTGAATATGCAAATAAAATGTGTAAATATGTAATATGTTAATGAATGGACTTTGAGTTTTTGTATATTATAAACAGAATTTTCTGCTTGTAGAGACAGAAGACAGGAAAAAATGTGACCAGAAATTTTCTTCCAACATGTTTCTTTAGCTGAAGACTCATTCTTGCTGCTCTTCTGCACTAATCTTGGGGCAAAAGTGAATGATAGAGACAAAAAGAGACATATTCCAATGTTTCCTTTGTCTTGTCATCCTGACTCTTCCTTGCTAGGGAAGTGTTAGTCCATCTCTGCCATTCTAATCAAAGTGGCCCGTGAAACAAAAATTTCAGGTTTGGGTAATACATGCAACTAAAATATTTTTGGTTCTGTCTTCTGTTTTGGAATCAGTGACCACTCCTGGTCTGAATTGTGTAAAGTATCACTACCAGTCCTCCCAGCCATGGGCATTGATTCCTCATCAGCTCAGGGATATTTGAGGGCAGTTTTTGCAGCACTGGAAGCTTGGCCGTTGCATTAGAGCAGCTGCATTTAGTGCAGTGAATGGACTCTGAAGGCCTCTGCAGTCTTGAATGCTGAGTGAATGTGTGCTTAGAGTTTTGTGTATGTTGGATAACATCCTTTCTAGTTCTCTCCAATCTTGGGAAGAAGGCAGCTAGAAACTGTTGCTTCTTCATGCCACAACAAAGGAAAATTGTTTTGAGCACGTTTGTATGCATATAGAACTATATATAACTGTATGTATATAATATGTGTGTACATATAAAAATGTAGAATACAGGTTATGTGAAATAAAATGTATTTTATTTTCTTTTTCTTCCTTTTTAAAATATCCTGATAGAAAGAAGCTTGGCTGGACCACAAGCAGGAATGCAAGTGTCTTAAGAGCATCAAGCCCAATTTTCCTCCAGACTCTGTCAGACTTGCTGGCAGGATTGTTTTTAAACTAGTAAGTGGTTTTCTTTCAGATTGATTCAGTGCAGCAAATTCTGATAAATGCTTTCTCACTCTACATTTTTAATGTAATTATGAGCTACAAGGCTGAAGTGACTGGGAATGCCAAAAAACATTAGGCTGCAAATTGCATTGCAAGTTTACTGATTAATTTGCTGAAAGGATCTAGAGATTCCAAAATGGACATAACTAAGCTCAAGGGGCATGTTTATTGACTTTTTTTTCCCTTTGGCTATATGGTAGCATTTGAAGCTTATTCCTGCCTGGAAGGAAAACACAGGGAGACACTGTTTTCCCTTCAATACTACTGAAGTTATTGGCGCTTTTTTGTTAACCTAATGGAAGGCTCATTTGGTGTTGTTTGAATGTGTAGTAATAACAGAAGCACTGGTAGCTAGCCCTTTCTTTTGGGGGCATAATGCCAAGCTTTCCATGTTGGGTCTTCTTAATCTCAGTTACCTTTTTTAAATATTTTTCTAAACTCTCTTGGAAGTCCTGGGTGTTTGACATTCCCACAGTTTGCTTTCCTTATATACACTAAATTTTCTGTTAGTTTAAGCAGCTTACAAATGTGTGGGATTGTAAATCAAAAGGGATTTGCTTATTTTCTTGCTGAACCTGCTATGATGCTGTCTGTGTTGGATAAAAGTGTGGGCCTTTGTTGTGGTCTGAGGTGATAAAATATGATTTCACATTTATTTTATACATTGTTGTGAAGAGTTTGTGCATGATAGTTTCTAAAGGGCAAATATGTACCTAGCAATAACGTGCATTAATTATAGTCACATGAACTGTGAAGCTACAAACCTGATAAACTGATTTCAATTATGCTCTAAAGGGCTAAAGTAAGTTGTTAAAGGTAAGCTGCCAAAGTGTTAAAAAAATTAAAATTACCAATGTCTTGTAGCAACAAAGAAATTTAGTTTTTTAGGATAGTTTATGCAAAGTCCTGGATTTATGTTGATGCTGTTGGTCTTATCTAATTATCTTACATGTTCATCACAAGAATAATCAGACTTGTAGAGTGTTTTCAAGATAAAACATGCCATGTAAGTGTTAATTACCTGTTCTTCCTCTACAGCTCAGACAGTCAGTATGCCCGTCTGAGAGGCTCTACTCTTTTTCCGATCTTCAGTCAAGTAAGTAATTGCCAGCCAGATTTCAGGAAATACTTCCAAGGTCTGCTTTACGAAGAGGTCATCTGATTTTCTTGCAGCTTGCCTTCTGAAGGTTTGCTCTGTAGAGTAACTGAATCAAAGACAAAAACCTCTGTGGGAAAGAACAGTTATGTCAAAGATAAAAGGAAAAGCATGTCTGTTGTCATTGAAGCAAAACTTTCACCTGATTTTTTGCTTTAGTATTTTTATTTTTGCATTTTACAATGAACATCTTGCCTGCTTATTTTTTAATTTACCCAATGTCTGCCTTACTACATAGTGTCAATATTTCTACATACATACACAATAGGACATATATTTTTACATTGAGGTTTTACTTTTTAATACTTAGGTGCTACTGCATAAAGCTTCAAAATAACTTCCAGAAATAGGAAAAAAAGTTAAATTTAGTGATAAAAGGGATATGTGTATATGTTTCTTCTACATGATCTTTCAATAGAGGAAAAAGATGAAATTGTGCAGTTATTACTTTTGTGGCTTCACAAGTTTCAACTGTTCAGGTAGAAAAAGATGCTCATTACAATCTCTCAGCAGAACAAATGTTGAAATAGGAAACATTTTTCCATATTTTGTGGCACCTTGAAGACTTAGAAAGGAAGAAGTACATCCTGGATTCATTTTTGCATTTTTTTTTAGAGGGATTTTTTTGGAGAGTAATGTGAATATTTTGATTACCTCAATGTTTTTTAGTATTATTCAGTTTTAATTACAAGCCTGCTTGATCAATTGATACAGCTAGTTAGAAATAAAACCCATATAAACATTAAAAATGCAATACATAGCATTAATTTTACTTCTGAACACCACATTCTGCTGCCTTCTCCCAAACTGCAAGGGCAAAAGATCTTAATAAGGCAGCATGTTAAAATGAAATGCATGGATTTCAGTTATTTAAAACATAGTGATTTTCTGCAATGGATGTTCTCAGTTCGTGTAACAAAGGTTTATGGAAAACCAATGCTTCAAATTAAGTTAAAATAATGTAGATTTTGGAGTTTTCCTTTTCCTTGACCTGACTGGAGTCAAGGGCAATAGTGTGATATTTGTCTGGAGAGAAGCTTGGTGTTGAACAGGCCTGAGCTGCAATGGATAAATGGTACAAAAGTCTGTAGAGTGGCCAGAAGCTTCTGCTAAAATTCTCATTCTGAAGGAAATGGTGATATGGTCTGTGATACAGATGGGATGACTGTCCTCTCACTGATACAGAAACAACTGGTACATAGCCAGTTAGTTTAGAAGAAGACAAATCAGAGATCCCCATGTAGTGGTTCATCTGTACTTACTCTAAGTCTTAGTAACAGTTCCTGTGGAATCTTTTAGTTCCACAGCACAAAGTGTTTAGGGTTAAACACATTAACTGAAGTTGAAACTTCAGACTACAGTATAAATGCACTAAGGATAATCATAAGTAAAGGTTTTGGCTGACTCTTTACTTGTCTTGTTTTCCTGGCTTCCTTGTTAGGGTGAATAGATGGTCTCTATGGTTTTGTTAAAATAATCCAAAAGTGTTTCAGGTTGGCGTGAGAACTTGTAGTAGCTGTGATGTTTTTTGCTGCCTCTGTATGCTCCAAAAGCTCCTGTTATTTCATAACAATATCCCCATTTGCTGCACAATTTATGAATGGTGTTGATAAAGCTTTTGTTTCTTTGTGTACTTAGTGGAATCTATAGGAATATGAGAAATGCAATTTCATTAGATGCTTAAGTATGTAGGAGAAAAGATTTCTTTGAACAGAATCACATGAACTATCAAAACAGGCTGTAATCTGAAACAAAAACATGCTTAGGAAGGATCTTTGCAATAGAAGATAATGTTTCAATGCTAATCAGAAATGTGACAGAATTCTCATTGATACTCTTTTTTTTTTCTCTATTTGTAATTCCAAACTATTTTATTTTTGAAAATTGTTATGACACTATGCTGTCTCATTTTGCTTTACACTATTACTTTCAACATTACTTTATACTGTTGGCTGATTTTTGCTGTGGGAGACATATAAACTAAATAGAAGATTATAAAATTTTATACACTTATTCAATAATGATCTGCTAAAACATATAATACATAAAAAGCTCGCAAAACATTTGGGGGCATCCAGCCCTTTATGAAGTTCTTTTCCAATTTCCATATTTCCTTGAAATTCCTTTATATGCTCTGAAACTCAGATTAAATAGGAGAGGTCTCTCTGAGCATTGTTACTTTTGCCAGTTCTCATTCATCTTAAGACAGTTCCTTCCTTCCTTCCTTAGTTCTCTGAGCTCTCTGTATGTTACAGTAATTCAGAAATCAGCTTTGTTTTTTACTTACCAAGACTCGGTATTAAGAAAATAGTTTGTGTGCTGTATTATGGGGCAGATATTTTGCTACTTCACTTGTGTAAGTATCAGAGTTACATAACTAAATGCCCATGCCTTATTTAGAAATTTTATAGACCTTTTATAGCATTTTGTCTCCCACACCAGATTTCTTAAACAATTGAAAAAAGTTTCTTGAAAACAAAAGATGAAAACATTCACAAATTTTATTTCATTTTGCTTTTGGCCTTTTTTTCTTATGTGCTTGGAAAACCAGGTCTTGATCATTTTCCGTTAAGGTTCCCACTGGATTATTTTCTGGATCATTAGCTCTGATGTCCTGGACAGATTCCAGTGTGGATAATTGCATTCTGCTTCCATCTCTATCAGTTCTCCCTGAAGTTCCAGTTGGTTTTGGTATTCATGTTCACATCTGTCCTAAGCTGCAGTGTCCATTTGTAACATGCTTCTTATATGATTTTTCTTTTTTAGTCTAGGGTTGCTTTATTTGCCAATGGTGAAACAAACCATGCCTTCTTATTGTTATAATAATTTTTTTTAGTGTATTATAGATGGTTTACGTAAATCACACATTGTCTTGAATAATTATGTTTGAAGGAAAAAGCATTTTTGTTTTCAAAGGAATATTATATAAGAAATGCAAGTGTGTGTTTATAATTTTTCTTTGATATTTTTTAAACTTGATTGGTTCAGTCATCTAAAAGGTTGCTGCTTCTCTTGAAGATGCAGTCCTCATAGATAGTATACTTTTCTATACCAGAGATCTTCTGTACATTGTGAGAAACATACCTGTCTGAATTTCTAACATTTACATTCATTCATGCTTGCAGAAATCACCTGCAAACATCCACACTGTTAATTGCAATAGTAATAGTAGTAGGGTAGTGCTGTGAGCATTTATAGATGTTTATAATAAAATAACAATTCACCATTATGCAGAGATAAAATTGATTCATAGTGCATCATAAGTCTCTGCCTTTTGTTACAGACTGGTGCTTGAATATGTTCAGCTTCACATTCTCCATTTTGTACTAACTGGTAGGAAAAAGAAAGTGTGAAGCAGGTAGTCAGGCAGTGAACTTGCTAGGGCAGCAGCAGTTTCACTTTCCATGTGATCAGAGACCTGATGCATGCATAATCACTTAATTAGAAAATGAGGTACTGTGATTCTTTCTACTTCAGGATTTCTATCTGTAAAACATGAATAGTGATGCTTTATAATGAAGTGATATTTATTTGATATTTTTTCATATTCATTGTTTGCCAGTTGCTCTGTATGAAACTCCTTTTGTTCATAAATACTTTCCTGTTTCATCTACTAGCATAAAGTGTTTCTGACACATCCATGGAGAATACAGTATAAAAGTATGTACTGCTGCATAAAGTTCCAAGCATATTTCTAATGTGGTTAATGTTACAAACCCAGATGCCTAATTTTTGTGTGTAATGTCTTACATCTGCTTACACATCTGCTTTATCTACTGGCTTTTGATCTTGAACTTGCTGTCGTATTTATATGATTTGGCAGTAGCAACCTGATAAACTCTACTGTGTGTTGATAGGTAACTGTCACAAAAAATGAGAAATGTCTGCCCTCTGTCAAAATTGCCCTCTGTCAAGATTAATTCCTGGACTGGAAATGTCTAGACTGTATGGTTGCCATTGGATGTTTTCAAAATGTTGGTGAAATGTTCTGTTTATGACATGCTCTACTTTTTTTCCCCTTTCCCCATAAGATGCTGAACTGTTAAGTGAAGAAATGAAAGATGGCCTCAGGCACCTTGCGCAGACTTTGCAACTGTATTTGAAAACTGAGATCCACGATGAGTCTCAATTGCCACCTGCAATTGACTTTTTTCAGATCTTCACAAAAGTAAGTGTTAAAATCTCATTGCTTGACAGCTCATAAATTATCTTTTCCTCCTGTTCGCGATTTATTTCTGAGTGGGAGTTCAGTAGATACATTCAGATTGTGATATATGACAAAATGAATTCAAACTATTTTTTTATTCAGTCAGTATTTAAGCAGAAGTATAACTTTAAGATAATTGCAGCACTTCAAAATTAAAGCAGTAGCCAGAGGACTTTTTTTCCTTTTAGTTAAAAAAAATTATCATGTTAAAGTTGTTGGGTGAGAAAAAAAGCAAGAAAGTTCAAATATAGTTAAGTCAATCAACCTGAGTAATTTTTTCACAGTAATAAAGAGCATGTAACATCACACTTCAGCCTAGAAATTTTCTGCAAAGTGAAATATATTTGCAGATATACTCCCATCCCATTCTGCCATTTAGAGGTATATGCTAATGTTTGTGAAAGTCCTGTATCCTACAAGTTGCTTTTTCCTTGTGGATTATTTATTCTGAAAGATGACATATAAACTATTTTAAATTAGATTCCACAGTATGTAAAATGTTTATTGTGTTACTAACAAAATATTGTTGTCTTTTGGTGTAGATATTTTATTACTGTTGGTTTAGGAAGGTAAATTCAAATAATGCTAGCAGAAATATTTTATATGAAGAGTACTTACAGTTTTAACTCCACTTAATTTTTTTGATTTCTAATTGATTTATAAATTCTGCCATAAGATATATCTTAACTTATTTATGTTTTGGTTGTTTTAGTAGGTGTGTTCTTATGAAGTAAGCCAAAGTATAAAATCTTTTTTTCTTTCAATATAAGTAAAACTTTCTTTGAGAGAAATGTAATAAAAATACTATAAATTATTTTTGTAACATTTAAAAGAAATCTATTTGCACAGTTAAAGAGTCATCTTTTTTTTTGCTGTGGACAGGAGTAGGAACAATATAATCAACTGTGTTGTTTTTCTGGATTTTTTAAATTGAAGATTAGACTGCTGTGATGTAAAGTTGGAATTTTACCTGAAAAATCACACTGTCTGAAATAGACCCAGTCAAATGGGTGCATAGATAAAACCCCTTAAGTGCTACCTCATCTCCATTCAAGCTGTTTTATTGTCTTGTGTTGGCATGCTGGTTTGGCCTGAACTTTGTCAGATGCATTTCACATGAGATGTACATGTTGTGTTATCTGGTGTAGGGAATTGTGCAGCTGAAGATAAAATAAAACTGATTATCAGAAGATGATCATTGCCTGCTCAGCTGGAACTGGGTTGTGGCTTGTAAGAAATTCTTTCCAAATGTTGTTGCCTTCTACATAATAATAAGCTTAAGGTGGAGAATGGCCACGTGGCTTTACAGAAGCAGTGTCATGATTACTAAACACATTGGAACACTGGTGAAAAAAATGCAGAAGGTTTAAAATTCTTTTTATGTACACACATGCACAAGCATGTGCACATATGTGCACCTCCTCTACACTCTCATATAATTTACCAAGGTGATGTAATTAGCCATCAAGGGCAGAGTGAAAGCCAAGGCTTCCCAGATATCTTGTTAAATGGAAAACTGGGAATGCTCCTGTTAATGACAAAATTTGCCCCACTGTAGGTTTGGTTATCACAAAGATATTTTTAACTCAATGTATTCTGTGTATTGACTGTGAATTTTCCCCCACCCTGTTGAATGTAATGCAAAGTGCTGAGTTTAAGTTTTTGTTTGTGGTTTTGGTTTTTTTTGTGTCCATTAAACTAGGGCTCATTTCCTTCTTTTGCTGGTTTTGCTTAGTCTGTGTGATAGTCTGCTCTGAGAAAATGGAGAGCAAATGACATAGATCTGTCATGTGTACACATATTTGCTATCATTAATACTAAAAAGAACTGACAGAATGGATAGGAGAATGTGGCTGGACAGGTGAGTGGTTGGGAGAAAAGAGCAGTTAACAGCTATGTGCTTTACATGAGTAAAATTAGTGTCTTGTTCAGAGTTCAGTCAAGCACAACTGTCAAGCTTTTTGTAAGACCTTGTTGTCACTCTCTAATTTTCCATGTGGCATTTTACAGCTTTCCCAATTTGGTTGTCAAACGAGCTTGTTATGAGTGTGATATTGTGTTAAAATATTAATTTAATATTCCCCTGTCCCTAGGGAGGTAGCAGCAGACATTTTCTGCCATTCCCATGGAAAGTTCTTTGAAAGATAAGCTGAATGTCCATGCAAATTTTTTTTTTTAAAGCTAAATAGGGATGCTTATTCTCAGCAGGTAAAATTTAAGACTTTAGAACTGTGAAGTCTCTGATAAGACTTTTGCAGTCTCTCCTCTGTAGTGTAACTGTAAAGAAGACCAGCTGTGATGACTTCCCTGTGTGTTCATAGAATAAAGAAATACTACAGATACATAACTTCAAGATGTAATCTTGTTTTCCCAACTGCTTCCAACATTCCTTTCAAGTTCAGTGGGTGCTTATTCGAACATTGAACTTTTTTGGATCAGTTCTTTCATTGCATGCCACAAAAAGATCCAGTCAAAGGTCATTTTTTATTCTGTTTGATGCTGGATCCTCGAGAAGGAAAATAAACAGACTGCCAGACAAAAGAGAAAAATTATCCTGTGGTGAGGTGACTAAATTCCAAATGGTTCTTGGAAAATCTCCAACCTGATTTAGGTCAAAAAGAGCTTCTCAGAAGCTCTTTTAAACAGTCCTCCTCCTCTGTTGTTCACTGCTCTTGTCTTTGTGAAAATTAATTATAGGTTTATTCACTTGCTTAATAGGTAGAGAATCCCCCAGAGTGTGCATTTGTAGAAACTGTCCATTGAAAATCAAAGAACATTTTGCCATTTCTTTCCATGGGGGCAGAATTTCACCCCAATGTACTTCAGTTTGCATGAGATCTGTGGAAAATACCAGCTGTACTGGATGGGGAGGTGTTTCAGAAGGGTTATGTACCTTTCTTTCTGACAATGTTGCCCTGTCCTTACTAGACAATTTGCTTTTGTATCAAGTGTCCTTTGAGCTGGAGTTGAATTTTCTCATTTTTGTTATCTGATCACTTTTTGCAAGCTTCAGTTTATTTAACGTGCCATTTATCAAGGTTGCAACTGTTTTAAAATTCTGATCCTCAGTATTAAACAGAATTATCTGCAGCTAATTATGTGGTAAGGCTTTAACTCCACTGAGACATTTTCTAATGTCAAGATAAATTTTTGACAGCGTGGTTTTATGGTTTAGTGATGTTTCCATAACCTTGAGATAAAATCAGTCCTTGCTTTTTATTCTTCAGCTTTTACTTACATGTGTGAGGAGGTGGCCTGGAGTCCTTTGAGACATTTAATGGATGAGGGATAAAGAGTGAAATTTTTTTGTATACATTTATGACTCTTTTAATACTAGCAGACAGAACAATGTGAACCACTTTAAGACATTGAATAGACTCTGTACCTACCATGTTGACTGTAGAGCTGTGAGTGACTCTACTGATGAGAATCAGGCCTAAGATGGCTTCTTTTAGACCAGATATAGACTTGGTGTTTTGCATAGAATTGCAGCTACTCATACTCCGTCAGAATTTACTTTCTGCACATTTTGAAATAGTTGGAAAATTTCTCTTCCAATTAATGAGAAATAAAAGAGATTTGCATGTTTGATGGAGTGATAGCCATTTTGAAGATCTCCTAATTTCAGGTCCTCACATTTAAAAGAATATAAGGTATACGCCACCTCTGTCATTACCTAGCAGTAAAATAAAATCCAGTGACAGTTAATGAACTGTTACACGACTTCTAGGGCACTTTCGTAAACTTAAAACAGAATTTTATTGGAAAGAAGTTTTCTAGAGGATGTTTTGATGAAACTGTTGGTAAATTCTTTGGGAAAGGATGCAACATTGAAAATTTTAGGGAACCCCATATGATGCCATTTTGGGTTTTGCCTTTTTTTTCTCTTTTCTATGTTCTCTGTATTCTTTGCATATATATTTGTAGCTTTGTAGCCTATTGTATTAGTGGCTAGTTTTCCCAGTAATTTTCTGTGGCTTTTCCCTTGGCAGAAAGACAAAGCAAATTCCAGAGCTCCAAGCTGCAGGGGGTACAAGAACCTCAGTGCTATCTTGGTTCTTCCTGGGAGCCAAGGCTGAGAACAACCCTTTGAGATATCTTCTCATGGACAAAGTACAACTGCTAAAGGGGGGGACTCCAGAGAAGGGGCTTGACTTAGGTGTGAAATTGAATCACCATTTGTCCTCCTAATTGGTGCTTTTTATCAATTGTGCTAATTTCCTAAACTCTATAAGTATGTACTCATCCCTATGGAGGTGGGCCTTTGTGCACATCTTTCTGTAACTGCCCCTGAAGGCCTTCAAATAAAGAACCTCTTTTATATTAACTCCTTACTAAAATTATCTTGGGTTTCATTTCCAAGTTGGGAAAAAGGCAACACATAGAGCAGAAATTATACTTACCTCCTGAAATAGCAGCCTTCCTTATTCTTCTGTTGTGCAAAATGTCACTTCTGGACAGTATTTTAACCACATGTGGGATGATAGGGGCTAGACAAAGAATTTTTCTCTTTCTCTAATTTTCAGTCTTTCCTGCAGTTTCAATCTTGACACCTTTTTGTTAAGAACAGATTCTACTTTGAAGGTAGGTGGTGCTGCGTTCTTTCAGTTCACTGGAGAGGTCACACACCTGTATCTGTGGGAGGTGAGTAGTCCTCTTTATGCAGGTGGTGGATGTGCTGCTCAGCACTGTCTTCTCAGGTGCTCTTCTGCTCTTTTCTTTTCAGGTCAGTTTAGAATTGACACAGATCAAAGACTAAAAACAGGTCTGAATGACTGTAGAGCTGTAAGTCTAGGATAGTACAAAATATGCATCTGTATGTATTAGAAACGTATGTGCAACTTTTGTATGTCAGATTAATTTCTTTTATCTTACTTTTTTGAGGTTTGTGAAATTGACATTAGACTAAAAAAGAGATACAAGTTTTATGCTGTAGGCCGGTCTTTGTGCCCACAAAAAGTGGCAATCAAAAGACCAATTGTCTGTTTAGGCTGTTGATGTAGTTGGTTTTGTTTTAAACTTAAGAAGTAATAAGGACGCTCTATAAAGTGCAGAGGTACATCTCTCAAGAGGCAGTGTCCTAGTCTCTTTAAAATCCTTTATTTATTTCTCCTATGAAAATTTAGATATTTTTACTTGTTTTTCTAACTTTTTTGTACTTACTTTTTTTTTTTTATTTATTATTCTGTACTTTACTTTTCCACTCAATGCTTTGAAAGAATTTCTTTTCAACATCAGAGGTATTAGTACCAATTAAAAAGAAATCTCACTCTTAAAAAGGTTTTGGTATGAATCTGCATAGACAGAAGAGAACTAGGAGTTGAGCAGTGTCATTTGGCCTTTGTAAAGCCTGAATACTAAATGATGGTAATTTATTTGGGTGTTGTTTTATGTGCAAGATGAAGGAGATAATGATATGACTGATAAAGTGTGTTTCATCTTCACGTTGCTCCTTTAGATCTTATAGACTCGGTGTTCTCTGCGAAGACCTTGGAATACAAGATACATCTGCCTACTCAACATATTCTTTAGTAATGCTTTCAGTAGGTTACTCTTAAGATTCACTGGTTAACTTATAATTCCTGAAATCAGGAAAATGAAAATTGATTTGTATCAAGAAAGTCAAAAGAAATATTGGGATAAAGTTATGAACAGGTGAAGAATTGTTAAAGACATACAGGTGAAGGTTGCTTTCTGATGCTAGGCTTGCTAATCTAATTAACTCTGGATTCAATTTCCCTGTGATTGGGAGGCTGTGAAGTTTTTTTTTTCCTGGAGGCAGGAAAAAAAAGCAAGTGCATGTTTAATCCATCATTGTTTGTGTAATTTGAAGCTAATGTACATTGCTACCCTGTCTCATGGTAAATTGAAGACCAGTACTGACAAATTTATTTTTAGTCATGGCCTAGGAAACTATTTTGCAAAAACCTTTTAATTTTGATAGCTCTTTTTTATTATAAATGCCAAAGTCTTATAATTCCAGGAATTATTATACCTGAGACAACATTGGTTAAGCTTAGGTGCTTAACATACATTTGTGTTTGTTAATCTTCTTGACTTTTCTTTTTATTTTAGAGTTGTAGGAATATGTCTCTGCTCTTCAGACTATATCAGAACCTTTTTCTCTGACTATTGCCATCTTTAAGTCTACTGCATGAGATTTGTGATTGTCTTTTTTTACCTGTAGTGCTATTGATTTAGTTAACAAGGTTTTGTTTGGTGGGAATATGGACTTTCCAGTTCTCTGTGTGCATGGCTTTGAGCTTTTGAAAGCTTCACACTTACAGAAGAACTGACTTGCAGTCATTAGAAATACTGTGTTAGTTATTGCCAAAAGAATTTCAGAATTTTTCTCTACTCTCTTTTCAGTGTATTCCACTGAAACATAATGGAAGTCATTCTGATAGACCTCCCTAGTTGTACTGAAAAAACATGAATGATCATTTGCCTAACGTGTATGGTTGATTCTGAGTTGCTGTCTTATCTAGCAAGCAAGGAATTTGATGTGATTCAGTGGCTGAGACAGAAAGGTTCAGGTGCTTGCAAGTGCTTCCTGACAAAACGGCTCCCTCGGATTTGTTAGACAGCCTTGCAGAAACTTGGATGAACCAGTGTCACCTAATGAGCAGAGCTGTGTGACCCTTGGACTTGAGAGCAGGACTAGAAAAGTGTGTGATCTTGACTAATCTGTGTCATAACTTCATTCTGGGTCTTAGCCCTTTTGAAGAAGGTTGATTTTTCGTAGGTACAAGAAGGTGTAAAAAAGCAAGGAGCTGGTGTTTTTGCAAAGAATGGCAAGAAAAGACTTGGGGCTATTTAATAATTCATTCCCTTGGTCTGGGATCACAGGGTTTTCAGCCTGGCATCCTTTGTTTCTCCTTCAATTCTGCTGCTGTTGAAAGCATAGGAGTATGTAGAAAATCTGAAGTTGACCTTATTTTTAATTTAAATCGGCCTGTGATTTTTGCATGTCTGTTATATGGCAATAATGCTTTTCACTTGTGTAGTGCTTCCAATAAGCCCAAGAGGAACTTGAACAAGATTTAGCAACAATTCTTTATAGTTTTCTTGTGTACCAGACAAATATTTGTAAGAAAATTGAGGCTAATAGAAAGTGTTCCTATAACTGCCTTTTAATATGAGTTCTGTAGAGCAGTCAGAAGCAAGCCACATCTGTCCTACCACACAGTGTAGCAGTCACAGTCTGCTGCTTGTTTCTGCAATGGAACAATGAGCAAGTATAAGGATGACTGGAATATGCTCTTAAGTTGTTCTTAAGAGCTAAAATCTTAAGTTTTAGATTCTACATTTTGCAGAAACAGTTCTATACTGCTGTTAGGATTTGCATTGTATTTCTCATGGTGTTTGTTTAGCTCAATGTTGTTTCTTGAAGTCACAATTGCAGAAGTGGCAACCACTGTGCATCAGCTTTAGAAACAATAGTGTAAATAGAGATTAGAGGAAAATTATTAAACATTTTAATGAAGTAGGAAAAAATGTTGCATCAATACTTTAGAATAAGGGTGATAAACAGTCTGATAAGACTCCTCTCTCTTTACTTTGCCAAATGAAAGTTGAATCACCACAGCAAGTTATTTTCATCTAAGGTGATTTTTCAGGTTTAGTGATTTTTTTATTATTTCCTCATTGAATTACAATTTGGGGAGATAATTTTCCATTGCAATTATCTTAATTTTCAGTCATGGTAGTTACTGTGAAGAGCAAAAGGATATTATACCAGACCATGAAACAAGGCTTCAACCATTCTATCTGATTTTAAACTAGAGTACACGATCACAATAAAAATATAAGCTTTTACTAACAAAACTTGTTGCAGTGAAAGTAAGACTGTATGACTTCAATACTTCAAATTGAACTTATGGTGTAATTGGGGTACCCACATTTAGTTGTATGTGCCATCTGTTTTACAAACTGCCTGTAGTATAACAAGTACTGGGTGTAGAAAATGAGGTAGAAGAGTTTGAAAGCAAGAATATATTACAAGGAGTGGTTGGGTAGAATTTGTAATAATTTGTTTTTGTGTGTTAGGAAAGAAAGCTTGGTCCTTGAAGGGTGAAGGGAAGCAAAAAGACTAATTTTTAAGGAAGTTAATTCAGCACAGACTGAAAAGTATAAACTGATAGAAAAGTTACTGACTGGAGTGGGCCAGCATTGAGGGAGGGGATGTGAAAGGAAAATTGTATACTTCTTGTTCACTTGACACTTCTGTTGTGCTAAGTTGAAAGTAAGATGGCAAAAAAATGGTTTAGATAAATAAATAACAGGATTGTGTAGGCTATTATTTATTTATTATTTTCTAATTTTTAATTTTTTTTTAGTGTAGAACTGAAAAGGACCCAGTTGGCCAGGACATTAATTACTATTACTTTACCTAATTCTGCTCAGAGCATATACACAAAACATACTTTTAAAAAAGCCATTGGTCTCTGGTATGTGATATACATCAGTCAACAGACTGATTTCCAACAGTTTGTTTTCCAACACCCTGTGGAAGTGAACTGGAAGCAGTAATGATAAAAAGCTTTAGTGGTTGTAGCAATTGGAGTACATGCAAAAAAATGTGTGGAGTGAGGCACCTTTTATGTTTAGGAAAAGCCAGCATGAAACAAGGTCATGGAGATCTTTAGAAAAGATCTGAGTAGTAGATGAAAACCGTTTACGTCCTCTAACAGCAATTTTAAAAGCCTCTAATTGAGGAGGATAAGCCTGATACCTGCTTGTAATGCTGTTGGCAGCAAAATGTTCTATCCTTGTCTTTAGGATGACCTGCAGTGGGGTTGCTTAAAGCATTTTTTGTTTGTTTGTTTTGGCTGTGGCAGAGCTATGACTTTGTGTGGAAGGATTATTAGTCAGCTCTAAAGCTTATTCAACATGTTTAATAGATGAAAAGGCAAAAAACTCCTTTTCTTCCAAAAATAATCATAGTAGATTGATAGTTGAAAAAGACCATGCTGTTGAAATATAGGATGGTCTTTGAATATAAGATGGGGAACTGTGTATTTGTGCTGCTATTGTTGACTTGCTGTATTCTGAGCTGCTTCAGAGTCTCTCTGAAAATGAGGGTAATATCTGTCTAAGGTATGCTGTAGAGCTGAATAGCTGTTACAGTTGAAGTATCAATTGAGGATGCAACAAGTTCTGTCTGTAGGCATGAGGTTTTTCCTTCCCTTTTATGATTATATAAATATTGACTAGACTTTTTTCATACCAATAAATTATATTTCTTCTTATGAATTCTTTGAAACTTTCTGTGCTGGTTATGGACTTTTTGAAATTTTAAATGTGTTCATTGAAATGTGTTCCTAATGCCATAAATACTGCAGATAATGGATTTGAACTTACCTCCTGTCTGAATTTACAGTAATTGTGTGTTGTTTTTATAATCACTTTTGGAAATCTGGCGGTATTTTTCCAGTTTAAAATAGAAATCTGCAGTATTAAAGCTTTCTTCCTTCTCACATTCCACAAGAAAATTCTTCAGTCTGTCAAGAAACCTTGTGCTTTGCCTGTACTCACAAATATAAAATTAATCTTCTTTCTTCTTCTGTTACTATCAAGGCCAAGTTTTCCTTCAACTTTCAGAGGAAAGTGGATTGGACACCCACTCTTTGATGGGTATTTTTATGCATCACAAAGTCATTCAACTCAGAGTTTCATCATGTAAATAGATGGGATGTTGTGATGTGTTGCTCCTAGTCAAGATAGAAATGGTGAAGTGCTAACCTACTGCTTTGTCAACATCCATTCAGTGTTGTGGGTGAAAATTACTTTGCCTGTTTGGGTCTTTAGTCTGGGAAGAGTGTAAAGAAGGGTGCACATGTTGTCTGTGACATCAGTGTTTCCTGCTATGCAGAAATCCTGTAGACTAAGTAATGCTGACATGTTTCTCATTTTGTAGTAATTTCAGCCTTTAAGCTTATTCTCAAATTAAAAAATCAGTGTTTTAAACAGCAGCTTGCACAGTGTGCATTTGTACTGTCTAATCTTCTGAAAGAGTCATGTTTGCTTTTATACTTTATGAATGTGAGTGAAATTCTATGTGCTGGCTGATAATGGGAAGCTGTTGCAACAGCATAGAATTGCTTGTTTTGCTTTTCAACTTACAACTTTTTTTGTATTTTATATTTTTGGGGCTTCTTTTAACCTGAGGCAATATCCATCATCCTGGTGATAATTTAAATGGCATAAATCTGCACCAAGTATCTCTCTAAATGAGAGATTTCATTTGCCTAGGTTTTATAACTAATGTTGCATGTATTGACTATTTTTTGCCTATTAAAAAGTGAAGTACAGTCCATAGTTTTATTAAAAAATATATAGTAGCTGAAGAAGCAGCTTGTGAGGATATAATGGCAGTGTTGTAATTTGGACCAATGACTGTCCAACATAGTTTGTTGCCTTAATTATAAAAGATCATTGTTTCTAATTCAACAGCATTTTTTTCCGCTAAGCTATCCTTTTAGACATATCAGACAGTCAAATAGTAATTTTTAATATAAGTTCCAGTTCATTTGATTGGAAATCCATAGTTCTGAAAAGCTCCAGTGATAAAGGTTAGTGCAGTACTTCACCACTTTGCCCCCAGTCTGTCAGTTTGCTTAGGACCAAAATTTGTCCAATTGCCTGGATGATGTACTTAGTCTGACTCCAGAGCTGAGTGATGACAGGAATGACCAAGAAGGGAATTCAGCTTGTTGTCTTAACATCCTGGTACCTACCTGATAGTTAAATTAGGAATAATAACTGTCTCCCATAAAAATAATATAGTTGAAATTAATTAACAATGTCTGCTGAGAAGCACAGCAAGATTTGTACCATCATCTTCAGCACGAGTGAACCATAAGGTATAAAAAATAGAAGCAATTTGGGTTGTGTTAACTGTGATTTTGAAAAATACTTTTTCCTGGTTAACTCTTTATGCAGTTAGCAAAAAAATTTCTTGACTTAACGATGATGTTAATGTTTATGCTTCCTATATATTATTCAACTGTCTTTGTAATGTCTTATCATGGCAGAAATTAGAGAATATAAGAACATGTGAGCAAAAAGTAACAGTAGGATGTTGTACAACATTAATGGTTCTTATTTGCAAGCTTGCATCTTCTTGGAAGCAGCTGAATTTAGGTAGAGTTCTGATGTTTCACAATGCCCCTGGCTGTTGCTGGTGGCATGGATGGATAATAAATCATAATACATGCTCTTGGATCAGGGCTAAAAGCAAATCTGTATCTGGGTACAAGACCAGAGAGATGATAAATCTCCATAACCACACAAATTGTGTAAATGCAGAAAAGCACTGCAAAATAAATAGAGATATGTGGATTCTGGAAGAAACTGTGATCCATTGGTAGAGATCTGCTGGAAAAGCAAAATAAAAGAGCTGGAGTATCCACAGCAGTAAGAGATTTTTGACCATGAAGTAGTCTATTGTTTGGGAGAAGAGTAAGTATATATACATCTACTTTCCAAGCATGGTGCTGTGACCAGTGTTTCTTTGAAGTTTTTTATCTTCAAATCAAGGAATTACGCTACAGACAACAGAATAAATAAAATTTACGCTGTCAATCCTGTCCATGATCTAAGCAAACTGACCAGCCCAGTTAGTAGATCCAAAATTATATGATTTCTATAACTCTTTTTACTACTACCTAGATGTTGTAGATTTACATTTGCAAATTTAATTTTCTGTTCATTCAATTTCTAGATGAGATGCATGAGAGGAATGTGAAGACTCATAAGAAAGGCACAGAAAGAGAAAAACAAGCCTGCTTATAAGGGAACACAAGTTTTCCATTTAGGTCTGAAACAACATTTGAGCACCCTTGTTTTTTGTCAGAGCATCTCTTGGTGTTTTCTGGGGATAAGCATACAGATATTTGTAGAAATTTAAGTGACTGTGCCTAAGTGTGAGAAATGGAGGTGATGAGAGGCTGGTGATTTCCTACTCATTTGTGTAGTTCATCATATTCTATATTATTTATTTTGCTAGTGTTAGCCTGTACACATAGGGGAAACGGGAAGTTGTAAATATATGTAACTATATGGTTTTAATCACACTGTCTTGCTGATAGCCCTTTGACTGGAGTTCTGTTTTCAGTGTGCCATTTGAGGATATTTCTCTGGACTCCACTTTTGCATTGCTGTGGTGGAGGGGAGGAATGGTGAATAGGCAAAAATTAGCTGAAGCTTGTTGCATCCAGCTTGTTGGATCAAACAAGCACATAATAACAGTAATTTGTATTTATCTGCTGCCTTCTTCTAAACTGTTTTGTTCCAGAGTTCTCACAGTCACCTTTCCAAGATGTGAAGGTAGGAGTGTGTTACATGCTGTCATTCAGTAGCAGTTGATATTTACTTGAGCTAGGATTAAGTAGGGAATGCTTGATTGTCTCATGATAATTCTGTAATTAGTATTCTTAGTGTTTAGAAGTCTCATTGGGTCTCATGAAATGATTTACTTACATGCAGCAATATCAATTAAGGTGTGTATTTGCAGCTTGGTAACTTTTCTCCTGATGTCTCATCTTTCCAGTGGGTAGCTGTTGTACATCATCTGCCATTTCCGTGGGAGATGTTAGTTGTCTTAGTTCTTCATGGCAGAACAAGAAACAATTCTTTTAGACCAATAAAATTTTCTTACTTGTTATGGTGCTACTGCTAGCAAATGAGAAGCTCTAAATCCCACTTTTTAGAATCAAAATTGCACAGAGAATTTGGAGGACCTTCAAGAGGGAGGGCAGGTGACTATTGTAGCTCATGAAAGCAAATGACGTTGATTATATACAGGTAACGATCAATTATGGAATTTAGAATAGTAGAGGCAAAGTAACTTTGATTTATTGTTCCAAGTAAAGCTGAGTTCTCAGAAAAAAGGATACAGTAAAAGATCTGGCCATGGCATCCTATGATGTTCACTTGGTCTTTTTGGAAACTAACTAGCTTTTTTAAATAGTCAATTTTGGTCATCTCTCACTAACCCTGATTTTATAACTGGGTCTATGTAAAAAAAAAAAGAAAAAAACAAAAAACCAAAAACAAACCAACCAGATTTTATCCAGAATGCCTGAAACCTTTTTAAGCCTGAAGGATAATTTTGCATAGTGATGGTGATCTACTGCTATGGTCCAGATTGCAGATCTGTATGAGGATCATGTGCCCAAGCATATATGTCTGTTTGACTTGGGAATCCATTCTGACCCTGTGACCTTGTTTCAACCTTGTGTGTTGAGATTTGAGTAGATTGAGAGTCCCATCATTGATTTAATGGAATTTGGGACAAGATGTGAACGCCCTCATTGCTTCTTAAGAGCAAACAGGGAACAAAACTTGATTTTTCCCACATTGCTGTGTTGCCAGAAGCTGCCTGCATCCACTCCCATGTCATTCTGTCCTGGTAAATCAATCTGCCTCCACATATCTGTCTTAGCAATTCTGTGTTTCTGGGAGATGTGATATTGGAATTATGATCAGCACAATGTATGTTCAATGTGAAAAGTACACCATGGAGTGATAACACTAGCAGCATTGCACATGCTGTTTTGCTATAGGTTAGGAAGAATTAATTAGCACTTCTATTATTAAAGTGTTACTAATTAATGTTCACTGTAGTCATATGCTGTAAAAAGTTTTCAATAATCTGTTCAATAAGCTGTTTCACATGTGTAACAGACATATGTTGTTATGCAAAAGAAAGATAAAGACCAGGGTTGCCTGCGGTTTTATTGATATAGATGCATTTCTAGGGAAAATGGAACTGAAGTCTTATAGATCACACAAGACTTCTGTATGTGTAGGTTCTACAGAAGGGAACATGTGAGTCTATGATCTTTGAAACCCTGAGAGAAGACCTTTAATGAAGCTTGACTTTATGCCAGAATACTCTGAAATCAGTTTGAAAATATTATTGATGTGTTTATTGTAAGTTGAGGCATTCAGCATCATAAAGGAATGCTAGAGTACTTTGGAAGTCAGGATGAAAACTATTTTAGAAGTGTTTCCCATGAAAACACTCTTGGTCTTTGATGCTTCCATATGGATGTGGCAAATGTTTCTTCTCCTTTATTTAAACTGGCAGGGAATCTGTAATTAAAGTATAGAAAGATGCACTGAGAAAAAAAAATCATATCTTTACTTTGTGAATTCAGCTGGATTTCCTAGCTATAAGGATATTTTTATTTGTAGAAAAGTAAGACATGCTTGGAAATGCAGAAGGCTGCTTTGATGCTCTCTTGAGACATCTGTCCTTGATTAGCTGCTTGAACAAGTGATGTTGTGTGTTTGTGCCTTGTTGCCAGGCAAGCCATCACTGATAGCTTCTTTTGAGAAAGGAAAAGCAGCAGATGAAAATGCACTCATTTGCTGCTTCATTCTGAGGCTGAAACATTCCCCAAATTAACTCCTGCACATTTCAGTTTTTGAGGGCTTTGTGGTTTTATGACTGAATAGTTGGGAAATAAGTTTGAAGACTTATATGCAAAAGGATAAGGAATGGAAAATACACTGTTAATTAAAACTGTTGAGCTACAGTTCATCCATTCACAACTATCATGTGATTTAACAGATACCCTGTAAACAGCATTTGATTATGCAATTTGTATTAATGGACTTCACCCAGGAAAACTTACTTCAGATGTATTCCTAGTTGTTGATGAGTTAGAAGAAGCAATCACCTTTTATATCTTCCAATGTGAGACAGATTCCTTGTCTGATGTCTAGTAGTTTAAGCTTCAACAGCTGCTGCCAACAGCCTACCTATCTAACCTAAATAGCTTTTGGATTTCACCAAAATACTTTGAATAAAATTCTTTTAACAAACGAGTGCTTTTGGGAATTTCTGAAACTGCCTTAGTTATAAGGATCTGTCAGTGATTGTGATTTAACTGAACTGAAGGTGATTGTTAGATTCAAATACAAATAAGAATCTTTATTTTTTACGTATTTCCAAGCAAATGGCGAATTGAAATTTTAATAAGTCAGTGACAGTGAAATAAAAAATTAAGTCTTTTGAAGTAATTTTGATAATTTTCCAGCAGTTGTATCTTACACACATGTAGAGACAAGGCTAGGATAACAATGCTGAGATTTGAGTAGTATGTTTATTACAGAGGAATTCCTAAGAACTTCAAATCAATATTGATTTTTTCCTTAACTGAAATACATCATCTTCACAGAAAAGGAGAACCACTGTGATACTTAAAACTTCATGAACAGCTTTAGTATTGCTGTTCTTTAAGAAAAGGTCTGTCTTTCTCTTTGGATCTGAATGACTTTCTCATTGGTCTGTCCAAATGAGCTTGCTAATGCCACACTTGCAGAACTGCATCCTATGGAAATTCCTGGCTGCAGGAAAGCATTGTTGTGAGTAGAACGTGTCTGTAGGCAGGAGCATCTCCTACAGGCTAGGGAGGTTTGAAGAGAGCAGAAGAGGCAATCCAAAAGTCATTTGAACATGGGGGTTTTTTTGTATGATGCAAAATAAAATAAAGACATTTCACTGCAGAGTTTATTTTCTCTTCTTGCAGTGTTACTGGGTTAATAGATAACCCATAATGAAACAATATTAGTGTTATTTCTAACTGCTTTCTACATTTTGGATAATGCTACTCAATGTGTGTCAAGAAACCAATAGGTTGAGATAAAACAAGAATAGAAGAAATAATAAATTTATTTTAAGCATGATTTTCTATCACCCTGCTGCTCTTTTGAAGACATAGTTATATTTGGAATGACATGATGTAGAATTTTTCAGCAAAATCCCTCATGAATTTTATGGTTGCAATGGAGTTATTTCTGCCCTTTAAAAAGTATGTTACAAAAGTGATATAAGATTTAATGGGACTCTTTTTTTCTTGTAATCGAAAAAGTATAATTGCCTTTGGTGGAAGCTGAACTAGTAGACAGGAAATGCTGATCATGTATGACATGATCTAGGATCGAATTGCCTGTGTTTGTATTCCTTTTGGCATTTATCTGAAATTTCCTTTTTTTAGCATTAGAAAACACAGGGAAGAATAATCTCAATGCATCTTTATTATAACTGGTATTTCTATGTAGGCTCAGCTTTGTTTGGAAAACTAGTTGTAACTGCTGGATAATTACAGGGTTGGGATTGCCCTTGGAAAGCCAGATGCAGTAGGTTACTGTGTATGAATTAAAAGCTGGCAGACATTTTGGCTTTCTTTAAAGGGATGTTGTTGATACTGGCTTTTTCTTTTTTGACTAAACACAATCCATTTTGATAGATTAGTTTTCAAACTCATTTGTCTTTATTAAAAAGGGGATATAGTAAGCTTTTGTAGGCCAATTTGGACTGTTTAGAATAACATGGCTGGTGTTTAAATGTGGTCTTCAGAAACTGCTTTGTTAACTGAGGCTCTATTTGTTCCTGGTCTCTTCTAAAAAGTTTGAAAAGGGTAGAACTTGTTCACATCAAAGCTCTGGTTTGTCTAGCAGCCTGTTAACATCAAATAAATTAAGCTGAACTAAGTCTGTATATTGTGATCTATTCATAATAATGCAGTGATTTGCCTTTTTAAAATGTTATTATAATTTAAAAGATTGGTGTTTCCTGAACCTTGAACCTGAAAAAATAAGCTCTTATATGTTTGACTCAACCCCTTTTTTTTCTTTCTATTTAAATACAGAAAATAGTAATTGTTCTTAAGGTGAAAGTAGAAAACCAAGAAACTGCTTGACATGCCTAGAGAAAAGAAGCTAGAAAGGCAGAAGTAAGGGGTTGGGTGGCCTTTTTCTGTTCTCCCACTTAGCTCCATTTAGGAAGATATCAGATCACTGAGAAAAGGGCCAGCATTCCAGTTACATTTTATGTAGCATTTCACAGTAAACAAGCTTTGGATCTTATGGCAAATGGTTTTAATGGAGCTCTTTAAAAAAGAAGTAAAACACCTAAGGTTTTAAATTTTGATATTTTAACTGGTTTTATTGCTATACCAAATAGTCCAAGAGATGTATGAGATTCTGAAATGCTATTGAACAGTTTTACTAATTTAAAAATATTTTGGATTGGCATGGTACAGAATAAATGGCAACTCATTCTTGTGGCTGAGCCCTGATCCTCACTTTCCCTTTTTGTAGATAAGAAGATACAGAAAAAGTGTGTGTGTGTGGGGGGGTGGGGGTGTGGGGGGGAAGGATGGGGGTGAAGTCATAGAAAAGGACAAGTAAAGGTTTTAATTTCGTGATTTTTATTTATTTTTGATCCATATGCATTGAGTCCAAGATGCTGGGTAGCTACAGACAAGTTACGAGTTGGCAGGTTTGCCTTGACAGCTGTTACCTTGGACTTTGGAATATTCTCCCTCATCAGTGGTACCATCTGGCTGCTCTGACATGATATTTCTACTTCACAGTCTTTGGTAAGTTGGGTGGAGCTGTGGGAGCAGTTTCATCCTGTGTTCCTAATGCTGTGTTGCTGTAGTACTGTTATCTGTAAGAAGTCAGAGATCAAAAGCTAAGGCCTGAGGGGAGAAGGCAACATCAGATTTGTCGTGTCTTAGACTGCTGGTCTGCTGATATGAAAAAAAAGTCACTGTTGGTTTCAAAATGAATACAGAGTTTGGCTCAGGAAATTCCTAAAGCAGAGGTTGGTGGGTACTGTGATAAATATATTGGTGGAAAGATCTCTCTTCCTCTGTGTATTTACTACCTGTTTTCACAAAGAATCTGGTGTGGGCTGGTCAGAAACATGTTACTGTGCTGGCACATCCATATTTGTTTAGACCTTTAATAGCTGTCCTTACATGATGATTTGTTAATCCTCTTTATCAAAAATAACCTAATGATCTGTGAGCCTATTGCCGAAATTCCCCATGTCAGCTCAAGTTCATAAAAATAAGAATTAAAACTCCCTAACAGAGTAAAATTGAATGTTACATGTTTCAAATGCATAGAAATCTTTTAAATAGATGATGTTATTAAACAAGATGGATGTTGTGGTGCATGAAATTATAGCAATCACTGTAAATATTAAACCTTATAATGCACGCTGCTCATTTTTGTATCTTCATATTGCTCTCTCCATACCATGTAAAAATCATTTAACTGGTGTAAATTCAGATAGTTTTGCTGATTTCAGTGGAGAGCATTGGGAACTGCAGCTCTATACTTTCAAAAACAAAGTATAATGGTTGCTAGCAAGGAGGCAGCTGATTAATAACGTGGATTTTATGATGAATAGGTGGAAATTATCTGTATTTGATTTTTACGGGGGAAAGGGCACAAATAAATTATTTTTGTCTTTTCAGAGGAATCATGTGCATGCCTGCTATAAAGCAGGTCTTAGGTGAGAATATAGGGCTGTAGAGGTGAGAATATAGGGCTGTAGTTAAAATATTAGCAGTTATATTTATAAACAAGTGAATAATACATAACACCAGTCTGTATTTTTGCTCTTCTTTTTTAGTGTATTTAATATAAAAAATATATTGTGGGAGTTTGTTTGTTTGGTTGTGTTTTAGTTATTTTTAATATTTGCTTTTTTTTAATGCCACGGTATCTTTTTCTCACCATAAAGATGATCAGTCAGTAACTAAAAATAAAAGGTTCAGCATGCATCAGTTATTTTTCACTTTGTCCTGATGATAATCTCGCCATTAAATACAAAATATTCTTGATAAAGACAATATATGGGTGAAAATCAAATCTTACCAAATCAGTCTTAACTGATTTAGTCTGTACACTAAAGGTGTAGAAAAGGTGGCACAGGGGAGATCTGAGCAGCATGTCGGTCTCTTCCAAGTAACAAGTGGTAGGACAAGAGGAAACAGCCTCAAGTTGTGTAAAAAAGAAGGGTTAGGTTGGATATTAAGAATATTTTTTTTCATGGAAAGAGTTGTCAAGCATTAGAGCAGGCTGCCTGGTGCTGGAGTCCCCATCCCTGGAGGTGTTTAAACTATGTGGCACTTAAGGACTTGGAAGTGCTAGATTTATGATTGGACTTGATTTTCAATGTCTTTTCCAGCCTAAATGATTTAGTGTCTCTATGACCTTATGGAAAATAGATCCTTGCTGAACTATTTATAGCATTTTATTGATGAGTTTACATGTTTGGTGGAGAAAGATAATACCACTGTTAAACCAAGTTTTATCTTTTTGGGCTTGTAAATTAAGAAAAAGTGTATCACATGTTAACTAAAAGCCTTGCAGAATTTTACAGTTATCATAGCATTCATTGAAAATAAGAATATTCCCTGTACATGCTTTTTTGGTGTCTGACTCACAGGGGTAGATTCTTGACCTCCTGCTATTCAATACTTTAGTGAGAGTCTTTGCAGGCGATGATGCCTTTATTCATTTGCCCAAGCACTAACAAAGGACTAGGCTAAGCTACAGATGTTTGGTAAGACATTGGGATGAAGCCGATCTTTTTATTTCAATACAGACAATATGTATTCCATTGTATTGTTACCCTGTGAATTGCATCTTCACTTGGCCCAAACCACGTATTCTTGCTATAAGAGAAATTGTTTATGGGTGTAGAATGACCAACTTCTGGGGATTTTTAAAGAATCGGGACTAAACTCTTCATTAATCTGTTTCTGTGGTGAAATCTATTTTCATTTATTTAAAATTTGAAGAAAACAAAATTAATTATTTAAACCAGTCAGTATCTAGAAAGCATCATCTTCTGTTTTAAAAGCTAGGATGGCAGACAGTATTTTTCTCTGTCCATCCAACAGATTACCACAGTAGTGTGTTGTACTACAGGTGATTGTTTTCATTATGTTTGTGTAACCTTTCATGCAACTTTATTTGAGTTTGACAAGGCTTTCTTTACTTCTCTCTATTCAAAAGACATAGAGGTCAGAAGCTGTATGCTACTCACTCTGAAGCTGAAATTTTAACTTACTAGCTTCTTCAGAAAGATTTTGGAATGTTGTGCTCTCTGAATAATTCTTTACCAAAATATCACATTTTCCACAGCAGAAATAGCTGCAATACATTCCTTAAGTCGTTATCTAGGATTTAAAGTTTTTAGTTTAGGTAGTGGTGAAAGGAGTGGCTACTGATGAGAAGTAAAGGTGGGGGAGTGTATGCCTGTGCTTATTTCCAGCTTTTACCCCATCAGGGCATGTATTCCTGTAGGAAGAGCAGGAGATGGTGGTCTCATACAGTGGAGAATGACAAACAAATATTTCCTTGGTGTTTATAGTAATAGAAATCCTATGGATGCTCTTGATCTAGACATTGGTTTTGCAATGATAAAACATTTTAATAAGATTTTCCCCCATGCACAATTTCATTCTACCTCATTACATTCTAGGACCAGCTTGTTACTTACTTGCATGACTAGATAAGAATGTTGTCTCTACAATGTTTTATTTGAAATGAAGTCGAATGTTCAAGTAAGTGAAAACAGCTAAAATGCTTCAAAATATTTAAGTAACTTATTTTCCAGTTTTTGTGGTAGCAAATCTTGGATTTGTGCAAATGTAAACCTTTTGTATTAGGAAGTCACAAAACTGACTGATAAATGGATACTCAATAATTATACAAAAGCTTATTTACCACTTGCAAATCTTGGCCTCATAAAGGAAGTAGATATGCAGAATTTCTTGGTAGACTTGAGACTGTCAGAGGGAGATACAACAAGTTCAAAAAATACAATATCCTCATTTTTTTGTGGCTTATTGACAGAATTAATGCTGAGCTCATATTTGGAGATAGTTATCTTTTGATGTTCTTCCTGATAATCAAATTGTCTGAGAAAATTCTTTGTTTTATCGTAAATCTATGTCCGTGCAGTCATTTTATGCAGGTGACTTTAAAAAGTAGATTTTTGACCTGATAGAAATGGAAGTGTTTCTTAAAAGTGAGACAGAAACTTCAATGAGGAATATATGAGATTATTCTCTTTAAAATCTAACAGGCAAAAATTGTGGGCACTTTTTGAAAAATACACTACATCTTCATGTCACATCCCAAGGAAAATCTTGACATTCTTGCTCAGTGATGCTTAACCAATTTTCATAATAAGCCCTGCAGCCAGTATTCCCTCCCATGTGAAGAGGAAAAAATGCAAGCTTGGTATGGTAAAGTTGGCAGGTTTTGCCTTCAGCTGAGGATTGAGTTTGGAATCAAGGATTTTTCATAGAAAACACCTGATCACTTATGCTTTTTTTTCAAAGACTATTAAGTAGAGTGTTAGCTGGATGTTTACCGGTAAACAAATGGTACCCTGTGCAGAGCTTTAAACTCAGAGAGTAACTGCCAGCTGAGAAACAATACATAGCTAGAGCCAATCTACAGGCAAGCTATATTTTTTTGCTAGCATATAGCAAAGTTTAACAAGCAGCTGTTTTCTGCACTGCCTTCAGCTTTTAGCTGGCCTTGTGTGGTCTGGCTGGATTATGTTACAGTAATCTGGTCCTGATGTGACAGTCTTTGGTAAACAGAGCAATGAACATAACTGGAACTGTCTTTTCTTACATATTTCTTCATAGGAACAGAAGAGACAAAAATGTAGTGCTTACTTATGACTCTCCATTTGAATAGGAATTTATCAAGAATTAATGAGACCCTTAGGCGTGATCTTATATGAAAAGAAATGCAGTTTATTTCTTCCCCAGAACAGTTGTGCACACTTTCATCACTTGATTGAAACTGAGGCTTTTTCTAGGGATTTATCCTTAAAATTTACTTACAGGTTTTTGTAAAAGGCCAACCATGTATTTACTCCAGAAGGGTTTCCTTCTGTCCAGTTAGAAATCCATTTCACCACCTCAGTAACGGCCAATATTCTCTGTGTTGATTTCACCTGGCCACTGCTCCTACTAGGTTTGCCTTCCTAGAAGCCATGGCATTGTGTCTTGATTTCTCTACCTCAGAGCAAGGCTCCATACTCTTATTACAATTATTTTGTTAGTGCTGGCAAGCAAAAGTATTGAAGTAATCCCCTACTGTTCTTATTGATTTCCACAATTTTCTGGCATTAGCTCAGTTTTGCCTCAGCAGCCTTGGCCATCTGCATCTGGTCCAGCTTCTGGCTGCATTCACGCAGGGGGTCAGTAGCTCCAGTAAAAGATCTATGTCTGATTCATGTGGTTCAAGACTGAAGAAATTATTGCAACCCTAGTTCTCCCACAAGTCAGTCTGATAGAACAAAGGATTATCTGATATCAATGTGATTAAGCTGTGCCTGACCAAAATTAATTTCAAACATTCCAGTTATGCCTTTTTATTGAACTGAAGTGTGGCCATATAATCTTTGCACTGTCCTCATGAAGATGAGGGCTGCAATTTTCTGTAACTAGCTTGTGGGAATTTCTAAGAGCAAATACATTGACCCTCTGCTGGAAACTGTTTATATATCAACAATTTTTTCTTTTATGGTTTCCACTATTTCATGTTTATTTTAAAGCATTGGTGTGCGCTATGGATGCAGGTCAATTCAGCTTGTCCTTCTGAATCTGTGATTGCAAATGCTCTCATATTGGTATTCTTCCTTAAGTTCTTCAGATCTCCATAAGATATGACTGGTTTGGTGTGTATTATGAATGTATATTTTGTGCATTTTTTTGATGACATATTATGGAATTTTGCTTTTTTTTTCCCCTTAAACTACAGAGGGTAACCTCTCTCTGCCTCAGATTTTCTGCTGAAAGAGTGTTCTAATAAACTATGTTTTAGGAGGTAGGGTGTGAAGAATTGTAAGTACTTAAAACATGGTCAGAAGTCACAAAAAAAGAGCTGGAGGACAAAAATGCTTAATATGCCAGTTTATACTTGCTGTGAGATTTAGCCAAGTATTTCAAGTTTTGAGTTATGAGAAGGTACTACTGTGCTGATGACATGCTTACTAATGTTTTTTCATGCACTGCTTGATTGTAGATTATAGACTTGATTATAGATTATTGATGCTGAAAATGGGAAATACGGAGCCAGCCTTACTACTATGGGATACCATTCCTTTAGACCAAGGCAGAGTAGAGTGCTGGCTGGACATCATATGTAGACCCAGGTATCTCAGACATTTTATGAAAGAGCAATTCCAGCTATTTCCTATCATTTAACTACTAGTTTCAACACTTCTAAGTGAGGAACTAACAGTTTGCTATCTGTAGTCACTTAAAATGAACTTGTGAACTTCCTTAATGAAACATGAAGCTATTTCATTAAAAATCATGAAATCAAATTATAATATTGCAGCTGTTGGAAGCATAGTCCCTAAAGTTATGGATTTACAACTTGTCTAAACCATAACATTTCTGCTTAGTACATCTTGTCACATAGGAATGCTGCTTAATTTTTTTTTTTTATTATGTTTGAGGAAAATTCTGTATAACAGCTTTATATAAAACATATGATGTATTAACTTCATAACCTTATCCTAACCCTTGTACATCTGTAAAGGTACTGCCTGTAAAGGAGACACAGTTTGCATCCAAATACTCTGAGTATACTTAGTATATGTACCTCCCTTCTCAAATGCTTGCAAATAGGAAATAGACAAAAGGAAATGATTAGTGTGAACATAGTGATAAAACAACATTTCTTAACTTTTCTAGAAGAGAATATTTACCATTGGGAGCTTTTACTATAGTATAAACAACTTCCCCCTCCACTAAGAAATCTAAACATGGTATAGATGTGACCACAAAAAAATAAGGCATACCCAAAGATAAATAAAACCACCCAAAATGCCTTTCTCCCAATGATGTTTGTAATTCTCGAGAGATATTTCCTGATTAAATACTTTCCATCTTATTCTTTTATTCCTGTGTATATTTGTTTATGAAGGAAGGCAATATGTATTTAACCACAGATCACGTATTGTATCAAATATCTGATGTTTATAGTCATAAATAAAAACGCAGGACTGTCTTTTAGTACTTGTGTGTACCATCAATCAATATCACTTAGTAACATTTAATTATTTTTTTTTTTAGTGTATGAGTCAATGTAAATGCATTTGATGAAAAGACACATAGGAAAATATGGTATAATTGAGAAGCAGCATATGATGGTTGTCAAGAAAAGAATTAGAATGTTAATAGTTTGAATTTTTGTTACCTCTACAAAATAAGTTGGTTCTATAACACTCTGAGTTCCTTGGGTGGTATTAAAATTAAACAATTGAAGAAAGAAAAGAAAATTTTGAATGTGAAGGAAACGCCACACTGATGCCGTATTTGAATACCTTACAGGTTTCTTAAAGGAAATTATGTTTGTGGTCAGGATGAGTGAGCTTTTTTTGGTTAAAAAAGGAGAAATTGAAGGTTCTATACATTTTCTAAACTATACAAAACTCACTTAAAATGCTGAAATAACTCCTTTGTCTTTACCAACTCCTTATCTTGGACATAGACCTCTTTCATCTGCATTTGACTCCTTAAAGAGAAAAACAAGTAAAATAAGACCCTTTCCCCCCAAGCTGTTGCTTCAGTCTTCCTTAACTTTTAGCATTTTCGTTCCATTCTCTGTAAGAAGCTCCAGACCCGTGCCAGCTTCTTTACAGGTTTTATTTTATTTCTAATTATTTATTTTCCCATATTCTCATTCCTTTTCGTGTTGTTGCTTCAGAAAAATGCTGAAAATTCAACATTTCAGAAAATGTTGTTGACAAAGTTTGGTACTCTGAACCATTAAATACAGCTTGTTATATAAAAAAAGCAGAAAAGTGACATTTCTATGGGAAAAATTGTCTATTGAAGTCAGTAAACAATTGAAAGAATGTGTTCTCCCTGCCATTAAAATTAGTTCTATCACAAAAAAGTAATCCTTGAGCTATCTGAATTAGCTTATTTCCTCTCATAAATCAAATGTATAATTCTATATTTCTAGTCTATTACAAGCTATACTTGCTGTATTGATTTCTGTGTTTCTAGCAAACAAGATCAATGATTTTGATATTGCAGAGACTGCATGTTATAGTCTGCCCAATGTTATTTCTAAATCTCAAACAATGAAGTGAAACTGTTTAAAAGCACATTTTTCAATTAGATTTCTAATGCATTCACATAAGAAAAGAATCTTCAGAGGTTTCAGGTACAGACAGGTATTATAAAAAGTGCCAGTCAGCTACTAAATGAATATAATTAAACATTAGATCACTATCCAAAAATAATATCAGAGCAGAACTGACAGTTTTCAATTATCTTGTTACAGGACTAAGCCAGCTTTTGGTCACAAGGGATTAATTATCACTGTACGTTTCCATATGAGCCTGTACTCAAGTCGCCATTGTAGCTGTCACTTCGACTTTGGTTTTAAGTCTTTTTTTTAATAGGTGACTGTACAGTCCTAAATTGCCAAAAGTTTGTTAAAGTTTGTCATGGAAAAATTATTTAATCTTTATTCTGCTGGTAAATTTGACTCTTAACGAGCACACCATGTATTGGACTGCTGTCCTGTACTGTGTTTGTGCTGTGTAAACAAACATCTGGCCTGGCTTTTGGCCTGGCTGTTGAGGTTGTGTACCTAACCCTAAATTAGCAGAACAGTATATTTTTATCTGAATTCATATTACACTATGAATTTTTGAATCATAGGTTTAGTAAGGCCTGACTGATGGGAGGGAAGGTGTTAACTGGTGAATTTTATGTGCCTGGACCCCAGGTACATATGCCAGAAATGGAAATTAATAAAGAGTGTTGATTGCTACACTAAACTGAGCTAGCTGTGAAACGCTGCTGATAGAGAAACCGCATCCTCAAAAGGGTAGTTAGTGTGTGTGTGTGTGTGTGTGTTGGTAGTGTCAACCAGTGGAAGTGTCTCATCCTCCACTTGCAGGGCTGCAAGAGCCTAGAGAGGTCAAAGGGGGAGATGGAGGCATTCAGTTTGCCCCTACAGCTTTATGATCAAGCATTCTGTTACACATGACTCTGTAAGTTAAGCTCAAGTGGGGATACTGTTGATTTCCCTTTCTTGCCTTCATTAATCACATAGTTGCTTCTTCCTTGCCACAGAACTAGCACTCAACTGACCAAAAAGAGAAGGATGAATCAAGGTCTGAACGAGTTAAAGCCAATCACAGAGAAAGTGAGTCTCGTCTGTGTGAGATGGTCATAGAATTTAGAAGTCTCCAGGTCTGTGAAACGATAAATAAAATAGTAGGCTTGAAGGTGGCATCATAATTATAAGTCCAGGCATAGCTGGATTTATAATTCCTGTTGCGTTTGTTTTTTACCATATTTGTTTTTCAATGCTTACTGCTATAACTAATTTGTGAGTGACCTTTCAGTAAATTAACTGATCTCACACATTTGCCTTTGATATAATAAAGCATTCCTTTTGGTTTTAAAATAATTAATTAGGAATCCTGTATTATGAAAAGCAAAGTATTTCAAGATCTGATTCTAAATGTCTCTTGGTAAAATCTTATTGACCATACTGTTATTTCTGAATGAAGTATAGGGGCCCAGTTGTTGAGAATTCATTCTTATTACATCAGATTCCTTCAAATGAAACATACATATCAGCAATTCTGAAGTGGTATGAAAAAGCTGATACTTGCTATAGAGTAACTAGTATTTGAATTGGTTTTTGGCTGGAGAAAGCCAAGGGAATTATTTGAAAGTAAGGGAAAAAATGCTAAGCTTTTTTTCATGGAATATTCACAGAGCAATTTCAGGTAAGACAGGTGAAGTAGTAGAAGGTTGTTTAAACAAGACTTTTTGGTCCTATCCAGGATGTGCTTTAGGAAGTATTTGAACTACAGATACTTCCACTTATAACAAGAAAATAAATTTAGATTTAGACATACTAAAATTAGTAGTAAATATTTAGGCCAGTTTTTCTGAAAAGGTGGCAAGAATTGTAGGTGAGTTTCTTTTTCTCTTCCCCGTCTTCCTTTTTGTCAGTGACCAAAAATTTTGAGGAAACAAAGTCTTTTAAGCAAAGTCAAGTCATGTGTGGTAATGATTATAAACAATACATGCAGAGACCCTGTAGTTTGTGTGTTTGCCTAAGGCCTTTGTTGTTAGAGCACCATCATATGCCAGCTACAGTAATGAATGCTAGCAAATATTTATTTATTTGTGTGTGTGTTTTTGTTTTGTTTTGTTTTTTTAAGATTTTATTTCAGTATGATGTAGGTAAAAGAAAATGAAAATGCTGGCTACCTTCCTTCTTGTGTAGAGCAGTTTGTCAGCTGAATACATCTGGCCTTTGACAGGCGTGCTTGTATTTGATTACCTACTGAAGATGTAGTGCAGGCACACACAAGTTGGGTAAACATGCTGAGGGGGCAGTTTCCTTACTTCCCATGAAGAATATTCATCTTAACTTGTTTTATGTAGAATTAAACTCATGCAGTTTCTGTTAGAAAGGAACTTTTACTAAGCTATTTATTATGTGAATTTACATGCTATGCCTTCGTCAAACACTGATTTTAGTATTTAATATGTTGTGTTAATGAACATACACAATAAAGCACTGTTTTTTAAGATGCTGGATCTTAAAATAAATAAGAGGCTTTTTCTTTTGTGTGTTTTACCTGCAGATGATGCAATTACTCTGTGTAAGTCTACTCAGAGAGGAGAGCTAGAGACCATGAAGTGTTTAGTGAAAGATTCATTGACCTTCAGCCCCAGACTGCTTACATGAGCAGTGCCTACGATGGGACACAAGAAAGTCTATGCTTAACCAAGACACTTCAGCAAAATATATCTGTAATATTTTTCTTTAACATTCGCCATTATGGCAGTCATGAAAGGCTTATATGGCTGCATCAGCTGTTTCTCTAGTCTTCTTTTAGTTGCCACAATATGGGTTGTTTTCTCTTTTTAAAGGCAAGAAGATGCATAACTAAAACATAATGATTTACCTGCTGAATATTTTAAATGTAGCAAAGAAATTGAAATAAGATTTGACAATTTGACTTATGATGTATGGTAGAGAGAAGGGAGGAATATTTTAAGGGAACTGAACTGCTCAGAGACATTCATAGAGCTCTGCAAATCAATGCTGAGAGTGATGGACTCATATATCAACCATGACTCTGCACTAGCTAGAAAGTAATGAGAACTTCAGTAATTTGGCTCTGCTATGGTTGAATGCTGCTTCTGGGTGAAATTTCATGAGCATATTTAGAGGTGAGACCAGGTCACTTCTGTCTTAGCAGACAGAGGTAATTTTAAAAATAGTGGTACTTGCCCTAGAAATAAAGCTTGGGTGAACAGCAAACTATAGCTGTAGAAATACATGAGAGTAAGTGTATACATTGCACTTCAGCCATTTATTTCCCCCCTTTCTGTAGTGTTTTTGAGTTGTTTTTTCCTTATCAGGTAGATTTGAGGGAAAATCTGTAAATCAAGAGGTTAAAAAATGTATTCACAGGTAAATGATGAGAAACTGTTGAGGCTTGTATAACAGGATATTGGGATAACTCACTCTGTGGGAGATGTTAAAAAAGAGGAAAGAAAATAAAAAAGAAAGCCAACCCCTTAATATGTTTACTTTTTCTGGTACTACTCTTTTCATACCTCCCTTATATTAAAAAGTGGTGTTTACTTGCTCTTCTTTTAGCTGGAATGGAAACCTTTGCTGTAGCCTGAGATATTATAGAGTAAAAAAGGGCTGTTCTTTTGATACCAAAAAGGAAAACACTTCAGATTTGGACTGGGAAGGCTTTTTTTGAAACTAGTTTTAGATTTTCTTTGCTCCAAGAAATCTTCTAGTGTAGTAGTAAATCACCACCATATTCTTAAAAGCTCAGAATGATTTTCAAGAATGTATTTTAATTGCTTACCAAAATAGATCAGAATCAAATGAAATTTTTATGGTGATGACAGTCCATCAAGGGAGCCTCTGGAAGCCTTATGGAGAAAGGGGATTGACTTGTTAATACATGAACAATGTTTAGCCCATAATTTCTTAGCTTTTATGTTAAATTGTGCTTAAAGAAGTCAGAGGTTTGTCCAAAGACAAACTGTATTTTTGAAAACGGCAGAATATTCCATCAGGATGGAAAATCACTTGGATGAGTAATAGGAGGTATGTTGTTTTCCCCCTCTGCCCCATGTTTAAAGCATCTTTCTCTGGTTGCCAAGCTATATCTTGTTCTTTTGGGTTGCAGTTATTACGATCAGATATTCAGATGGCTGTAAGAAGTCACAGAGTGGACTTTTTCCACTTTTTCTTGGGCTAAAAAAGTATTGACTTCTTTCTGTTCTTCTGTATATATTTAAAGTTCTGCTGGAATAATCCATGTCTGTCCCTTCCATGGGTTGCTACTGCTGTCTGGGATCATCTCAAGCACAGTGGAAAGCTGAATTTTTTCCCCTCAAGTTTAGAAACAGTCAAATTTCTGAATTAAAAAAAAATCCCAAACTAACAACATTTTTCAATCCAATTTAAAAATAGTTTACATTTTTCTATAAAACAGCACCTTACAATTATTTTTGAAAAATTATCTCAGCATTTTAAATCTGTATTTTCAACTATTCATGTGTTTGTTATTTTTCCCATGATAACATTAATTTAAAAATATGCAATGATTAAAAAAAGTTTCAATCCAGCATGAACAGATGGCACTTCAGTATTGAAATGACCTTTGGACTGAAAAATAAATTTTTATACAAGAGCTTTCTGACTTCCTCTTAGCTTTGAAAATAGTTCATGTAAGAGAGTCTGTTACAGCAGTCTGCACTGGTCCATGAAAAGATCTGATTTATGGCAGTAATCCTCAACTAAAAATGTGTAGCAGGGTGAAATCACATTTTTTGAAGTCTTATCTTCTTTGCTGCCTATCTGTGTGATACACATGGTAAATATGCAGAGGATCTAGCCTGAACATCTCCCAATGTGGTAAACGCTCCCAGAAGGCTAAGTACGAGAATCCTTGAGCGTTGAGCTCAAGAATGACTGAAGTTCCATTGTTTCCTGGAACATCACAACCTCTCGTCTGACTGATCAGCTCTTCCAGTAAAAGAATTGCAGAATAGTGATTGTCATTCCTGGAAAATGCCTGATTAGATGCACTCTCCCATAGAGTGGAACAAATCAATGATAGGGAGAGAGGAGATGTTTTGCCTTTGTTCAGTCATGTTGATTTCCAGTATGCAGGTGGCATCTTCATGCTAGAGTGATAGACATATTAGAAAAATACACCAGTGGGACTTTGCCCTATTTCAGTCATAATGCAGAAGTAATTAATGGTGTAAGGAGAAAATGCCACTCTGTTAGACAACTGTTCAGCACATTAGATTAAAATGTGAGTCACTTCTTTGGACAGGAATAGCCATTGCAGAGGAAGCTGTTGGGCTTTGACAGCTTGGATGAAGAAGGTTTTTAAAAGTCCTGCACAAGAATTTGAAATGAGGAATAGTGAATATATTACCAAAATTCTTCTTTCCAGGAAGCAGTACTTTATGTTCCATCTTAAAATTAATTTTAAAATTAAGAAATTTTAGGTACAAGAAATGTACTTTATCTTTTGCTTTCCAGAATCAATCCTCTTAAATTTATTAGTTTTTCATATGTTGTCTCTAGGGCATCATTTTGGGATGACTGTGTGCTCTATTTGTAATATTTGTTCATCATCCTTGAGGGGCACACGGGCTTGTGAGTGCCCAAAACAGTAAATGAATGGTGGGGTTTGTCTAGAGGGGGTTAGGTTTCAGGTATCAAGGTTTTCTGCCTTGTGGGTTTTTTTCTTTCTAATTAGACACTGCTCTACAGATTTTTCAGTTGAGAAGTATATGAAGAGATATTTGGACCAGGCTTTCTACACTAATCAGAATCATCAAGGTTGGAAGAGACTTTTAAACATTAAGTCAGTTTTTTCACAGAAGGAGATCAGGTTGGTCAAACAGGACCTTCCATTTGTAAATCCATACTGGCTGGGCTTGGTCTCCTGGTTGTCCTGCATATGTACTGGCACTCAGGATGATCTGTTCCATAACCTTGCCTTGATTAGGCTGATGGCTCTGTAGTGCCTTGGATCATGCTTCTGACCCTAACAAAGCTTCATTAATTATTTGCTTGAACTTACTACTACTCTGACACTCCTATTACCAACAGAGATTGGTCTGGATTAGTTAAAAACTGGTGAGGGCTTTCATCCATGCTGGTGTCAAGCCTGTTTTTAACCAGTAAGTGGCCAATGTTGAAAATTAAATTAAAGGGTCATATTGCATGCCTCTTCACTGCTATCTGTGGAAGAAGGTGTACCATCCAACTCTTTCTCATTTCACATGGAAGCCTGTGTTGGTGCTGGACTGCAGATTTTCTGTGAATTTGGGTGCCCTTCAGAAAGGGAAGTGATGGTCAGCCCAGAGGAGCACTCCTCATCCTTGATAACTGTTCGTACACTTCCCAGTGGGTAATTTATCATGAGCCAGCGCCTTGCTGACCTAGAGAGCTAATATAATGTGCTTTTTAGGTTTTCTTGAGAGATGGATGCCACTTCGCACAATCCAGTTCAGTCACCTGTGATAAAACTAAGTGTGTCAAACCAAAACTAAATGTGAATGAGGCTGTGCTAAGGTGCATGGGGGAAAGAGTTGACCTATTCCCATTTGTTTTCTTTTAACAAACACTGGTAAGCTTTGAAAGATTGCTGCTTGTCAGGAATCTATCTTGTGTTTCATCATTGTGCAGTGGCTTGATTTCCAGTCCCTCGTGTTTTGTGACAGCCTTGTAAGAAACTAATGCTGCTGGCTGTGACTGCTCAGAAAGGAGAGGGAATGTTACCTAGAATTGTATTACAAACCTGCTTTCTTGTAAGGACCCCATTACATTGCTTACAGCTTTTATATTCCGCCATGTGCTTTGCTTTTTTAATCAGACAGTACCTAATTCAGTTTTGGGGGTTTGTTTGTTTATTTTATTCAACCTCTATTGCAGAAGATGATTAATGAACAATATGCTTTTCTTTTAGCCTGCTGTGTATGCACTGCTGCATGCCACTGCAGTTTGTCTCTTCTTTTGTATCCACTGGATGCCTGCTTTTTATTTTTGTTTTATTTTTGGTTTTATTTTCCTCCCAGTATAAACCTATTTGGCTTGCTGATACCTCCCAGGAATATTTAGCCTCTCAAAAAGTTTGTGCATAAAATATATATGCAGATGTTTTTGTGTGTTTTAAATTAGATGTCTAGAGTATTTAGTATTCAGATACAATAGTTTGGTTTGGGCACATGAAATTTAATTATAAGGCAGATTGTACTTGTCTTCAAAAATAGGGTATGAGACAAAAACCTAATCCATTTCTTTACTTCTATTATAACTGTTGCAGTAAAAAATCAAATTCATAGAATATTTATCATACAAACAACTGTTCTTGAAGTTATAATTCATAAATAAGGACAAGAATCAAATTCCAAACAGCCTCCTGGCAAATGCAACAAAAGGCAAAATGATCTAGCTTTGCAGTGGGGAGTCTGTTGCCCTCCGAGACAAGCCTGAGAAGAGATAATATGCATATGGGACTGATATGGAGGTCACGTAAGGAGGAATCTTTTAATTTAATTAAAAGCATAATTAATCATAGAGAGATTGTGTTACCCTCTATGGTTGGATTTTATGTGTCTGCAGTGTTTGCAAGCCAAAAAATAAATGTATTTTAAAGATGAGAAAGTATCACTTTTTTTTTTGCCAAGAAACTTATCTGATGGAGAAAGAATTAGTGAAATATTAAATGTCAATTTGCTGGTGAACATAAAATAGGCAATGCAAACCTTTGCCTCTTGCAGAAAAGATAATGATAAAAGCAGCTTTTTTCCACACTGACTTGTTCTGATAAGTTCTGCCTGTAGGATTTTCTGTAGTTGGCTGCTACATGCCATTGTACTTGTATATGGTGCTGTTCAGTGGCCAGAAAAGCTAAGGCATTAAGCATGCATTTTAGAACAAAATGATACATTAAGAAATTAACAAAATAATGTTTGCATTATGATGCTGCCTTCCATTTTCTGAGAACCAGCTGAACAATATAATACACTTAATTCCATTTTAACAGAAACAGTTGCCTATGATGAAGTGAGATTCCTTTCGCTTGATGAATCTTCATTTTATCAACAGCTAATGAGCCTTGGCTGCACTCCTCCAGCTGAGAAGAGAGAAGGGATTTGTTGTTTCACATGGCTGGAACATCTTAGCTCCTGTTGTCCTACTGGTTCAGCATTTCTTGTAATTGGTCTGATAGCAAAGGGTCATCTGTTATGTGATGTTCATCACCTCTGTCTTACTAGAATGACATCAATTTATCTATCTGTCTATCTATCATAAGGTTACTGGACCAGCAGTCTGAGACATTGATGGCTTATTTCAATACATGGTCATCCTGAGACATAATGCATTTTACTTCCTGAATTTTTCAGATCCAGGAATACTGAAATAATTATTGACAAAATTGGGATTGTGCACACATGTTTTGTTGTCTGTAACTTTTTAGAGATGGCATCTACATACTTCACTTTGCTAATATGAACGGTATAAAGTAGGGGTGGCTTTTTTTCAAATACCAGCATTGCGCTCTGATTCCTCAGAAAATCATCAATTTTCTTGCGACTAACAGTGGAAATTTATAGATATCAAGACTGTTCAGAGTCATTTACCAGGCTTATAAGAAAGGCTAGATTCCTGAGTCTTTCTAGCACAGCATCTTTAACTTGTTAGTATGACTCTGCAGTAACATTAGCCTTTTGGCAAGTCGTAAATGTTAAGCCTGATTTCCTGGTATGGGGTGAATGTCCTAAAGGAAGGGAGAAGTTCCTCTTGGTTCTCAAACTGCTAGAACTGTGTGGCCTCTTGTCTTCTTCTAGATTGTGTCATGTGCTCTTCCAACTCAAATTATTCTGAGGTTCTTAGGTCAACATAAACATGTGTTTCTCTTCTCTGTAGTCCCCCTTTTCAGAATTTCCTGACTGGTTGTTCTGAGTTTTTGCATTTAGAACTTTTATTCTGTGTCCAGGTATAATCTGATATTGAAAATCATGGACACTTTCCATGGATTACAGTAACTAGAGCTATTGTAGACTCCTCAGTTGCTATTTACACCATATAACAATTTACAACAAATTAAGCTATAGTGAAGTCAGTTCATTGTTCTTCTATTCTGAGCAATGTTGAAAGTGTATGTAAGAGGTTGCAAAGCCTGAATAGCTAAAGCAGACCTTTAGATTTATAAAAATTAACATGTACACTTGCATAATTCTGTGTATAAAACATGTCATAAAGAGAAAGATGGATAGAACACAGCAGTTCAAGCAGCATAATGATTTCCTCCCAAGTATCAGGAAGTGTGCAGCTAAAGAAGGGCTTCTTGGTGATGACAATGCTTCTTCTTTTGTCTCTGTAGGTTCAGTTGACATTTGTTCCTGCATGCCTGCTGGTTATATTCCACTTAATTACTTCTTTCTTCACTAATTGAGCAGGAAGAGGAGGAGCTCCTCAAGTGTAGGAAAAAGAAAGCAATCAGGAGTTGTGCTTAGCTTTGCTTTTAAGGGAGGTAGGAGCATGGCCTCTTCTGATAGCTGCTGATTTCACAACTATTTTCACACAGAAGAAATGCAGATTACTTACACCAACATAATTCTGATTTATTCTCATTCAAAGGAATCCAAGTGGCACAGAACAAAATGCTCCCCTGTATATTTTGCCAAACCCAAGTATGCAGTATTATGGCTCAGGCTTAGAAGTGAGCTAATTACAACTTGGGAAAGAAGTGCAAAAATAAATTGTTTTAATTATTAACTTGCCTTTTGCTCCTGATATGTTTTTTGGAATCTGCCTGTAGTGGACTTTAGCTGGCCTTCCTCATTCTCTTTTCCCACTTTGTCTTCATTCCGACTCCGTATCTTGGGAATTGAAAATGTGTCTGTGTATTCAACATGCCACAAGGCTAGTATACCCATTTCTGTGTCAGGGAAGAGTTTGGAAAAAAATAAGGTATGATTATGTTGTGTTATAAAATGGAACCAAGAATTTTGCAGAGCAAAGCAATTCCAGTACAAAGGTAGATTGCAGGTGTCACATTTACTGAGGTGCTGCAGCCCTGACTGAACAGACTGTATGAGCTACAATATTTCAAGTACATTCAGTGTTTTGCTGCAAGAATTATTTTTTTAAGGTCAGGCAGCAAAGCAGAAGGAGAGCATACTGAACTGAAGACCAGTGAAAGAGAACCAGACAGAGAGAAAAGAATTTGAGTAAGTATTTGAAAAGGTTGCTTCCCAGGTAGAAAGGAGACCATTTAAAACATAGGTGACTCTTGTAGGGGAAACACAAACTAGCAAGTGGGCTAATGAGAGAAAAGAAAAAGCAGAGCATAGAGTCCAAAAAGTGCGTAGTAAGAAGAGCTACTTGTGTTATGATTGAGGGTGTTAGAAAATAATAGACAGGAAATAACATAATAAATGAAGTGACGCAACTGGTGGTGGCAAGAGCTGAGTTGATATATGATGTAGCTCCAACAAGAGAGGTTGGTGAATATAGGAGAGATGTTTCTTGCTGCTTTCAAATGGAAGTGGTAGGATTGCTTAGTAGATTTCTGTTAGGCCATCCTTCTCCAAAACACTTACTCAATTTACTTCTTATGTAGCATGTGTTCAGTCAGCATGGCTTGAGTTATAAAACCTCCATGCCTTGATGCATTATAAATGCCATTTCAGATCTTTAAAAAAATCTATTTGAAAGCTGAGAAAAGCTTAAAGCTAAAAAGCAGATCTTTGCAAAATTTAACTTTGCTTGTAAAATAAATTAGGAGAACGATTTTTTTAAATCTCTTTGCTTTCTTTGAGCTTCATCTTTGTTCTGCCTTTATGAATTCAGATCCCTTGTGTCCTTTCCTCCTTCCCCTGTTTGGCACACCTCTTGATTGTTTCAAAATTTATCTTTGCTGCCCAGGGAATCCAACTGTCTGGGGTTAGTGGCTTTATCCCACCTTGGTGTCAAGGTCAAAATCTTTTAATTTTACAAGTAGAGTGAGTATCGTGACCCCAGGGTCTGTTGCTGTATATTTAAATGCTGTCAGTGTTCTCAGAATGTCAGTGTCTGAGGTTTTTATATGTCAGCTGCTTTACTGGGCTCTTTGGTGATATTTTGTCTAATTTCTCTTAGCAAGCATATAGGTATTGTTAACACTAAAAGGTTGTGGCAGTAAAAATGCTCAGATAAAAAAAGAGGCCTAACAAATATCTTGTTACAATTAAATTGAAGAGTGTATTTATAGAAGGTAAAAACAATTTTGTCAACCTACAGTTTCTGCATCATATCTTTAATCAGTAGTTATGCTAAGGATGTTTTTCATATATTTCCATTCCTGGAAAAGCCAAAACAGGGAAGAATTTGAATTGCATTTTGCATCTAGAGGGCTTGGGAATTTTAACAAGAGATCAAGTTTCCTTTGGTCCATTTTTTTTGGGCTGATATACACTACTTACACATTCTGATTGGATCTGCCTGCCTTTCGGCAATGAGGTGTAGGATATAGTAGGAATACAAACTGAAACATGGGATCTCTTGTGCATTTTCAGTGTTACTTGTATCTTAACAATGGTCAATATGGGTTCACTGAAGTGATTGCAGTAACTTCTTTACACAAATACATCAACATATTTCTGTTTTCAAAAACTACAAGGTAAGTAAATTAAGGAAGGTGACATGAAAAGCCAGTCACTCCAAAAGTGGCAAATACAATTTAATTTACACATAGGAGTTGAGAGACTAATGTAGTATTTGGAGCAAAACTAGAAGATGGTTCAGCTCTAACAAATTGGTACTGAAATCTTTTAGAAACCTCTAACAAATTTTATTATTGCTTTAAGGTGTAGAAATGTTACAGTAACCCAACAAAATAGTTGCAAGATTTATTTTTCCTTATGGGCAAAAGAAAATATTTCTGTCAGCCCTCAAATTTTTGAGATATTATTGCCTAAATATTTTACTTCTCTCCCCTTCCAATCTCCTGATCTTTAAAAAAGAAGAAGAAGAAGAAAAGCATAAATCTGACAATCTGCTTTGAAAATGTCAGCTAAAATGGATGACTGATATGGAAGAATAATGAGCCTCTGAGAAGAGCTAATAACTTCAAGGGCCTCAGATCTAGAGTTGCTGAGAACTTTTTCCTTTATCCATTACCAAACTATTCTTTTTCTATTGAGCAAACCAAAAGAAAGCAAAAGAAAACAAAACTTACAGTTTTTTAAAAATTTAGTCATCTTGTTGGTATGCTGGTTTGAACTGCAAGAAAGCACTTATTTCTCCTTTACATGCAGTTTAAAATTCTATGTTAGCTGTTTGTATGTGCCAGTTGACTGAATATTTTGAAAGGCTGCCCTCAAATTTGCATTCTTTCTGCTAATAGGCCTGTGACTAACAAACCAATGTACTTGTGAAAGCTAAAGAAACTTCTACAGGCAGAAATTATGAATTCACAGATCAGTCTTTTCCATTAGAAAGAAAACAAGAGGAACGCCACCCAAAACTTGCTTCTCTTATTAGATTTGGTCTACTGAAGACTTAATATTTGGTATTAAAAGGAGATGTGGCAGTCATCCTGCCAGATCAACACCGGAAACTGTAATTCTGAGAAAGGTGAAAAAGACTTTTTGAAAGAGAATCTGTCGGCATCTATAAAACTCCCAAATCCAGATACGAGTCAGTTGCGTAGCTGTGCTGACTTTTTAAAAGAGTGCAGTGTATTGTTTCTTGTCAAAAATGTTTTTTGTCTGCTCAGTTTGCAGTTAAGATAGATTACCCATGCTGTATGTGCAAATTGTGGTTGCACTCAGTGGTCCAGGCATATGGACACTTGTGCTGACTAAGCTATTTTAGCAGCTCTTATCAACTCTGTCAGCAAAACAGTTTCATATTTTTAATGTGGTAGTATTCCAAGTTTCTCAGCATTCATCTACCTTTCTTATCATCTCTAAAGAAGACTGCTGCAGTTTTTGAAGAATCGTTATTTATTCATCTTAATTTAGGAAATTACCTTATCTGAAACTAAGCTGAAGTCCACATATAAATAAGCAGGACCCAGATCATAAAGAGAACCAGATGCAGTGGACTTCCTACACTCCTGGTGGCCCCCAAGCATGTGGTCTAGTTCTTCTGGCTAAATGCAAGTCACAAATGAGGCTTTCAGCATTGCTGTGAACAAGTAAATACCATTTATAGAACAAAACATTGAATTTCAGTTGGCAATTCTGTATAACTGTTATTTATATATATTCAGAAGTAGAGACATAAGTAGAATTATTGTGCTTATCTAATTTAGCTCAGTGCCCTTTTATATGGATCTATGTTCTTATGCATGTATTTAGTCTTTAATTTTTTAAAATCTGTGAATGATTAATAGAAGATGCAGAATGACAAAGCAGAGACAAAATATATTACACTGTTTTTACTGTTGAATTGAGATTTTTTTTTGTGTTTTTAAAATGTTCCTGTTTAATTTGTTATTATTATTGACTCCTTCAGTATTTTGCATATCTTGCTCAGATATGAAAACTGAGGCAGAAATTTATTTGCTGAGTATATTGAAAAAAGCAATATTACATGCTGGAATTCTTGCTGACTTATCTCTTACTTGTTGGGTTACTCTGTCTTTAATTTTTAGCTTGTTCAAGATTATAACCTGGAATTGAGTTTTGGTGTGGGAGACTTTTTTTAACAGTGTATTTTGCATTATGCATTCTCTCTGCTTTTGGCTTCTTTTTCTTCAGCTGCAGTAGTTTACTTCAGAGTGTTCTTAACTCGTTTTCTTGCAGCGTACTACATACAGTTCCACTTGAATGCTTAGAAATATGTTGTATTTGCCTTGTTGAAATGAGGTTGACACATGACTGGAAGAAATTTACAGCTGGTAAGTGACAGCAGCAAGTTGGTATTATGCAATTTAAAAAGGTCATAGGTTTTGTCACTATTCTCCATTAGTTTGGATTATGATGTTGCAGAAAACAACCCCCTAGCATATGCATGAAAGGCATGTGCTTCTCTGTATAATCCCTAGAAGAATTTTTTCAGACAGCCTAGTCTAGTTCAAGGAGCAATTCTTGGGTTGTGTCCTTTCAACAAAACAGAATGTAAATCTGAACCTCTTTGATGTTCTCAGTACTTCTGCACACTTCGCAAAGAAATGACAAGTTTTGTCTGGAGCAACTTGCAAAGTGGTGGATGGGAATAGATGTGTAGCCAGAAAACTGAGGTTTTTCCCCTTTTCTTTAAATAGTTATATTTGAAGCTTTGTTTTGATTTCAGTTCAGTAGGAAGGAAGGGAATGGATGTACATAATCATTGCCAACTATGGGGCCGGGATATGCTCCCTGGACATAGGGAGCACTTCATTTCCATACCTGAAGTAATATTTTTGTCACTTTTTAGAATGTTTCTCTTCTGACTGAAGAAAAAATAGTTACTCTAAAAAGTAGGGTGGATTTAGACCCTATTTTCCCAATGCAGTTAATTCAATGTTCTTATTTTCTTCTTGCTGTCAGGCCACTTTCTAATTATTTTGTCCTAAAAATCCCTTCAGAATAAAACATATTACTTTCTAGCTCTTCGCTTCTGTAACTTCCTTTTTCCTTCTTTGTAATCTTTATTTTCAAGTCACATTTGATTTTGGCTTGGGTTCCTCAGGGAATATGATATGTAGGCAACAGACTCCTTAGTGTCTTCACAAGGCAAATGGCCACTACCATATAGTAATAAACACAAGATAATTGAAGCAGAGAGAGATGTCAATGAAAGCCAAGGAGACCAGGCTTTGTGAGTTCTGTTTCTGGATTCAGTTTGTGTGCAGAATTTTCAGTGCCGAAACACATATGAAGCACACACACATTGTCATGTTTGTTTCATCATGGTGACGATGTTGGTTATGGGCACATAGAATGAATTAGATGCCATTTTTTTGTTTGTTTGTTTGTTTGTTTTTTAAAAAGGACCAACCTATATACACATACATGTGTGTGTGACAAGAGACCTTGCTGGGACTCCGTTTTCTGCCCATCCCAAAGGCTGCTACGTAGCAGACAGGGAATAGCAATAAAGGAAATTTGGCAGATTTAGAAAAGGGGGAGAAGTGCAATCAGATCATATAACAGAAGCACTTTCAAGACCTTTAGGAAAGTATGATGGTGCTTTTTCAGCTTTTGCATGACCTTTCTCCTGATGAATAGTTTTACTTGCATGAGATGCTGAAGCTTGGGCCAAGCTCAAAAAAATCAACTTTCCCTTCACAATTATTTCTGAGAAAATTCAGGCACGGGATCCATGTGCAGGGGGGGATTTTATTGCTCTAGAGCATCCTCATATTTGCATTCTCTGGAAAAAATAACCTAATAGAGAGAAAAAAGTCTCCAAGAAGAACCATCAGTTTCAACACTTGCTGTTAACATTATACTAAACCTCAAAAAAGTCAAGTATCTTAACCCTCAATTAGTCCAACTTCAAAAATGTGTGACTGTATTAATATTTTAAGTACTTTTGTTGTGGCATAATTTTCTTATGAGGAGTTTTATGGTTTTAAGGTGGGGGAGAAAATGGTATCTCATGCATAGACTTGCTGAATAGCCACATAATCTTATATGTCTTCTTTCATCTGCTTTCATACTCTCATTGCTTCTTTCTGGGTCATTTCAGAAACTAATTTTTTGTGTTACAAAGATTTGTACAAGGAAATGTATTAGCACATTTTGAGGTACCATTAAAAAACGATTTTTACCTTTAGAAATCTTTTAAAATATCCAGTTTTCAACAACTACAAATGGTGCCAGCAGGGGTCAGTTTAGCACCAATGGAAATAGAAATGGCAGTACTGTAAACTTGAGGAGCTAGAACAAATGTGAAGTTTGTATAATCAGACTACAAATAAACTGTGTATATAACTTGGAAGAGAGTGGCTAATTTTTTTTTTTTGGTTATTCCTGCTGGATTTGGATTTGAGTTCTTTTTAAAAAGTCAGTGAATGAATAACCTTTTCAGAAGTTTTGCTGATTTCCCACAATATTTTGTCTTTTAAGAGTATGTGAATGGTGTATTTGACACTTTGCAAAAAAAAGTGTATCTTTATTACAAAAAAAAAAAAAAAAAAAAAAAAAGAAAAAAAAAGAAAAAAGGCATAGAAACAATAGAATAGGAAAAAAATGACTGATTTCTGTGATGTCTTCACATTCCTCCCACCTTCCTTCCTCCCATAAAGAAACCTGCATTGACTTCTTCAGAACCACTGGTGTGCATTTGAATTTCTAGCATTTGCCTGAAGTCACCTATGGCCATAGTTATTCATTAAGGTAAACATGTCTAACATACAAAATAGCAGGAGGAGGATAAAATAGGGAAAAACAATAAAAAGTGTCTAATAGAGAGAGTTACTGTGAGCTTTATGTTTTTTGTCCAATTGCTTTTTTCTTCAGTTATCTTGCTTTGTCTTCTGTTTGCAGTCTTTGCCACTTTGATGTGTGTTGCATTTGCGGAAGAACTACCTGGGTGGATCCATTTTTAGATTCTGGCATTCCAGGAAAAAGTAAACGACAGCATATATCTTTTAGAAAGGTTTAACTTGTTAGTTCAATAGTTTACACCTGTAGAAATTCTCAGTTTGTATTTGATCTCTCTTTCACAAGTAGAGTTCAAATTAAGTCAAACAACATTGATATAATGATATAATGATATCATGTATTTGATACAATGATATGATTGATGCAACATAATGGGTTAGGGTTACAAGGAGCTTTTTTTAAAGTAAAGTGTAAATATAAACTGTAAGAGGAAACATAACATTGAGAACATTCCAAAGTTGGGGTTGTTATTCAAACTTATTTTATTCAAACTTTATTCAATCAAGAATGAAATAACACATTTCAAGATTGAAAGACTGGAATAACATCATGTTATTGGAAAATTTTATGACTATTTGTAGCAGCAGCAGCAGCAAATACAACAGTTTTTAATTTATTTGATTTATTTTTTATTTATTTTGATTTATTTTTAATCTCCTTTTCTGTGAAAGCTGTATCCTCCTCCTGCTGTTTTCTGTTTTTCCAATTCCACTCAAGCACATTCTGCATATTATTTAACTGAAGTGGGTATGACTTTATGGATTACTAAAATATATCTAATTAGATTACATGGAAATTCAGGGCAAGGACTTATCTTCTGTTTCTATTTGTCATAATTTCTCAGAGATTTTCTGTGGTAATTTTAACTTTGGTATCTAAAGTTGGTTCAAGATTCCCCAAACTTTGGGATTTGAGGTACAAACCTTAGATACTTCTGTCCATGTTTACGTTTCTCAAAGGTCTTAGTGATTTGGCCATGTTTTCTTTGGAGAGAGGTCATGACTTAGAATACAGTTTTAATCGCTGTACTTTTAAATGCTTCAAAAATAAATATTTACCCATTAGAATATAATCTTTTAAATGATCTTGTATGAAGTTTGATACAACAAGGAATAAATTAATTTTGAAAATTTGGGAACAAACTTTATTCCTTTTTAAAACCTATACTATTAATTAAGCACCTGTTGGCTGACTTTCCATTACAAAGTTAGCTTTGGCCAATTTGTGAAAAATTGCTGGCTGCAAGATTGCTAATAATTACAGAATGTTACAAGTGTTGAGTGCCATTTTCCTTCCTCAATTAGAGTAGTGTGAGTGATAAATCTTAGTCCAAAAGCAGCTGAGAGCTGTCTTTCTCAGTTGTCTCTTTTGAACTGCCACAATTCAAAGTTCTTTGCCTCTTTTATGTGATTCCATGTGTTTATCTGTCTGTGTTGCCACCTGTGATTTTTTTTCCCTGCATACAGACAACAAAAGAATACTTCTCTTACCAATCTAGTGCCCCTGAGTCTTGGATACAGGTTTTAAGTAATTATTCTTTCTAGTCAGTTGAACCCTTGACCACAAAAAATTGAGCTGACTTCTCCTCTTCCACAGTATTTTATCACTCCCTTCCTCTTTTTTGCTCTTGCACTCAAATATACTGGGCACCAGCCTTTCAAAGGTCTGTCTTCACATACTGTGTCTTCATCTTTGCTTAAGTCTTAGAAACAGGATTGCTTGCTCAGAACTATTTGTGGCTCTCCTTTTTATTCTCCACAAAGGACAAAACCTTTATTTTCTTGACTGCTAGTCTTCCTTTGAATAACTAAGGGCTTCTTCCCATGAAGGGTATTTAGATTCTCTTTGCTTAGAGAATATTGTGAGAGTCTTGAACTACTATGTCTTTGATTTGAAAAGTTCCAGCAACAAGATTTCTGAACAAATGTCTCTTGTATTTCTGTTCATGGACCCATAATGGGCCTAGGTCTCTCAGTATTGTGTACTAGGGTGTTACAGGAGGACTGCTATGTTTTCTGCAGAGAGGAAGTGGAAGAGTGCACCAAAACTGTAAAGATTCTTCAGTTCCTGCTCCAAGCCCTGCTGTTACCTTCAATATCTTGTCAGCAGCTTCTGGTCTGTGCTTGTGTAAATCAGACCTACAAGGCAGCAATAACAGTGTGTGAATTTTGTGGCTAATAAAGTTTCATTTCTCAATCTTTATCAGCTTTATTTTGGCCAGAAGCCAGGAAATTCATCTTAATAGGGAGCTGAGAAACCTTTGATCTAGTGTGGGTAAGATTCTTAGTACACAGAGAATGTTAATAATTTCTCGTTGAAATTATGCATTGTGAGTTTCCCTCAAAAATGCGAGGGAGCTATATGCTGATGAAAATATTAAATGAAATGGACTAAAGGAAAACTAGTAGGCCAGAATGTATTTTCATTTCAGAAGGTATTTTCAGTCACAATGCTCAATATTGTCAAATTGTCCTTCATACAAGAAGAGGACAAAATATGTGAGAAACAACCCCATATATGTGGGTAGAGCAATGGTGTTGAATATTAACATTCAATTACATCCATAGCTTCTTACTGCTAAAGGGGAGGACAACAGAAAGGTTAGAAGACACATTGGATAGGAGAGCATCTAGAAACCATGAAGATGGATGCTTAAAAACAGTGGGTTTCAGATAGGATTTTCAGCATTTGTTCTGCTCTGCAGTTGGCAGGTTTTTTTAAGAAAGTGTCCTGAGTTTTGAATTCATCTTCTCTAAAACAAAGCAACATATATGGACCTTCAGCATTCAGAAGTAATCTTGATTAATTCTGTTGACATAACTTCCAGTGAGTAGTTCATCCTTCATTTCAGAGCAGGTATGGTCTCAAGAGGAGCCGGGAATTCAGTGAGGTCCTGAGGTTTTCAGCTGTGATTTGAGTCAAGAAAGAGGAGGGACAGAAACTGATTTCTTCTCTGTTGTGATGAGTGACAGGACCCAAGGGAATGGCCTGAAGTTGTGCCAGGGCAGGTTTAGGTTGGATATTAGAAAAAAAATTCTTCACCCAGAGGGTGGTTGGGCACTGAACAGGCTCCCCAGGGAAGTGCTCACAGCACCAGCCTGGCACAGCTCAAGAAGTGTTTGGACAATGCTCTGAGGCACATAGGGTGACTCTTTGGGAGGTCCTGTACAGGGCCAGGAGTTGGACTTAGTGATCTTTGTGGGTCTCTTCTGACTCAACTTATTCTGTGAGTCAGAGAAGCTCATATTTTCACTAAGGTCAAGCCAAAGGTAGGCTAAAGTAGATTCTCACCAAGTTTGTCTAATGGTTGAAGACATTCAGCATGCATTTTCTATACTATATTTAGGATATTTTTGGACCTAATGGTTTAAGCAGCTATGTTTTGTCCCTTGCTCTGCAGAACCATATCTGTCTGTATTGTCTGTAGTACAGTCTTTTATTGTGACTTCTGATGCTCCTAAAGCAAACTTAGTAAAATATATAGAAGTCAAATTATTAGACTTGGCTTTCCTCTCCAGTTTTAGATGATGTCTAAATTTAGATGATGTTAAATTTGGCCTTTGTAAAATGAAATAAAATTTACTATCTAGGCTTTCTGCATACCAGTCCATAGAATTCAGAAATGTAGTTCAAAGTGAGACAAAAATGATAGTATCCAAACTATCCTGTGCGCCAGCTACAGAAGTGTTGTTGACACATTATACAACTTTAGGATAAAGTCCTTATTGAGAGAAAAAGCCTTTATAGAAATCTGTGCTTTGAATAGCTTTTTGCCCTCTGAAGAGTATATTTATTTCTCTCCCTGCTAAACTAGTAAGAAGAAAGGCTTCATTAATATGAAGCTGTACATGTGATGTGTTCTTCTTGGCTTTAGTTTTTGCTTGGCCCTTAATGTTGTTGTTAAACAATTTGTTTTATAGTAGTTTTATTTCTAAGGCAAAACCAAAGTGTTGTCAGTCTTTCTGTGTATGTAAAACGTGCAATGGTGGAAAAGTATAGACATTATGGGAAAGGATGACATTTCTTTGTGCTGGAGGAATATTCTAAATTGCATTAGAGGAGGTATTCAGGAGAAAAATCAATAGGACACTGTTTTCTTGCTAGCAGTAATTTGGATGACCTTATGTTTTTCAGCATTTGCCCATATTTCCTACAAAGATAAACAAAGCAAAGTCAAATCTGTCTTAGGCCAGTGTCAATATGCTGATTATATAAATTCATTCATTATGCTGGTAAACATAAATTTGTTATTTCTGGTATTAGATTAAATTAATAGGAGAAGTCCACTGGCTTGATCTATTCTTTATCCAGCTATATGAATATGTGAGAAGAGAGGAGATACAAGCTCATAAAAATTAATGTAAATATAACATACAAAATTATTATTAATAATAATAATATTTAGTATTATCTATGCAGCAGCATTTGCAGACCAGAGACAGATCAAGGAGATTTATAGAAAGAATGACCTGTATGCTGGTTAAAAAGAAAACAGACTAAAGCATTATTGATCCAGTAAACAGAAGGTTTTTTAGTTCATCCTTATCTCTTTCTGCTTTATGCCTGTTCATAGCTTTTCCAAGTATAAGCACTAGAGAATATTGAATTTCTTTTCCTTTTGAATTCTTTCAGAACTATTACATTAAGATCATTATTGTCATTCTGAAAAATCTGAAGGTGCCATCTTTTCCTTCTCTACTCATTTTATTAAAAAAAGAAAAAGCACAGAATTTTTCAATTTAGCTAAAAATTGATTTAGGTAAACTAGTGAAAAATCTAACTTGAACACATATGGACTTATTTAAGGTTGACATGATCTAAATCAGTATGAACTACATTGTACTGCTTTTATTCAGGTGGAGTTATTTTTCCTTCAGCTTAACAAATAATTTTAATACTAACTTCAAACTGGTGCATTTGAATGCTGGCGATGTACAGTAGCCTGGATTCAACTCTTCTATTGAAGTTTAGCTCACTGGAGAGGTATGTCAACTAATGGAACTATCTTCATTTTCTCATGATGTGTTTGAAGCTTGATTTTCAAATTGAGTTTCATCTCAAGGAAGGAAAAATAAAAAACAACCAACAATGAACGTCAAACCTCTGTGTGTTGTTTCAAGCTGTGAGAGTGTAAGGATTTAGACATGTGAACAAAGTAGGTGTTGTTAACTGCTCCACAGTAGCTGTCCATAAACATATTCCAGCACTTCAAGGTAAAACTCTGTTAATGAGCTCTTATTCCTAAACTGTACAGTAGTGAGGGTGTGCAGACTGTTTCTTCCAGAATGAACTGCTGCCCTTTCAACTTCTTCTCTGATCAGTTATCTTTGTAATGTCATCTCTAATAAGCATTTTGGAAAGTGTTTGTGCTTTGAAAGAATGAAACAGATAAAATACCTAGCTGTTCTGATATTTATGAGGGCATTTTGAAGAAACTCTTACTTCTGCTCAAGGTAGGAAATTGGATTTTTTTTTGGCATCTCTTCCTTTGCTTTCTACCTCTAAACTGCTGGAGGTCCTGCAGGAAGCATGAAAATGAGTGTCTGAATCATAGCAAGAGCCAATTAATTTAGATATGGCAACCATCTACTGCAGTCACCAAATTTCAAAAGTAATCAACTGTAACCACATTGTTAGAAGAATGGATAAGATTTTAATAGGCAGATATTTGGACTTATTTTTATAAGTGATTGATTTGAGGAAGATTAACATGTCTCCTAGAAATTAATTTGAAAATGTAATGGTATTACTGACAAATGCCAGAGTATCCATTCCTCCCTTGAAATATAAAGATTGTGAATGTTAAGATTTTTTCACTTACTTTTTAGTTGAAGTGAGTTTTAAACACATAACTTGGGAAGAGTATTTAATTTATCCATTTTGAATGGACTGTCTTTTGGGTATTCTCTCCAATTTCTTAATTCTTATATTATGAGCAGTTCACGACTGGTTTCTAGACTATTCAGAATGTCATGTGCATTTAGGTTTTCTTTCCAAAGGAAGAATCACAATTTGTTTTTCATACATACAATTTAAAATTATTTTCTTCACTCTCCCCTTTAATCCAATAATTTAGTGATATCCTTTCTATTTTATGAAATATGCATGCATTGCCATACTGTTCCTTATTCATCTTTGTTGTTCCTTAACTACAACTGCTGATGAGCTGCCTTTTTCTTTTTTTGTTTTTGGCTCTACCATTTCTCTCTGTGTTGCTAAATTTCTTGAGTTGATAATTGGGATGGCCATTTTTCTGACTTACTTTGCATTTGTCGACATAGATTATATTTTTCTTTAGTAGTTCATTTAGTATGCTCTAAAGTGCCTTATTGTATTGTCTAGTCCTGCACACAGTAATAAATTTTGTCTTCAAGTATTACTGCCATTTTTACTTTATCCATTTCCAATTTTTCCTGTTCCAGGTTACTAATTACTAAAAAAATTACTAATAAAGTAATTTAAAGCGTGTGTGGTGTGAGCTGAAATGGTACTTCTGTGCTTCTTTCTACAGCCAATCAAATAGAATTGAAAAACCAACAGAATTCGCTGTGCACCAGATCTGTTGTCTGGTTTCAGTGGTGAAAGGTGTGTGAGGGCTAAAAAAGTATGAAAGTTATAAAGCTGCCACCTTCCTCCTTCTCAATTCCAAAGTTTGAAGTAGGAAAATAAAATGGAAAAAATTTAGCCTCACAACTATAATTCCCCACATGTAATTACTGTGTTGCATAATAATTTTTAAAGCTTAGAAAACAGGAGAATATCTTTAAACAATGTCAGTCAATGAATTTGGACTTGAGGAAATGCTGTTTCCCATGCTTAATTTCCTGCATCAATTCAAAACCACCTACTTTTTGACATTTCACGGTCTCTGAAGCAATTAACAGTGATACCCCATTCTACAGTTGTGAATTTAGATTCAGAATAAGCTGCAGGGAGAGAAGAACTGTGAAAAAGCAGAAAAAGATTCTACTTTGTTGTTGGTATTTCTGGTGGTTGAAAAAAGACAGACTAAGAAAAGGATCTCCTAGAAAAACAGTCTGAAAATCGAACATTTTTCTGAATTTTCTGAGTGGCATTAATAGCCATGTTATAGTTTCATTTGCATGTTTCACCTCCTTTTTCTACTATTTAGTGAACCCAGAAAATACTGTTTTTGAATCATAGATCAGTTTGTTTCCATGGAAAAAGCAGGTAAGCACAAACGCACAGGTGTATTTGCAGTGATTCAAAGCACAGCTCAATGCTATTAATGTACAGTGCCCCATTTATCTTTTAGATTGGAGGCATGTATCCACGTCCAGTAAGTTTCCTTTTAAGTGAGAGCTGCAAAAAAATATTGCTGTTGTTTGTGTCATTAATTAGGTTCTTTTATAGATTTAATCTCTGCTGCAGTTTTCAGAGAAGAAAACTGGTATATAACCTGTGAAGAGGAAAAGGGATCATTTACTTTTATTTCCAAAGGTCAACTCATGTGTTACTAACTCATTTTTTTACTATTGTTTCTCTTCAGTATTATGAATGTTTCCTGTTTGTTTTTTTTTAAAAATTTTCATAGCTTCTTAGATTGATAACATTTATTGAAATGCAGATTGATGACCTTCCTCAATTTAGTGAATGTCTTTGTTTGAAGATTATATAGCTTTGATGGGAGAAAATAGAAACTCTTTCTGTAAGCAGATTTATTTGCTGTATCAAGATGAAATGATGGATTACTAACAGAAAGTGTTTTAAAATGTTTATTATATTTGAGATACCACTTTAGTCCATGCATTTTAGAATCAGTTATAAATTAGAACATTAATGCTAAGATACACTGAAGATGAAAATATTATCCATTTGCTCCAAAGAGAGCAGTGATTTTCACTATTGAAAAAATAATTGATTAAAGTGTCAAATTGATTTAGCATTTTTAAATTATATTGTTTATCTATTTTGCTTATTTTTAATATAATATTGTTGACTGTGTTAGCTATTTCAGGGTATTTATCACCTAATTGCTTTTTGATATGACTGATTAAAGCTCCATTGGTACATCACTTCAGACCCTTTCTAAAGATCATCAAGTATAGCGGTTCACCAACTCCAGTTATAATCAATGATGTAGTTTCTACTGAAGTTTTTACTGATAATGTTAAAAGGAACATCATCCTAAGCCTTTTGTTAGTCCTGATGCCCTGGTTATGCTCCTGTTTTTTCTTTGCCATCCTACTGACTACAGTGAATCATGCTGTGATATGGAAAGACAGCCACCTTCTAGAGGGTGATGCAAGTACTTGGCTTCCCTTGATACCACCATGCTCTGTAGAGGTTTTGTAAGTTATTATGTAAATCTTACATGAGTACTAGAAAACTACAAGAGTACTTTAAAAAATTAGTTTCTGTTCTTTATGTGGGACTGAAGTTTTTGAAAAGTTGTGTCAGTATAAGTGATAACTTGTAAATGCAATCTGAAGGATACCTTAAAAGATGATTATGCTTGGACTACACATTTGTGTAACTAGGAGAATGACAGCATTTTCCAGAGTAGCAAGGAGGTAAACTTGGTTAGAAACCAGAGGAAAAGAGCTTGGACGTGCATGCTAGACAGAGCCTGCCATGAGATATTGCAAAGAACTTTTCTGTTCTCGCATCTGCTTCGGTCACTTTGCCCCATGTTTCTTCCTCAGTAGATGGTATTGTGAAGCACCTATTTTCCTCACACATAAATTATAGAAAATGGAGACAAATATGTGGAGTTTCTTCTTGTTTGTATTTTGTAGCCTTTTTTTTTTTTACTTTGTTTTGTGTGCCAGCTCTACAATAGAAATGCTATCTATGTGTGTTATTGATAACGGTGGGACTGGACTAATTCTCAAGTGCCCTGTCATTTTTCAGCTACTTTTTTTAAAGAGGAGTTGGTATCCAATGATTTGACTGTTTGAAAATTTTGAAACCACACTGATACACAAAAATGAGGTGAGAGAGGTGCTGCTTTCATTGGCAGAATCAATCCTTCAACATCCAGCATGCTTGTGTCTCTGAGCTCTTGATGTTTGGAGTGAGATGAGCACGATTTTCTGAACTTGTTCATGGAGACTGCCATTTGTGGCCATGAATTGTGGGTCCTGTCTGCAAGTGTCAGCAAAGGTGATAGTTAATGCCAGTAGTGATGGCAGTCCTGTTATAAAGTAAGCTGAGAGCAGCAGCTTAGAGATACGTGAAACAGGTCAGTGGATTGTGTGGGGATTTATTTGTCTTCCTTAGGGTTCATCTCTGTGATTTACACAGGGATTTTTCCGTGCCCTTTTGGAAACCACTGGTGAGATGAAAGAGCAGAGGTCAAGACAAGAAAGCTGATAAGCTGCTCTTTCTCTGCCCTGAAGTAGGATGTCAGCAGGGTGGGTTTCACTGGGACAAGGACGGGCAATCCAAACAAAACAACAGCTCTGCTAGGTCAAGCTGAAATCCACCTAGCCCACCCATTTGTCTGATAGGGACCAGAAATAAATACCTAAGTACAAATAGAAAATTGCCTTTCTTCCTTCTAAGGTAGCTTTCCAAGATGCAGTATGCTGTAGTTTAAGTCTTTCCAAGAAGAGTTGAATCTGGATTTACTTGAGGTCTAAATTTACTTTTATCTACTTAAAAATTTGTTTCCATTTTTGTTTTCTACAGCATCCTACAGAAATAAAGTCTGTAATTTAATTATTCTTTATCTGGAGTATAATTCATTGTCAAAATTCCGTTGTTGTCAAGTATAGAGTAGAATAGAATATGCTGAGTTGGAGATGACCCTCAAGGACCATTGAGTCAAACTCCTCACCCTGCACAGGACACCCCAAGGAAAACATCATTGCCTTGAGTGCATTGTCCAAATGCTTCTTGTCATGCTTGGTACTGTGACCACTTCTCTGGGGAGCCTGTTCCAGTGCCCAACCAGCCTGTGGGTGAAAAACCTTTTCCTGATATCCAACCTAAACCTCTCCTAACTCAGCTTCATGCTGTTTCCTTGAATCCTGTCACTGGTCACAGGAACGAGGAGATTTGTACCTGTACCTCTGCTTCCCCTCATGAGAAAATTTTCAATGGTGATGAGATCTCCTCTCAATCTCCTCCAGGCTGAACAGGCCACTCCTCATACAGCTTCCTCTCAAGGCCCTTGACCATCTTTGTTGCCCTGCTTTCAATGCTCTCTAATGCTTAATGTCTTTCTTATGTTGTGGTACCCAGAACTGTCCCCAGCCCTCAAGATGAGTCTGCACCAGTGCAGAGCAGAGCAGGACAATCCCCTCTCTTGACCAGCTGGTGATGCTGTGCCTGGTGCACCCCAGGACACAGGTACCAGACTGTTGTCTCATAGTCAACTTACCATCAACCAAGACACCCAGGTCCCTTTCCCAAGTGCTGCTTTTCAGCCACTTGTTCCTTAGTCTCTCTATACACACAACTGGACTTATCCCAGGTGCAGAATCTGCTGTTTCCCCTGTTCATATGATTTGTGATTGCCCATCTCTTTAATTTGTCATGGTCTCTGCAGGACCTCTTTGCTCATGAGGAAGTCAACAGCTCCTCCCAATTTAGTGTCATCATTAAACTTAGTATCCTCAGAGTCCTGCATCCAAGTTGTTAATGAAGATGTTGAAGAGCACAGGACCAAGGATCAAGCCCTTTGGTACTCAATTAGTGACAGGTCCCCAGTCTGATATCACCCCTGTAACTCTTTGTGCCTGACCCGTGAGCCAGTTGCTCACCCGTCCCATGATGTGTTTATCCAGCTGTGTGCTGGATATTTTGTCCAGAAGGATCCTGTGAGAGACAGTGTCCAAAGTTCTGCTGAAGTCCAAAAACATTACATCTCCTGGCTTTCCTTGATCAGCTGGGTGAGTTGCCCTGTTGTAGAAGGAAGTCAGGTTCAACAAGCAGGACTTTCCTCTCATGAAGCCGTGGTTGCTGTGACTGATGACTACATTGTCCTCTAGGTGTTTTTCAATACCTCACAGAATAATCTTTTCCATGATTTTACTTGGCACTGAAGTGAGACTGACAGGCCTATTTCTATTCTGCTTTGTAGTTCTCATGTGTGAGAAAATGATTATTTGTTTATGATCTCCATTCCATGTAAAATTTGTCTCATATCTCAGATGGCTTTTCCAATGTGAGTCTGAGCTTCTCTCGATAGTGACATAGCTGCATAACTTCCATGCACGGCATTGCTCTTCTCTGTAATGTTTCCAGTTCTGTTACATTCCCTTTGGAATCAGGTGGCCACAGCTGCATGCTGTGCCAGAGAACTGGATGCCAGATGCTCTATGAAGTTACTTGTCACATTGAAATTTTTCTGGTTTTCTCTGTTCTATTTCTTACAGCACCTACCATTTAATTTGCCGTTTTCACCGCTGCTTGGCTTTCAACTGATGAAATTTTAAGATATATTTAAACAGAGACATGAAAACTCTGTTCTGAAGTGTGTCAGGATTTGGACTCTAAAGCACTGTATAGTGTTTGTGTTGTTGAGGTTATTTTTTATGCTTGTGTTGCTCTGTGTTTATCAAAGCTGAATGTCATCTGCTAGTTTAGTTTTCAGTTGCTTATTATAGCACTTTCACAGGTCTTTATGATCAGTGTAGGACTTAATTATTCTGACTAATTTTATGTTGTCATTAGACATTGTGAGCTCACCTCCATTTGCATGGTGTAGTTTTAAGCACAGATATGTGAGAGACTCCATAGGATCTTTCCCCATTCTGAAAAGTTACCATTTTTACAGTAATTTTCTATCTTTTAACTACTTAATAATTTGAAATAGGGTTTTTCCTCTTACTTGATGAAGTCTCAGGTTCTTGAAGGGAGAGGTTTTGGTGAAGAGTTTGGTAAAAGCCTTTCTTGGAAATTCAGGTAGGCTGAAAGCTAAATTATAGCCATCCAGTCCATAGGTTAACTGATTTCTTTGAAGAAGTCGGGTAGATTTGTGAGGTGTCATTTCTTCTAAGCGAAGTATATAGACTCATCATGTTAATCTCTGTCTGTATTAATTCTGTTCTCTTTTCTCTTTTTTTTTTTCTTATTGCTACCATTTTGCATAGTATAGATGTTGAAATTGGAGGTTTTAGTTTCATAGGTGCCCTCTGAAACTGGTTTGAAAACCTGGTTTCATATTTTTCACCATTAATTTAATTTTTCAGTTTTCTGATGTTAACAAACAATGGGTTTGTTGCTTTGATGCATTTGACACATTTTCATTTGATGCCACAGATCACTTGTATTCTAAGATGTTGTGCTAGTTGTAGCTCAGTGATACAATGGTTTTGCCAACACAAAATTGTCCGCTCCTTTTTTCTTCTGTCCATACCTGTGTTTGGTTGGAAAAGGAGTTAGTTTATGATAGAGCATAGTGATAAACAATACTTTTTACAGCTAACCAAAAGACACTATTAAAAGCCACAGTGACTAGTAAATGATAGTCGCCAATAAATTAGAAATCTTGTAGTTTATGATATATTTTGCTGTAATAACAGCCTGATATGCAGTACCAGGATTTTCAAAGTTATGAGTATCTCAGAATGCCATAAAATATTCTGCTAAGCTCTAGTATCTGGAAAACCCCAGAAAATCATGTTGCTGTGAGATCTCTAGGGTAAATTCTAAGATGGTTTTGGGCATGGTGACTGCACTGTTGTCAATAAGAGCTTCCTGATGGATGTTGCTTGTTCAAGAGTTGAGCACTAAGTTGACTACGGATCAATGTTGCTTACTTTCATATTCTCTGGGTGGTGATAGATTTCCCATGGCTACAGTGTGGCATTTGTGAAAAGCTAAGTGCTCTAAAGCCAGTTGTTACTGTGGTGGACAGGGCCTGGAGTTCAGGCTGCACACCAGCCACACGCACAGCACGCAGCCCGCTGTGAGACACGGAGCAGTTTCTAGGAGACTTAACAGGTGTGACTGACAGCTAAAAGATAAACAATCCCCACATATATCAACTCCCTCTATGGTGGTATTTGATTAGACTTAAGAGAATAGCTGTTCCAAGAAACCACATTAGCTGACTAAAAGGTCTGCAGGTTTGGTGTTGAGCAGAACGCTTCCAAAAACATGTGGTCAACTCTGCCTGCAGAGGTCAGCTTGGCTTTGGTACATCTGCAGTGGTTGTAGTAGTTCTTAATAAATCTCTTTGCGTCAGTTTCTAAGTGTATATTGGGGTTACAACTCCATTTGTGTGTTCTTGTCTGTGGTACAATTTCTGGCTGCTGCTGCTTATTCAGAGTAGGAGACGAGTTGAAGGAACATGGATTTGGGGTTTTGCTTCTGGTGGGATTGCAGTTTGGCTTTGAAATGAAGGAGAAAATTTGCTTTCAGCTACAAAAGAAGCACTTGGATTAGATGTGTAATATATCACATGACTCTATCTATCTATCTATCTATCTATCTATCTATCTATCTATCTATCTATCTATGTGTTATTAATGTCACTGTATGATGTGGCTCATTTGGGAAAGAAGTCCCCCAATAATGGCTTTAGGAGCCCCATTGGGCTGGCTGGCCTGGAGAGCTGTGGCTGGGGACTCACAGCCACTTTGGAGATGGGAAATTGCACCTGCTGCTATCAGTAGGTAGGAGCAAGGACTGATTTAGAGAGAAGTAAAGACTCCATACAAGTTTTGAAAGCAGACCCTTCTTCTTTTTCTGGTAGGGCATTGGCTTCTGGCTTGCTGTGCTCAGTTCATTCAAGAGCTCTTGCACAATATAATTTCTCTCCTTTTAGATGCATATTCAGAATAGAAGACATATGGAGAAGACATGGGGGTCACATTTAGCTTCAGAGGGTGTTGAGAAGTCTTAGACCTGAAAAGATAATTTTCTTGAGAATCAGAGACTCCCAGCAATGCAGCTCAATGGAGTTCTCTGTCATTGCAACAGCAGCAAAAAATCCATTGATCACCTGGGCAATGACATTGTCTCTTTGCATGAAACACAAGCAGTTAAGTCAGAAACAGTATTTAATTTTCCTCTTTCCATTCAATATCCAACATGCACTTGTAGCAGCACTCTGTTAAGATCTTATATCCCCCACCAGGAAATTTGGGCTTAGGCCATAGGGTTTAGAGGAAGTGAGCAATTCTTATGAGAATGCTGTTGTTTAGAGCAAGCACAAGAGCATGAGTGTCTGGAGACATTCAGAACTCACCTGGACATGTGCAACCTGCTCTAGGTAACCCTGCCTTGGCAGGGGGGTTGGACTGGATGATCTCCAGATGTTCCTTCCAACTCTAACTATTCTGTGATCTGAAAAGCTTTGGTTTTTTTTTATGTAGTAAAAATGCAGTGACATGGACATGAGCACCATGGTAGAGGAGTGTCATCTTGAGTTGATTGATAGGGAACCTCTTTGCTTGAAAAAGCCAATGTAACCATACCATAATATCCCAGTCATTCTATGCAGAGTTTTTTATTATTCGCTTCTATTTATTTGTTGTAGGAAGGATTTTTTTTTTTTCCTTCTGAACTGCTGTACAGTTGTGCAGATTCAGGGAAAGTTGTTCATAAACAAATACAAGTCTTTATATAGACTTTAAACCTTTTGGTGTTTAGTGGTTGAAGAACTTGCTTAAAGAAATATCCTGCTTGTATAATAGAAAATCACATTTATTCATTAGCAACAAATGTCATACCATCATCCTAGATAAATTAGAAAAGATAAAAGAGAATCACAAGATAACTTGTGCTCACCCCAGTGGTGAAAGCTGGGTCTGCTGTAAGGTCACACCAGGAAGCCCAGGCCCTTTTATAGAGTGGTGAGACTGTGCAGTCCTGCTCAGCAGCCTGATCTATAATCCTGAGTCAGGCTGCCATTGTGAACATTTCAGCAGTTCTTTTCTTTCCTCTTTTATTACTGGACTGCTGTTTCCATTCAGATAGCGTTATGCTGTTATGCTGCAACGGTTGCTGTGCATTCATGACTTCCTGTATGTTTTAATAAAGCTCTATTAACATCATCCTTACTTATGGCTGGGGAATATAAGTCAGGAGGGAAAGAAAGCTTAACATCAAGAGACATATATCAGCTGTTGTGGGTTGTGTTTCTAACCCTCACTATATTTATGGCAAAGAGATACCATCTTGTGTAATTCTGTTGCAAGTGAGAACTCTACTCCTTTACAAAGTTAAATTGAAATGAAGGATTGATCCACTGTAGAGTAGCTGAACAAGATTAATGTTAATTGATGGCTTCAGTCAAACATCAGTGCTAAATAATATACCTATGTTTAATGTTTAATATGATTTTAACTTACAGATATGGATGAGTCAAAAAAAGGAACCTGAGTACTTCCTTGCCTGTTACATTCTCCTAGTTTTATTTAAATTTTAAGTTTAGCAGAAGATGCTTTACTTATGTGGATTGTTTATTTAAAGAAAAAAAATTAAAGAATCCTAGAAAAAGAAATTTACTGTAGAATGCCATTGAAGTGAAGGGTGAACACCAAGAACCAAAAACTGGTGCTAGTGCTGTTGCTCTGTGAGAATTATAACTGGAAATTACAAAATGAGGAATTTTAGAGTCAATTGCAGAAAATATTAAATTACAAAACCTAGGAAAATATAAATAATCTGAATATCTTCAATTTAATTTCCAATTCATCTTATGCAATAAAAATTTTTCTGTGAGAAAGTATGTTTTTTTAAATTTAGGTTAGATTACAATGACTTTTAAAACAATGTTATAAATATTTTTTTTATTCTGTTTGTCTCCTTATTGCCTCACTTCCAGTCATGGTCTGTTGCAATTCCCTGAGCTCTTAATAGTTATAATTTCTTATATTAGTTTACACTGCTAAGATTTGATTTATAAATTTAGCTCTTGCATGTAGCATAACTTATTATCAGAATGTGCACAGTAAGCCTAAGCCAGCAACTGTAAAGCATGTTGCTTTATGATCTGTTTAATGACTAGAAGGTATTCTAAATGCATTTGTCTCAGTGTGGCAGAAATCATGTTAAATGCTGCACTGTCCTAGTGCAGTATTAACCCCTGGCTCCATCCACAGTGAAGTCAGAGGTAGGATAGACCAGCCCAGCCACATTAAGAAGGTTCATTCTCTGCACATAAGTGTGCTGTCTGCTAAGTGTGAAATGCCAGAGCAAAACTGTAGCCCACCCTGAGTTCCTTTACCTGATTTATAGCTGGCCAGTCCTTCAGATTCTTTTCCTGTTTCAGACACAGGGTACCTTCATTCCTACCCAACTGCCAGAATCTTGGAATGAAAAGACTGATTGATATTTTCTATATTAAGCAAATGCTTCTTTCCATAAGAAAAAGCGGTGGACGAAAGGAAAATTTTAAAAAACCCAAAGATTTATTCTAAGGTAGTTACAGAGAACTACTTTTCTATACTTTTCTACAACTCTGAATGTGAATACCCAGGATCGAGATTTTAGGATGAAATACGTGTATTTTGATTTTAACAGTGACAACTTTCTTCTAATCAGAAGTGTAGTGTCCAAGGTGTTGGAGCACAAACATCATCTGCTGCTGCTGTTTGCTGGTGCCACAGAGGGTTTGCCACGCTGCCATCCCTGCCAGTTCCTCTGCATGCAGAATTCAGCTCCTGGGTTTCTTTAGCTTTTCTGATTGTGTTGTTATTTGTGGGGGTGCTAGGTCCACGCTTACAGAAACTTGTATTTCCTGGCTTTCAGGTGCCAGTTGGAGCTCTGCAGGACCAGGGAGCTGCTACAGGGTTTTAGCAATCTGGGACAAAAAGGTTTTTATTCTCTGGTTTCAAGAAGGAAACTGCTGAATCTCATTTTCAATGCTACCAGGCATGCCACAAACATTTGTGAGACTTATCCAAGCCTGCTTCTATTAACACAGACATGTCTTTAAGACTCAAACTCAAGTTCAGAAAGGTTCTTTGTGATACTGTAGCATATTTTTATGAACTGGTAGGTTTAAACCATGTTACTGCCAAACTGCTTTCAGCACACAAAGCAAAGAGGTTTTGGTGCTTCAGTATTTTCTTTAAAGGAGGAAATTTCTAAGCCTTGCTATCTGTGACCATTATAATCTGTTGCTTTTGGGTTTTTCTCACTGCTGCTGTGCTTTCCCTCTCCTCTATTGTTCTTTTGCTCAACATCATCATGTCTCATATTTTGTGATGTCCCATTTCCCTTTTCACATGTAAATGCAACATTAAAATATTGAAGGCTGTGTGTTCTTTCCCTTCTCATTCTCTGTTTTCGGGCTTCTGATAATTTTTTGTCCCTCTAATGCTATCTTTGGGATTTTAAGAATTCTTTTCTGCTTGTACAGTTCGGTTTCTCTCATATTTTCTGTCATTCATGTCCTGTCAAAGCTCATCCTGTAATGATGGCTGTCCTTGTTATCCTTGTTATCCCATCCCACAGAACTGCACCATGTTTTTCTAGCTGTGTTCTGATATGCTGCTCCTCTGTAAGTTGAGTTGGTGCTGTGCTCCTTTAGCCCTTGTAGTTGTGCCTTTTGGGTGGGAGGGTAGTGAGAGAAAAGCCTTCAAGAGTGCCTGGATCTAGTGAATTTGGACAAATCTAGCATTTATTCATGGAATGGGACACGTGGGCAAGAGAAAAGGATAACCATCTGCCCCGTATCTTTAAAGAGAGGATGTTGTGGGAATTTGGGTGTAACAAACCTGAGTGGAGGATTCACTTTATAGTTTACTTACTGGAGTACCAAAACCATATTGCTTTTGTTGGTTTTCATGTTTTGTGGGGGTTTTTGTTTGTTTGGTTGGCTTGTTGCTGGTTTTTATGTTTGTTTGTTTTAAAAATTATTTTTGGTAGGGCTTTTTGTTTGTGTGTCTATGTTTGGTTTTTGTTTTGTTTGAAGAACAATAGCTGGGAGTTGGTTAGACAAAATAAGACTGTGAATTTAGGATTAATCTCCCCAATTATGCAAATGCATGCCACGTGTTAATGGGAAGACTAAACCCTTCATTTATGCTTGAGTACTGTTTTGTTATCCTTCAAGCTTCAGAGGGACTACAATCAAATTTTAAATGAGAGTGGAAGGAGCCTTAAAGATCATCTAGCTCCAACCCCCTGCTATGGTCAGGGACAACTAGACCAGGTTGCTCAAAGTCCCATCCAACCTGGCCTTGAACACTTAATGGGAGGGGGCATTCACAGTTTTTCTGGGAAACCTGTTCTACTGTCTCACATTTCTCATAATGAAGAATTTCTTCCTACTATCTAATCTAAACCAACCCTCTTTCTCTGTAAAGTCATTACTCCTTGTTCTGTCACTACGTGCCCATGCAAGAAGTCTTTCTTCAGCTTTCTCTAGGCCCCCCCTTTAGGTACTGGAAGGTGTTATATAAGGTCTCCCTGGAACTTTCTCTTCTCCAGGCTGAAGAACCCCAACTCTCTCAGCCTGTCTTCATAGGAGAGGTGCTCCAGACCTCTGATGTCTTTCTGTCCCTCCTCTGTACTCACCCCAACAGGTCCATGTCCTTCTTATGTTGGGTCCCCAGAGCTGGAGGCAGGACTCAGGTGGGATCTCACCAGGGCAGAGCAGAGGGGCAGAATCCCCTGCCTGGCCCTGCTGGCTGTGCTGCTTTGGATGCAGCCCAGGACATGTTTGGTCTCTGGGCTGTGAGTGCACATTGCCATGTTAAGCTTCTTGTCAACCAGTGTCCCCAGTCTTTTTCCTCAGGAGTGCTCCCCATTCTCTGCCCATTCTAAAATAGAAACGTCTGGGAAAAATTATGTTTTCTTTTTTCTACTAGAGAAAAACTTTGCAAATCTCTTTTACAGTGTCTTTTATAGTGTCTCAGGCACAAAATACTTCTAGGCTACTGTATGTTCTGAGATAAGTGAGGACTGAATGTCAGAGTGACAAAAGTCATATTAATAAGCAAAAGTATCAATGATGATATGAGGATTAATTTTGCACTTTTTTATGGAACCATAAAATAAGTATATAATAATAAGTACTTATAAGTGAATGCATAAATCCTATGTAAGAATATTTACGAAGAAAAGGTTTACAGGTAATGAAGGGTTATGGCTGGAATATGAATGTTCAGCACAATGAACATGGGATAAAAGCACACCAGTTTTAGGAACATTTTGCCTTGCAAGATCAAGGAGTATGATGAATGCATAGAAAGAGATGCACTGGGATTTGTTCCTCCCTCTTTGATCTCTTCCCTGGAAGAGGATTTCAAAACTCAAATGGTCTGAAGCAAGGCAGACAGAAAGATGCTATTAATAGCATTTATAATAAAAGTCATATACAACAAATAATAGTTGTTTATAAGGGAAGAAGATTAAAGGAATTAAGTTTATTTAGCCTTTGTTGACAGCTACAGGTTGCTGTCCATGGGATCCAGACAGACTTGGAGCTGGGTGTGTCCCAGGAAGGCGGAGTCTCCTGCAGCTGTGGGTAGCTCTTTGGAAGGCTCTCCTTCAAATCCCCTTGCTGCAGGCAGCTCATGGTCAGCCTGCTCTGCTGTTCCCTGGCACTTTCATGCATCCCCCAAGGGAAGCCTGCCCTAGCTGCTCCTCTGTCTGTCAGCCTCTCTGGTGCATGCCGTAAAATATGTAGTAAACAAAACTTTAAAATTCAATTGCTTCTTAGATCTTAAGTAGTTTTATTATTTTGCAAAGTAAGAGAGCAAATCTGAATTATTTACAAATGCTATCATGGAATCCAGAGAAAGAATGAGATTGTGAAGCATACAGGCTAAGCACCTAATTTTTTTCCTCCCTCCTCTCATATTCTGTAAATGCACCTTGAAATGCCATTATCTGCTGTAGCTGAAAACAAGATAATTTGTAATGTGGAACAGCTAATTTTTCATTGTGGTTCCACTGGGGCATAATGCAAAACAATCCAGTGTAGCTACATTGGTAATGCAATAACCTGCATTCAGAGTAGGGCTGCTGTATCCTGTCACCTTTGGCCAATAATGAAGCTCTTTGCAAAATTGCTGTAGGCTTTTAAATATATTTGACATATTCTACTTTTTTTCAAAGCATAGAACCTATGCCGGAGAAAATAATTGAGTTTGGATCGTTATTAATGAGTAAATAAAAAATGCAAATTATATTTAGCTGAGGTCTTCCCCAAATCTAGGAGTCTTATGTTAGGGAGCCAATTTGGTGAACTTTTTATTTACATAGAACAAGAAGCATTTTCAGAACCCGCTCAGGCAATTTTCTGAGGGTTTTTTGTTTGTGGTTTTTTTTGGAGAGTTGTGGGGGAAGTTTGTTAGGTTTGTTTTGTTTTGTGGGCTTTTTTTTTTTTTTTTTTTTTTTTTTTTTTTTTTTTTTTTTTGTGGTTCTTAGGGTTTTTTTTATTTTGAGGGGGCTTGGGGTGCTTTTTTTTTAAAAAAAAAGATTTTATTTTTTCTAAATGTTAGCGCATGTGAAGCATCTGGGAGAAATGGCAACTATTTTAGTCTGGCATCACCCTGTGATATATTGGCTTTGAGAATAATGCAGTTTAGAAAAACTTTCAGTAGGACAGTGAACTGCTGTATTTCAGAAGTGTCAGTGGACAGCTGCAGGATTAAGCCGTCCCATAAATTTCGCTATGTTCTCTAGAAGCTCAGCTTTCATCTGCAAAAAAAGCTTAAAAGTTTAAAGAAATTTTTTTTTTTTTGAAGATGAGGTCCTAAACTGCTTTTTGTTTCATTTATTGCATTCTGTGTGTCTTCCAAATCACCTAAGAGGCAACATGTCCTGTGTCCAGCCAGAGCACTGGATCAGTGTGCTGATGTTCCCTCAGAGGGACAATTTTTATATTCCCCTTGTTTTACCCAGCCTCTAATTTTCCTGTACTTGCTAAAATGTCATCTCTTTCAGACCACTCTTTTGTTGTCAAATAAAACTAGAATAGACTGGAAAATTTGATAGTAAGTTGGAGAAGATCTGAAAGGATTGTGCAAGCCTACTTTTGCAAATCCTGTGACTAAAAACCCACCCCAGCCCTCAAAAAAGAGCACCTTTATTTTGCTACAGAGGCAGTCTCCAAATGTCCTGTGTGCTTGATCTGCTTGTCTGGATTCAGAATTACTGTACATATATCATTAATCCACTGCTATTCCACAGTGGATTTTTCTTCTCAGCAGAGCAATTTTTCCTGTATTATATTGAGTTCCTGGAAGAACCCTGAAAGGTGACTGAAATTTTAAATCTTGAATTGCATCGTAATTCCTTCCTTATGGGACAGTCAGAAAACCCATTCTGCAAAGCTAGATTCCATCTTCTTGCTGTAGATAACAGGAAAAATAATTTTTTTACTGTGTAATCGCAATCCTCTTACAAAACTGCCTGAATTAGGAATTCTGATAATCTTAAGTAGTATGCTTCCTCAACACCTGTATTTACAAATCATTTACTTGCTCAAGGCTTGTCTACCTGAGTCAAAACCAACTCATCTGTTGTCAAAGAGAAAAGGATTACAGACTTGGAAATCTCCTTTTAATGTAAATTCTGATACTCTGATTATTATTTTCCTGGCTTTAATCAAGGTTGAATTATTTCTGACATTATTTGAGGTGAGCAAGAACCTTGAAAGCTCTTAAAAAATAATAGTAATAAAGGTAAATCCTCACAATAAGTTGCACTCAAAAATTTAAATTAAAGTCATGTAAGTTAGTGTGCCTCCAGTGAGAATCTGTCTCATTAATATTAATCTCCAGACTCTAATGAGAGCACTAGGCTAGTATGTAATGCTAAAAGGGCACAGGTGTGACAGTTTTAGAGAAGGTGGAAGCCCTAAATCCCACAGGCTATTAAACATAAATTGTGGTACCTAATTATTAGGCAATTTCTTGCCAGGTTATTGAAAGGGATAAGTTTTTTAGTGTTTATCTGTGAAAACTGAATGCCCACGGAAGACAATTTATCATACCTGGAAGAACATATCCTTGAATTTCCCCGTAACAGACATATATGATAGAGAGGAATCTCTGACCCGACTGCTTTATCAATATGCTAATTTATACTCTATGCAGAAGAATTCCATGGAAAATCATCTTTTCTTCTTTTTTTCTCCATGGATTCATGGTCTCCTGGGCTGCTCTGTTTGTGTCACAGTGATGCTGGGCTGGCAGAATTGAAACTGCACTGTTGAACCTCAGACCATTAAAATGAAATGCATCAATTACAAGGGCTTTGGTAGAGGGCACCCATGCTAAGGAAATTACAGGAGAAAGCGGATTTTTATATTTGGGAAAAAAACTCCAGCTATAGATTTGCAGTTTACAGACAGTAAACTGTTTTTAACTAGAATTTTCCTTTCTAAGCACTTTTTTGAGGTTTCTGTCTTTCCAGCACTGCGTATCAAAGTGTTAAGAAAATTAAAGGTTTGAAGCTTTGCTGTGTTCTCCATACCTGTCAGTTTGTCTATGATGGATACTCAGTAAATAACGTGGCTCAGTCTCAGGAAGGAAATCTCAGTTCACACTCTCCCTGCTGTGCTCAGGTTTGAGGGGATAAAAAAAAAAAAAAAGCAATCTAGAGTTTCTTTCTTGGGCAATGTCAACGACAGCAGCCTTGGTGCACACAGGGAGTGTAGTTAATCTGTTTGTGCTCCTAGACTTCGCAGTGATGGATTCCATATAAATAAATAAAGACTCAGGAGATTTTGTGAGGTGCCATTGCAAGGTGATCACAATTTGTCTTTACAAGAAACCTTGTGGTAGAAACATCCATAAACTGTATACAAATATGTTGTTTGCTCCTCCCTGAAAATGGCTAAAAATATAGGAAAGAAAACAAACTTTTTAGGTGTAAATGTCCTTTCATTATTGTGCCTGCTAGTGTAGCTGTTAATTGGTAATTCTTAATGAGTCCTCTGGTGATGGAACATAATAGAGGAGGGGCTGTGCTGTGTTTGTTAAACCCACAAGTAAAATATGATTTTGAAGGGAAAATTATTTACATGGTGAACTGTACAGATGGCTTGTAAAGGAAAATTGCTCTTCCTTCTTGAAAAACCACTTGATAAATCACAGGCTTCTCTTTCTGTTTTCTTCTCTTTTAAAGTCTAGAAAATCCAAAAGTTATGCAAATATGTAGTACTCCAATCACACTAAACACCTGTAAAAACATAAGTACTCTTAACAGATTACCTTAATATGCACCTTTTTTTATTGCTAATATTTGTTGAAAAACACCTGAAGTCCTAGGCAATGTTTTTTAATTAGAAATGAGACATTTTCTGTGTTAAATGCACAAAATGAATGATGCATCTTCTGTAATTGACAGAATCAACCTTTTTGAGTTGCTTACTAAATATGGCACATTTTTTTTGCTTATTACTTTTTTTTTCTGTAATAGGCAATGATAACACAAAAAAGTCAATTCATGGGTTTATTCCTACTTAAGAGTGGGCTTGAGTTTGATTTGCAAATGGTGATTTGATTGGACTTTCAGGTGGGACAAAGACAGAGATCCTGGCTCCTGATTATTAATGATCAGAAATAATGTTGTGGGCTCCCTTGTTGTGTGGAGGTGTTGCTGTTGAGGACACACTGCACAACTGGTACCTGTGTTACTGTGAATTTGGGCTCAGCTGGACAGCAAGTACCCAGCAAAGTTGGTCTGTCACTCCCCTCCTCAGCTGTCAGGGGAGAGAAAATATAACAAAAGCTTCGTGGATTGAGGTGAGGCTGAGTAATCACTCAATGATTACTGTAACTGGCAAAAGGGACACCACTTGGGGAAATTAGTTTATTGCCAATTAAATCAGAGAAGGGTAATTAAAACCTCTTCTTCCCAGGCTCAACTTTACTCTTAATGTTTTCTACCTACTCCCTGCTGCCCTGCAGCAGCACAGGTGACAGGGAAAGAGGATTGCAGTCTATTCATCACAAGTTGTCTCTGCTGCCCCTTCATCCTTCTACTCATCCTGTGAAACTTGTAAACATGCACTTGAAACATGACAGTTGTGACACTGTTGTGTTTCTACCCTGCAGTCTTCAGGTGTTTCAAGGAAAAAGTGCTGCTTTCTTAGGCTGTTTCCTGGAGTTCTGTGGTACTGAGACACTGCCTTATTTCCATGAAGAGAGTTCTAGGGTAAGATCTGAAAATAGGTTTTCTGAGGTATGGAGAGCAACTGAAGTTAAAATACAGTGGATTGCTAGTTCTTCTGGATTGCTTTCTTTTATTTGCTGGATATCTCTATTCTCAAAGAGAATTTTTATTAGCATGTCAGCTGCGGCTACCTCCTCTGTCCTTATTTTGTTGTAGTTTGGCTGATGTTATCCAGATCCAGTGTTAGGAAAACAAAGGTTTTAAGTCTTCTTTTTCAGGAGTGCTTTAAAGCCATCACTGACTTTGGCAATAAGATGAAGGTCTCACAGTCATGATACTTGCCTGAGGTTCCTCAGGAGTGATAGGCTGGTTTGGAAGTGCCCAATGCAGGAAAAGGTTGGGGTGTGGAGTGCCTTTAGCAGCAGAGATGCCAGTGAATCCATGTGAGCCAAGACCCCAGAAGCCAGGCTTTGTACTGTCAACTGACCAGGGCATTCCTTGGGCTTTCCAGCGTTTGGGAGGTGTGACAAACCTCACAGATGGGTCATGTCCTCTTGTGCAGCCCAGACAATCTGCGTAGGAGCAATTGCTTCATTCATATGAATCTTCCTCATGAAATAAAGATCTGCTCTAGTAAACCCTGTGATTGAGCTGCATCAGACCTTTATTTCATGATGTGGTGAATCCTTATTGGTGATATGATAATTTTTATGTCATGATGTGAAGCCACCATTGATTTAACTGGTGGTCTTCTCCTTTGCCACCTGTAAGGGGAGTAAATGGTATCAGGTATAACATGATAGATCATATGGTATCCATTCCCTGCCTCACCCATCCTTGCTTGTCCCTTGTTCAGAGGGGCTGCATGACTTCAGTTATTCCTCTGAAAATACAGCAAATGCCCTACACGTTGCATTCCCAACTTTTCATTGCCACTGAAGTCCAACAAAATTTTGGTATTTGATATGTGCTCTAAAACAGAAAATAGCACCAAATCTGATTATTACTTGTTGAAATTTATTTACTTTTCTTTAGTAAATATTTAATCTTAAAGACTTCATAAACAACTTGCTGTTTGCATTTGGGGGATAAAAAGAAGAAAGAATCCTCAAGAGAACAATATCAGATTATTTGTTAAGGAAAAAAGCTTTAATACTTGTTAATTGCATGATTTAGAGTCTTCTGTTATTAGCATAGTTGTTTAAAGACAAGTCTTTAAGTAGTGAAAAAAATACATTTTTTTAAATCCATTCCTTAAAAAGCAAACAAAAAACCACCGTGCTTTTTCCTGAGGGAAAGGCGGTGCTGCATCAAAATAAGGTGGATAATGAGACAACGTAGTTGTAACGTAATGTTGTAATCCAATGTTAACATTTGAAAATAACAATCAAAAAAATGTCATGCTGACCAAACTGATGATACTGAGCCTGGAGATGGCAAAGCTCAGGGCCAATTTTATCACTGTATAAACGCCTAACTAGAGAGAATGAGGATGGTGGAGGAGTGCCCATTGATGGTGCAAGAGGCAATGGGCAGAAATAAAAACCCCACAAAATTCCATCTGGACAAAAGAAAAAGCTTTTTCTTTCTTAGGATGATCAGATATTGGAAAAGATTTTGTAAAGTCTCCATCTGTGGAGACGCTCAAAACCTGATGGGGCACGGTCCTGGGCAGCCTGCTGTAGGCATCTCTGTCTGAGCAGGGGCAGAGGCTCTCTCTAGCAGTCTTCAGTGTTTCTGTGAATTACATTGAAATTTGCTGTGTTTAAAAGATGTGAAATGTCCATATCATGTAGGATGGGTAATTGTCTAGGAGGTAAGCAGTTGGTTTTCAGCACTTTTCAGGCTTTCTGCAGTGCAGGGACTTGAATGAAGTTAGGCTCTGACGAGGATTGCTTGCTACAAACTTCTGCCTGTGGCACATCACTGAATTCATACCAGAATCCTCCCAGTGGAGGAGTATATTGTGATACAGGGCATATTGCAGGCTCTGTATGATTTTGCTTAGGCTGGTTGGGTTCTTAAGAATTAGAAGCTCCAGTTTTCCAGTGGTTGTGCAGGTTGATCTGAGCTTGGTCTTCTAGATAATATCATGCAGCTGAAAACAGAGATCTATGCTCAGCAAACAGTCAGAGAGCACATCTTTGGGATTTTGTTTTTTTGACCCATACTTAAAAATTCCCCAAATAAGTATTTGGAACGTTCAAGCTAAGGCCTGAATCAACTGAAATACTCCTTTAAGTACAGATCAATTGCTTAATTCTTAAAGAGCTATGTAAGTTGTGGTTTCAGAGAAATTAGTAGTTCTGTACACTTAAGCGTATTTGCCTATTTTCCAAGATAATTGGTGGCCTTTTAATACTGTTCTGGTTACGACTGGGTCAGGATTAAACCAGATCAAATGTATGCTCTATTTGCCCAATTGAATTTATTCCTGGGGCTTTTTTTGGTTGTTTGTTTTGGTTGTTGTTGTTTTGGGGTTTTTTTTGTTTTTGTTTTTTTTTTGGTTTTTTTTTTCCTTTTTTTCCCCCTTTTTTCTTCCTATGAATAACTAACTGCTAACAAAATAACATTCTGTAGTAGAAGCTTCTACTAACCTCGATTTTTGTCCAGTTTTGGCTTTTAGTCATCTTCATGTTATCTTCTGCAGTTTTAATGAAAACATATTACATCCTGTCCCGACTGAAAAAACATCCTCTCAGTGAAAAATTTGGTGCAGAATGCTCTTTCTACAGATTTATATCACTGTTTATACTTCTAAACAAATATTTACCTTACAATGAGATTCATTTTGAGAGCTTCTAAGCATGTATTGTTTTTCAGGCTATATGCAGAATCCCCTGCAATGGAGAGAAATACAATTTCTAAGTGCTAAAATGCATACCAGCATATACAAACCAATAACCAGCACAGTATGATCTGAAGAAATTACTTCCCCCTATACAGTGCATGTTCTTTAAAGAGAGCAACCACTGCTTTCTTCCTCATTGTAATTCACACTGCGTCCAGCACTACTGGAAAACTAATGAAAATGCTGGGAGTATAAGGCTTTATTTTACTGTTGAGAATTCTCACTGGTTACAATATTATGTTGTGCCTAATTCTCCTGGTACCACGTTTTTTTAACAGTGATTTCTATTTTCAACCCAGTGATCCATTTCATGCATTAACCCCCTAAGTACTGGATGTACCATGTAGCACAAAGGAGCTTTCAGAGCAAATTGCTTTTACTAGATTCATTGTAAATGGGAAAAATCTGCTCAATCAGTTAGAAATCTTATAAGCACAGGCTCAGTGGCATGGAAATCTGGGAAGCAGCATTTTTAAAGTCCACCTCCAAGAAGATCAAAGTACAGGAATAAAAGGAGGAGGTGCTGGTTTAATTTTTCATCTGAGACTGCATGATATGAAGTGATGCAACTGTTGCCATAGTAAAGTTATGTTGAATTGAATACAAGCCAGTCAACACCACTGTGTAGTATTCCCCCCGCCCGCACAAGCAAAGCAGAAGGATAAACACTTCTTGATTGATTTTGTTTTCCCCCTTATAATAAGGAATTATTGGAACTGATTTTAGTAGTCTCTTAAAAAATGTAATTGCCAGCAATGAAAAGTAAGCTGATATTTTTTGGATTTGGGGCATACTGCATTTCAGATATAATTCATTTTTTTTCTCAAAATTGTCATTCATGAAGCATATTCAGTTGTCAGCTGTGAGATAAAGGACTTATCTGCTCAGTTAACTGTGGGAGTACTAAAATGTGGAAGATAATACCACTAGAATATTTTAAATGTTATCTTTACACATCTGTTTAAGTTTTGGTGGAATTTACTTTAATCCTTGCCTTGTTACTCAAGTGTACTTTATAATGCATCTAAAAAATTCCCTTATCTCACTCTATTTCACCCAACGCACGTGTACATGCAGGGACTGAGAGTCCAGGTAATACCACATCATGGTTTCTGTTCCTCAGTGTCTAATTTTGTGAGATATCTATGGGGGTGTGGCAATAAAATTTGGTTGTTATGAAACAGAGAAAATAACTTCTGGTGGCATTAGTGTTCATACTTCCATGGTTCATGAGTTCTGTTAAGACTACACAGTGGGATCAGTATCTGAAGTGTTGCTACATTGTTCAAGCCATTAAAATATCAAACAAATCTGAATTCCTGTGACCAGACACAGAGTACAGAGGCTCATCGATATTAAGATCCATTTCTAACAGAGCCCTTCTGCTGTGTAGGAGGTGAGGGATGGCCACCTTATTCAGAGGCCTTCTTTTACTTCAGAAGTTCTTAATTTCTTCTTACTTGCAGCACTTGAAAACATTGAGTAACGCTTTAGGGACCAGATGCTGCCATGTGAGCCTAAACCTCCACCTTCTCTTGAGAGAGTCTTGAATACCCCACCTGACCTGCAGGTGCTGGTTTCTGTCAGGTCCTGTGTTTGTGTCATGTCTGCTGGTCTCTGGGGTTGTTTAAGATGCACAGTGCGTCTCACATGGCTCTCAATTTTGTTAAGTAATCTTGCTTCAGGCAACTAGTACTCTCACTAATGCAATTTGCTCTTTCAACTTTTCCAGAGAGGGAGGTGTACTTAAAGGGATTTTATTTTATTTGAAAGGGCTTCATGTGCTTATTTTGTGCTGTTGCTTTAGGGGGGAAAGGCAAATTGGATATCCTTGGCAAATTGGGAAGCTAAATTTCAGGGATATAGAGAGGGATGAGTAGGCCAGAAAACACCTTGATGGTCAAAGAGCATATGTCTGAGTGGAGAGAACAGGAGAGACCAAGGTGGGCCGAAAGAAACAGGTGGCATGGCCACAGTGATGGGGCTAGGAGCCCCTACAGCACCATGTAGAAATGGATAGGAATAAGGAACAACTACATGTGTCAAAGGTAAGACTTAGTCTTGCAGCCTGTTATATCTAAAAAAATATTTTTATTGCTTAAGTCTGCCCACACACAGATTCTGCTGTGAAAGTATATGAATACACTTGAAAAAACGATCATCAACAACGTGTGCCATTTCAGTTCAATTCACTTGAAGCAAATGTCTAGGAAATAAGTTTTCCCTATTTATTCTTTACCTCGTTATTAGAGACATCAAAGCTATGGTTATTTGGGTGTTCCTTTTATCCAGTAGCTGATGTTTTCCTGCATTCTCTGAAAGCATGTTGGAGTCCTGCAGCATTCAGTTGCTTTTGGCAAGGAATGTCGATTCTCTTTATGTCCTTCTCCCTCAGGTTAAAATAAGGCATTGGTAGTCTGCAGTGTCCCTGGGGAGGCCTTGTCCTGCAAAATACAGAGCAGGTTGAGGTGATTGGTAAGGGGGTGGTTGGGTATTGTCTTCATCCTGCTGCCCTGTTATCTACTGAAGGGCTTTCTTATTAAAGCATTGGCCTGATATGTTTATGCTAGTGAGTTAGGTATTAGAAAAACTGTTGTTGAAGAAGCATCTGTCAGCTAATATATGCTGACTTATCACTATTGATTAGCAAGTGCTTATCATTATGTCTATTGACTACTTTTTTTTTTTTTTGTGGACTGGCATTTTTAAGAGATTATTTTATTTTATGGCATCTCTGGCTATTACCAGTAAGACAAAGCCTCCTGTATTTCAAATGAGGTCATTCATTATTTTTCATTGTCTTTTCTATTACAGCCATTATCTTAGATCATGTAGATGTAGTAGAAACAATATTTATAGGACACAGTTTAATCTCTGTGAAAAGGAAACCTTTCCAGATTCTACCCTGTGAGAAGGAAAGATTGCTGTGCTTTTAAAGGGATAAAAAGGGGAAAAAAACCATGCCACAAAGAAACATAGGTGTTACAGAAACAGCGTATCTAATATGTCTTTAAGTCAAAATTTACACCTTTAATTTAGATAATAAAAATGTAATCAGAGTAGCACCATCAACATCAATGTTATGTTGGGCTGGCTCTGGATCAGAACTGAATAAAAAACTTTAGCCTTCATGTGAGTAAGTGGGGCAGGTGGTGATGTGGAATTTGTGTATTATTTATGGGCTCAATTTTTCTTCATGGTTAAGATTATATTTTAAAGATTGTAGAGGGCCTCTGTGTAAAGAGCTTACTCTCCCACCCCCACCAAGAATTTTCTCAGATCCTTTTTCTTGTATTTTGCTAACTTTTACAAAGATGGAATACACGGTGTTCCCATTTTCGCCATTAAACCTTAATGGGTGCAATCCTCATAATCCTGCCTTGTGTTTGGGGGAAAAAACCCTCAAACACTAAGAGGAAAGTTAGATGTATCTTTCCCTGTGATTATTGATGAGATCTGTATTTTGCTTAATAAAAAGCAGAGGAGGTGCAAAAGGTTGCTTCATCAGAAGAAAATAGCAGGAGCAAGTCTCTAGAGGATTGCCCCCATCTGTAGCTTTTGCAGAGAAAGAAGACCTTGATGAACCCTGTGCACAGGTCAGAGCTTTCTCCAAGCCTGAGAATTACTAATGGGAATCCGTTTTGCCCTCTAGAGATGGCTAAAGGTGGAGTGGGCTGACTGGCTGTTAAATGAACATGGCTTTAAATGTAGACAGGCATTTAAAGCCTTGTGCCATATAAATTAGAATTTCAGCTTACAGGATCACATTTTCATGGAATATTCTTCATGTAAAAAATACGAGTAGCCCAAACCCTCCATTTTTAGCAATGTTTAGAAAGAAGTGTTATGCTCATAGAAGTGAAAAGAAATGCTGTTCTTTTCATATATGCATTTTAACTTTCCAGTGTCTTTATGCATTCACTCTTTCATTGGTTATTGAAGGTGAGTATGCCTCCTTTTTTTTTTTTGTTCAAACTGGCCTGGAGAAGGAGTATGCATTTTTGAGAACTTCAGACAGTAATGGTAAATGTTGGGACACTTGTGTCTCTGATCTGTCTGCAATTGTATGAAAATTAGCTAATGGCAATGTAGTCCCTGATCATTGACTTAAAATTAGAAATTAGGAAAGAAGTTTTATCAGGAAAGATCGAAAACGAAATGTATTTTGTCTCCTTTATAAAATGTTGTATAAAACTTTTATGTGATGGACAAGCCTGCTTAATGTTATATGGGAAAAACTTGCCAAAGCTTACAGTAAAGTCTCATAAACTCTCCGTATGGAGAAATGCTACAATGGTGGTTTTCTGAGACCAAAGAGTTTAGAATTATATGTGATCTGTGCCTAAGACCACTGACAATCAGTGCAGATATAGAACCTGGTTCTCAAATTTTCTCTTTGGTTTTATAGATGCTGGGATTTGGCAGAAGTTTTTTCCAGTCAAATCTCAGCACAGTAGGTTAAAGGCTTCTTGCCACCAAGGGAGGTGAAATAGGGGCAGCAAAATTGTTGGTAAGCAAACAGTTCTTCACCTTGTCTTTCAGGTTTCATTGTCCTGTGATTATTTTAGATGTTTCAGGCTGAATGGCAATAATAATAGTACTGAAATATATCTGAATGAAATGAGATTTTTTCTTCTCGTTTAATTTATTCTCTGTGAATTTTAATTTTCTTCTTTACATTTGTATTTTCTTCTATTAATATTCAGTTTTCTTCAGTGCTGGTAGTGTTACAATTCCTGGATTATACTTTAGAGATTGTGAAGTCTCAGAAAATTTCTGAGATTTGAACACCAAAATTTCTAGTAGACCAGAGATTGTTATTAAAAAAATCCCTATAAAATATTATCATAGCTTATTTTTCCCTCTCCAGTGGGCTGTCCAAGAGGGCTTTCATGGCTGCATGCTATTAGTCACTGAAAATATGTGGTAGAATAGTTATGCTGTTGTGTTGGAGAGTCCCAAGAAGGAAGGACTGAAGGTATTTCCATGCTTGCCTTGTCCATGTGTAGCATGAAAGCAGGTGATAATTCTCTAATGTAGGTAGAGAGAGAGAATAATTGCTGTTGGACTGGTGTTTTGGGTTTTCTGCAGGGGTAGACAGACCTATGTGAGATGGGAAAAGCTCCAGGTGGAGACATGGAGGGTTTGGCTGTGATGGATAAGGGAAGCTGAAACAGCATAACAAGAGGACAGGGAGAAAGCACTTTGCATTGAGTTCATGTTTACAAAACTGAAATATTTCCAAAACCTACTGTAAAAATGGAGATAAAATAATATGTAGGATTTAACTCAAGAAAATATTTTTTTTCTATGACAAATTAATTTTGACTTTTACTCAATTTTTGGATTATTAGCGGCATGACAGTATTAGTAGTTAATGACATCCTTGATGTTTTTGTACTGCCTAAATATTCAATTGTAATACTAAATCAAGTCATTTATCTTGCCATTCTGGGCTATCAGTGGAAATCCATTGTCAGTGATGTTATGAATGAATATGGGGAACACTCATGAGTGAATGAAATAAAATACGTGTTATCACAGATGTTGCTGTGAAATAAAATATTTTCATTTAAGAAAAAACACTGCAGATGTTATTTTAAATTAGTTAATGATACTTAGCAAAAACACTGACTTCAAAGACATACTGTCATTGAAAATTGTTTTAATGAGAGTTTTTGGTCAGCTGTAGTAGCTGTTTTCTTTTAAAGGAATGCTGTAATGGCAATTTATGTATATATTTAAATATAGTGAATCTCTCTGGCAGAAATGTGAAAATCAACAAGATAGGATAGGTTTACATAAGAAAAACAATGCTAATGAATAATAATAATAATAATAATATGCTTTATGTCATTTATGATAACTTGTCCCTTACACTGGAGGAAAACAAAGGGGAGGTCACCAGAGAGAAAAGAATGAACAAAAATATATTTATAAATATGGGGCTCTCCTCTCTCCCTCCTCCTCACTCATTCTACATCTGAAATCCTTTCTCTTGTTAGGAAACTAATTATACAGAGGTTGCCAGCCCAGTTCTCTTTCAAGTATTGAAACAGTGGAGCATCTTTCTCAGTTCAGGTAGTAATTAGCAGTCACCTAGTTGCAAGGCCAGGCCAATCATGTAGGTATTCTGCTCAGAGAGCATTGATTTGAATGCGAGCAGTAGAAGAGTTCACATTAATTCCTGATTAATTTTTTTCAGTTAATCGTGTGCCAGTTTTCCCCTATAGTGCTTTTTCTTATGCCCCCTGTCTCTGTGCTAACTACTGCTTATTTTGTTATCTGCTGTGTAAAGTCATTCACGGAGCTCATGGTTCTGTGAGATGTGCAGCCTTCCCTCCCCTTGGCTGAGGCATTACCACCATTAATACCAACACTCAGGTCTGGGGACTCTTTTGGGTGAAGTAGCCATGAGCTAGAGGAACAGTCAGTCCCTCCTCTATGAGGAGTTGCATTTGGTAGTCCATGTGATCATAAATAGATAAGCTGCTTTAGTAAACCAGTTTTGGCCAAATCGCCATGGTCTAGAAGACTGCTTCTTGGTTTTAATGCTTGTAGAAAGCCAGAGGTTTTTTAACTTCACTCCTCTTGAAAGCAGAAAATCTCTGCAGCAGCTACTGACTATATCTTTAATTATTGCATACTCTGGAATCAGAACTGTATGTGGTTTATGAAGTCAGCTCTGTTTCAACAGCATAATTAATTTATTGAAATGAAATTTTGAAACTTAGCACTGGAGTGTATTGTTTTTCTTGCTGATCATAAATGACTAACATGTTCTACTGTGTTCCCTTCAGTTTCTCAATCCTTATTTGCTCATGGACCGTAATTAGTTAGTAGGACACTCATGCCAAGAAGGATCTTTATCGCTCTCAAGGCCTCATCATATGTTTATGTATGAACATGCAATTTCATGCACATGAAATCAATGTCAGGATTTCCTCAAAATTCTATAACAGACATTCTACAAACGTGACCATTCTCTAAATTTGTAGAAAAGAAATGGAGAAAAGGAAAGAGAATAGTTTGTGAAAAAACCTCCCATGAAACAAAATTATTATAAAATCAGGGAAATACTCGAATAATAGCAGGGCTTGTTCTTATAGTTTGCCTGAACTCTCTTTCCCTTTTATTCTAATGATATATATTGTATGGAGATGGCACTTGCTATTATTGTCTACTAAAGTACTGAACGAAGTCCTGGCAAAATGAGCACTCTCCTAGAAATTTGTGGTTCTGTACCCAGCCTTTTCTGAGTCTATTTATGAAACACCACATGTTCCATTTTTCATTGTGGAGAGAAGTCTGTAGTATGCTTAAGAGAGTCAGTATCATTGAAGAAGTGCTTGCATCAGTTTCTGAATTTTCTTTTCAGACAAGACTGGTGGTTTTAGCTATTATCTTTAATTATTTATCAATTTGGAACCAAATATTCATGTCTCTCTGGAAACGATTCTTCAAGGATATCAAAGATTTCTCCCTGTGCACCTGAAGTATGGACTGCTTCATGGCAATGCTTTCTGCTGAGAGTCTCCTTTAGATGGCTGTCTTGTTTAATCCTTATTATCACTGTTTTGTTTCATCCTGTTTAAACAAGAAGTCATAATTCTCAATGTACATTTTTCAGAGCCTCTGGTGGTTTGTGGAAAGTTGATTAAAATTTTGGAGGGGTTTTTGGAGGAGAGAGAGGAAGGCAGCAGGTGTTTTAGGTGAGTGCCAGACTTGGGTGGGTGCTGTATGACTTTGTATACTTAGATAAACTCTTTTCTGTGCAGTATTTATGTGTATGCTATTGTTCATGGTGAATGTAGAAGTAAATTCGGTGATTTCTTTTGATCTCAGTTGTGCCCTGGGTTATTCTGTAAACGGGACAACATTGTAGCAGTAGCAGTGTCAGGATGAAGAATCAATGTATGCCAGCAGCAGGAGATAGCCACAATGCAGGGATAGTTTTCCTGCTTATTTGAGGGACTCCATAATCCTTGTCCTAGTTTCAGTGGATAAATAACAGATAGTTAAAAGAGGATTTATTAGTCACTGGCCATTCTACTGTCAGGCTAGAAGACATGGAAAGTGACCCTCTTCCCACTTCTCTAGGTAATGTTCTCTAGGTAATGTTTCTTTTTCAAGGGTGGTGTTTATATTTTATTTATTTTTATAGATAAATACATGAAGCTTACCCATGAAGATGGGTAAGATGAACATGATTACCCACTTCTCCCCGAAGTAGTGTGCTTGTTTTAAAATACACAAATAAATGCAACCTTGTTATTCACTTAGTTACTTTGGTTCTCTCTAGTTATTCTTTGGGATTTAAAATGTGCAGTTTTGCACATTCATATATACAAAAGTACATGTTTGTAGTGATTGAAGGTGTTTTTAATGATGTGGAAAATTTTTCTTTAAACTTTGTCACCCATAAAAATTGGTATAGTTTACATTCAGAGCTGTTTTCTGTTTCTTGGTGTTTCTGAGGTTGTGTGAGCTTTGGAGATCAGCTTCATGCCACTACAATTGTTGGCAGGTATTCAAGCCTTAAAATAATTGCCCATCTGTGTAACTCTCAGTGAAAAATTAACCATTCAAAAAGAGTAGCTGTGACATAATTTGAAGTCTGATTTGACAACATGTAAGATAACAGAGGAAAGTGAGAGGTAACATAATACAACAGTCTATCAAGTAAGATTGTTCATGCATCTCCGAATTAATGATTCACAGAAATGGCAACTTCGAGACTAAAGAGCCAAAAAAATCCAAGCAGAATTTAAAGAAAACTCTGAACATGAAAGAAGATGTAATCAAATGTGTCCTAGCAGAAAGAACTGCACAGAAAAGAATGCAAAATTTGTATGTGTTGGGGTGGGTGGGGGGTTGGGAAGGGCTGTGGGGGAAAAGAAAAAGTAGTATGTGAGAGAAATAAGAAGAGAAAAAGTGTTCTCCCTATCTGTGGGTAGCTAAAGTTTGTGAGAATCAGTTTTCTGATAAACTGTTGGTTTTGATCAATGATTAAGGGAAGATAATGCCAGGAAATGTCTTTCTCTGAACCTTTAACTTTCATAACTCATTACTTTGGTGAATGTCAAAGCTGAAATGGGTTTCTTCTGCAGATGTGTGTCTGAATGTTACCTGTTTGCCCTAGTCCATTCAGGATGAGCTGAAAAAAAAAATCACCTCTGGTGGGGTAGTCAGTGCTGCATGTGCCATCCTCCTGTTCCTGAAGAGTATAGACTGGTCAGGAATTTCTGTCTCTTCAGATACCAAAACTCTTTGCCATTAATGATTCCACCCACAGACCTGTATTACAACCTAATGTTTCTTCAGGGCCTACCACTGGGGAAAGCGGGATGGTTAAAAATGGAGAAGTAGGGTTACTCAGGGATATGACTGGTTGCCTGTCCCTGAATCAAGCCCAGCAGGGATGTATGATTTGGTCTTTGATGCCTCAGCTCTATGTCCAACCTCCAGGTTATGGAGTACTTTGAGGCGTTTGAAAGACCTTTGGCTGCACCAGGAAACTCCAGTTATGTCAAAATTGAATACTCTTGTTTCCTCTGTGTTTGAAAAACATATCTTCCCAATTGGCTCTGCAGTTTTCATGGGTTATCCCCAGAAAGCAGCCAAGCCACAGCCAGGAACTCAGTCACTCCCCCACCACTGGGGTCAGGGAGAGAACTGGAAAAAAAAAGTGAGAAAAATTATGGGTTGAGATAAAAGTAAGTTTAATAGGGAAAGCAGAAACCGTGCACAAAAGCAAAGCAAAATATGCTTCCCATGGGCAGGCAGGTATTCAGTGACTTGGGAAGACAAATGCCATCACTCTAAACGTCCCCCCTTCTTCCCCCAGCTTTATATAGTGAATATGAGCTGGATGGTATAGAGTATCCCTTGGGTCAGCTGTGTCATCTCCCCACTTCTTCTGCACCCCCAGCCCACTTACTGGTGGAGTGAGAAGCAGAAAAGGCCTTGGCTCCATGTAAACAGTGCTCAGTATTGACTAAAACATCTCTGTTTTATCAATACTGTCTTCAGCTCAAATCCTAACCCCTTACCAGTTACTGCTAAAAAACTTAATTTTATCCCGTCCAAAACCAGCACAGCTAGGCATCTCTAGAGTAGAAGGTGGGGCTTGAACTGCTGGGGAAAAGCCATGTCTTTATCCATCTGAGATGACTAAATAACCACAGCCTGATTGTTTGTCCTTCTCACTTCTTGGTCTTGACAGGAAATTAATTTGAAACATGAGTGTATTTTTCTGTACATTTAGTAAGCAACCCATGATAATTTGGGAAAGTATATTGGGAAAGGCATCTCCTACTCTGTTAAATTGTCTCTGCAATGAACTTTCCTGTAGAGCTAAAGGTTTGGATTCAGTCATGTTCCAGAAATGTTTAGATGTGAAATGTCTGTAATTTGTAAATGATGTGTTATTTTATATGCGTGTGTGATACAGTCCTGCATATGACTCACATCTAAGAGCATATGTTCACAACCTGTCAGAGAAAAAGCATTTCTTTGCCAGGCCAGCGGCCAATCTTCAGATCTACCAATTAATATATATCCTGTTTTGTCTCATGCTTTGCTCAAATGCTCTAGTGCATTTGGGTCTCAGAAAGGTTATTTGTGTGCATATATGTGTGTGTCAATAGGCATATATGCATATATGGATCTTATGTGTATAGGAGTATAAATATATTTCTGCATGCTAGTTCCAGTATGCAGCCTTCATGGATTGAACCATTGCTAGTAAAATCTGTCATCTAGAAAATATAAAATGCATGAGGAAAATAAAAATTCCCAAAGAACTACACTGAATAACTAAAAAGTAAATGTATCTATTCATTTTCTCATTTACGGATTTGCATATTTTTGTTAAACACCAAATTTGTGAATTTTGAAACAGTTATTAATTAGTTTCTTCATTACAATTTTTGTTAAGGTTAACCTGTTACATTAAATCAAGAGAGTAAATTATTGAAAAGAGTAAATGATGGAGAAATGCATGAATAGTTTTGCAGTAAGGCAGACAGAAAAAGCACAGGTCCACTTCAAAACATGGTTGCTTTCTAGGTGCTTTGATCAGCGTGTCAGTTCCAATGACAGCTAAAATAGCTTCACTGTGCGCAGGATTTTGTAAGAGCAGCGCATAGTGAATATGTGTATTAATTATATTTATTTACATATATAAATAAAAACAGTTATATAGTGTATCAATTTAAATATCACCACCTTATTTTCTCATTTGCATGTCCAGGAAGTGATGTTGCGGACAGCAGAGATTACAGTGGAACAGTAATGATTGGTTACTGGTTCGTGTTTGTTGAGATTGTAGATTCCTAAATAATTTTTTTCTTTAATACATTGTGCATGCTAAACTGTTTGAGGTGTTGCACAAGGTGAAGTGTAAAGGCCAAGCAAACTTTTATGTTTTATGTATGAGATGTTCTGTCAGTAACCAGAAATTGTTTGACTGAGTAACTTGCACACGCCCTGTATGGATAGAATAGGCATCCACACAGCGATTATAAACAAATAAGAGGCTTAGCTTGATATCAAATTTGCTTGCGCTCACTTAGCAAAATTATTTTGAGAGTATATGGCTGTGTTTCATTACTTATCTCTGGGAACAAGAGAGATGCTTATCAGAAATTGTGTTTTATTTCAGCATCCACACAAACTACAAAAAATGGCCTACTTTTGGAGGTCTGCAGTAGCAAAGGTGTCTGCAATACTGTAACTGCTGCATTAATCGTGTGAGTTTGGTCCACTGTTATTTGAGATATATTGAATGTATGTGCACAGCAAACAATGAATTTTTGAACTTCTGAAATATGCAAATATCTTAGCAAACTAAGCCTCCAGTTTAACAGGAGATGTTATATTTATGAGAGCTGTAATCTCCCACCATCAAAAATTACACATGAGCTTCCTTCCCCTTGTACAAACAAAATCAATAAATCAGTTAGAAATCTTCATTTGAGGACTAAGGGAGGATAATGTCAGTCTCTAGTTGTTGGACTATATAATGACACTGACAAGCTCTAAGGCCAAATAAAACCCAGTTTTAAGATTGGGTTATGCTCTGAGCAATGTAATCTACTAATTTGGCTGTAAGCCTGTTTCTTTTCTTGATATACTTAATATAGAATCATAGAATTAAGGTTGGGTGAGCCCAGATTAGGTGAGGTCCTGTCACCTAGAAGCTAACACAGATAAATTTTTGCTTTTCATTGGCCTTCATGGATATGTCAAGTCATCATTTAATTATTGAAGATATCAGGTATGGTGATTGTGAACTGTGTGAAAGGTATTGGATGAGAAAAAATTTAAAAAGCCAACTTGTAAAGAACTTAATATAAATATTATAATGAAAGAATAAAAAGAATGCTATAAGAGAATCTCAGTAGCAAAATTCCTACATATAATGTTCCACGATAGCAAAATAAAATAACGCCATAGAGAAAAGATATGGGAGACTCCACAGGGAGCAGGAATGGAGACTGTGAAAGTATTTAGATGACTTTTCAGAGGAAATTGCAAGAGAAACTGTTGAGAGAATAAACTCATTTTGTGAAATTATAATCCAGTACACCATCTGGGAATGTGCACAGTTCCAGCTGAGCAAGACGTCTTAGTGGTTTGGTGTGATAAATGCTAACTCATTGTAAAATCCCATTTTCCTGATGCTGTTAATTTATTTCTTCTGTTGAGGGGGGAAAATAGACATAAATATACATAGCTTTATGTCTGAAAAAGAGTAGAGAATAAATGAAAATATTTTCAGTTCCTTGAATTGCTGAAAATTCACCATTTGTCAGAAAAGCTAATTAGTGTCTTAACTGCACTGAACTACCTGAACTACATTGATTTAAATGTTGAACACAAAAGGCATATTTTCATTTATGTATTTTAAAAGAAGCTGATGAAATTTGCTGTTATATGGCATGTCTATAAAATGCCCTTTGCAAAATCATAATTTTCAATATATTTCTAGTCCAACATGTATCAGAGGGTCTGAATCAACTATTTAAAAACAAATAGATTAGGTTTAAATAAACAGTAAGTGCAAAATAGGAGATTTGCAGATTCTGTCTTTTGGATGTACTTCAACCCCAAGTAAGTTACCATTGCCAAGGCAATGCCTTTTACTCATGAGTTAGCAAAACAGGAAAAGCTCTGGCATTTTGGATAACAAAAGCTTTAGCAATCAAATGTGACTATATTAGTGTGCACTAATAGCTATGCAGCATGCAATTTACTTTTCATTACTACATGGTGCACATAATTTCAAGTTGTATTGTTTATAATAAAAGAAAATATTGATGATTACAGGTGCTTCACATGTGGAGCCTCTGAAGAGTGTTGTTAGTCTAGATAGTTACGTCTTTTTAAACTTGCTTTTTATGTTTGCAAATAATTTTGGGGAAGAACAGCTGCTGGTTTGTCCCTTCATGCATACCTGAAGCCATCTCAGGACTCTTAGCCTGAGGTTTGATCTGGCCCTTGCCAAGAGGTTCTGGGGACTGGGCGTTCTCTCAGTCAGTCCCTGCTGCCCAGGCTGGGAGCACTGTGCAGCACATGGGTGCCTTTCCAATCATCTTCTCCATAAAAAAAAATCCTGGTTGTAAACAATTTCCTTTTAGCAGGTGCCTATATTCATCAATGATATTTTAAGCAGAACATTGAACAAAATGGATCCTCTCTCAGCTCTGCCTGCTCTTCCTGTTCCCATGCCCACTGGGCTGTTTCTCTCACCTGTTCCTTCCATGTTTGTCCCACTCTCCCCAAGGCTCTGAGCTCTGGTGTCCTTCCTGTCTGAGAAGTGCTGGAGGATGGCCTGATCCTTGGCTCCCGAGCTCACAAAGGTGCAAGCAAGTCCCTCTTGCCCCCACTGCTCTTTGGGGGAAGAGAGGAGGAGCTGGGGGCTGTTAACTGTGACCTGGAGGAGACCATGGGAAATATGGAGCAAGATGCTATAAATGGGAAGCTGACTGTCTTAAGGTTGTCAAATGTAGCAAGCTAGGATTGTAATTGAAAGGTTTTAAATTACCAGCTCTGAAGCACACTGAGTTGAGTCTATGAGTGAATATATCTTTATCTCTTTGGCCAGATTCTCAGTACTAAGTCACAGTGATTTTCAAGGGTTGCACTGAATGTTGCTGTGGCAGTATTGGTATAAATGAGAATATAGAGAAGAGGAGTAAGGAAAAAAGCCCAACCCTGAAGTTTAGGAAGAATCATATGGGCAGTTAGGTTTGAATACCTGAAATATGGCTTTCCTCTTTTGTTTGGTCTTTCTTTTCCTTCTAGTGCAACAAGTCTTACTTATCTTTGAAGGTGGTCTTACGAGGAAAGATGTGGCCTATTTTGATTTTTTTTTTTCAAGAGCAAAAAATTAAAAAAAAAAGTAAAACAACAAAATTATACCTATTCTTCTCTTTTTTATTGCTTCACTCCTTGGTAGTTTTGTAATGGTCATATGAGATTAGTTATAATTTTCACTCATTATTTTTTTATATTTCCTCCTTGACTCCTTACAATCTTTGTGAACAAAGACTGCAAAGTGGTAGATAAATAACAAATTTAAAAAACCCACCACCAACAAAAAACCTCACCCCTTATTCCTTGCAGTCAAGAAGTCCAGCCCCATGTCTCACTCACATCAAACAAGCTCTTAGGATATGAATATTGCTAATAACAGTTTTTGAATTGCCTGCTAATATGTGGAGATGTATAAACACCAGGAGAGCTGAAGGTGACAAATAATAAATAATGTGCCATCAGAAAATAGTTAATTACAGTACAAAATTGAGATAGCAAGCCTTATGTGCAGGGAGGAGTGAATCAGTAACAGCAGTTATAATTCATGAGAGGTCAAGACATATATGAAGGAAAAGCTTTCATTTGTAAACATTATGGAGCCCAGGGGGAAGCAATTACTGATGAGAAACAAGTTTCTTTTTGTGTCAATCTCATCATGAGGGGGTTTTTGTTTGTTTTTAAATGAGGGCTGCTGCTGCTTTTTTTTCCCCAGAAACCAACAAAAGGAACACGCAATATAATGTAGATTGAAGAGGAAATTCACCTGTCAGCTTCATGTACAAATTAATACTCATTAAACAGATGTAGGTCTCTGAATGTGTTTCTTGTGAAGGGAAGGCTGGGTTTAGTTTCGGAGGGCAGCTCTGAGTCCGTACAAGCTGCTGGGTGCTATTAAAATACTTGTAGAATTCTGTTTCGTTTAGAGTGGTAGTGTTTCTGATAGTCTTTTATATGAGCTCAAAGAAAAAAAAAGGCACCTTTTAAAGATATTAGTGCTACCTTGTGTCTTTGCCATAATTAACTTGTTAGTTTTTATCTCATTAAAAGACTCTCCACCAGTTCTGTGCTTTTATGAAACTTGTGTTTATGTATACGTCTTTGTAAAAAGAACTACACAAATAAGATACATTTAGCTGCTGTGGGACTGTTCTGTGCAGAATTTTCTTTATAATTTTTAACAACATTCTGGAAGGCATGAGGTCCAACTAATTCTCCTTTACAGGAAAGATCACTTTCAATTTGAACAGCTGATAAGTGTAGGTGTGGATCCAAGAAGAAAAATTAGCAGGGCATTATTACTAGAAATGTGAAGAAGTGGCCAAACGGTTTACTGTGCAACCAGCTATTTAAGGCCACTTAGTTACCTTGTGACTTCAAGAGGCTAATGACATCCTAGTTAAAAAAAAAAAAAAAAAGAATAGGAACTGTCGTAAAAATTGAAAATGATAGGCATGTGGCCCTTAATTTAGGTGAATTTGAAGGCCATATGGAGAAGAGCCAACACAACAGTTGTAAAGAGAGGATATGCTTCAGAAATCAGTCTAATTCGTTCATGGTCTCTGCAAGTGTATGTAAGGGAAGTCTCTCATTAAAGGCTCTCAAAGATATTAAATTCCCATGAAGTAAAAGAATGATCCATTGATTGAGAGATAAAACAAAAAAGATGTATTAGCTCAGCTGGAGAAGAGAAGGCATCAGTGAAGTCCAGTACAGTTGCAAGGAGCACAACATACTCACAAATGATACAGGAAAGAGCTTACATATTGTAATGATTAATGTTTGATCCAATTCAGTGTAGAGACATCCTAAATGATGCACAAGAGAGGGCGACACATCAAGCCTCAAAAGTAGAAATGGAAATTATTGCAAAAGGAATTGGAAAACAGAGCAGGCAATATCAGCACCAGTTTGTGAGTCAGTGATGTTCTCACTTTTGTACCCTTCTTCCCTCTCCATTCATAAAGGTGTGATAGATCTGAATTAGGTATCTAGAGGAAAGATTGAGATTATGGAGCAGTTTACATCCTCAAGAATCCCCAGCTTAGGACTCTCCGGGCTGGATAAATCAAGTGGGAAGAAATGTATTTTTAAGCTGTTTTGTCAGTCTTTACCACAGATACTTTTCCTGGATTGAAAATACAATAGTTTAACATGTGTCTTTACACAAACAAGCCCCTATCTCTAAAGAGTTTAGATATGGTTTTAAAGTGAATTTTCCAGAGAGTTGTGCAATTAATAAGCAGTCTTGCATCAGACTTCTGGATCTTTGTTGCTATTCTCACAGGATATGCCACAGTTCTTCTGCTGAGGGAACTGCACAAATATAGTGCATCTTTTAGGATTATGAAAACTGATACAAGCACAGGCAATGCTAAATTGTAGTCATGACATGCGTGGCTCAAGCCTCCAGCAGTTTCTGGGAGCATCTAAAGTCCACCTTGCATCCTTCCGTTTTGGTGGTTTTGTGAGAATTCCTGGCCTCAGATGAAGTGCTGTTTATATCGAAGTTCACCCTTTAATCAGAGACAAGCGCAGCAGAAAAATTAAGGAAATGTTTTTGCTGGAGCCGCTTTTGACGTTGGATTGCGTGGAGCATGGAGCACTGATATGAGGGAGAAGAAATGGGGAGAAAGAAAATCTTCTAAGCAAAGCACTTTCAACTTCCTCACCTTTATTATAGTTATGGACAAAACAAATGAATTTTTGCTCCTTTTGTTGTTTACAAGTATATTCTTCTCTCTGTTGCTGCTTCATGCTTGGTTTTGTTCCATCAGGATGTTTGCATAACAACCTGCTCCACTGGCTGCTATCCAGGGAAATGCTTACATCTAGTAAACAGCAAAGCCATTTTCCCTGTAACAAAGAATACATGGAAGGTCATGGGGAGACAGATGGAGGAATTTAAATAATTGTATACCCTTTAAATACACATGGACAATGTGTGTGGTGTGGAGGATGGAGAGCAAAGGGCAGCTGCATCAAAGGGACGACGTTTTGAGGGCTGGCTGTGGACCAGGACATTTGCAGGCTCAGATGCAGACCTGGTGAAAATACACCTTGACATAGTGGAAGAAAGGAGGTAAATAGGCACATATGGGTTCTACCAGCCTCTTTGATGCTGCTAGCAAAGATAGCTATTTTGTGATGAGGAAAGTATAGGACCTTTAATGTTCACCAATAATCCCATTTTTTTTCCTTCAGTGTCTTCAGTAAAAGCCTTTTAAATCAAAATTCCGCTCCTATTTTAGCATGGGTGGAAATGAAACTTGCTAAAACCTGATGAATAGGCTCTACCAGCTTTCTTTGCTGCATGTTTGATTGATTTGGTTCTTTGCTTGCTTTAATATCTCAGATACTAATTTCTTTTCTGTGTGTTGACATGCACTCTGCAGCACATCTTCTGGTATTCAGCTATTACACCTATGATAAATGAATGCTGTAATGTCAGGTATGCTGAAAATCAATGCTGTTAATATGCAAACAAATACGAGACCTGTAACCTCTCTAAAGGGAAAGCATCTCAGGAAATACAGGAATCAAAACCTTCATGATTTGGTGTTACCTTGTGAAATTTGCATTCAGAATGATAATGCAGGCTAATGGCTTCGTGCTCCCATGGGGCAGCTGAAATAGATTCTGAAATGGCAGAAGAAAAGGGTATAGTAAATAAATGCAATGAGCTGTCAAAGAATATTTCTACATCAAACAAGTCTCTGAACCTTTTTGTGCTTCATAATCTGACCTTTTCTAGCTGCTCCATTTTTTTGCCTGAATCAGATTGTGAAAGGAAACACATTAGCTACAAAATAAAAATAATAACTATAATAATACACCATTTTTATAGCCACTAAAAGTGTTAGAATATTGTAGAGAAAATTCTATTAATTTACAGTGGATTGGTGAGGGTAAAACACCCTTTGATTGCAGTTGCTAGGCAACCCTTTTCTGAGCAGATGTAGGTACCATTCCTGTTTGTTTAACAACAGCCGTACTGGAGTCTGGCTGCAAAATATGTTACAGCAGCAGCAGGGAATAGCAGAGGAGAACAATTTTAGCACTGTGGTGCTGAAGTATCTTTCTCTTGCATCCTTCATGCATGAATAATACAAATGAGATTGCATGGAGAAAAGTTGACTGATTGGACAAAATAACAGGTTTTCACCTGTTGATCATAAAATGCTTTATTAAAAAAAAAAAGTCATTATTCCCATTCTGCATGTGTGGAAATGGGACACAGAAATGTTAGAGTTCCCTATGAAAAGCTGCTATAACTGCACATTAGGCAGCAACAGGGGTCAAAGCAGGCCTCAGGTCTCAGTCTCAGTCACACACTCAGTGGTCTGTGTAGAATTTGTACAATATATTTCCCCTCAGAATAATACAGTCCAGCCAGTTGTATAGGATAATTTTGTGGTATTTCTTTTACAGAAAGCATCAAGAGTATTCAGGGCATTGTAGCAGTGCTTAGAAAGACAATAAGCAGAGTGTTTCGAAAAATGTGATCTATGCTTCTGTATAAACATTGGTGTAACATATGTGTTTTTCATTTACACTTAACTCCTAGAATATGCTTACTTATGTTATTTACTTTTACAATTCAAAATTAAGTATATTTTATTCCAGACAAAGAGTGAGAGAGCAGTCTGTTTGGATGTCAATTGAAAATTCATGTTCATGGTGTTAAAGTGTGGTGCTTTCCTTCCAGAAGACCTCAGACTTAGAAGGCCAAATGTATGCAAAAACACTTGTGTCAGATCTTTGCTATTGGGAGTGGTGAAAATAACACTCTCTTGCTACTCTGTTGTGTGCCATATGTTCTGATGGCTTTTGGCAGGGGCATGTGAATGAGGCAAAGAAAAGATGAAAAGGGTTCATCATCCCATCCGATTTTTAACTACAAATAATTAAGCTGTAATTTAGAGAATATGAGGTTAAATTACTACAGTTGGTACTGAGTAAAAGGTAATATCTCTGACAGTGTTCAGTTTGTCTTTTTAGTTTCACAGGTTGTGAGCAGGCTTTTTATTTTTAAACCCTGGATATAGGAGGGAAGAACTGCCTTTTCTTTTGGGGAAAGAGAGCTTGGAGACAGGACGATTCCTTTAGCTTAAAAAAAAATAATGATCTTTTCAGGAGATCTGGGTCAGATGTTTTGGGCTTATGGTGTGTACCACATTGTGTATGCAGCTGTGGCTGCTTGTAGGAAAGCTGGGGTGTCCCTGGAGCAACACAGGCAGGGCACCTTTAGTTATTATGAAAAGTGCCTGTTTCCACAGCCTGGGAGGGAATGGGGGCACTGAGTGCTGGGGGAGAACTGAAGGCAAGAAGAAGTCCCCAAAGAGTTATAGCCACAAGTATTCCAAGTTTATTTTCTTAATTAATCAGTGCAGGGCAAACTTTCTTCCCAACTTTGCTATCATGTCAGTAATTATGTGTAACGTAGCTGAGTGTCCCTGAGGTGATAAATGTTTTTAGTACCCTGCAGACAAGCTGTATGCAAGACAAGGTGAAAGCTCTGGGGCTGTGAACAGCCCCATAAACAGGTCTGGGCTGCTGCATGGTGAAAGAATGGGGGACTTCTCAGGACTGAAGTCCAATAGTCCAATAGGCAGAGAAAACACACATGCCTAGAATTATTTTTTGAGTTTCATTATGTTTATTATAATGTTAGCAGTTTTGTTTGTTTGCCTTTTTTTTTTTTTAACTAAACAAAATGACTTTTTCTGGGAATTCAGATGTTTTGAAGTAGAAATTTTGTGTTGTGATCAGTATTTTTAACACTTATGCAGCTCCAGAGGAATGGATTTGACCTCTTAAATAGGATTACATAATTATACCATCTATATGCTCTGAACTTAAATGTGTGTTCTAAGAAGGAGTGAGGTTTGTGTACAGCTGCACCTTTGACAAAAGAAAATGTAATTTTATAAGGACCCACATAAGGGTGAAAGAATGCTGGTTATTAACCTGCCCATCAAGTCATAATTATGCTTTCCTCAGAACTAACAGTGCAGAGGTTTTATAAACATAAAATACAAATATTTATAAAACAGGACTTGCAATATATTTCTGTTCATAGCAATGTTGACCTCACTATTTAACCCTTACAAGTGTTCTTATAGTTTTGTTGTGTAGAATAATACCTGTCGTTTGTTTTTTTCCAGTTAATCAGTTCATCAGGTGGGGTTTAGGTGTTGTACTAATCACAAACAATGTTAGGAGACAAATTACATTCCTTTTGCATTTTGTGAATTTTCTTTTTCCTCTCCAGAAGAAAGATAAGAAGGAGCCTCTGATGTTGGAGAGATTAATGTGTATTTTTAAAAAATTAATAAAAATACACATTTATATTTACAAGCAATCTTTTCTTTAAATTGTCTTTGAATATAATTCAGTCATGAAGTTTGAGGGAATAACTCCATTATTTCTGAGAGGTCCTTTTAAAGCTCAGTTTCTCTCATCCCAACTATTAAAACCTCATGAAATGAACAGGTGCAGTGCTATCAAGAAAACCATCAGCTGTGGAGCACATTTTGATACAGTTTTGGTATGGTGTAAAAGAAATGTTTGTACTTCAGTTGCTTGGTATGAATGGCAGAAACTTTCTTTTCAGTTTCATGGAGCAGTGCAATACTTGGTCTTAGGGTGAATAGTCTCCCTTCCTTTATACATGTACTTTACATTAATAATAATGAGTTTTACACATGTGGGTTACAATTAGGCTATTTTGAAACGACTTTCAGTAATTTCTTTGATAAATTCTTATTTAGTACTTCAAGTGTGTTGAAAGGTACAGATGATTTCAGCCATGAGAAAAGGAAAGGAATTCTGCAGAAATAGACCATTTTCAGTACTTTATTCCAGTTGAGAATTAGATATTATATTAAAAAGACAAAAGCTAATCTTTCCTAGTCTGTGAAAGTCATTACCACTTGACAACTGTTGGAGGCCTTGTATGAAATACATTAGAGTTTCTAGAGCATAGATGTCTTCAAAGTACCACAAATATCTTAGAAATAATGGTATTTTAGCTCTTTTTTTGTGTTTTGAGCAGATAATCTATTTGTTACAGATGTGGAGAGGGAAGCTGAATAATTTTACTAAACCAGGCTTGTCTTCTGTCCAATAAGCAACACACCTTATATTCTGGGATTTGAAAGAGAGGTGCTGAGGCAGTAATTTTAATTGTCCAGTTTAATACAGGGGAGAGGGAGTGTGACTGTGGTTTAGGAATAAAAGAAGGTGATACATAAGTTTTGGACATTAGCTGCTCTGCTAATATAGTATTTTATGTGACAGGAGTGGGTACATATATCTCTGTCCCTGAAATTGTTAATGTTTTGCTTCACTAAATGACAGTTGTTGAAACTGTAACTTTTATCACCATCAGCTTGTTTTCATTAGCCTTATTCATAATGCAAAATCTCTTCAGTCCATGATATTTTTTAAATATCTGTGGACATTTTCAAATAGCTTTTATTCATTTTTGTTTTCCTGGCTCCTGAATATGTGACTATAAAGCATGTCCTATATAACTTCCTTCTGTTTTTTTCACTGATTCTGATGCATGGTCCTCCTTTTTGTTGGTTCTCATCTGTATCAGTGTGTGAAAACACACTAGGCAGATGCTGCAGTCCATCTAGTCGTGTGTTTCAACTTGTCATTTATTTCCAGTACCAGGCAATTAGTGTGTTTGCCCTTACTCTTCAATGGAGATTCCTTCTCCTGGAGCTGGGACTCGTTTTCTTTTCACCATGCTGCTGTTTCAGGAGATTCTGAAAACCATACAGTAATACATGAGTTTCATACACATCCTACTGAATACTGAAAAGAGAGGAGGACAGGAACACATCCATGCGGGACATGGATAAAAAAAATCAGAGTCCTTGATACAGTCAAAAGACAAATGTTGGTTATTTGGATATAACATGGACACTTGGTGTAGTTGACATTGTTCAAAAGATAGAAGGGAAATTAATCACAGATTAAAGGGAACAAAATTTTCAAAATCTTTGTGGGAAAGAAATACTCTTCGTTGACCTAAATCCAGATAATTCAAATATAATTTTATAATTTTAAAATTAGATGGTATATGGCCAAATTTCAGCACCCAAACTGTCTCATCCTGTGAGGTTACCAGAATCCTTTGATGTATTTTGTGGTTAAAACTAAATTTCATTTCTCTTCTGTAGTCCAGCATAAAAATCTGTTTCTTTCTTGTTTCTAAAGTTTTAGTCTGCAAATCAGTCAATGTCAGTGTGAGAGAATGATGGTCTTCAGACAGTGTGGTTTTGAACACGTAGTCTTTATTCAAATACGTGGAACAGTCAACTAACCATGGCACCAGCCTTTCTTCCTCATTTTCTAGTGGCTACATTTTAAAAAGCCCATGGGCTCCTGGAATACAAGTGGTTGTGGTCATGCTTAAAAATGGCTGATGCTTTTTCTCACTCTCTCAGCACCAGAAACTAAATATATTTTTTGAAAAAGCTTTCTGTTTTGCTTACATTTAAAAAACGTACTAAATATAAAACAAACTATGTTGATTTGCCACCTGTTATCTACTGTTTGTCAGAAGGAATGACAAATATACTCTTCTAATAAATGCTGAAGTAAGGATCCAGTGCAGCCAAGACCTGAATTGCTTTTGTGTACTACAGTGGATAAAAATCTAGAAAAGGAATTGAGTATTGATTTTCCTGATCTGTTTTGGTTTTGTATCAACAGACAATGCATACACATGCAGTATCCATACCAAAAAAAGCTTCTTTATAGGTATGCACTTTCTTACATACTTATGCACAAAATATGCAGAGATCTCACTTCTCTCATTTGCAAATATTTTGCATTGAGTCTACATTTCTTTTGACATAGAAAACCCTAAAACATTCCCTTAAAGTCATTACCCCTCTTGTTACCATCACTAGGCTATAAAATTGTATCTTAGATTTTGATAAGTCCCTTACTTAAGTAATATTCTTTTGGTTTCAAGCCTGAATCTCAACTTGCGCTTTTATTTGTGTTTGATTTGTTCTCTTCATGCAGAGTCTGGAGTAATATATGCACCTGCAACTGATCTGGATTTGCTAATGCAGAGATTTATAGGTGTCTTTTTTTTTCTTCCAACAAAATACTGGAAATAAATGTAAAAATCTGTTTACCTGCACTTAAAAGTATTTTCTAAACACCTGTGAAGAAACTAACCAGAAAGCTTGTGTTCTGATCAGCAGTTAATGTTTCTATATTCTCATGGGATATAGACTATATATATATAGGTATATTGCTATAACCCAAGCTGTAGTCATGAGTGACCCTGCCTTTTGGGGAAATTCATTTAGAAACCTCTTATTTTGATTGTTTTATTTCAATGGTACCTATCAGCTCCAGTCAGGTCAGATGCTTTGCTATGCCTAACTCCTGATGGTGGCAACTTAAGCTTTAAATAATTTCAAAATCGCTTCTGCTTGATCTGGAACTTAATGAAAACTGATGGAAAGTCTACAAGATGAAAATGGTGTATTGAGAACAGTAGGTCAGCAGGTCTCTGCAGAGATAGACTGGCAGTGAAGTCGTGTGGGGAAAGTTAAAGACAAGGAGACTCCAGGGACTGCTCTGCCTGAAATCTTCCAAAGATCCCAAGCTAAGAACAAGCTTCAAGTTCAAGGAACTTTGCATTTGCCTTTAAGTTTTGCAATACAAGCTTATCTTTAATTTTTTATACCACTTCATTGTACTAAGCACATGAGATAAAGGAAGATGCTTGCAGCTGGGTATGATTAGCATATATTTATGCAGCTAATTTAACATTATGCAAATTGTATTCTCTCCTGGTTAGCTCATTGAGCACTGGATGTGAGGTGTTTCAGCAGAGTGTGAGTCCTCCTTCTGTAAGTGTTTCATACTTTTCACTTGCAGAAATTAAAATTGCTCTGTCTTGTCACACTTTTTACCATGTTTCTTTTACTATTGTAATTACATGGAAAGAAAGTTTCTAAATGAGAAACACATGCCCAACTGGTAATTATTTGGAAAAAAAAAATCTGTGAAGGTTTCAGATTTATTGCCTCCCTGCAAAGGCTCAGGGACTTTGATTTTTGGGCCAGACAGGCTTGCAAGAATTTTTTTTGTTTACAATGAGCTGAAGATGGTGGGGGGCTTATTTTGATCTCATATATGCATAAATCGAGAAAACTTTGAAGTTTGTCTGGGGTTGAAACCAGTGTGACTCTGATGGGATCCAAACTCCTGGTGTTTCTGTGAGAGATGTGTGAGGAGCATGTGCTTCTGCTGCTGCATGTGTGACCTGAGTGGCCATGGCTGGTGCCAGAGCCACCTCCCACAGATTGCTGCATCCCCCCCCTGCTTTTTCTTTTTCAGCCTGTGATTATGTACACATCCACTTACCAAATGTCTAAAAGGAGCTGAAGCAGCTGCTGAAGCACTGCTGACATTCTCATTTCCTTCTATTCTAAATGGACAAACAGTGACTTTAGTGGAGTGGCTTGTTATGAATCAATGGGTCGATGAGAGCTCCCATTATAGCCCTGCTCACAACTCAACCAGCACAATGGACAAAATCACAGGTTTCCAAGTGGATTGTACAGCTCTGCACTCACAGAAAGTCCGGGGGTCTAAGGGATGTCAGTGCTTTGCAGGGGTAAAAAAAGCACTTCGCTGTTGTTAGAACAAAACAAAATAACAATCCCTTCTCTTTAATAGAAAAAAAGCCTGGGAGAAAATGGCCCCATGCTAAGCCCAGCTGTGATTTTGATGGGGGGAGTGGGAGGACAAACACTGTTTTTTTGCCAAGACCTTGACTGTGGGAGTTGCTCCATCTTCCCATCTTTTGTTGGTCAGAAATGAAGACCAGCGGGGGATTTTGTGAAGTTGCGTGGGCTTTCTCAGCTGGAGATACTTTTGTTGGGAGTGGTTTTACTTCAGTTAATGTAGTTGAGCTGACTTGTTACTGCTGTTTTGTCAACAGGTGGTATCCAGACACAGGCTGGATACCACATCCATGGTTTCTTGGTTGAGAGAGCTGGCTTTTAGCCTTCAGTGACAGCCTGGCAATAGTGGGTCATTTGATGTTATCAGCTTCTGGGGAGAGGAGGGCTGCAACCATAAGGAATATTGGCATGTGACCTTTGGTTTTGATTAATTTCCTCATGGTCAAACTTAGCTGTAATTAACCATGCAGTGAGTGTCATCACCTGTGGCAGGGATTGTAATGTATAACTGTAAACACCAGGAACATCACCACTTTCAGGAGTTGAGATGTATCTTAGTTGCTGCTGTTGCTTTTAAGGTACTGTAGGTTTGCCTGGTTGTAACATTTTCCTTTTTCAACCAGATTTCATTGGATCAGGCCAGTTTCCTTGATCTGAATGTATTATTCCTATGCTTTCTGTGTTAATGAATTTTATTGAGAATAGTGTCAACCGTGGCATTTTTGTCTCTGTGTGTGAGGCAAACATCTGTGAAGTCAGTCAGATTTCTCACATCCTGTGAGCAAAAGTGACATGACAGGGAGGCAACAGTTGTGGACAGAGCCCACTGTTTAGTGAAGCACTCTGGAACCCTGGGAGATGAAAGGCAGTGCATAAATATAAGATATTAGAATTAGTGAGCAGGATCATTGCCAAAAACCTCTTATTGTTCTTGTTTGCAGGAATGTGTACTGCTGTCTTAATTTAAAAAGTAATTCAGGTAGCTTAATGAAGGCTTATTGGCTCACTGAGGGAGAACCTAGCTAAGGGGGATGTTAGAAGTACCTCCTGTTCATTCTTAGAAAAAAGGTCAAATGTGGGAGAAACATTGTCTTGCAATGGCCAGGTGGCCTTACAAGGTTTTTTCCTATATTTACTGAGCCCACTTTGCTAAATAACCCTTTGTGGTGTGCCCTCATGCAAAAATCCCCCAACTAACCTAAAGTGCTCAAATACTTTTAAGATCATGGTTTTCATGAGATATTTATGTTTTTTGTTTACAAACCATAAAACTAGGGTCTGTGCAGGTAGCTACAATCTAAAATGGGAGTAGTTTAGACCCTTGCAGTGAAGCAGGAGTGAGCTGTTCATGCTAAAGTCAACCTGAAGTAGGAAAGTGTCATGAGATACACATAAGAAATGTAGACTGAAATAACTTCTCTCAAATCTTGGGTTAATTTGATTCTCAGTTTTGGCTTATTTTGTAGTGGGTGCTGATCTGCTAATGCTGATGAACTTTTGTTGTTTCTAAGTTTTACTTTGTTCTTCTTTCTAGAAGCTCAGCTATTAGGAAAAATGTGGTTTTTTGGGGTAAGGACAAAATGAAGAGCCTCATGTTGGTGCAAGAGTATTTCTAACTTCTGTATTTTTGTATATCGTCATCTGCAATGTGGGTTTGGCTGGAAAAACTGGCCCAAGGACTCTCTGCTCCTGGCCTCTCTTCTTTGTCCAGCAAGAAGTGCTTACAGGTGACAAAGCAAATATCAATCCTTATTCAGGAGCTACATTTCTTTGGCTTTAAAGGTGACACATAAGGAAGGTGAGGTAGGTATCCTCTTCTACCACTCCAGCACTCATAGTTCATCTGAGGAGGAGCATTTTTGCTAATGTTTTTTGTAGTTTCAGCTTATATAATCACCTGTAGCCAAATTCTGGTCATAATCAATGTGTTACACAGATATTTGGCTGTAGACCTGGGAAGGATAATAAGGCTGTAGAAACACAGGTTGCATTATTTTTCTATCTTTAGTACTGAATGGGCAAGGTAAAACGTGCAGAATTCTTCTCGCATTTAAAGCATCCAAGTCTAATTTCCTAGTTTTAGCTTCTCTTTTGTAGAGGTGACACCAAAAGAGGACTCAAGAGGGAAAAAAAGAAAATAAAATGGCATGCGTCTTTCTTTCAATGTTATCTGAACTACAGCAAGGTCAGCAGGCTAGAGCAGCTGTTATTACTGTACCTTTCCTGGCATTATTAAATGTTTTGCATACTGTTCATGTGCCATCTGTTTAGTTGTTCAGCATGTTGTTCAGCAATGACCAAAATGAAAAGACATTTGCGCCAGCATCGTGTGTAATAGACTGCTGGAAATTCAGGGCAGTTCCTAGTTGCCTGCTTTGAGTAAGATCCCATGTTTATTCTGGTAAATGACTTACTTGGTTGGTTACTGCCAGCCTTTTGGAAGATTGCATGCTCAGGTTTTTTAGGTGCTGAATGTTCAGCACATGTATATACAACATGTTGTATATCTGGCACTGGTTTGCATGAGGGCCAGATTTTCAAAGGTCCTTGGATTTCACACAAGTGTTATACTAAGGCTGCATTCCCAAAAAACTGAATATCAACAAGAACTCATATTTTGAAAAACCTGACCTGCTTGGAAGGAATTATTCTGTTGCTTAAAATAAAATGAAACAAGAATTTGCTTCCTGGAAGTGTTTGCAGAGGATGGGAAAATTCTGGCCAGGGAATAGTGACCGATAACTCTTGGTTGCTCCTTTAAAGTGTGACTGCTCAGAGAAAGCCTGAATATTTTCAAGAGCAGCAACCTTCCAAAGAGAACTCTTATATATAGACTGAAGGGAATCTGGGATATATGGAAAAAAAGGAAGGTGAACTTCATGTTTTTAAGGGTGTGGCAAATAAAATATATTCTTTGTATTATTTAGCCAAATGCAGAGATTGTTGTCCAGAGAGCTGGTGGATGCCCTGGACACAATCGGGGTCAGGTGGGATGAGGCTCACCCTAAATGTAGGTGTGGAATGGCAGCACCTTTTCATTCCACATGCTCTTAGGGTGTGTCACCCTGCACACTGATTGTACAAGGATAAGCTGGGGTAGAATGCTCTGGATCACACAGCTCCAAATTAGCTATCAATTCTCACTTTTTTCCACACACAGACTGGTGTTTGATTGGCCTTTTCGCTGAGAAATTTCTACAAAAGAAAAGGCAACAGAGCCTTTATTAGACACACATATTCTGCATTACCTCACTTGAGCAGGTTGAGAGCAGCCATACTGAGAACTTGAGAGTACTGGTGGATGAGAGGCTGTACATGACCCAGCCATGTGCACTCACAGCCCAGAAATCAAACTCTATCCTGAGCTGCATTAGAGAGTGGCCAGCAGGGCAAGGGAGGGGATTCTGCCCCTCTGCTCTGCTCTGATGAGACCCCACCTATGGTTCTGCATCCAGCTCTGGAGTCCTCTGCACAGGAAGGATATGGACCTGTTGAAGCAAGACCAGAAGAGAGCCCCAAAGATGATTAGATGGATGGAGCATTTCTGTGCAGAAAGGCAAAGAGAACTGGGGTTGTTCAGCCTGGGGAAGAGTGGCCTTGGAGAGATCTCATTGCAGCCTTTCAGTACCTAAAGGGAGCCTGAGAAAGACAGGGACTTTTTCAAAGGGTGTGTAGTGACAGGACAAGAGAGAGTGGCTACAAACTGATAGAGAGTAGATTTAAATTAGAAATTAGGAAGAAATTCTCTGCTGTGAGGATGGTGAGACACTGGAACAGCTTTTCCAGAAAAGCTGTAAATGTTCCACCCTGGAAGTGTTCAAGGTCAGGTTGGATGAGTCTTTGAGCAACCTGGTCTAGTGGAAGATGTCCCTGCCTACGTCAGGGTGGTTGTGATTAGATGATTTTAAGGTCCCTTCCAACACAAACCATTTTAGGATTCCGCGATTTAAGATAATAAATGATAATATTTCTGTAATTAATATTTCCTTTTGGATAATGGCAATTTCATGAATTCTAGACACAAAAATTATAATATATTTAAAACAATTTTGTATTTGTTTGGACCAGTCAAGGGTAACTTTTTAATGACTTGTAATAAAGGTAAAGTGCGTGCTGGAGGTACTATAAAAATCCCAAATTGCTAATGAAACTGATAAACTTTGATAATTGATGCCAATATTTGATTTTGAGATTAGCACTTGCAGACAGAGAGTTAAAGTTCATCATTTACAAGTGCCAGAGGCACTAGTGGGCTGTGTTTACAAGCCTTTTAATGACTCTGGTAGGTGATGCCACATAAATATTCATTCAAATGACATATATTGGTAGGCGAAAAATTGCAACTTGTGCTGTATAGCTGTCTCTTAAAAATCAAATGAACATATGGTAAATGATAGGCATTTTAAAGAAGCTCCAAATAGTTTCATTACCATTGGCTGGCAGTGGTGAAATTGAAGAAGGAAGAAAAAGCTTTCCTTGTGTGTGTGGACTAAAACCATGAATACATTGGCGTCACATGTGTAGGATAGGTGGGAGGGGATGTCTCATACCATCTGAAATCGCTGACAAATGTTAAAATCTGTCCTGTATCATGTGCAAAGGCTTTAGTCATGTTGCTAACTTTTTGTGAGAGGGGACATGCCTTGCCTTTGAGGACATTTACCTGGCTAGAAAAGGCTTGTTCCCAATTGTTATGCAGAACTGTGTCATCCCATTGCCACAGACTGTGAGCTCATGATAAGAGCTAATTGACTCGCAATTCCTTATTTGCATTGCGTTTTTGATTTGTAGAAATCAATGACTAACCTGAAAGTCATGACATTGTAGAGGTCAGTGTGTGCACACACATGCCAGCAACCACAAAATTTGATTAGCTGAAATGGTGACAGGGTTTTCGTACATTTTTTAGCTTTGATATGAAACAGAGTCGGACAAGGTAGGTCTGGCTGAGAAGTGTTCGCTTATGATCTTTTTTTCTCTCTCATAAAATTGCCGGCAGTCTACTCAGATGCCTTTAAAGCTTGTACTGCTGACATCAGTTGGAGTTTCTGGGGAAGTAATATGATGCTGAGGAAGCAAGTTTAATTATTTCTGACATTGGTTCTATGCTGGTTAAGGAATGTAGGATTTTCAGGACAAGCCTGGAAAAAGAAGACAGGCCACTGAGGAAGATGCTCTTATACCAAAAACATGTATGCTGAAAGCCTGAGGAATAATTTTTAGTCCTCCAAAACAGCAACTATTGTTTCATAGTAAGCAGGATTTCTAATGACTATTAATCTAGATTTTCAGGTTCTGCCAAATAGTGTGAGGTATTTTGTATAAATAAAAAACACCACTTTGGAAAAAAAAAACTGGCCATTTTGCATTCAGCTTAAAATTTGGAAGTGTGAATTAAAAATAATGCACTGTACATACACCATCTTGATATCCCAGAAAAGGTTTCTCTACACAGATCATTTTCATTAGCAAGTCACATGTGAGAAAGGTCAATAATCCTTGCTCACACAGTGCCTCTAAATTGACCATGAAAATGTATGTTAACAGTGACATGTTTTTTGAGAGGGAAGGGCCACTTGTTTGTATCTTTTGTTGCTAAAATGCTAAATGAGATATTGAATTGAATCGAATGGAATGAGGTGGTGTAAGGAGGCAATGATGAAAAACAAACTGACAGAAGAGAAGGAAGCGATACAGAAATTATGGAAATAAGTAGAAAGCAAAAAACTGTGTGGAAATGGAGAATGATCAAGATGTCTGCAATTAATTCAGGCTAGGTGACACTGGGAAAAGGAGGCTTCAGAAATCTGCTACTGGCTTTTTTTTTTTTTTTTTTTTTTTTTTCTGATTTCTTCAAACATGTGCTGTAGAAGAAAAATATTGCCAAATACAAGAAAGGCTGAAGAGAAAGTCAATCAAGGAAAAGGAAGGAAGGAAAAGAGAGGTGTCCTGGATTGCAGTGAGGATGTACACAAAGTATTTATTCTATCACCATCTTCATGAACTGTTGAAACCAAGTGGGCTAGTGTTTTCCCAAGCCCCCTGCCTCTTCTGCTAATGGCCTTTGGAGTGTCTTCTGCTAATGGCCCATTAACGCCTTTGAGGTGTCTTCTGCTAATAACTTTTGGGGTGTCTTCTGCTAATGGCCCATGAGTCACAGGTAACTCCCTCCAGGGGTTATCTCTGTTAATGGGCCATCAAGGACACATTTCACACTTCTCATGCTATTGTGAGATGCTCTGCCCAGGGGGAGGAGCCAAGCATTCTCACCTGGATATAAGCTGGGATTTGGGACAGTGCAGGGGCACTTATCCACTGGATTCCCAGAGGAGCAGGGCTGCCAGACCTTTCTACAGGATCACTGCTTCAGGAAGAGCCCCTCACCTGGACTGCTTCCACCATCCTGCTCAGGTTGTATTCTGACTCTGTCAGTGGTCCTTTGTGTTATTGCATTTATTTTATTTTACTTTTACCTTTTTACCATTCTTCTTATTAAATTATATCTCTGACTTGGAGCCTCTCATTCATTTTGCTTTCAAACCACAACAAGAGGAAAGGAAGAAAGGAAAGGGAAGGAAGGATGGACAGACGGATGGACAGACATACCACTCTGGAAGTGGGTACCTCTGTGTCTTAAATAACAGAAGTCTCACTCTTCCTGACTCCACTTCCCTGCCACCTGTAAACAAATGAAATATGTACTAAAATGTCCAGTTATATGAGAATTGTTTAAGAAAGAGCAGCTAGAGCAAAATCTAAAATGAAGGCAGGAAAGCAACAAATCATAAATAAGAGGAAGTCATGACAGGGGCATAGACAAAGAATGACACAAAAATTTTCTAGCAGCAGAAGGGTGTGAGCAAATACTATAGCATGAAGCCACCAGTAGCTTCTCTTTTGTGGTGGCACAATGGATCTGTTGTCTCCAAAAGAGACTTTTGGAGGACTAGAAAGCTGGAACAGATTTTAATTACTTATTTTCTTTGAAGTGAGATACGTGGTATTTGATGGTATGTGCAATAATGAACAAAATTTTAGTATGCTCTAGGTTGTTGTCTGACACTTTCTCAGGATAGATTGCATGTCAGGTCTTTTATACCATAAGCATTAGGAATAGCAGTGTTCAAAAATAAAGACTCTCATATTCTACTACCTTCACAGAAGTCTTTCTTGCTTAAAGGAAGCATATCAAAGGATGATAATTAGTGCAGCAGAAAAGAGAGTAAATACTTTGGTGTTAGCTTGTCAAATACTATCGTTTTGTGTTGGTCTTCTTTGAAAAAGCTTCATTTGGTCAAGTTTGGAGGAGAAAGTGCAGTGGGGAGTGAGTTGAATGTTTTGCAAGGTACACAAAACTGGAGGAGAAAGGTGCTGACCTGACCATTGGCGTTTTCTTCTCAGTGTTCTTGGTTTGTTTCTGCTTTTCCTGGTGTGCTGCTGGGAAGACACAAGAAAGCACTTTTCATTGTCTCCGTAAGAGAAGCCTCTCTCCCCTCTCAGTGATATTATGCTGCCTCATTTTTAGCAGCTTACTAAAGCAAAGGTTTAGCCTCATCCTGAGATGCCAAAGATCTCTTCTGCTCTGTGGCTTCTGTGAGACAGAGCTGGTGAAACATTTTGAGTGACTGAAGGAATCTTCTTGTACTGCAGCAGCACAGTGGGTCAAACTCTGTATGTGGAAACTCTAATTCTCTCCCTTCCACTGGAGAGTTCATGTGGTTTTGAGAGTGCCTGCTCAGAGACCAGTGTGACAGGTTCAAATCTCATAAACCAGTGGTGGTCTTTTTCACAAGATATTTGTCATTTTATGGTAATTTTTATTACATATATTTCTAATTGTGTTCTAGAAATAAAAGAATTTGAATCTGAAAGCCTTTACTAATTTCTTTAATCCTGTTAATTTAAGTTGATTTTCCCCCTATTCCAGCTCTATAAAAAATAAAATTGAGAAGATGTTTTTGGCTACTGTTCATAAATGTACAGCAATTTACACTGTTTCTTACTGAATAGAATATGAATTCAAAATGCCTAAAAGATTAGTATTGGAGTCATGTAATCTGTTCTCAAATATCCTTTTATTTAATACAGGAGCTGGTTTCAACTTTTCTAATACTTAACCCTTTTGCCTGGTAAATAATGCATACGTGCTATGCCACTATTAAGTATTCAGTCTATTGTCTTCTATTTTTCTAATTTATATGGTTTTCCTGATGTGAAATGAAGAAGATTCTGGACATATTCCCCCAGGACAGAAAAACTCTTAGTAGAATTCAATACTCTCTCCTACAGAAATTTGAATATAATTTGAATGCATTAAAATTAATCTTAAAAGGCAGCATTCTTTGTGGCAAGGTATCAATAGGCATTTGCAACAAGTTAAGGAAATATTTTTTATGTCCTAGAAGTTTGCTGTTAGCTTTCAACAGTCATAAAAAAACCCTCAGGAAATGACTTTCAGAAGTCATTTTGCAGTGTATTAGAATATCAATATAGCTCAAGTTCTACTTGTTACAAATATAATTCAAATGCACTATGTCCTGTGCTACAGCATATACTGAAAGATGCTTTCCTGGAAACTGAAAGGAGGCAGCTTCAGTTTGGGCTGATTTCTCATGTGCTGCTGTGTCTGAAAATTCACCACATCACCTCTACTGGCTCCTCTGTTTTCCAGTGGGATGAACTGAGAGGCACTGTGCATCCTATGGCTGAGTATGGTGTTCTCTAGGTAGTTGTCCCAAAACCATAAAATTTTTGAAGTAAGGAGATCCTCTCTTGAGCTTAGGATGCCATTCTATATATGTGCAAGTAAATCTTGTGCAGCCTTTTCAAAGGCAACGCAAATTGTGAGTAAAAATTACCTATCTGTGTGAAGATTGATAGAGTAGGCATCAAATTTTGTTCTGTAAAAATGCCAATAAAAATGGAAGGTGAGTCAAGCTGCTTTATACACTAAAAAAAAAAATAAATAAAAATGAAGTGAAATAGACCTGAATGAATCCCTTAACTGCTCTAGATGTAGTAATACAAAACTGTAAAGCCATAGAAATGGAGCAACATATGTGAGACAAGACTATGTATAATAGTAGTTTCCCAAATAAAACAGCAATAATGTCAGATTCTTATAGGCCATTATTCACAGTCTAGAAGATAACTTTCTAAATATTTTTAGTTTGCAACATATAAATAAATCATAGAGTAAAATAATTATATGTCAGACCATATGCTATCAAAGTATTTTACTGCATAAGGGGCCTTACAGATCCTGTATCAATCATTTCATAAATATGGGTTTTCATTGAATACGAAATGTGTACACAATAAAGGCAAGTAATATGAATACTACCAAAGTGACACATCCTACAGCAGTAAATAATCCAGATAACAGAATTTATATACTCAGGGATACTTAGCTGGCTCATTTTGAGTTGTATTGAGCAGTTGTATTTATAGCAGTGTAATATATCTCTTATTAGAGGTGGACTTCGACTCAATTTCTACCAGTTACAATTTATTAAGTTGGAGAGTGACTACTTTTAAGCTCAGCTAATTAATTATTAGCTCAATATTTGGCAGCCTTGTTACTTTGCAACAGGGTCTAAATCCAAATTATTTATGATGGTAGTTCAGGCACTGCAAAGGATCAGTTTTCATGAGCTTTGAGTTACTGGAGTTTGTGGATCAGCACACACTCAGTCACACACTTTGTAAGAAGGGAGGAAAGCAGAGCAGTGACAGGGAAATAACTGTGGAGGAATGTAGCTCCTACCATGGTGCAATGGCAGCAGGAATTGTATCAGACACGGAAAAGAAACCAAACTAGCATCTTCAGTTTTTAGAGGCAAAATCCTATTTTACAGTCACAGTTACTTTTGGTAGGGGTGTGAATGAATCCATGTGTTGGACCAGGAGTCTTGCATGCCATGCCATCTCAGTCCCAGTTAATTTAGGCTCTTTAATTGAGACTTCCACAGAGAAATTAGAACACTTGTGTTAGATACCTGCCTCATTTTACTGATTTTATGACGTCAGGAAACCCAAGTATCTAATTTAATGCCGAAACATTAGGCACTAACCCCCTCCTTCCTATATATAGCCTAAGAGCCAAACTTGGGTGCCATGCTTTGATTCTGCCTTAATTTAATGAAATGGGTGTATTTAGAATTAAGGGATGGCAGAGTTTGGGCCATCATTTATACAGTATTGTTATGAGTAATGTAAGGTGGGAATTAACAGAAGCCTGCCCTCAAGGAGAGGGTTGGGTTTTGTGAGTATTATACATTGCAGTCTAGGTCCAAACATAATCATTGGTAAATTTCCTGGAATTGCATGAAAATATAATAAATTTTTATTAGTCTTAATGAAAAAAATTGAGGGAAAATTTATGTATAGCTATGTATCCAGAATTTTATTAAAAATGTAAATGCATTATAAAATAGTAAAAGACAATAATGTCTACCAAAAGTATATTACAATATTTTGGGTTTTTTTAGTGTTAATTAGTGTCAAATTCAAGCAATTGGTAATTCTGACTTTTTCATTTTTTTTTTTATTGAAGCTGATTGTGGGTAGGCTAAGTTACACTTGGGACATGAGTACGTGTCCAGAAGAACGCTGGGGGGCATTTCTATATAAAATCCCTCAGCTGCATTCTTAAATTCAGGTAAAGATACATCTGTCTTCCCTCTTATCTTTCCTTTTAGGTGTGCAAGTCCTGCTGCAAGTAAATGTGTTAAAATGCAGTGAAAGAGGAGGAATGAAACTGATTTTTATCCACAGGCTGTAGTCATGTGTCACAGATCAATGTTATAAGAGATCGTAGGCTGCAATATGGCAGGGAGCATATGCTGCTGACTGCTGTGCCTCCTGTAGGTGCTATTCCTATGGGGAAAACAGTCAGGCTTGGTCCTTCAGTCTGTCTCAAAGACGAATTGTGTGTGTCATTGTGCTCACATATTGTGCTCCTTAGATCAGGGACATCATTTTAACATAAACCTTAGATTTCTTAAACAGAAAATGTAGGAGCGGTGCAATCAGTATTTACAGAATCCAGGTTTTGTACTTCAGATTAAAAAAAAAGCAAAGAGCAGTTTTTGCCAGTTTTGCCATCTGAGCCCCCCTCAGCTCCACCTCTGTTTGGCTGCAAAACAGATGCCCCAGAGCATGGCTGTGTCCACTGAGCCCTGGGCTCCCCCAGGACTGGAGAATGGAAACAGATTCCTGTTTGAGCCAGGCCCATTTTGATTGTTGCACCCAACCCAGTACACAGCAGACACAGAACATTCCTGTCCTATTCCTTCTATCCCCTGCCAGGTATCTTTTCCCAGGACCAAGGAGCAGAATAGAAAATGTATTGATTTCTTATTCCTGCTCTGTAAAAGAAGTAAAGCCCAGTAGCTTAACAGGTCTCATGTGTGGAGCTACTGCACAAGTCTTTAGTGTCAGCACATTCTATTTTTGTAAACAAAAAGAAGGTCTAAAATTAAAATTGGCACTATTTTTAAGCATTAGAAAAGCTTTTTCTTTCACCTTTTAAAATAAAACATAAAATAAAAGAAAAAGTGACTCCAAATTGAAATGCCCTGCTGCTTTTAGAGAATTCATACCAAAATCTCTTTGAGCATGACAAGTTAGTAGAGCATGGAGCTGTTTAAACTTAATGTGTGGATACAGAGGCTTTATATCACAGGAACTAAGGACAGAGCAGACTTTAGAGTATTTAAACTTCTGCATGTAAAATTATGCCATTGTTGCTTGTAAATATGCTAAAAGCCTCCTGTAGTGTCTTGTAAATATGCTAAGAATCCCCTGTAGTTAATTCTTCCACTATTGTTATAAATGAGAGCAAAGAAAATGTATTTCTTACTTTATAGGCTCAGTTCCCAGGTGTAACGCTACTGTTTTGTTTGGAATTAGCAGCTCTGTTCCTTGACTGACAGGTTTCAAAGTTTGCCATAATTGTGAGCTGTGTGTGCATTCACTGTGCTTTAGAGTCAGCAGGGAATGGTTCTATGTGCTATTTTTTCAAAGAAAGGGCATTACAGTGGCAATAACTAATAAATCCTGAAAGCACCTTACCTTCTCTTGGTATCTTTGAAATTCCTGTAATAGCACAGTTTCCTTTCCATTACATCATAGTCTGAGCTGCTGTAGGTATAATTGTCTTAGAACTGCCATTATAAACCTGGATTTCTCTGTGTTATGTAAAGAAGTGGTGGAAGTAGGCCTGACAGACTGTCTACCAAATGCTATTCTGTGCTTGCTTCCTAATATTCATTCCAGGAGCTAAACAGTATAGATAGAAACAGGAAAAAAAATGAAGGATATCCTAGTTAGCAACAGTGAAAGAGAGGCTGGCATACCAGTGCTGCACTGGAGAAAAGATGCCAGGGCTCTCCATGACCAGCCAAAGCATCACTCATCAGCAGATGTCATGTCCTAGTCAGGATCGCTTCAAAGAAGGGCAGGTCCACAGTGATGAAATTGGCTTTGGACTTCGTGTTTCACTGAGATTTGTGAGGGAGGCAGAAGTATTTAGGGTCAGTTTGGGGATCAGGGAAAAGAAGAAAATATTGTATTTTTATTGTGCAAATCTGATTTTCCCATTGATTGCAGAGACCAGCTGTAAGGTACCTCATTAAAATACTAATTCAGAAATCATTTATGATGTGCTAAAATAGGAATACCCCTATTGAGTAATGTACTGTGGTTCATAGAATTTATCTGAAACTATGCTTCCTTAATGAAGAAGGACATTGTTTGGTCATCTCTTTGTTTAGTATTTAATCAGCCTGCTTCTCTTGAAAAACCTGCTGAAACTGTTGAGATTCAGTTTCTGATATTTCCCTGACTGCCACTTGCTTGTTTCACTGTATGGTTGAAATTTTATTATTTTGGCCAAAATGTCACATTTCATTGTATCGTTTGGTCAATGTAAGATCCTAAGTCTTTGGACAGCCCACAGTACTACCACTCTGTAGGTTCTGCTAAAATGCTAAAATATTTCTCTAATTTAATGTAAATAGCATACTTTGCATACCTATTAAAATACCCTCTTTGTGCTATTTGGTATTTTCTGTACTGTTTTTCTGCTTTCAGCACGAACCAATATAATTGCCTTTATGTACTTTCAGGTGAAGAATGATTTACTCACCAGACTGAACAAAAAAAAGTATTGGACATAAATAACTTCTGAGTGTGTCCCAACATTCTTGTATTTATTACAAATTCAAGTGCTACCTAGTTTAGAAGCAATTCTTTGCAGAAAATAGATTGCAAAAAGTGCAGCAAGTGTCTAGAGAGTTTTCAAAAACACTTCTATTTGTGGTGCAAGGAACAAAGAACTGTGAAATACGTGGTAAAACATAATGCACAGTGATTTTTATGTACCAAAGGTGCTGACACATACTAAACAATATATGTTCTAACAAAGACCTTAATGTTAAAGGTCTGTTTTAAAGCTGAATTAAATTCTGAATGGACTGGAAATACTCAGAAATATATTTTATGGGTTAAAGACATTATGTCTTTCTGCTTCCTTTTTTTTTTTTTTTTTTTTTTTTTAACATGTCAACTGGGGCTTTATTTGGGTTTTTTTTACAGTGTATTGGGTTCTGTCAGTTTTCTGGAAAGTACTTCCATAATGAGGTGTGCATAGAAATGTGCTGGATTTATTTAACTCTCGTAACTGATTACCCATGCCTTGGTGCAGTACATTATTTCACCATGGCTTAAGCTGGTTATTGTCTAACAGTCTCCACTCATGCTTCTTCCTGCTTCTATATAACACTTCTGTCAAATATTCTGTTTTATGTTTAGTGCAGTATGTTGGATGGCTTTGTAGTGTTTTCTCTCCAGAGCCTTAAACCTATCACTAGAGACGTGTTGGTGTTGAAAAAATGAAATTTTGAGTAGTTCATCTCATTTGGTCTGGAGTTTTGTTACAGCTTTAATTCAGTCTGGTCTGCATGGAAAATCACAACTAATTTCTTGGTATTGTTTCATTAGCTGATAAAAGAAAACAGCCAGAAGGTAAAATTTGCAAAAGTTATGATTTTTTAAATTGAAGAATGGCTGGTTTTTGAGGTTCTTTTTCTCTGGACTAGTTAGAGAAGGTCCTTGAACTCCACAAACGTTATTCATATGTCACTGTACTAATTTCTGAACAGATTCTTCTTCAGTTCTTCCTATTTATTGTGTTCTTGTTCCACAGGAAGTCATTTGACTAGCAAAACTGTAGACAACCCTTTTCCAGCTGAATTGTGCTTCCCAAAAGAGGTGGAGTTTTGCAATTGAACAGTGCTAGTCTGTAAAAATATTGCTGGGTTTAGAATCCAAACTCTTTGAAATTTGAGATATTTGAGTGTAGACGCTTTTCAATGTGTAAATACTGATTCTTCATACACATTGGAACAGTCAGAAGCAAAGGCTGAAGTTAGGAAAATGAATGAAGAATATTCCTTCCTTTTTACCATATAATTTCTGACCATCTTATTGTGACTTTCAAGGTTATCACTGATGCTTCATTAAAACTTTGCAGATGGCCTAAAAGTTGTGAATTATAAGGTAAAAATTGGAAAGACATTAAAGTCTCACATTGGCTCCTCCAGTATATAAAGATACTTTTTGGTATGTCAAACACTTAACTTAATAATTGCTTAAAATAAGGTGTTGTGTTTCAATGAATCTCCATCTTTCTGCTGGGATATTTTTACTGGTTGTTGATTTCAGTATTGGATATTTTGTTTGGGCACCATCTAACTTGCTGTGCAGTTGTCTACTGGAAAGCTGCTTCTTCCTGACCTTTGTATTTCTGCTCATTCTTCTGAATCCATCCACATATTGTTACCTTCCTTTCTTCTGAATATTTCCATATTGATATTAATCCCGGTTGCAATACCTTCCAGTACCACTCTGAAGTGCATCAACATGCTATTATACTAATAGCTTTTGCTGGTGTCTTGGCACAGATCTGTTCAGCTGATAGTGCTGGTGAAAGGCAATTTAAACGAGCCCAATGAGTGCTGACAGTCACTCTGCAGTTTCTCTCCTCTGCTTACTAGATGTAAATGTTCAACACCATTCATTTTCTAGCTTCAGAAAGCTTATAGCTTCTTTACCTTGCTATGCTGCTACATGTACCTGGGGGGATAAGGATCTAGGAGAGACATTTTTGATGATGATTTTATCTTCTCCACTTGCATCTTCTCTCTCATTCCTTGCAGGTATCATACCAGCCTTTGTACCCTTCTTGAATCCAATAAGCTGTTTTTGAAAGTTTCCTGTCATACCTGGGGGGAAAATGCCTTTTTCTGTTGCCTTTGCCTGCTCACGGTTAGTCCTGCCCACATACAGAGACCAGGAATGGTGGCTGTTTGTTGCTTTGGCCTTGGGAGGTTTGTCCATGCTTGCTGAGCCTGATCTTGCTGGATTTGCTGCCTTTGGAAGACATCCTTTTCAGGGTAGTCTTATGTTTTAGGAGCAACCTTTTTTTTTTTTTTTTTTTTTTTTTCCTCAGCCCCTGGGTCCTGAGGTCATCCCTTGTGCTTCTGTACCTGTGGGGAACAGGGCAGCAGGCTTTGAGATCTGAGCCAGGAATGATGAGTATAGAGTTCAAAGTCTCAGCCCATCCAGTATTTGAGGCCACTTACTGCTCCTCAAAGGGAACTACTACTGCTAATTATTTACACTAAACAGCTCCCAAAATGTTTTAGGTATAGTATCAGCATACAAGAACAGCTCACTGAAATATTTTGATATGATATTATATGATATGTATTTTCAAATCCAGAAAAAGCACTGAGCAAGTTAAAGTTGAATCAAGCTTTTTCCATCCCTTTTTGTCCCCCAGGTTTCTGTTTGAAGGCTTTTAATAAATCTTTTATAAACAGTATCTCTGTTAATTCAGAATAATTAAAACCATTTTTTCAGTCTTAAATGTTGGATATCAATTCCGGCCTGCTGCTGTGATGATAGAAAATGTGATATAAAGATTTTAATTGACAGTCTGTGCTGAATCACTATGCCTGGTAACTGTCAGGGACAACCTGTCCTGGTGATATTCCTGCAGGTTTGCCAGGTCCCTCAGGTTTCCTGAGGAAACCACAGTAACTCTGTCTGCCAAGTTTTTTCTATGTACATCAGTGTAAAAGCTGTCAGGGTAATGAAGTCTGATTCTATTTTTAGTTTGGGCTTTTTTTTTTCCCTCTCCCCTCTCACAAATTAATTAGCCTTATTTTTAATGTAGATTTCTTTGTAAAAGAAAAAGTAGTAAATATTATTTTTTCATTGCATTATTTGTTTTTCCATTTTTGTTGCTATGCCCATGCCCTGATACTTTCAAAGGTGGCTACATTAAGTGCTTCAGGTATTAGCTGTGCTGACACTTTTGACTCTTAACATCTCTCCATGCTTTTCCCATGCTTTCTCCCTTCTCTGGGAATTCCACCAAAAGAGTATTTAGATATGAAGTGGGTCATTCCTTACCTTCCATTCATTCTCTGTTAGAATAACAGAATCATTAAGGTTGGAAAAAACCTCCAAGATTATTGAGTCTAACATTTGGTTGGACACCACCACATCAACTAAGCCATAGCACAATAGAGCGGATCTCATGACCCAAGGGGAGATTGGTAGCTGTCTTGGCCACAGCAGACATGAAGCAATTGAGTTTAAAATCCCTGTTGACAGGAGGAAAAGTGACAGCAATATCTATACCCTGGACATGAGGAGAGCAGATCTCAGGATGCTCAGGGAATTAGTGAGTAAGGTTGCCTGGGAAAATATTTTTGCAGGTGCTAGAGTCCATCAATGCTGATCACTTTTCAAACATCACCTCTTAAGGGGACAGGAACAGGCAATTCCCAAATGTCAGAAGTCAAGCAGGTGAGGAAGAAGCCTGGCTTGGCTGAACAGGAATCTTCTCTTGGAAATAAGGCAAAAGACAAAGGTGTATGGCCTGAAGCTCTGCCAGGGGAGGTTTAGATTGGATATTAGAAAAAGCTTCTTCACCAAGAGGATGGTTGGGCACAGGAGCAGGTTCCCCAGGGAGGAGGTCACATCACCAAGCCTGACAGAGTTCAAGAAGTGCTCAGACAATGTTTTGAGGCACATGTTGTGGTCCTTGAGGTGTTGGACTGGATGATTCCTTGTGGGTTCTGTGAAGTTCCATGTCAAGTTGTTTCTTGAGCACTGCCAGGGATGGTGGCTCCACCACCTCCTCAGGCAGCCCATTACAATGCTTAACTACTTTTTCAGTGAAAAAATTCTTCCTGATTTCCAGCCTGGACCTCCCTGGTGAAGCTTGTGGCTATGTCCTATTGTCCTGTCACTTGTTGCCTGGGAGAAGAGGCCAATCCTCGGCCCATTGGTCCTTCTGCAGAGCCCTCCTACTTTCCAGCAGATCAACACTCCCTCCCAGCCTAGTGTCATCTGCAGAGTTACTGAGGGTGCACTAAATCCCCTCGTATAGATCATTTGATATAAAGATACTAGATAGGACTGGCCTTTGCTACTTATTTGTGCACTTTGTCTATTGATTAAACAGGTGCTTCTTTCATTTATGAAAAATATTTGTAGATCTGTGCGTAGTTTTGGGATTTGTGTGTGCCAGCCTTCTCAGTGCCAATCTGCAGAGTGGGTGCCATGCCAGGGTTCCTGGGCTGGCCACATGCAGGTTGTGCAGGCTCTGGGCAGTGCTTGCATGAGAGGCAGACAACTCATGGTTTTCTTGAGTTAGTATTACACAAAATGTTGGTTCCACACTCTTCTCATTTGTAAAATGGGAATAATAAGCTTCCCCACATGGTTACTGTTTGAGGAACCTTGGTGAAAACATCCATCAGAATTGTTCATCTAACACAGGAGAGCAATGCATGGAGACTAATATAAAACTAGGTGTTATGATGTGTACTTTTCATTTTGAAAGCAATGATAGTACAGGCAGGCGATTGGAATGTGAAACTGTGTCTAGGTGGAAGTGTACTTTTATTCCTTTAATTTTGTAAATATCTTGTCGCTTGTTCAGGGCAAAACCAGCTTTAAATTTCTATCCCATTTGGCAAATGAAAACGTTGCTGCCAGTCCCTGGACTTCTGAATTTATATGTTTTTGTAAATAACTCTGTTTCACAAAAAGATATGCAGAGACTGTAGTGTTTGGCTCTTACAGCAAAATTTTGGAATCTATTCCTGCTTGTAGATTTATAGGAGCGTGTTACACTGCCATGTTACCATCAGTCACAGGGATTGGAACTGTGAGAGTTCTGCTGAGTTAATGTCCTAAAAAATCAGACCAAGGTTTCTCCTGATGGATTCAAGAATCTCTTTATTAAAATAATTAGATTTTCCTATTACATAAGCAGCAATAAATTCTTCAATATCATTGTCAGATTATTAATAATGTGGGATTATGATCTCTCTGTGGCAAAGTAGATAAAAAAAGGAACCAGAGGCAGAAAATGAAAGTTTGATGATAATATTAGAGATAAAAAACCAAATGAATGAAAGAACTATCAGATTTAAAGAGATATCATGCAAATAGAAATGCGATAGAAGTGTATAAAGAACCGGTAATGTAGGAAAAAGGAAAAGTGACGTAAGTAATGCAAATATGTCTCATATTTCAAGGAAGTATTTCAAAGAAATATCCTGAAATGAAAAGAAAAAATTAACAAAGCATTCTTTAAAAGTCGCAAGCACTGTTTTGCAGAACATACAATTTCCTCATGGGTATGTACTGCTGCTGAACAACTGGAGCTTTTTCTAGTTCAATTAACCTATATACACACTTACAAATCTGCATTATAGGACATATGCCCATGTGGTCCTCACACATCAAGCTTCATATAAACACACTGTGAGATCCTGTGGGAGGACTGAACAAATACTGTCAGTGCACAGAAAAATAGCAAAAGGACATGCCTTTGTAGCATATAAAAAAAGAAATTTTTGAGTTAAGGAATAAACTCTGTCCTTTTGACTTGAGAGTTGTTGGACCTTTGTGGCATAGATCTGATTCTGGCCTACAGAGCAGAAGAGGTCAGTGTGAAGCAGGGTTGGTGGGCTTTGATGGGCTGGACTCATGCCAGGCCTTCATGCATTGCCTGATCATTTCTTGTGAAATGCGTTACTCTGTTTTTCAGCTTAGGAGAAATATTCTGTTTGCGAAACACGTAGCTGCATATTCACTTACGCTTCCCAAGCATGTGAATGCATGGGGTGAGATGGATGGCAGTAATTTTCGCAGCTTAAGTTGCCACTTTATCATGGGGAAGCAAATAGGATCCATACGAGGTACATGTTATTGCAGAGTATGTTCCTTGTGTATCATTTGGCTGCAGTTAAAGCCCATCAAATCTCCTTTATGACTCCTTATATCTCAAGATTCTATTTGCGTCAGATTTCATGTGTGCATTTCACTAGAGGCTGCATTCAAGGCAACGTATTCCAGACAGGAGAGCAGCTGCTGGCTGCTGCCATGCTAGGATGGAAATTCAGGAGAAAAACATCTGCGTAATCAGGGAAAATTAGAATTCCTCGTGCTAAAGGAGATGTCGGATTCAAGAAAGGATTTTTCTTGAATAATTCTTACTTAGTGTACTGGAATTTACTGTCTAGTGTTCTCATTAGGTCACACAAAATGCTTTGTCTTAGGAAGATAAGTATATCATCTTAGGATGATGAGCATACTAGGAAAAAATCCCATTTAGATATAAAAGACAAAGCAAAATGCATACAACTGACTAAACCCCACACTTCTTTATCAGTTGAAGGAGCTATTCCATCCTGGTACTCTTTATACCCTACATCTCACAATGAAACAGATGCAATGTTTTAAATACACCAAAAATTATTAAAGATTGCCTGAAGCAGTGACTTGAAATTTCAGTACTGAAAGCATTTGGTAGTGGCTGCCATTTTCATGCATTAAGAAAACATGGATATTATTTTTTGGGAAAATGTGTTATCCTAGCTGTCTTTTGGAAGTCTGTTGTCCATGAGGGTTCTGCTGTAAAGATCTATCTTTTAAAGAAATGCTAATTGTGATAGTGAGCTTTCTTGGGCCTTTTCAGGTCTGCTTTAATTCTCATACTTCATTCATCTGTGTCATGGTTTGAATGATGAAGCTGTTGGATGTGCAGGTGGGTGTTCTCTGTTTGGTGTGTCCTGCATCGCCCCTGGGCATGAAGGATAGGAGTTTGCTGCAGCTGCCCTCTCAGAACCTCTGCCAGGGCTCTGTAAGTAATTAGGTGGAATTACTGTATATTGAAATATGCTGATACATTTGAAAAGATCTTACTGTAGCAATGGGATTTTTAGAAATGAAAGCTCTTCTCTGTGTTTCAAGTCTGCCATGGCCAAAAGCTAGCCTAGTAGGAAACACAGGCAGGAATGACAGGCTTTGTTTTGAGGATTTAGTAACCTGAATTTCTGCTACAGAAAGATTTTACAGCTCTCATATATATTGATGAGAATAATCTAAAGACAGTTTATCTCTGTAATCTAATTTGGAAGATTAATTACTGAGCTGGTTTTTTATGTATTTTATCCTTACGTGCACAGTATGTACAGTCATCCCAATGTACAATTAATCTTTTTTTTTTTTTTTTCTAATCAATACAGAAATTGAACTTATGCTTTTGAATGCTGTGGCAACCCCTGGCTTGGCAACAAAGTTGCATGGTCTGTTCAAATGAGTCACTGTCCAGGGATTTTCTGCTGTAGTGCCTGAGAGCAGCCCTGGTTTTACAGTCATGACATTAGCACTATCCTAAAAACGCACATCAGGAGATATAGCTTACATGGCATGGCAACTCGCTCTGCTTGCCATATATAGGAATACATAACAATATCTATTATTTGCTGGAGGTACTCTTGTAACTTAAAATATTTTCTCCCTAGCAGAGTTTCTCTTCTGCTACCACTGGAGAACATTTCAAGCTATTAATAGGAAATCCAGTCCCTTATCTGTGAGTTTGTTGTATGTCCCTGTCACTTACTCATATTATCACAGCAGCTTATAGAATATTATAATTTGTTTCCAAAGTATCCAAAACAGGCACGGATATACCTCAGTTCCTCTCCCTTTACCTCCACAGACACATGCTCCTTGCAGCTGCATGGTGTGGGAGTTGTGTGGTTTTGGACTGCCCATGCAGTGCTGACAGGTCAGGAATGTGAGACGGAGCACTGGCACTGATTTCTGAGAAATCATGAAACAGTGATTTTTTAGCTGAAAAGAGTATAGGTGAGGTGTTGTGATGGTCTCCATACGAACGATGATTGCTCAGGAAGTGTAGGGGGAGGAAAGTGAAAGGCAGAAGGGTGGGGGACCTTTGGATATACTTAGGGTATCAGATTATAGAAAGCTTTTGAAAAACAAGTTATGAACTACTCTAGGAAGCAGTAATATGGTAGAGAGGAGAGACATAATAAAACATTTCTGCATCTTTGCTGCACACCTGATCTTGCATTTGTTTTGAATACTGAAGGAAATTATGCAACCGATGACAGGGCTTTTCAGATGCCTCTGACAGTTTGCATGCTACATCACACCTTAATCAGTGATAATTCATACAGAAAATCTTGTAGATATGGGACTTGTGTAATGAGATCACATACTCTTATGGGGAGCATAGTCCTCATTTAGACAAAAATAACAGTGAGCTAATTTTGCATCATTCTGATTCGACATTTCAATAGAAGTTGTGTGGTAGCTCTGAATTCCAGGTGAGTAAGAGTGTGGGAAAGCTTTCTGCACAAGAGAAACTATAGTTTTTAGCACTGAAATTTTAATTCTCATTGAAAACAAGCAAAGCTGTAACAGGGAACTTGCTCAAACATTCAAATGTAGAAAATACAGGTTTAGAGTTCAGCCAGACTCCTCTCTAATTAGTGTTCTTACAGGGTGGCAATGACCATGGTAGATGCTCCTGAAGATTATCACCTTCTGAGACTAGAGATGAACCATTAAATTCATTGAAGCAGTTAGCATTTCCATTCCTGTGTGCATATTCTTGGCAGCTGAAAAAGTGTTGCTCTCTTAAATGAGTATGTTCCTATCAGGTAATGTCGGGTCATAAGATGAACAATTGCAGTATATTTCACTGTCAATCTCTTTACTTTTCTCTTTTTCTCTTTATTATTTTTTTTAAGCAAAGGCTATGATAGAAAGTTTAGTCTGAACTCAGTTTCTTTTTCTAACACATACTGTTCAATGTCCTGAACGTCAGTGTATAATTAAGGAATTTTTAAATTTAGAGTATAAGTACTACTGTGGATCCATTAATTTTGTGGCAGGCATACCTAATACAGTCTTTTAATTTTTAGGAATTATTTAAACTAGCAGATAGCCTTCTTCTTTTTTGGGTTCTCTATTAAGCTAATATTTGAAATACTTTGGAACCAAAGGTTTTTGTAAGGAAATTTTGCAGACTAGAACTGCTTTAAAATATGGATCAGTCACATATAGGAACTCATGGCATTCTAAACTGCTTGTTTCTTTGAGGACCAGCCAAAATTTCAACACAGTCTTGATGTCCATGCTTGCCAGAGTTGATTTATGACTTATCCAGAACAAAATTTGGCACATGTGGTTATGAACTCCAAGTGGACTCAGCCAGCACTTACTTTTAAAGATGCTCTGAAAAGTAGCAGAAAAATTTCATCCATGAGTTAAGAGAGCTGGTTCAGCTTTGCTGATAGAAAGCAAACGTTTGGTTTGCTCGTCAACCAACAAATCTGACTGTGTACAGGCAGCAAGCAGATATGTTGTGAGATTTTATTATTTTATTCCACTTTATTTAAAATTTTTCACAATTGATTCTTGCTCTAGCACTATATTTAAATAGACTTTAGGGCATTGTTTTCAGTGAATATAACCCAGGGAATGTCATGGGGTCACTATTGTCACAGTGAATATTTTATTACAGCAGTTGAAATCTTGTATTTTGATGAGGGAGAGGCTACCATCATATCAGTTCTGTGAAATCTCACTGAGGGTCATTACCTTATTAGCTTATTTAGTTTTTGAGACAGGCAAAGCATTAATGAATGTCAGAAAGAAAACATGATCTGATACCATTTTTAAGCACTTCACCAAAACACTAAGCAACTTTTCCAATCTCTCTGATGATTTCTGTGATTATGCAATAAAGCTAGCCTAGCTTTTGGACTGGCTCAGGGCCAAGGGGTAACTTGTCATCAAGTGGGGATCTTTTAATTTATCAGTTTATTTTTTTGTCCTTCCATAGAGACTGGCCAAATAAAATGTTTTCTTTGTGCCCTCTTCACCACTCTGGTGTTTTCATCAATTTCTCTCTGCCTCTGGGGCTGCAAGTGTCAGTCAGCTGCAATAAAGTGTCATTTTTTGCACTTCAGTGTTTATTGAGAGCTCTCAGATATTTAGTGCCCAGTTTCCTGGACCTGTGCCTTGGGTAAGCCACGTGGGACATGTTCTCAAGAGCTGTGGTAGAAATGTGTGTGGCTGATCTGGACACTGTAGTAATAAAATACAGAGCAAAGAGTATCCTGCCCACTGATAGGCAAGTTCAGCAAACTCTATTTCTGTTTCTTGCTTGATATACATTTTTGACCTCAATGATTCAGAGGACAGCTTGAAAATGTCCAAGTGAACTCTTAAGAATTAGTAGCCAAAACACCAGGAATCCTGGGTTTGTTGCTGATAGAAAAATAGCTTTTTTCACTTCCTTCATCACAGAAAATGGCAATTTTTTTTTTTTTTTAATTCCTTAAGCATGGTGTTACTGCATCTGCTTCTTCTCCAGAACCTTTTGTGCAGTAAGCAAATTCGATCCTGCTCCTGCATCACAAGTGCAGACATAGACATGGAACAGCTGAGTGGTCCTGCAATGGGGCAGTCTTACCACATGCTGGCTGCTAAGGTGAAGCTGAATAGCCCCAATTCCCCTTTGGGTTCTGAAGCAGGCAGTGTGTTGCAGGCTGGGAAGTTAGGCAGCTAATAACTAACTTAAAAATAAGTTTATTAAATAGAAATGGGGTGCAGAGGATTTTGAGACTGTGTTCTTCACCTTAACTATTTTACCATGTTAGGAATTAATGAATTCATTACCATTCTTCAGTGAGCCTCAGGCTAATTACTCTGAGCTTAGATACCTTCAAGGTAATTCTTTCCTTGCTTTTATATCAGGCCAATTTCGTAAATGTCAAGCAGTCTGGACTAAGAAATTACTAATTTTCTGTCATTTAAAATCTTTTGGTAGCTATGATGTGATCAGTTAGAAAACTTGAAAAATTTGAATGTCAGTTCAATCTGGGCAAGGTAGTATTACAGCAGCATTTAGCAATCCTTTAAGATTTCTGGAGCCAGAATGTTGTTAGGATCCCATAAAGTTTAAAAATGCATGGTATAGTGAAAATATTGTAATAGCACAAAATTAAATAGGATACCTCATTTGCAGATTGCAATGTAGTTCTGTTTTGGGCATCCTGTGTGCAGTGCCTGCAACTGCTTTTGCAGGATGCATGTGCAAAACTCATCTGAAACTGCAAAGTCACCTGTGAAGTACCACAGGGGCATTAAGTTCTGAAAAAACAAGACCAGAAAACAACAAAGCAGCTAAAACATTGCCCGTGGTAGAGACACCATGATGTGCAATTTAATCAATAGCAGTAGATGTAAGATACAGAAATGTATTTTAGATGTAGTAGATGATGTAGTAGATGTAAAATAAAGAAAACACCTACAATCTATTTTAGACTCATATCTGTAGCTTTGATGAGGGAACAGAAGAAATCTTTGCAAAACAGATTTTGTGGGGTACAATGGACAGTCTGGCTTTATTTTTAAAAATGGCTTAAAAGTTCGGTTATCAAAATTAGTTCTCATAGCACAGTTTGGACTTTTTGGTGTGTGAAAGGGGAGAAGATGGGAAAGATGGGAATGGACAAGTTGGTGTGCAGCACTGTTTCAGACTGGTGGGCAAAGGGAGATTTATGGGATAGGTCTGCCTGGTTAGAAGTTGTTCTTCCTGCCCCATGGATTCCAAGGTGGCCATCAATGTAGGGAGGCTTTAAAGAATTACACTGAAATTGTGCTAGCTAAAAAGAAGGCCAGGGAAATTTAAATTTACTATTACTACCTATAGCAAAACATGTAATATCTGCAGATGAATGCTGATGGGGTGGGAGTGAAATACCTACAAAGAGCAAACTGTAGTGGACTCCCACAGTAATTCTATCACTGAGTTATAGCTGATTCTTTCAGAATCCCGAAATATTCACTCTGCAGCATCCCCAAGGTAGGAACAGAGCAGTGTCCCATACAAATTATGTCCTAATCTCACTCTAACCTTATGGCAGAAGCGAAAGGATCAGTAAAAAAGACAAGTGGAACTTAACCGGAACCAGCTAACAAACATTGCTAACTAACATTTTAACATTAAAGCAATTATTAGGCACCAAAATCATGATCTGTGTTTGAGATCCTTGCAGTTCAAATAATTTTATCAAATGTGTGATCTTTGTCATGCTGCTGATCTTCATTCTCATTCTCAGACTACACTCAAGTTTGAGCCTTTTAGATTGACTAAATAACTGATGAACCACACTTATGTTCAGAGTTTGACTCTGCTGATGTGCTTTGCAGGATAGAAGAGATTTTTCATCAGCTTCAGGGCATGGGACACCTGCTGCCATCCCTTAAGCAATAAACTGAAGATTTGTAACAGATGTTTTATAAGGCATTTTCATAATGTGTTGTTCTATGTTTCCTTTTATTCTTCCTATTAAATCAAGATTTTTAAGCTGTTTTCTTTAAAGACAAGTGACAAGTGAATCAGTAAGTAAAGGTACAGAGACAGGCAGTTTGACAGCCTATGAAAACAATCCAGGACATGAATGGCAAAGCTGATTTGTAATTCTGATTTGTATGTTCCAAAATAGTGAAAATTTCTAGGAACAGTTGCAAAGTTTCTTCTTTAAAAATAACCTTCCTCTGTGTTGTGAGTGAGCATCAGCAGCTGCAGCTCAAACTATGGCGAAGTATGAGGACGGGAATTTGAATTTTGTTTTTCGCTTTGAGTTCTCAGTGTCTGTCAACACTTGGATTCTCATGGCTTTCTGCCTTCTGTTTTCTATGCTTTCTAGATTCAGATTTCCTGACCCTTCACTGGCTTCCTGCCCCTGTAATTCCTATCTCTGCTTTAATAATAACATTTTAGTGAAGGCTTGCTTGAATTGTTTGTGGCTTTGCCACAGTAAGTGGTTATTTTGTCCATGATGGTCTAGTATGGGGCTTCTTTCCCTGTTCTTTCTGAATGTTTGTGCACCCATTGACACAGCTGGTGCTGAACACTTGCTGCTCTCTGCAGTCTCTGTGAGGGGTCTCAGTGATTTGGCTTGGTGGTGACCAAGCTGGTGTGCCTTAGTCCCTCCCTTGGTGGCACAAAGGTGGTGGCTGCCTGGTGTGGCTGAGTCTCTCCCTTGGGGGCACATTTTCATCACCCCAACTGTTGTCAAATAGGCTGATTAATCAATATGTCTGTATCTCCTTGCTGTGTGCTAGCACAGTAAAAGCTCTTTAGGAGTTCATCAGAGTATAAGATTCAGTGTAGCTGTTCCCACAAATGTGCACTACTTCAAAGCTACTTGTTCAGGGTTCTGTGAAGCTTTGAGTGTCCTAAATAAGTTATTATTAAAATGTCATCTGTCTAGAATCAGGTAAGAGCTCAAAGACATACTATAAATTCTCTTAATGTGATCAGGAGGATTGGATTAGACAGCTTTCCCAGCTGCATGCTGGTAACACTTCTGCTGAAAGGACAGATGATCCAAACTAGCCGATATTCTGAAATCCAGAGGTACAAAAAGGTCTTGCAGAGATTTTCATTCTAAATACTTTAAACTTTTTGTCTTGTACTCACAGTCCAGTTACTTTTTTTTTCTTCTTCTTCTTTTTTTTCTTCTTTCTGTGGAAAGCTGTTCCTTCTTCAGTCTTTTGCAGTTTGCCATAATGGCTGTGTCTTGATGCCAGCTGGGTACACAACCTGACTTGCTGGGAGACAAGACTGGGGACTCTTCCAAATAGCTGGCAACTGCAAATACCTGCAAAACAGAGACAGGCAACTTTGCTGCCAGCTGCCTCTGTCTTACAAAAATGCCATCTTGGGTCATATACACAGAAGATAATAAATTTTAAAAAGCATGGGGTTTTGTTTTGGTTTGGTTTTTTTTCTTTGTTTCTTTTAGTGGGGTTTTTGTTAAGTCAGCTGAACTAAAGAATCAAAATTTTCACAGCTTATATAGGACTTAAGGGGAATACACATGATGGCTTTAACTTCAGTTTTCAACAAATTCAAGATATTAGTAGCGATCTTTACAAAAACAAGGTTATTGATCTTATTTATGTTTGCCAAAAAAAAAAAAAAAAAAAAAAAAGTCTAGATGCTCCATAATATAGATGTTCACATAAGGAAAAATTTAGTCATTGGAAGGGAGGGAAGAGTTTAAGATAAATATGCATAAATATAAATCAACCCCAATAAAAGGAAAATTTTGCTTATCACTGTTTGATGGAGTGTATTAAGACAAATAAATGTTTTCTAAGCCCTGGAATGAGTGAAATTCAGTTGTATTTAAAAGCTAATTAGAGTGTTTTAAAAACTAAAAACCAAATCTGCTTATAATTTAATTATGTTTAGAAAATATTTGAAACATTTCAAACAGTCTTTCCAGAGTGAGAGATGTTGTCTCATCATCTAATTGTCTGCTTCTTACTCTCCTGAAATCTAATCAGAGGGGAATCTCCCAGCCTCTGGAAGGAATGAGTTAAACTTATTGCCTAAACTATTTGTATTAACAGAAAATATTTCACTGCTACTTTTGCTTCTTTGTTGTTGTTTTGTTTTGTGTACAATAATTATTTAAAGGTAAGTCTAGGAAAGGTCCTACATCTACAGTAGGAATGAAGAAGATACATAAAGGCAAATATATAGCCATAGAGAGTGATGCAAAAATTATCACGAGATTCAGGGAAATAATAAGCTAACTCTTTGGACAGGAATATTTAGTGTTTGTTATTGTACAAGGCTGATGCAGTTCTGAAACAGCAGCCCCACTTTATATGCACACAAAAAGATTTAAAAGAAATATTGACTGAAATGAAGATGAGAAAATCTTCAGTTGCTGTAGGGCTGCATTGAATGAAGAGATGTCAATTTTGGAGGATTATGTGCCCATCATCAACAGTATCACAATTAGGAAGTTTCAGAATGTCTTGAACACTGAACTCCAAGGACCCCTGAGGTTTTTTGCACCTTTACTCTGGGCTTGGATTTTGGATTCAGGTCTGTTTCTTGGCCAACCCAAAGTTTTCTCAAGTCTGAAATTCAGAACCAAAGTGGCATTAGGATTGTTTAATTTCAGCTGTTCTCTGTTGGTTGCTGTAGGTCTCTCTCAAAGGACTGTATGAGGTGACCTTCCCTGTAGATAAAAGTACAGGAATTGACAAAAAGCTATCCCATCAATTTCAGTCAAGCGAAGTAACATTCTGTTTAGAAATCTTCTCTTTCACCCTGAAGTATTACATTTCTGCTTACCCAGAAACTCACTATTATTGCTTGAAAGAGCAGAAGTGTAATCCTCTGAGGTGCTGGTGTCTGAGGGGCCAGGAAGGCAATGAAAACTCCAATCAGTCAGTGTAGTACAAAAGCTCCCAGGCAGAGCTGCCTGGGGACTTGGCAACAGCATGAGCAGCACTTACTTTTATTGCACCATAGATTAAGGGATGGCACTGCACTGCTCCTGCTGCAGGATGGGGATGAGGATAAAAACTAGGCCTGCAGAGGAGAGCCCTACTGAGCTGAGTGAGGGGTAGTCTTTCCCAGTCTTGGCTCATAGGCACTGTTCCCTCTATGGGGAACTGTGGCAGACCTCAGTCAGCAGCAGCAGTGAAATGTCACAAGGCAGAAGAGAGAGGGAAGTGTACAGTCAGAATAAAGATATTAACAAGTAGTGTTTCTTACTTCTGGGAGGAAAAAGTAAAATAGCCCCTCAAAATCCTTTGCTGTTCTGCTGTGTGATTTCTGTTCCACTGCAGAGGTCGGAGAATCCGTGGTGGTGCAGCTGGGTGAGAAGTGCGAGTTACAGGTAATTCTATTTGCACTCACTCTCCAGAGGATTTAACTTGCCACATTAGTCTGAGGTCTGCAGTTTAAAAGTGATTCTGTTGGACAGTAACACAGAAAGGAATGGTGCAGTAGGTGGAGGGGTGCTGAGCTCTGGTGAGCCTTTGCACCCTTTGCAGTGGCACTAAGGCACACAGAGACTCAGGCAGCTGCTCTCCTCCCTGGCACTGGGATGTGCAGCCCACTGTCTGGTGCACACTCCCTTTGGGGACATCAGTCTCAAAGCCATATCCTGGTAGCTTTTCCATGCCCTCAGTGTGTGTCCTTGCTTCATGTCTATTGAGGATCCTTCAAATGATGCCGTAAGAGCAAGTACCACTTCTCCCAGGCTTCTGTGTTGTTGTCAAAGCAGATGATGTGTGGTGGAGTGGTGTGGCTTCTCAAGTGAAATGCAGCCTGTTTGTTGTCAATGAAAGGCCACATATGACTCTTCTCAGCCAAACCCTTCTTGGCAGTTCTATAAAGAATATCAGAAGCAGGCTCCAGAAATGTGGAATCTGCTTTATGATATATTTTTATTTGGTTACTTACTTCTGAATTCACTCTAAAACTAGAGAAGGCCATTTCCCGACATTTTTAGCTGAGTAAAGCTGAAGGGCTCTGTTAGTTGTTCCTCTGGAAGGGTGCATAAAAACTTTGTTCCCCTTGGTGCTAGAAGCCATGAGTAATTCCTTTTCAGGAGCAGAGCATCTCTCCTCCCAGCACAGTTGGCTCAGCTCTATAGTGAATCCATAAGCTACATGGTTTTATTTGTTGAGTTTTTTTTTTTTTTAAAAACCCACTTTATTTTACACCAGGCATGAAGAAGATGTAGAGGGATAATCTCTCCCTGCTCCCTTTTCACCTCTGAAAAGTAGCATCATTCAGGATGAGATTCTCCAGTTGGGAATCCTTCTTAGAGTTGCTTATGGATTCTGGCTTTTCTAATTCATCCAAGGATTATACACACTTTGTCAGTTTTTCACTGAGCTGTTTTTGGTCTTGGTATAAATATACAATTCCTATTCATAAAGAAAAAACCAAGCAGCTTTAGTTGTGCCTATCAAAACAAAACCTAATTTGATTATGTGGCATAATTTAACCTTTTAAGGGCATAACCTGACCTTTTATCAGGGAGACCTGCTCTAATTAAGTCTTATGTGCTGTTTAAAAGACACAAGATTTTGGAAATGCTTTACACTGCTTGCAAGACAGGAGACAGCCAAGAGCCTGTGCTAACAGATCTTGCTGAAAGAGACATTTGTAAGTGCAAGTGAGGCTTGGATACCTCCAGCCCCACTGCAGCCTTAAATATGCTAGCAGTGGTGGGGCATGGAAGCCCTTTCCCATGCTGGTCTTGTAAGGGAAAGTTTGATGCTTTTTAACCATTTTACACCTAACATGCTTAATGTGGCAATGGGGTTTTGTTCCTAAGCCTCTTGTAGACCTCAGCACAGGGAGTTGTCCAGCCACCTCATAGCAACTTATTTGTAGCTGAATCAGAAATCCTATGCAAAAAATCTTATTCTTGGTAGTTATTCGGAAGACCTTGACATTTCCTGTGAGAGAAAAAGAGGTTTCTGTAAGCCTTCATATCTTCATATCTTTTGATATTACTGTTGAAGACAGTTCCACAGATAAAATCTTTTACGTATATTTTTCACAAATCTGTGTGTGAGAGATAAATCAAAATAGAATCAAGATTATATGGAATGTTTCAGTAAAAAATCTAATTTCTTGGCCCATTTTTATTTCACAAGGAATGTAACCATGATATGTATGTCAAAATCAGATCCTCTTAGTTTAGCCTGTAGGTCCTTTGCTAAATGATTATACAGAATTATGTATTGCATTAAGGCCCAGTCCTAACCCAATACAACACAAAAATTCCTAGAAAATTCAGTGGAGCCTGATTTTCATACACTGTTCTTTGAGAGCTGTGTAAGAAAGAGCCTCAAAATATTAGAGTTGATGCAAAAGTAGAGAAATAGCCTTGCATTTGGTTTCCTGATGAAGTTTTCACTGATTTAGTTGCCACTTTTTAGTTTACTAAATTGTCAGGAGTATGTTGATAACTGCTTTTAATAAGACATGAGCAGAGGAAAAGTCTGGGTTTGCTTCACTACATATTTTCTCATTTCTGATTTTGGACTTGAATAAGGCCAATGTGATATTTTCCTCTTTGTCATCTTCAGTGCAGCAAACGCAAAAGAGCTGAGATTAGGAAACCTATTATGTGATTAAAAACTCCAGGAATTATCACTGGGTTTTTCACTTCTGAATGCTCCCTTCTATTTCCTATGAACATTAACATGCTCAACAATTTGTGGCCCATTGAAAGTCCAGGATTTGGTAGTTTAGACAGATACTTTCTTTTTCTGCAATGTGCAGTTTCTCTTCCTATACTAGAATCTTTAAATACTCAGTTGGCAATTCCTATTATAGTTGATTATTTGGGCCAGGCAAATTGCCGAATAAAAGGTTTGTAAATTATCTGCTTTATATTTGTGCGGTCCTCAAAGGACTGAAATTTGCTTTGGGGAAAAGCAAAGGACCAAGTAATAACATTTTCTTTTTTTTTTTTTTTTTTAAAGCAGTGCCAGAAACTTAATTTCACAGAGCTTTTTATTATTAAATTTCCCAGCCTTCCTTTCAAGCACTTTATTAGGAACACGGCTCATTTATTTGGGAGAAGGGGGAAGCATTGAAGAAGGTGGAAATAAAGGTGAAAAGCAAGCTCATTAATTCACATTGTGATCTAAGTGTAGTTTTCATGTTGGCAACAAGTTCAGTTTTCTAATGTGCAGCCATTGTGAAAGACTGGTTCTGACATGGAAATTTAAAAAATTGTTTCTCTTGAACTTTTTTTTGAGCTCATTTATATTGAAATTTTTAAGGCCTTTGCAATTTTTAAGTGGTTCTCTTAGAGCAGGTGAAAAATACCTTTGCTCTTTAACAGAAGAAGCCAGAGAAATCAAACTTTTGCTTATTTTACTTATAAACTAGATGCAGCTTTGAGCACTGGGCTTGAGTCTGAGGCTGTTAGAAAGGAGAAGTCTAGATAATAGATATAGGGTCAGGAGTATACAGATATCATCCTTCTGAGTTGTGGTCTGTAAATGTATTTTTGTTTATTTAAATTCATAGCTTAGCAGTTAGCACCTAACTTTTAAGATGGGACCATTTGTCTCCAGCCTACAAAATAAAGCTGGCCTGGAAAGGTGCAACAGAAGATGTCAGTGTATTAGTTACATAATAAATGCAATTTTTTTTGCCCCAGTGAAAGGCAGAAATACTGTGAGTCCACTTAAAGCAAACTTAAAGCATGGGGACAATCCAAAGCCTAATTTTGTCAGTGACACCTGAGAAAGCTGACTGGACTGGAATTTCCATTCCCCAGGAGAGCTGAACATTTTTTGATTTTCTGTCATTCCACTTGGAAAAATTAGTGGTCTGTAATATTCTGATTTAGGGCATAGAATATTTCAAGTTCATTACTGTTCAAATTGACAAGAATGTTCTTGTTTTTTCTGTTTAAATGTTTACCAAACCTAATCTGATGAAATTGATATTTTTGACAGCAACCAGTTCTCTCAAGAAATGTCTTCGCTGTTTATTATCAGGGGCTTGCGGACACATCCCTCTGGGGGAAGGCCTTCATTTTCTGCCCATTCAATTTAACTACTTTTCTGCTCTTTCTGCCAACTATCCAAGCTGGAGCTTTGGGCTGTTGGCTGTCCTTCTGCAGCAGCTGTTTCTGTAGTGCGTTGGTCTAGTCAAGGAAAGCACAGAATACATTTCTACTTTTCCTAGCACCATTGACGAGATGTTTCTGTCTTCCTGAAATCACTCTCGGGCACAGGGAGAGCTCTGAGGAGCCATGTGTGTCTCTGGTGCTTTTAGAATTTGAGATCAGGAAAACTTTTCTATTCTACTTTTTAATTCCTTTAACACATTCCTCAAAATACTTGCTGCTGCCTTATTTAATACAACTTTTTCAGGCCTCCTTGTTGCAGGTTTTGTATTTCACAGGGTTTAACCTCTCTGGCAGCCTGGTTTGTATTTTGCATTCTTTTTCTCTCTGAGGATAACTCATGGGCAGTTACTGTGGTGCAAGGCTAAGGACAAGGCTGCTCTATAATAGGTGGTCTTGTTTGATGGGAAGGGAGGGATCTGCAGTTTGGGTGGAGGAAGCAGTGTAGATGATGTATTTCTTACAGATGGCTCATTGTAGGCTAGTGTGTGACAGCACAGGTTTGAAGGAATGCACTATACTCTTCTAGAAATCACAAAAATAATAACAATCAGCTGAGGGGAGGCAGCTAGAGCAAGGCAGAATGGGCATGTCTTACATCCCAGTGTTGCAAAGAGGTTCTGTGGGGTAGAGCAGGTACAAGATGTCAGGTGTAGCTTCAGAAGTTTGAGAGATGCAGTGTCACAGTGTGAAAAGTAAAGTGTGAAAAGTAACAAAGCTATTGGCACTTTAGCAAGAAATGGAGGAGAAAAATATCAAAAATACCAAACACCACTATTCAGCAATGCTAAAAAAAAAAAGTAAACAATTTTTGTGGAAGTATGCTGCAGAGAAACACCGAGGAAAGTTTTGGAAAACAATCTGATGCCAATATGTATCACATAGGAAGTAATTTTCCTACTGTAATTGAGGTCCTGTTTCATCATTTGTTCCTCTGACATTCACTTTTTTGTGAACTTTTCAAACTCCATTTAAGATGAGGCACTTCCAAAAATCTCTGCTAGACTAATTTTTTCTTATTTTCTTCTAAAACCTATACCTGTGTGTCTTTTAGCTGAATGTTTCTTTTGGACTGTTTAATTTGCCTGGTAAATGACTAGACAGGAATACTATCCTTCCTCTCCTGGTCTTGCTAGAGTAGGAAGTGAGGTTGTTCAGCCCTGCTGCATCAGAACATTATCTTGCTGGCTTTGAAGCCCATTTCTGGGGCTGTTGTGGTTGAAAGGATTCTTTCCAACATGGTTGGTATTGTCCATAGTATTTCAAAGGAGGAGTTATCAAGGGGCATTTACCATTAAAATTAATCTTCTTTTAATCTTCTGGGTATAGATCACCTGATGTATTTACTCTTTTCATGGCTGATGATTTGCAGGCATCCCATATTCTACAAATATACTTCTCCCTACATAGTTCCTCCATCTGACAACCTCACAGTTTACAGCAGAAAGTCTTGTTATTAGTCCCAAAGCTTCTGACCTTGCACATGCCTATTAAATTTCATCCCATTTCTATTACCCTTCCAGATAATCCAGCCCCTGCTATGTGAACCCCCAATCCTCCCTCCAGACATTTAGGTCTCAAGGAATTTATTTGTTCGATTTTATATTTTTGTGCCAGTCACTAATACCAGTATTAAGTGAGATTGGCCTCAACCCCAGTCTTCGAGGGGTTTTTCATTATTAACCTGCTTAAAGTTTAACAATTCCCTTCCTGCCACATGCTCCTCTAACAGGCTGTAGCTGAAGGCAGGGGAAGCCTGCCCTTAGCCCTGGCCCCTATGACCCCAAGCAGATGCCTTTAGGGCACAGGGCAGGCTGCTCTTTCCCTGAGCACCACTGGGGAAGCCTGTTGAGGAGAGGGGCTGCTAGGAGTAGAGCTGACAGGTTCTCATGGTGAATTCTGCCTCTGCAGCCAGGAGAGGCAGAGAGACACAGACAACCTTTGGGGATGGCAGAGATATATAAGAAAGGGCACCAAGAAAGGCCTTGGAGAATTTGCTTTGATCCAGAAAATGAGAAGGTATTGCTCAGCTGAAAGCCTGTCTGGAGGAAAGGGCCTGCCCTGCAAGGGCGCAGAGGTTGGAGGAAGAGATTTGTTTGCAGTCCCTCTTGCTTTCACTCTTTTACCCAGCAGAGAAAAGAGATATTTCTTCTGTTAATAAGAGTTTACTGCTCTAGCTGGCATCCTAACACAACTGACTTTCTGAGATGCTGAGGTACTCAACTCAGGCAATAGATCTCAGCACTGAATCGTAAAACCTCATGTTGATTTGAGGTCTGCTAGAGCTACAAAAGAATTTTAAAATAAAGAAAAAATAAAAAGAAATAACCTTGCTTTCACCAGACAGTAGAACATAAGGCATTGTACTAAATCTGACTAAAGGTGTTTTAACAACACAGAATAGCCTTACGTAGCCTTGCAGTGCCAAATGTGTGAGTTAATGGGTTGAATTTGGTAATTTATTAATGATTGCACACATTTTGTCTTTTGGAAGAACAAATTATTCAGTATAACAATACACACTAATGATACCCTTTTCTGTGTGGTCAGAAATGCTGTAGAGAGACAATATGCTAAACACCATGTTTCATGGGCAATAATTGTTATGAGTAAAGTGTATTTTCTTTTGTTGCCACGCTCATGAACTTGTCAAAGTTGAGATACCATACTGATGCCTGTGCTGATACTTACCACTTTGCGTGTTCACAGCCCTGTACAAACATTAATGAACCAATGTAAACAGTCATTTTCGTAATGTGGCTTAACATAGTAAGGCATTGTGAACCTTGCCTTGCCTCTGTATGCACAAGGGATTGTAATTTACACCCCTTTCCATGCACAATGAAGGCTGTACCTGTCATCTACCCTCTCACAATCATCCTTTTCCTGTGCAGTTCCCAGTGAAGAGGGGAACAGGGCTCCAAAGAGCCTGGGCCATAATTTGTTTGGCTCTCTTCCAGCTTTCTAGATGATGCCAGTTTGCTCCAGGCTTCCTCTGTGCTATATCATTGCAAATCCCTTTTTGAGGGGTGTTGTTTTCCCCACATCTGGAATTACCTCTCTTATTGGACTGCCAGGAATAAAAGCCCACCTGCATTTCAAAAGTGCATGTCTACTACATTGTCTTACACATTTGTCAGCAGGAAAGCACTGTCTGCCTTGTGCTTTTAAAAAAAAAAAAATTAGTTTTACAGTGTTAGTTACCCTTTTGCTTCAAGCTAGAAGTGTGTGCATCTATTTTGGCAGCATGATCTCCAAGAGCTCTATTTGAGATATTAAGAAGTGTGCGCTCTCAGAACTTGAAAGAGCCAGAGCAAGTAAATGAGCAGAATAGAATGAAGTCAAGGGAAGTACTGAACTGCTCCAGATAGTTTAGGATTACAGCAGAAAGGATAATACGAGAGTCAGCTCTCCCAGTTGTTGAAGGTGTGTTCACGGAGAGAGCTGAGAAGATACTAGCCTCCTACTAGCTGGTGCTAGCTCCCACAGCACTGACTACAGGCTGAAGTAATCTTTATTGGTGGTATCTCTGTATGATACCCACCTGTGTGCAGGGAATTACCTTGGTAGCCAAACTGGCCATGTCCTGTGAAACCAGAGGGTTTATTGACTCCATAGCAAGACCAGGCTCTTTTTTCTCCAGGAATGGTTAGCTTCTTGGCCTGAAAAGTTAAAGTAAAATGTGTGTGTGGGTGTTAATGGTATTGTGCTCTTAGTGGACTACATAGTTCCATGCTGGCTAAAATGTGAATTATTGAGCAGAAATAATTCAAGTCTCTATCCTGCAGATTGTTGAGGGAAGCCATGCTCCTGAGAGGTAATACAGTTAAGCATTTGCAGCTTAAAGGTGTATATGCTCTATGCTTCTTGAGGAGCAAACAGGAGTTGAATTATTTGTGTTACTCAGTGCATATGTCTGACTTTTAGATTCATCATTGCTCAGCAAACACCTGTGTTCATACATTGCATCATGAATACTGCAGAATGAATTGTGAGTTTATATTCTTTGAATATGACTCTGACTCACAGCTGCACAACAAGATGCACCACAGCCATGCTGTATTACTTGTTAATTTTATATTAAAGAATGTTGAACCCAGTTATTTTGAGATCTATAAGAGATTTCTTTAAGTAATACCCCCTGTATCAGCAAGAGATTGTGCTCTGTTGGCTAGACTTAGGCATGCCAAAATTATGTCTGTGAAGAAATTCTCTTTAATGGTACTTAAATTTATTGATTGAATGGACAAAAGTAGTCTGTAATTTGTTTTATCTTCTAACTTTGAAAGCATCAACTTTTAGGAGTCTCATTCATATTGATAGCTACAGCAATGAGCTGAAAAATTAAATATGGGGTCAGACTAGAACTCCATAGGTCAAAGGTACAAAACCTGTAGAAGAACCTAAATTATTCTTGTCTTTCTTGGGAAAAGGGTAAAGAGAGACTCCAGATCTACTTGGATGAATAACCACTTTCAAAACAGATCTTAAGAACTGGACAAAAAGCCTACAGCAAATGAAGACAATATCTTCATTGTTGTAGTTAGGAAAAATTAGAATAAAATTAAATTGTGACACTGGCTTAAATCTTGCCAGTGATTTGCCAAAAAGTACATGAAATGAGTAGTACCTTATGTATAATAACTGTTGATCAGTCTTAAGAAACTGGCTGGTCAAGTGACTAGAAAAAAAAGACTCTAGAATAACTTAAGTTGAAAGAGATCTCCAGGAGGTCATCTAGTACAGTTTAAGGCAGATCTGATTAGATCAGGTTTCTGTGTCAGGGCTGTGTCCACTCACATCTTGACTACCTCCAAGGAGGGAGATCTGCAGCTCCTCTGGGCAAGCTGTTTTAATATTTGACCATCTTTTCTTAAAAAAACTCAGAACAACAAAACTGTATTGCAGTGGCTGGGGACAGATAACAAGAACTGTTTATGGAGTGTGAGCCAACATTCCCAGAGATTTCCACCAGTCTGGAAAGGACTGACAGCTGTGTTCTGCTAAGCCATACCATGAACCACCACTACCAGCCACTAGTGACATGCTGACAGAAAAAGGCAAATGCTTTCTTGAAAGTTATTGGCTCAGGAATTTCCAGAGATTGTTTTTACATGTAGCTCAACTCCTGCTAGAGATTAAATTGAAGCGGAGCAGGTACAAAGCAGGGCTATGAAAATGATTGATTATGGAGAATAGGGAGGAGGAAAAGAGTTTAATTGTTCAGAGAAGTCAAATGAAGACTTTGAAAGGCATCTTACTGCTCTCTGTAACTTCATTATCACTAATAGGTATAATGGGAAGGAATAGATGAACACTGTTAATTAGAAAAATGTTTTAAACAAGAACATGGTGAGGCCTTGGAGCAGCCTTCAGAAGGAGCAGTTGTAAAAACACATGAAACAGAAACAGAACCAAACTTACTTTGACGTGGGGTCTGGAGGGGCAGCCTTTTGCTCAATACACCATTTGTGTTTTTCAGGGTAGACATCGTGCTCAGGAGTAATTTGCCTGGCGGTCCAGTACATCTGGCAGCATTTTGGTTCCTTCTGTCGTGCCCTGTTATTTCCTGAGCACATGGACAGCAGTAACAGTGTGTCTGAAATTTGCTTGGCAAATCCCAGGTGGTCCCCAGTGCCTGCACCTTGCATGCATGTGGAAAGGCTTGACATATCATGGCAAGGTCATGGTGCAGGGAACCCACGTTAGACCAGGGATTTTACATCAGTTTCAGTTGACTGGGCATCATCTTTGTATGTGCATTTCTTGTGAGGAAGTCCAAGATAAAAGTATGTCAGCCCATAAGAGACACGTTTGTGAAAGAGAGCAAATGGTGTGTACTCATTGTGTACCCTGGCTCCATGTGCATTCCAACTCAGAGTATTTTTCCATGGCTAAACAAAAACAGCCATTTCCTTAGAATAGTAGCTGATTGTTTTTCAATTGTATGTTTTATTTGTCATCATTTTATGCCCTTAAAAGCATTTTAAGCCAAATTATGAAACTGAAAGTTTAGCTAATGCTTTTAAATCCATTTAAGGGTTTTGTTTTGGATAGCCTGTTGGTGAAACAAACTAAATTAAAGTGAATTCCATCTGAAAGCTGGTTCTTGTATTTGTGTTTATGAAGTCATGACTTGAAATTCTCCATAGTTGCTGCATTTCTATATTTTATATTTAAGACGTTTATGTATTTAGTGACCATAAATGGAATAGAGTAATATGAGAGAATTGCTGTAAATATTTCACTGGAAAACAACATATTAGTGTTAAATGTATGTGTAACAGTGAGAGGGCTTCACCAGAATGCAGAAATATCAATAAACAAATAGTAAGAGGCAAGGAATGACATTTGAGTTCAAAATAAGGAAAGGGATGGAAATATTAAAAGTCATTTAAGAGGAAAGTATTAGGGAAGTTATCAAAAGAATAGTTTCTATTCCAGTATTTAAAATTCAAAAAGAGAGAGCAGAAAATAGCTGTGCTGATGAGAGATGAGTGATCAATGATTTGGAAAGGCATATGCTGCTAAAAAGAAACAAAAACTACCTGTCAGAAAGGAGATGTCTGCCAGATAATCCACTGATGTTTGCATCAAGGTCAGTCACCTGCAGTGTCTCTAAGTTTTTAGACCAAAAAAGCCTTTGAACTAGATGATCCACAGGAGTATTTACATTGAATTTATGGAGGTGCAGACTAAGTTGTATGAACCCCCACTGTGCTGGTTTTTGCCTAGAAAAGCTCAGCATTACTGTATTTTGTGCCACTGGGAGTTTTTATTAATGTCCAAAGCTAAAAATAATGGTATATCTACTGCATTTCAAATGTCACCTTTTAGCACAAGCCCAGACTTTCCACCCTGCTGACCACTGAGCTTCTGAGATTATTTGTTTGAATAAATGACTTTATCCGAAGAGCAGATTGGATCATCCATGCAAATTTGCCAGCTTCTGGAAAAAAACTTTCATCAATTTCTTGTAGTGCATAACTGCATGTACGATCACAGCTATTATCGTGGCTGTTTCTAAGTAGGTTTTGTGCTGGTAACATGAATGAGTGTTTGATGTTTGGAGAAAGGAGTGTTTTTGAAAATAAAATCTGGAGCTTTTGCATCACCACACTGGGAAAAGCTGAAAGCAAGGGGATCAGCCATGCTGCAGCTTTCATGTACCAGCTTTCATCCTGATACCAATGCCTTTCAGTGTGAGGGAGAGAACTTGTTTACAGGGAAGAGATGCAGATTATTTAAAGCTAATCAACTGAGTTTGTATATTCAGTAAAAATTGTTGCAACCCACCTGAGAACTTACCCAGATTAAGCCAGATCTGTAAGACAAATCAATGTATTACATAAAGATCATTTGTAGGGGAAATTTCCTTGTACATGTCTTTGGATCTACAAAAACTACAGTTCTTGGTCCAGCAAAACTTAATGATATTTTGAGTAAGAATTCCAGGATTTTGCCCCATAACTTTAAGAAATGTTAGGGTTTTTAGAAAAGAAGTGCATTGTTATGGTAATTGTTGTGGTATAATGAGAGTACACTAAGATCTACATTTAATTTAAAACCAATTTTTTATTTTTATTACTACAGATTCCAAAAGTCTTTAGGTTTAATATAAGTCTTTTTTTACCCATTACCAATACTTGAATAACAGTTGCTGTTCACATTTTATGGATGAAGAGAATGATGGGATTGCTGTTCTTTAATAAGAAATAAAGTTCCGATTCATACCAGAACACTAACTTTGTGAATGCAAGTTCATTAGAATGTCTTTCTTTGAAACTACTCAAATTCATGATTTTATAATTATTATTTCTGAAAAAATATTTTAATATATAGCTCCAGAACTGAATTAAGTGTGTTTGAGTTCAAAGAAGTATGCTAAAACAATGTTCTTTTTGAGCACCAAAAACTTGATACAAATTTTGGGTGCAACTTGCTTTTGATTAGGTCAGTGTGTAACGTTTTTGAAGTTACACCTTAATTGCCTCTGAAAGCTGGAGCACTATTTTTAGGAAGTGAAGAAATTTTTTAGGCAATAGATTTTGTTAATGTGTATTAAACTTAGATATTGCCAAGCAGATCAGTTATAGCACATATATAGTGTGAGGGGTCAGGGTGTGTTTGGGAAGTAGAAATACAGTCCTATCAGAGAAATAACATATGCATTACAGAAATAGATACTAAAACAGAATTTAACATTAAAGTATTTTTATTTGTTGTCCAAAGAAATCCTTTTATCTGAGCATAGGTAGAAGAAACCAGCTCGTGGGATCTCTCCTTGGCTCAAAGGAGAGTGTTAGTTTTTGGTAATTTCTGGTAAAGCTCTAATATTGCAGATTTCTATTGGGATTACAGTAGAAGACAGTAGGAATTTTGAATGAGAGCTATAGGGATGCTCCTTACCCTTTTTAGGCAAAGTTTTTCTAGAGATATAGATTATCATGCAAACAGAAATGGCTCTCTTCCTTTTTGCCCCAATGGACATTGACATTATTGGTGTGAATAACATGTATGTGTAAAAACCTGGAAACTGGAGATCTTCCTTGGTGAGTTTAGAAATCTGTAACTGTGCAGGTTTGCCATGTCTGCGCAAAATGTAAGTAAAGTATTTTCCTACGAGTAACAGATGAATCACAGCCTGTTTACTGGAAACACATCCTTTTATCTTGTAGCTCCACTCAACTATACCAGATATTTATATAATGAGTTAGCCATTTGATCAATTAATGGCTTCAAAAAGCAAACCAAGAAGAACACCTTCAGTTTTTGTGTTGTTTTCCTCTTCTTTCCAAACCCAGTAAAACCAACTTTTCCTGAGGCTGGCAAAGGCTTTTCAAGGCTTTTCTCTAAAAGTCATTGAGAATATTATATTTCTCCTTCCTGGAGAAATATGTGCATGGTAGGATTCAAGCCAGTAGTTTTAAGTGATCCTCAGGGGCATGGCATCAGATTGCACTGTGGGTGCAATTTTACTGTCGTCATATGAAGGCAGCAAATGCTGCATCAGTGGAATTTTTGGAATGGGAAATTCTTGAGGCCAAATCCTGGTCTTGTTTCTGTGGCCACACTTGACTTGTCCAGTGTGCAGGAGTGAAGAACGGAGCATGAAGTCTATGAAAATGCAGGTCTGAGAAGGTTGCAAAGCCAAAACACATGTACTGAATTGGTTGTCCTGAGTAGGGGCAGATGCAGAAGTGCCAGTCAGCTTTTTGTTGGAGAAGATGTGTAAAATTTGAAGACTCTTGGTTCTTCTTTAAAGCAGTGCACCCTGGGTGAGAACTATTATTACAAGCAGCATGTAAGTAACAGACCTGTGCAAACACTGGAGCTGTCTCCTGGGAAATTGCATTTGTTCCCAGAGCTCACTTTATCTTAGCCGCTTTTCCTTCCCTCCAACTGGCTTGCAAGTTCAGAATTCTCCAGATTCTTGAAGACTCAAGCAGTGCTTATCACTCCCCTCACCAGGGTGGCAGACCTGTGTGTCTTTGCCACCCAGAGCCTTCCCTGTCACTTGCTGGCATTTTTCTTGGCCTTTCCCAGGGTTCACTCATGCAGGAGCAGGCACTGGTGTCACGCTGTGCCCCTCGAGCCATGGCAGTGTAAGGTCTTGGGAAGCTGTTTGTTCAGGTTTGGTGTTGGGGACAGACTTGTCCCAGGGCAGCAAGGCTGAACTCCTTAGGGCACATTTCTATTTCTCATGCTAAAATGTGTTTCTGAATACTAACTACCATTTACAAATATTTTAATGTGTGCTGAGGAACTTAGCTGAAGGGAAGAAAAAAAGTTATGGTAATAGTTTCAAAAGACCACAAAGGCCACATTTTTTAGCAAAGCATTTGGCTTGCTTTACATTAAACATGCCCTCAAGTTCCATATTTATTTTTAATATATTACTCCTACATCTTCTCTTCCTCCACAGTGATTTCCCCTTGCTGAATAACATCCACTCAGCATTTCTTATCCTAAACAGAGCTGTCAATCTTAAAGTTTAAATTGGCATCATCCTTTCCCAGCCCCAGCTGCCCTTGGCTTTCTTCAAGATTTTGTCAGTGTGATCAAAGTATAGTGCACTTGCACCCATATATTTTAAAATCTGTACTGGGTTTGTTTCTTTTGGATAGTACCCAGTCTATCACAACGGTCAAAATTGTTTCTGGCATCCATGGAGATAATTCTAGCATGTCATAATGTTGTGAATAGTGTATTGTATTAATACCCTTACATCACATGGGGAATTCAAAACATGAAAAGTAACTGTTCCTGATAGTCAGGAATCTAAAGATTGTTTTTCTATATTCTTTAGCATGATTGATTAACAAACTTGGCTTAAAAGGAGAATATACGTCTGAAACTTCTCTGGATTCATTTTGACTGCACATGAGACCTGTTTCAAATTTTGAGCTGAGATGAAATGCATTTAACAAAGGTTATGGTGTGATCAGTGGCAAAATTATTAGAGAGAATTTCTTGCCATTTTAATGCTGCACAGTTTCTTCTGCCTTCATCCCTGTCTGCATTTATTTATTTTTCTTCCCAAAATAAATAATCTGGTTTTGACAAGTTTTATTATTCAAATTTGTATTTTATTTTAAATCTTCAAAGCAAAAGGCATCATTGCCATGGTGGATTATAATTGATGATACTTTTAAATGAACTTGTCAGACTTCTCTGTTATGGAAACTGCCAGGACCCCACTATGAATGCAGGATGGGTCTATGAATTTAGAATTTGGACATCATGTATATGTAGTAAAAGCATGAATTTGATATGGTATGGATTATGCATTTAAAATTGTCATATTCTTATACATTTTTTTTTAGGGGATAAATAACATAGATTTGGTATAATAGTGTCAAAGATGCTGCATACCAAAGAGTATTCAGACAATTTCCTGCAAAACTGGGGTTTGAATGAGCAAGCTGTTAACTCTATTAACTTCAAACCTTTGTATCTCCAAGTACCACAATAATAGTGTTTCTGCAACAAAAATAGAAAAATAGTTCTTAAATTTATTTTTTTCTTGAAGCCTTGGGTTCACTCCATTCTTTCATCTAACTCTGCTATTCAAAAAAGGGATGATCATCAAGCCACCTAAATTGTATCCACACTCCTATGTAGTTCATTTTGCTTTGAAGTAATTCTCTGTTTGATTTGTTTTGCAGGTAAGTAGCACTTAGCACCCAATAGCCAACAATTTATGGTAAGTATATTTTGTAATTAGGAAAACGAAAATTAAATTCCTGGTTTTTTTTTCTTTAAAGGGAATAAACAAAGTAGGGGGTTAGTCATACAATAACATTTGTTTCAGATACTAGTCAGAATGTTTGCAGATGTCGTTGGGTTTACATTTTTCTCCTCGAAGTGTTATTCATCTGTTGCAGGAAGAAATAAATATAAATACTCAAGGCAATATTTCAAGGAAGTTGAGAAAACAATATTTACTTTAAACACAATAAACAAATGAGGGTTTCTTTTCTATTCTCAACTCCTTTCAGCTGTAGTAATCTTGGAAACCGTTTTAACTAAATTAAAATCTCACACAAATTCTGTGTGTAAATGTTGGTGTCCCTATAACTATTTTACTACAGGATAACTAAGACTCTTCTGCTTATCCAGTCTTTGACTTAATGAAAATATTCTTAACACTGAGTTATTATCTATCTAGTATAAGTAATAGATCTCACTGTGCTTCCTAAAATAAGTCAGTGTAATCTTTCTTGCCCTTCAGCTGGGGAAATAATCTCAGAAAGGGTATAAGTCGAAGAGTGGTGAAGAGACCTTACTACAAGCATATGGTGAAAAGATATATCCTGGGTCACTATCAGGGCTCTGACAGGGCTTGCCATCCTCTGTGGGTGCACAGCTGTTATAAAATAAATCTGTTTTTTCTAGTATACATCACTGCTCCCATTAATTTAAAGTCTTAATATGGTACTCAGTTGCTGCCCAAGCAAACTTTAAAATTCAAATGTTAATTTTTAGCTTTTTTTTAACTTCCCAGCCTCCCCAGAGGCAGTTTTTATACTGTTAATATACTGTGAAAGGTGTTACAGCTTTGCACTGCAGTGTTGTGAATTTTAGAAGTGTACATGGCACATTTTTTCTTGTGGTAAGACTGATGATTCTCAGCACTTGACACTGATGCTGTTTGAGCATTTGATCTTCTTCGAAAGTGATTGTGTTTTCCTCCCTGTAGTTTTAACTTTGGAGAACATTTCTCTTGTTATTGCTCAACTCCATAGAATTCTTATTTGGTGGGGGGAGGTGTTTTTTTTTGGTTTTTTTTGGTTTTTTTTGTGGTTTTTTTTTTTTTTTTTTTTTTTTTTTTTGTGTTTTGTTTTGTTTTGTTTTGTTTTTTGGTTTTTTGTTTTGTTTTAGTTGTTTGGTTTTGGGTTTTTTTATTAATAATATTTTTTCCTTTCTTCCCTTCACAGGTACCATTTTTATGTCTCAGGACATTTTATTTTGAATTCAGATTGTTCTCTTTAGCTGATCACACAACTCACTCATCCTTAGTCATGGAGAATTTTTCTTCCAACCTTATTCCACAACACTTGTAAGTTTATGATCTAGTCCACATTTATTTTAAAAATCTATTATTTCCGTTGTGTTTGTTATACCTGTGCCACAATTATCTGATCTTCTTTGACTATGCTTTCTCGTTTTCCCATGGCATCCAGAAGTTTACTTGTGCTGCCTGCTTTCTGTCATCTTCTGTAAACTGTTCTGCCAGGGAATTATTGCTCTACATCAACTATCACTTTTCTCCCTGAGATTTTTTTAATGCATATTTGTACATGCACATACAAAAGTGTGTTAGCTGTGAAGTCACATTTAAACACTGGCTGACTGAGAAATAAAATATGTCCACTAAAACTGTCAAGACCCAAGTCTGAATATACAGTTACATATTCTTTGCAGAGGTCAACTCTGAATTTCTTCTGCCCTTTGAGACACCATGAGCACCTTGCATCACCATTTTATCTCCCACATGCTAAGTTGGTTCCCTTGTTATGTTTCCATAAATTTAATCTTTTGAAGGTGGGCTTTGGGGCTGGTATATATAACTAGGAATTATGAATGGATGCTTTTCAGTTGTGTTTTCATTTATTCTTTCTGCTCAGAAGTCAGTAAGTGAGTCTTACAGTTCTTCCTGGCAGACTCAGCTCATGGTTCCACTTCAGGAAAGGATTTCAAGAGGTGATTTCCTAAGTCTGGTGCCTCATGTTAGGCCTGGAATTCCAAAAATCTAAAAGGATCTGCTGAGCAGGATTTGGGTACCCCAATTCAAACTACTAGCAGGTTTATTTTTGCTGGGAAAGTTACCTCTGAACAGCAGAAGTACAAAAAAAAAAAAACCAAAAAAAAACCCAAAAAAACAAACCACCAAACCCTAGTCCTCGTGCTAATTGACTATATGTATTGTGGAGTTTTTTAATATACTTTTTACATACTTTCAGTATGTTCTCCTAAGATTGTCCTAGCATGTTTTTCACCTTCCAGCAGAAATGGATATATCACATATGCTACTCATACTGCAAAAACAATGAGTCTTCTGGGTAAAATGAGGACTGAAATGTATCACAAGACTGTCTGAGAAAATATGAGACATCTCTTCAAAATAATATCCCTTATTCTTGAAGTGTCAAATACATTTTGTGCAATTTTTCCACAGACTGGTTGTTTAGACTGAGATAAAATTAATGTTTTAAAATTCTCTCATGTGTGAGAAATTTCTTGTATCTTCAGCAGTGTTTAATTTTATTGTGGCAAATGGTCTCAAAGGCAATGCCTTACATGCATGAAACTTCCTAGAAAAGTGACTGGTGAGTACACCTATGTAGTTTATGGCAATATTTCTAGAGGTAGTTTTTCTTATTTGCTTTTACCTGGGAGCTGCTATGCTGAAGCAGTTTAAAATAAGTTATTTCTTCGAAGAAACTGTTGAAAATCTGTGCTCTAAAATGATCTCCTTTTTTTACCTCCTATTCTGGATGAGCCTATTTATTAAAAAGAGCCTTAACAAAAATATCATCTTACATTATTCTGCTGACTGTGATTTGGGCTAGGCACTGTTGGGCATCTTCCCCAGGCAGGGTTTTTGACAGTATCATCCTAATTTCTGACAGTATATTCTGACAGTATTGTCCTCATTTCCACTGGCAGCAAGCTGCAGCCATGGTCATTTATGGTTTCACCATAACATTTCAGGCACTGTTTCTTTGCTGTTTTTTCTTTGGTGCCTCTTTTGCTCTTGTACTCTTAATTTTGAAACAACACAAAAAAGAATCTGGTCATAAAATAGGCCTCACATTTTCCTAGGAGTATCCTCAGCAATGTAAAATGTTTTGTAATATCCCAAACATCATTTGAAATAATGGTACTCTTCCCTTTGTCTCAGCAGTTGTACAGTACTTCCATTTTATAGGCAGTCAAGATTAGCTCTTCTATTGGCTTTAGATGGTAGGGATTTACTCCCATAGAGCATCAGAATCCATGAGCAATAGAAATAATTACACTGGAACCAATGCCTCTATCTAAGTAAAGCACTTAGATAAAGTATTTATTAAAATAATAATAAAATAGCAGTTCATCTGTTTGACACCATCTTAACTTGAACCTGTCATATTTCCCATTTTATAACTCTTTCCTTACTGTAATTCCATCAGTGAAGGAAAGAATAAGAACAGTGGCTGTCTGAGAGATGGATCTGAGACTTTCAGTTCTCAATTAGTTAACCTGATACATTTGTATCTTGTGGCGCTTCTACTTTTTTTTGTGCCCATATATTTTATGCTACCTGCCTTATTGGAATAAGATAGCACCTACATTTTCATCCTATTGGAATATGTAAGATGAAAGTGTAGGTGTTATCTTGAAAATGTGAAAGGTATGCTCCGACTTTCACTAGGCTTTCTAAAAGCTTTGGAAAAGGGATGAGAGCAAAAGGGATGTTTCATATAGCAAGAAGACAAGGCACTAATTTCTTCCTCTCAAAACTGTAAAATCTTTATTTTGTGTCAGAGGATAACAATCTGAGTTTTTGACTTACAAAACAAAACATGGAAGGAATTGACTGAATATTTTGTAGTTCACTAGCTGTTGAAATTTAACAGGTAATTAATGCTGGTTTGGTTTTTTCTTACCATCGCTTTAACATCCTTTAAAACAAACACCTTTTAAACATTTTTAAACATTAAAACTTGCATCAAGGAGAAAATAGGTTTCTTTCACTCCCAAGAAACCAAAAGATTGGTTTCTTGAGAGTGAAAGGGTCTCAATCTGATATTGTTTAGATTTCCCAATTTCCAGGGTGAAAGTGTGTTTATAGAACAGCACAAGTGGCAATTTCACTGCTCTGTTTTGTCTGTGTGCCTCAGGAGGAAGATCTGAGGGACCACATCTGGGTTTACAAGAGAATGTCCCCCTTTTTGTGATTTTCATACTTTTTCCTGTCTGGGGGCTCTTTCCACAGTGTTACAAATAAACACTAACTTCTGTGGCACCTTTGATGATGTTGGGGCCTTGACTGCAGTCTGGGTTGACACTGCCAAGATAATGCCCCGAGCAGTCAGGTGCTGATCAATTATAGTGATGATCAAAATGGTTTTCTGGGACGAGTTCACAGTAGTAAGTTATTGGAGAAATTTCTGTTCCCTCTTACAATTTTTTTTTCTGAGCTTTTATTTTCTTCTGTGTAATGGTTTCAAGAACAACAGCCATTTTGCTAACTTGACTTTGAAGCTGAAAAGCTACAAATGACGATTATTCCCTACTTAAAACAAGGGGGTTGCCTGAGCCCTGGTACTGCTACTCTGTGGGTCCTCTCCTTTACATCCGGATCATCCTGAATGTGGGCAAGGGTAGGATCTCATCCTTCAGCTGGTGAGGGCAATCTGGTTGTGAGCAGGGATGTTGGTGTCCCTGGTATGCTGGCCATGCCCAGGGTCCATCCCATGCTCTGTAATTCAGTGAGTGACTAACATGGAAATTTGGCATATTTTTCGACAATAAAAATCACAGGATCTTGTAAAGAGGGTAACAAGCTAGTTTCACTGGAAGTTTGCCTACTGAGAAAAGTGACTCTTTGGGTCAATGGCAAATAAACCTTCCTTCCTCTTCTTACAGGTGGTCCTTAATCCTCAGAGAAATCAGAGCAGCTAGTTGTGTTGGGGCATTGTTGCTGTGTCTCAGCCTTATGTGTACTTTGGAGAATGAAGGTTTCTGTGAGTTTTAGCAATGTTCTCCTTCAGGCACTGTGCAAAGCTTCAGCAAAGCCCTCCATGTACCAGCTGAGCATGTCTGAGTAACAACACCTTGACTGAGCTCATGAAGTTGCTGAATGAAGTTCAGTGTTACTGAGGGCTGAGGTGAGAGGTCATGAAGTGGCTGCTGAGAAAGTATAAACCAGTGTGGCAGTTTTAGAGGGGCTGTGGTGAACGAGAGAGAAAAACTGACTGGAAAAGACAAGGGTTAAGAAGCAGAGATGATTGCTCTGGAAAAAAACATTCATAATCCATAACAGAGTCCAACAAAGTTTTTTTAATTAGTATCACTGATGATGAATTAGAAAATTGCTGCTGGACCACTATTATTCACATATGTGGTGAAGTTTGTAAAGATTGAATTTCAGCAGTAATAGTTTCCTCTTATAAATAACAATCTCAAGCTGCTGCACAACGGAGGTTGCTGTTATTACCCTATTTCTGTGGGGGAAAGAGATGCTGGAGGGGTGAAATGACTTGTTTGAAGTCAGCTGATCCAAACAGATTGAGCAGCAATTCCCAGTCTCCCTAAAGTATCAGAGCAGTGCTCAGTGTGCGCAGTGTATATAAACCAACAAACACCAGTTTGTGACTCTGTGACACAGGATGGGGGTGCTCACTCTGCCTCTGGGAGCTGCCTCCTCAGCCTGAATAGTACCTGGATCTGGGATAGGGAGGGAGAAAACTGGGAGTGGACTTGTCCTCCCAGAAGTGCCCAAGGTTATGCAGTTGCTACCAAAAGCTACACAAAATTCATGTATAATGTAAGTGTGCGGGTTGAATGGTTTATGTAAGCTACTGTGGGGGCCAAATTTTGTTGAGCAGCAATACTGTCAGCAAGTTGTCCCTTATTATTTTGTGGGTATTAGTAAGTTCATTTTGTGTTCTTTGATAGTGCTTATTATCTAAATTATTTTAAGTGGTTTGTGTCAGTTCAGTAAATACTGGTTATGATTTAAAAAGCATTTTCACAGGTGCTTTACTACATTTGTATTCAAGAGGCATATGCTCCTTTTGCATACATCATATGCATATGCAGTCACTTTCAGCAGATGTTTCACCCACATATGGGTGGATTTCAGTAAGATGAAGTAGAGACTTCTCTGTCAGAGAAAACCATTGTCACTCCCAAATTCTTTGGTCTTGTCGTTAGATTCCGAAACGTGCAAATTACTTCCAGGCATAGAACATCTCCAGAAAGCATTTGTAACTTTGCATGAGGAACCTGATCCAAGGGTTTCCTTTTGTCAAAACTGCTGGAAACTAGGTAGGTGTATGTCACTTGCCAGGGAAGCCTCGGGCAAGCTCACGTTCCTCGGGCAGAGCTGGGACTCCATCACTGTTCCAGACTGCCTTCAGGCTTTCTGGGCTCGTCGTGATATTGTGAACTTTAGGCAGGTCCAGACCCCGGCAGAAGCTGCAGAAATCAGAGAAGGAGCGACTCATGATCAGTAGTAGAGAAGGTGTTTATTCAGGGTAGAAAACCCGGGTAGTCCAGGCTTGAGTGTGTGTCCGAAGGTGAGAGCCAGAAAGAGAGCAAATTTCGGTCTGTCTTGCGCTTATCAAGAGGTGTGGAACTGAATGCAAATGAGGGGGAGTGACCCACAGGAGGGGATGTGACATTGCCATTTAGGGTTTGAAGGGGGTGGTATGTTACCTGAGGCCTCTCTGGCCATCTGGCCTGGCAGAGCTATCAAGGTGCTTGGGAGTATCCACAGATAAGATACAAAGTTAGACAATAACCTAGGCCAGGGCTATAATATATAATAGGGAAGGCCAGGCTTATTGTGTTACTTAACGACTGTCCTTAAGGGATGTGGGGGCTGCAGGAATGAAACCTTACAAAACCTTAATAAAAATTATACCAAAATGAAAAACTTAATTCCACACCACCACAGGACTCGGGCTGTATTCATGGCACGGTGCTGGGCTATGCATTGGTTACCAGATCCACTGTCACTCCTTCGGACTGCTTGTCTTCCAGACTTCAGAGGGATGTCCAGCTACATCAGGGTGGGTGTGGGAAGGGTGAAAGTGAAGCAAGGAGGTGGAGAAGGCGGCTTTGCAGGATCCCCTGGCAGCCCCTGTGGGCTGTCTCGGTGCCGAGCTGTGTTCTCCCCGGCTCGCAGCAGATGGCAATGATGTGCCGGGAACGCCGCCTCAGCGCAGGCAGCCCCAGCCACCATGGCTGTGCCAGGTTCCCAGGATGGATTGCATCCCAATTATTACCATGAATCATTTTCACTACCACTCTTTTTTTTCAGATTAATTTCTTCCCATTGGCTGTAAGGTGCCTGTGCTGCTGTGCTCGCACGGTCTTGCTCTGTGTGGCCGACGGTGATGCCATTGTTAACCACTTCCACAGATGTCATTGATTCTCTGTGAGCTGTGGACCTTTCATGAAATACATGCCATGAGAAATGATTTAATGGCCCCTTCCGGACCTTAAATATTATTAATCTATTCTATGATAGGTGAAAAGATGATAAGGACTTCCTACAATACAAAGGAAGAAAGGGAGGTGAAATTTTTAATTGAAACTTCCAAATGTATTTCTCCTGCTGCCACAACCTCAGCATTAACCGCTTTAGGTAACAGGAATTTAAATTACCTTTTATAACTTGCCAGGGACAAATGATATTTATGTGTGATATTTACTACCTTAGTGATACCATTAACAAGCTGCTCTTGGAAATTGTTTTTAATAACTAGTTTCTGTGTAAATATCCAAAAATACCTGAATTTTGGAGATGCTGGGGTTTTCTGGCTACCACTTAACTATGTGAAAATTGGACTACATTTGGTAAGAATAATCTGCAAACCAAAGTGTCCATTCTTTGGACAAACTAACCAGTAAAAAACCCCACCATAAAATGATAGTAATAACAACAACAACAACTAATAATAATAATAAATAGATAAATAGTTAACATTGCATACAGTGACAGAAGCTTTTGTAGATGAAAGTATTGCTCCCATGCATTGTTGTCCATCTGTTTTTTTTGGCTTTTCTATACATTCTATCAGCATAATGCCCAAGTGAATAATTTATATAAAATCAGCATTAGAGATTTTCCAGATTCTAATACCCGATTTAATAGTTATGTGCTTATCCTCTAAAAGATATTTATGGACACAATGTATGTATGCAGTGCTGCATGGAGGAGTATTTTTTACTCCATCGACTGTTAGGATATTTTTCAAGGCTGTTGATTTTTTTAATTTTTTTTTTTGTAATGAAGCTCTTTTTAAGCTATTCGAAAGGAGGTCCAGTCACTACTAATTCCTGTGTAAATTAAGCGTAATCACTCAGAGAAGAGACCCTTTATTTAGTGAGTTTAAAGCTCATTATACAATTTTGTAGGGGGAAAATTACCGTGCCTGTAAATTAGCTGCATTTCCTAATGAAATAACTTGGCAATTTTTCCAACATCCTTTGATAGGAATAAGAATTATAGTGGCAGTGGAAAGTAAAATGCTATTCCTACTGGCATTTTTTTTAAATTGTAAAAGAAATTGTAACTGTGAACACATTTTGATTCAGATTAATCTCAACAAGTAACAAAAGCATCTTTTGTCGTGGTGTTTTTTCATCTCTTTCCCACCTCTTTTATTAGAGCCTAAAGTCAGCTTCATCAGCCTTACTCCTGGTGTATGATGACACAAATTCTCTTGGGATGTGTGGCTTTCTCAAGCAATAAAGTATCATTATGCTGCTCATTTCTGAGGATGAACTATTTCACATGTGAGTTGTGTTTCAAAGGACAAACCAGCAGAACTCATCATGTTAATTTTTCCAAAAAATGAGGCTTTCATCCTCCCATCAGGCTTGCAAAGGCGAGCGTATTTACCATAGGTGTCTGTGCTTGTCTAGTTCTACCCTGACACTTGTAGATGGCAGCAAATAGATGGCATTTTAAATGCTTTGGCTGCAGCTACCAGCAACAGGAGTGGCAAAAGACAAAATAATTTTTCTTGAGCTTGCTGTCCTCTTTGGAGCAGCAGCAGCCTCAGTGCACATGAACAAGGTGAGCTGGTGCCTGTGGCTCCGCAGTGCATGGACGGCTGTCTGCTGAGCCAGTGTCATCATGACTCCACTTCAGCAGCTCAGAGCAGAGGTACACAGACTTGCTGTAAAATTGAAAATCATTTTAAGAATGCCTGAAATAACTGCTTTTTCCTGAAATTGGTTATATGCTTTGTAATATAGATATTAATCATGTGTACTTACAGGGTGTGGTTGGTTTTCTTTAATTCGGGAAAGGTATAAATTTAGGGGCATATGGATTAGTATCCTCAGGGTTTATTTTTTTCTCTTCTGGCTTTGGCTAGTTTTCAGCTGTATAAAATAAAGGTTTAAGAATAGTTTGACTTTAAAAAATTACATTCAGACTGCCCGTAGAAAAGTATTTAGAAAGATCACCTCAGTGTGTGAGTGCTTTCTTTTTTCTTCACACAACAACTCTGTTTTATGATAACACAAGCAGCAAGTTCCTTGAAGTCTTTTTCAGTGTATTAAAATTAATGAAAGATTAAATGGGGTTTTGTTACATTTGATCAGTATGAAACTTTATATCAGTGTGAACAATATTCCTTCAGCATTTAGCACCTGGTACTGAAATTCCAATGCTGGACAGTGCTTTTGGGTCAGGCTACTGAAAAAGAAGGTCAATAACTGGTTTCAGAATTGCTTGCAGTCCAGCACAGAAAAGCAAATCCATTTCCCAAATATTGGTTCCTCTGATTTTTGTGTAGATTCCTCTTTAAAAACACAGGGCTCTGCATACTTATCATACAGGCCAGCATGGTGAAAAATCAAATTCCTATTTTGGATGGAATCAGAATGTAGCTTCCTGAAGTTACTGTACATAGGTCTGAATTGTCAATACTTTTGGATTTGCACACTACTACTGAATTTCAGTGTTTAACAGTAGATGCTCATCACGTCTTAAAGGTGATGTATTTCTGCTTAGCATTTTCAGCATCTGAAGACAGACCCCTGAGAGAGTCACAATATAACATTCATTCTCTTTGCAAATGTGAAAACAGTATAGTGTGAATTTCCTAGGACAGACATTTCTGTGGAAAAAAAATCTGATTAAAGTTTTTTGTTTGATTTCATCCTTGATGTATTTTATATCTTTAAACTGAAAAAGAAAAATAAGATTGGATGTTGCACAGAAGCAATAGCTAGCATAAACAAAGCTGTAGGATAAAGGAAATGAAAAATAAGCAAATTTGAGGTGAAAGGTGCATTACTCCATTGCTATTCTGGTAATTAGAGAGAAAAAAATTAATAGTTGCCATAAAGTGTTTTAAACACAAGAGTCTCTTATTAAGTTCTTCAAGACTATAATTAATCACTTGCAGCCACGAATTTTCTTTGCATAGTGGTGTGCAGCACTAGCATTTCATTAAAACCCAGGTCACTCAGGATGTCATTTTCTCTGGAGAAGGTTGGGAAGCTGAATGCTGGCTGCTTCATCCCTTATGTGCTGTACCAGGACATGGAGTTGGGTGGAGGAGAGTGCAGGTTGGGCACACCAGGGCCGTGTTCCAGAATCCCCCCTTGGTCTGGGTGAAAATGCTCATGTCAGCACTGGGAGCAGAGGGATGGGCACAGGGCTGGCAAACCCATAATGAGGCAGCAGATGGACAGTGTGCCAGCAAGCACAGGCACAGGGTTCTGATAGAGACACTGCAAGCCACAGTCAAATTCCCATCAAAAGGAAGTACCACGGTTAAGAAGAAATAATTCATGATCATATAAAATAAATGCAAGTGATATATTGTCCTAGTGACAGAGTTTTTTGACTTTAACTTTTTTTTTGTTTGTTTGTTTGTTTTTAGCAACAGTCATGGATTAAATATAGCTCCTGTGCTGCCCTAGTGCCTTAGCTAGTTTGCACTGGCAGTGAAGTTAAGAGAAGGGTGGGTGGACAAGTGGTTGGAGATGCTCTGATTGTCGCTTATAATAATTAGTTTTATTAATCCCTTAAGGAATAAAACATCAGAGGGACAGATTTTGTCTAGTACATTCCATGTTACTTTTGAGGGATAGGATGAAACATAAGCAAGAGTAAGAAGGTGTCCTTGGTGCCCAGTGGGATTTGGGAATTGATGAACATTTTGATAACAGAGTTCTCTGGAGGTATCACTGTTTTCCTGAGTGAGTCCTTACAGATCATTGGGAACTATGTTACCAGTTAATCATTCCATCCTCACAGCATGTGGGGTGCTCCCTCATGAAGTATGCAGTAAATATAAAACTTTTCTCCATGGAGCTGAAGGAACTGGAAGCCCTGTCCTGCACCATCTTCTGCTTGTGACTTACCTTTGTTTTGAAATATATCTCACTGGCATTACAAGAAAACACATTAGGCTCCTGGAATTTGGCTTGGAGTCAATGAAGAGCAACGTAAGTTGTGTAGTTGCATTCTATTGTTTTAGGTTTTACTTCAAGAATATTTTTTTGCAATTAGATTGTTGTTGAAGTCAACAAAGTACAAACATAGGGAGCAGAGTGGTTTTGAAAGGGAGGGCACCTGCCAGTAGCTGCCTGAAGATCCTTTCTAATTTTAAATATGATTTAATGCTCTGTGAAAAGAATTAAGAATCCCATTTTACACTGGAGCATGCTGTTAATGTGCATATAAAAACCTCAGCAATTTTATTGACAGTTATGAATTTACAGCTGCTGGTGGTGAAATTTTTAAAAGGCTGCTTTGCTTTCCCCAATTCTTTGCAGACCATTGTCATAGTTTGCTATTAGCTAAGGCAGAGCCTCATTTAGCAGAAATGCATAGGTCTTCAATTTCACTGTATACATCAGGAAAAAAGAAAATCAATGTGAAGCCTGGACTTAGTCTGCTGATGCCAGAGATGACTATCTGTAGCATGCAGAAAGAAACCCTGGCTCAGATTAGTTTTTCTTTACCCTTTGGATGTTAAAAGTGACAGAAAGAGGCTACAGCTGGTGCGAGTTCTTATGGCTATTGTCCTCTGGTTGAATTTGGTGTTAATCCTAGAGGCTGTCAGTGTGTATACCAAATATTTCAAGTATTCAGAATTAATTTAGTATTAATTTATATTTATTATTATCATTTATACTAACTGATGTGAGGATAAGTGCTAAGAAACAATTTGTGCATTTGAAGTTTCATGTTTGCATTGAATATCCATTGTGTGTTTGTATGCAGATGCTTGCCACACACCCACAACTATATATATATATATATATATATATAAAATAACTATAGATGTTGTTTTATGTCTTTGTACGTGTACCTGACCTTCTAGTCTATTCATATATAAGAACATGGGTCTGAATGACTCTTTAAATTGAATATTCACAAGGCTTTTTCTGACATTTATACAGTATCTAAACATCAAGAATATAAAGGGGTGAAGATAAGTTTTATTTTCAAACAAGAATTTGGAAAAAACAACAGCCAACACCAAGCTTGCAGAGTCCAAACTTCACAGGAGGGGTCTCTGTGTGTGGAGCTTCTGTTACATTGACTGTCACTGAGAAGATTCCATATAATTTGATTTCTTTAGACTTCCTAAAACCCCTCAAGGAATAGATTTTCATAATTATTTTTAAAATTTAAAAGTTATTGTTTCATTGGATCTAAAAATAGACCTGTTTTCCCCTTTTTTATTACACTTCCCATGATGTCTTTTATAGAAATGTCTTTGAAATAATGTCTCAGATGTGTGTGTTGGCCAAGAATATATTTCTTAGTAAGAAATCATGCTTGATGGTAAATGAGAATTTTTAGTAAAATGTTAAGAAAAAATAGGACACTTTTGAGAAAATGGGAAGGTATGATTGTAGTAACACTGCTTTTGAAGCTGGAAAGGCTTCCTTAATTAACTCTTTTCTATCCCTACTGAAGCTGCTATTCTGGCCTGTGGAAAATGACACTGACTGGTCTTGACATGATAGGATGGCGATATTCTTTATGACTCTACACTAAGAAGAATCTGGAGTTCCCAATTATTTCTATCAACTGTTTTATTTTTAACATTATTTCCAGCAGTTCTATTTCATGGTGTGCCTGTGGGATCAGGGTCTTCAAATCTTATTTACTATTCTTTTCTGAACTATTTTATTTATAATTGTTACTTTTTAATTCTGAAACATTACTGACATCTTCAAGTAGACTCTGCAAAGTCACTGAATTCAGTAATTAATTTCAAGGGAATGTTGAGATATTCCTTAACCAAACTCATTCTGTGGTTCTGGTTTTCCAGAGATGTGAATTCAACATATTTGAGCAGTGAATTTGCCTTAATTTCCAGATATACATAAAAGTGCATAGCTCAGCTTGGGAACCCAGCTCTGGCTTGGAGCTTGGAAGATGCTGCTTCTGGACTTTTTCCTGACAGCTGACCCTGATTCATTCATCTGATCTCTTTGAAGTACCATGGGATGCCCGGAAAATGTTTATATATTGTTGTTTGCTTTCTATGTAAAATTATCCTCTGAAGATGCTGTAGTTTGACATAGTACTTTAGATTTTAACATGTTTTAGATATATTCCCCATTTTAATTTACTCCATTGCCCATGTTTCTTTTGGAAAAGGAAAACATTGATTTTGGAAGGCAATCAACTTTCAAACTTTTTTTAGAAATGTTATTGTCTTCTCTTTTTTAGTTATTTTTTTCTTAAAGGTCATTTTTTAAAGGACGTTCTTAGAGATTCTAAGACATTGTCTCATTCCTTCAAAAATACAGGATCTGTATGAAATTAATCCTATGATAAGCCAGACTATTACTCCATATTAAGTATACAGAGTATGTATGATGGACAAAAGAAATGGAAAGACCTGTGGCATATGCTGTGTCAGGTATTTTTCTGTACTTAATGACCTATGGGCCTTTCGCAAAGATGACTATCAAACCTTATATAAGTAAGCTAGTTCTAAATTCTAAATTTAATCTAATTCTAAAATTTATTCTAAAGATGAGCTACTCTTAATTTAAATATAGTCGTTTACATTTACATAGTAAATATTTTTCTAATTTTAATTAATTAATCAGTCTTAGAATTGGAGGAGTTGCTTCCTTTTCTTTTGTGAGCTAATTAGATATAATCTCACTTTCTCTGTCTCCGTTGCCTTTAATCAGTTTTCTCTGGCCAGATAGCACTCTTAATTCAGTTATTTCACTTCCAAACTGTAATTTTGTTTATGTATCATAGGCATTTATTGTAATGTTTGGTCTTGCTTGTTTGCACGAGCCTCAGCATTTCCCCATAACCCTCCAAATGGATTTTTATTCCTGTGGTGATCATAAGAGTGGTGGAAGCTGCTGCAGTAATGTAAACAGCAGTTTTATAATACTGTACATGAGAACAAAATGTACCATGGAATAGGCTGCTGCTGCTGGGAACTTGATCTGTTGGAAATACTTGTTTCATGCAGATCTTTACATTCTTTATTTCTGAGCTGACAGTTTGGGGGGACATGTATAGGATTCCTGTCTCATCTCTACTGTTTGGTAGAAGTAGTTCCATACCTGCAGGACAAATTATACCTGCATCAGCTAGGAAAGGAATCAAGCCTTGGTCTGGCCTGCTCCCTGTGCACTCCTAACAATTCTTCCAAATCAATTTTAATGAACAAAAAAATGTATGTTTTGGAAAACTAATGTCTTAATGTGTTTCTGTCCCCTGCCCAAGCCATAGGGGCATTCTGTAGTGCTGTGGAGATCAACCTCTCCATTTTTCTCTGTTCTGCACTGACAGCATTTTGCCCCAGGATAAAGTTTCTGTGACTGAAGGGTCTCCAGTGGCACAAGCTCCAAGGAGTCAGCACGTGATGCTGCGATGCATCTGAACACAAGTGTTGGGGGCCTAGAAATTACTGAGTGCTGTTCTGGGTATTTAAAGTGGTGTGAATTGTGTTAAACCCTGAGCAATATTTCAAGTATTTAGATAGACAAATGTTAAATGATTTTTTTCAATATTTTCCATTAATAATTTTAGGTAGGCACTAGCGATTTAATTTAAATTAACCATTACTCTTACATTATATAAAAAATAATTATAGTATGGGTTGCATATGAAATTAGATGTTTATTCTGATCTCAATATATTTGGGTTACATCATGCTAAGAGTTCAAAATGGAAAATAAGTATTGAAAGTGCTTAAAGGATATGTATTTGTGTAAGACATACTCATGATCTGCTGAAGAGACACTCTCTTTGCTGCTGTAAGACACTTTTTACTTTCACTAACTAAAGATCAGAGCAAATTGTTTGCATCAAAACTTCTTATTTTAAACAGTTTATTGATGGCAACACATTTGCTGAATTTGCAAGCAAGCACCTTTATGTAGCTATAGCAGCATGAAGTGTGCCTGCCTGTTACTGGAAAGCATCCAAGGACATCCTCAGACTTCAGATTTCCTCTGCGAGGTGGGGTTTGTGTTGCTGTTGCTGCTTTTCTTCATTTCCCGTATTGCAGCAATTTCTAAATAAGTGCTGGTTGATTTCTCCACTTGTTATTTTTCTCTTCAAAGTTAGGATGCTTAGTGAGCCATTGAACAGATACAGACTTTCTTTCCTGGACAACTTAAAGTAGGATCCTTTCCCTGGTGGTACTAGCTGCCAGCAGACTTGAGTGGCCCCTTGGAAGAGCCCTGGTAGCCCACATGATTTGTGATGGCCAGGCTACCAAAGGCTGCTGCTTTAAAACAATGCCTTGCATTTATTTGCAAACAAAGCCAGGTGATTCCTGCCTCCAGAGAAATGCATGAGGAGTTTAGTGGGGAGGAAACGACAAGGCTGGGCCCCATTGGAATTGGGGAATGGGCATCAGCAGAGGAGAGCTAGTGGTCAGTGACTCAGCAGTGTGGGGTGAGCAGTCATTCCCCAGCCTCCTGCCAGCCCTGAGTCCACGAGGATTTCAGTAAGTCATTATGCCTTAAGATTACCTAGTGATGGGCTTTCTGCTGCTTCTCCTCAAGCTGTTCCCTTTCATCTTTACAAAGCCATTCAAAAATTGCCTGTAACTGGCACATAGGCTCTCTTTTGGAGACAAAGAGCACCCTTTGTGTCTAGTTGGAATACTGACACATTGTTACCTGGTTAGAAATTTAAGGAAGAAGCTACCTTTTAAGAAGGAAACTTTTTCATTGATTAAAACATTTGAATTTCATTGGACAAAGTTGTTTTCAGTGACATCTATTTCCCAGATTATATGCTCCCCTTTTGCATGCAACACTTTGGTGCAAATTCATCAGCACATTCTAAACAAGTATAGAGATTATGATGAAGATTATGACATTATTTTAGGAGATGATGCTATCTGGCTGATGCATTTTCAGTGCTCTTTCAAATCTCCCTCAGTTGTGCTTGATGTCCAGTTTGTGATGCCAGTGAATGTGTAACAGTCTAGCTCTTTCATAAAATCAAAATATTTGTGCAATGATAGAAATGCTACTTAATTAAGCAAGAAATAAAATAATTAGCATTGTGAGATAGGTCTTGTAAATGATCTCCAGATTAGACAGATGCACGTGTGGTCATGTTTAAAAACAGTTTTTTGTAATAGTGAAAAGAGACACTGAGATGTTGTGTTGTGTGAATACATCCATTGCATTGAAATACCTATTAGAAATAAAGGAAAAAAAAATTCAACATTTACAATACCCAATCAGTAAAATAATAGATTGAGAATGAATGGAGGGATAAAGTCTGTTATTTTGGGGAATGATAAAAATGCCATCTTGAAGGTACTTCAAGGGATAATTAGTTCTAGTTGTCCAATAATCCGAGGTTCTACTACTTGGAAGAGGGCTGTTGCAACAAAGGACCAGATCAGCCATTGGTTTGTCTGGATGAACCTTTCCAAGGACAGAATCTCTCAACCTGTTTGACAAGAGATTCCGGTGCTGCTAGTGAAAATACTTTTCCATCTGTCCGACTTCTGAAACTGCTTTGTGTGGATGTTCTCCTTGTTATGCTGTCTGACACTACCAAGAGGTGTTTGGTGGTGGTGTCCAAAGAACTACACTTCAAACAGTTGTAAGCAGATATTAAATACCTCTGTGATTTCTCCTTTACCAAAGTTATTAGGCCCAACTCCTTCAGCCTCTCTACGTGTGTGTTTGTATGTATGTTATGCACCTTTGTTGGACCTTTCTAATTTTCTCTGCATCCATCAAAAAACTGAGGGTTTTCCCAGACTGATTCAGCACTAGCTTCCCTTAGTCTGCCAGTTCAGCATGCAATTTGTTCTGTTCACAGTGAGGGCTCACTCCTGCAGCGTGGTGTCCACTGTAACATCACAGGCATATCCTTAAGAGCTGCTGCTTGGTGAGGTTTCAGTCTGCATGGGGTTATTCCACTCTGGTTGCAGAATCCTGCGTTTTTCCCTATTGAAGGTCATGACATTTCTGTTGGTTAACCCCCAAATTTATTGAAGTCTCCTGGACCGAGGCTCTGGCATTTATCCTCTCAGCCACTCTGACTCTCAGAGCTGCCTGAAAGTTTGCCAAGTCTGTTAACTTCCTATCTGAGTGGAGGTCAGTCTACCAAAGCCTGCTGATAAAGTCCATCCTGTTATTTTTATTTTGATAGTGTCCTAAGATACTTAACAATGCTTTTAGGAATAAACCCTCCATGAAATGTCACATTATACTCCTACTCTTCTAAAGAGAAGGAAAAACACAATAGTAAAGCAGAAGTTGGTATTTTATTCTTATGCAGAGTTGATGTAAATATGTTTAGGTTGGTGTATGAAATTTCATAGTACCTGTTTTTTCTTCTGACTACACTGTTTTCTGTTCTCTTTATCTCACTTGACTGACTCTACCATCTATAGTTTTAGATACAATTTATTGTGCTTTTGAAAAGAAGTGTTTGGTTTGTGATGAAGCAGTGTGATGTGTATTAAGAGTATTTTCAGGTTAGACTCTGAGTCTCTTCTATGTGGAGAAATCATCATAATTGATCTTCCAAAATCTTTATTAGACACCTTAAGTAGTTTCCACATATTTGTAAGATTCTCTATTACTTCAAGTCCTATTTGACAATTTTAGTGCAAATAAAGGACACTGGCTGAATTTCTGTACCATGATAAAAATGTGGTCTAGTAGGATTTTAGTACTGGGGAAAAGGAACACAATTTTTTTTTTTTTTTTTAATTTTTTTTTTTTTTTTTTTTTTTTTTTAGATACAGTATATCTTGAATGCTAGCCCCAAGCCAGACTCTTTATATTTGCAAATTTTAATTTAAGTCAGGGAAGAAAACTCTGGCAAAACATTAAAAGTTACTTTAATCTACTGTATTTAGGGTTTTTTCTGTGGTGTGGCTTTTTGTTGTCTAACTCTCATTATCTGAGCACATTAACTAAATGACCAAGTGGCTCCAGCTCTCAGTTTATGAGCTAGATGATGGATGTTGCAATTATTTTGAAATAAAGTGTTATTTCTTATAAGTTAAGAACTGGTGCTTTGTAAGTGAAAATATGGTTGCAGAACATTAGGAGTACGTTAATGGAACCAGAAGGAAGATCTACGGAAATTCTAAGGAGGACTTTTGAGGCTTTCTGAAAGATCTTATAGAGCCCATTGACAGTCCCATGTACACTCCCCCCAGAGATCACTGGGTCCACCTGGACATTTAAGGCAGCTTTTAGACTTGTGGGAAAGACATGATTTAACTCAGGTTATTATCTCAGTCCAGTAAACTTAGCTGAAGAAAAGCTTCTAGGCAGGGGTGTTTTTTGTGGTGTGAGTCTACCTTTATTTCATTTAAAGATCATGGTCTTCCTTTAACCTCTTCAGAAGAATGAACAAATCTGGTTTACTTCTCTGTTATATTTCTCTAGATTTCTTCATGTGTTCAATGTGCAAATTAACATGAATGCAGATTAAGCAAGAAATGCATTTTTAAAAACTCTCCAAGAAATACAGCATACTCTGTAAACACTCGTTTGCTACCAATAGATCAAGGCATGGTAATGGAAACCATGTATGAGGCCCTAGAATAATGTTAAAGAACATCAAGAAAATGACAACCCAGGTTGCTTCACAAAAGTACAAATTCATAGTCCTACAGGACCATGTTAGAAATTAAATTATAATTTATATCTACATAATTTGCGTAGTCAGTGTGGTTGCCATCCAGTACTTTATTAATTTTTTTTTGTGTATTTTTTTAAAGAAAACCCCAGTGTGACAATTTTATTATGGTGGATGACCACAAGTTAAAAGAGATGGCAGGAACTATCCTCGAGAGAATCTGGTTTCATTCACAGGGCAAACTTGTGAAACACAAAGGACACACTGTGCCTTGCCTGCTTCCCAAAATCAACAGAATTGTGTTAGTTTAGACTGTAGATTGTTGTGGGTTTTTTTGTACAGAAGATGTAACATCCCACCTTGTTTTCAAGAAGGAAATAGAATGGAGCATTATTTGTTCAGGAAAGCAGCATTCAGTTTAAACAATTTCTTGCAGTGATACCTTTGTTTGCAGCTCCTTAGAGCTATATAAATCCATTGAGGAAAACAATAAAAAGTGACAAGTGGGCTCTGGTGATCACACCTTCTTGACAACAGAACTTCAAATGATGAGAAGAGGAGCAAGCAGGAGGAGCAGTAATACCAGGAAGGTATTTGCTCTGTTAACCTTTGCATGAGCAAGAAGTAGACTCAGCGCTCCTTCACCTGAAAGTTTGTGGTCACAGCTGGTGCCTTGAGTGCCAGGGTGAAAACACAGGTGGTTTCCCTTGGCACATGCAGGTAGCTAAAGGGTACTCCTGACCATGAAGAGAGCATGTAGGCTGGCAGCCATACTCACAGCCCTGTGACACTACTGTCACTGTCCCAGCAGTTTCTTTTTATTTTAGGCTGCTGAAAGGGCTTGCTTTCTGGATTTGCTAGTTGCATTGATATCCTACAATTGAAACAATATACAGTTCTGCCATGTTAATATTTGGTTTGGTAATTTCTGTTTTGCTTTATACACTTCTAATTGAGCACAGGAATACTGCTTTCAGCTAAAATTTTGTTGATTCCCTATGAGCAAAGAAATGCAAACCAAACTAACTTCTTTAGAGTATTGATCTCTTGTGTTTCAAATCGCAGTATTTGAAATCACTAACTACTTGTGGCAAGCCTCTGAAAATAGATGCATATAATGGAAGTCATGTTTTTTAAGTAAAAAGCAGATCTGGCATCTCTATAATAGACTCTCCACAAAATATCAGGGACTAGATATTTTGTTTTATTTTAGCTTTAGGTATTTTAGTTTTATGTTGGTGTAAACGGGGCAAGACCTTGATCTTAAAAAGAGACCAACTTGATACTTCATTGAAAATATTGAGATAACCTTAGAGTGAAACATATATTTTGGATAAATCACCCAGAATCATAGGATGTGCCGATTTGGAAGGGACCCACAAGGATCATTGAGTTCAACTCCTGAGCCTGTGCAGGACACTCCAAGAGTCACACCATGTGCCTTGTCCTTGTTCAAGAGTGTTGTCCAAACGCTTCTTGAGCTCTGTCAGGCTGGTGCTGTGAGCACTTCCCTGGGGAGCCTGTTCCAGTGCCCAGCCACCCTCTGGGTGAAGAACCTTTTCTAATATCCACCCTAAACCTCCTCTGACACAGGTTCAGGCCTTTTCCTCTGGTTCTGTCACTAGTCACCATAAAAAAGAGAGCACTGCCTGCCCCTCCTCTTCCCCTCACAAGGAAGGTGTAACTGCAGTGAGGTCTCCCCTCAGTCTCTTCTTATCCAGGCTGAACAGAGCAAGTGACCTCAGCCTCTCTTCATAAGGCTTCCCCTCAAGGCCCTTCACAATCTTTGTAGCCCTTTTTGGGATGCTCTCTAATAGCTTAATACCTTTCATCTCATTCCCCAGCCTGTTCGTACATCCAGGGTTGCTCCATTCCAGGTGCAGAATCTGGCACTTTCCCTTGCTGCACTTCATACGATTGGTGATTGCCCAGCTCTCTGGTTTGTCGAGGTCTTTCTGCAGGGTCTCTCTGCCTTCAGGGGAGTTAACAGCTCCTCCCAGTTTTGTATCCTCTGTGAACTTGCTCTGTATCCCTTCCAGTCCTTCATCCAAGTAATTTATGAAGATGCTGCTGAGCACAGGGTCTAAGATGGACACTAGTGACAGGTCCCCAGTCTGATCTCACCCCATTTACTGTAAGCCTTTGTGCCTGACCTGTGACCCAGTGCACATGATGTGTTTATTCATCTGACTACTGGACATTTTTTCCAGAAGGATACTATGAGAGACAGTATCCAAAGCTTTATTGAACTCCAAAAACATTACATCAACTGGCTTCCCTTCATCAAATAGGTGGGTTACTGTGTCATAAAAGGGAATCAGGTTTGATAAGCAGGACTTTGCTCTCATTAAGACATGCTGGCTGTGACTGATGACTCTTGTCTTTCAGGTGTTTTTCAATACCTCTCAAAATTATCTCCATAACTTTACCAGGTGCCTAAGTGAGAGTGACAGCTTTTAGTAATTTCCAGGGTCCTCCTTCTTGAAAATCAGGATAACGTCAGCCCACTTCCAGTCAGCTGGACCTCTCCAGATTCCAAGACTGCCCAAAAATCATCAAGAGAGGTTTTGCAATGATAACAATTAGCTCTTCAAGGATTCTTGGATGAATCCCATTAGGCTGCATATATTTGTAGGGATTCAGCTGGAGCAGCAGAAAATTTATCTACTTGGTCAATGGCAATAGCCCTAGAGCCATCTTGACATCAACGGAAATAAGTCCACTTGAAACAAAAAATGGGTTTTGCTGTCCTTCCACCAGAATAACTTTGACTCATTAGTATTTTTACTTTGGCAGTCTCAGCATGGTGGGGTTGTAACCCAACCTAGAGGTGTTAGCTGCTGGACCTCAAAGGGAAATCCCCCATCTTCTGAGCCTTCTAGATTTGGTAAAAAAAACTCCTTCTGGGTAAAAGTGTGTGTCACAGGGATTACAGAGCAAGTGTCACTGAGCTTCACTGTGGATTCTGCCAGCGCCCCAGCAGCAGAACACCACAGTGATTTTTGTCACAGCTGCAGGGATTCTTGTCACAGCCACAATAGTGATCCTTATCATATCCAGCACTTTTTGTCACAGGGCTGTGAAATAATCGTGGCAGCTGCAGCATCAGCCAGCTCCATCAAGGCCAAGCCTGTATGTGGACAGGGAGCAGAAGCTCTGCCTCCTGCTGGTAACCCAGATGTTACCAGATGTTTAGATGAGGTCTAAAGTCATCACCTGCTACATCACTGTGGTGATTTGAACATAACACCGGGTACTGAGACCCAGATCAACGCCTTTGGCAGGAGAGATGAAACCAGGAGAGAGGGCAGCTCTGCTTCCATGAGCACTGTCAGTCTGACCTGTGAGGAAAGGTTTAAAGACCTGGAGATTCAAAACTTGTTACTAGGGGACATGGTGGCAGCATAATGGATTTGAAACATGGGAAACTTTGCCCTGCTGTTTTGTTCCCTCATGCATTTATACTACTTTTCAATCCAAAGCTTACCCTAACTTAGCTGTGGCATTACTAGAGCCCCTTTGTGCTTATTCTTAATGTTTCTACAACCTCTGTGCTTTGTACTTCCCAACTTCCTTTTGGCTCTGGCTAGGTAAAGGAATATTAAAAGACAGATATTACACTTCCTAGTATTATACAGGTACACTGTTTTTTATTCTGAATCTAGCTCTTGATTTGTTTCAATCTTGAGAAACTGAAGAATGCAAAACTGGGTAAAACACATTTATGAATTCATGTGCCCAATGCTACGTGCCCTTTACAACTTGCATCTTTCCTGCTTCCACAGGACTGATTATAAAGACTATTAAAAAGGCACTTGAAGGTGTGCTAAAATCTTAGGGCTCTAGGTCATGACTTAAACTGTAGAAAACTGTATTACTAAGTACAAAAGGCAGTCCATTTCTAATGTCATTGGTAATTTCCTTTACTGACTATGGCCAAGATTTATTAACCTCAAAAGAAAATGTCTTTAATATGTGCCTGCACTGGGTAGTTTATAGGGGCTGTGCAGCTAAGTGTGTTTGCTTGGCTTTTACCTGTACTTCTCTCAGTATTGCAATGCAGTGGTGGAAACCAGAATGCCAGAAAGCATCTCTAGAGTATTAGCAGCTGTTTTGGGGCAGCCACATTAGCCACAGATTTCACTGCCTGGAAATGAACAACAAAAAGCAATCCTCTTGGTAACAGCCACTCAAGTGGCTTCTTTATCTAACAGGGAAAGATCTTTCTGCTTGATTCTGAGCTGGTATTTCTATATTTCTTTATCAAAAAAGATTCAAAGTACTTCTATTTTGTCCTTGAAAGTGATTTTTAAAGAAAATTATATAGAATACTAGCGAGGAGTATATGTATGTTACTGTAATTGCTATGGGGATGTGAATCAATTTTTTTCCCTGCATATATTGAAATCTTATTTACTGGGGAATTCTTCTGATTCTTCTTCAAAAGGATATTTTCAAGTTGAACCTCCTCTTTTTCCTTATGTGAGAGGCAGCCAATACTGCTGTGTATGTTCAAGCTGCTCTGAATGAATCCCGTGTTCCCTGGCAACAACTTCCCGTTTCTTTCCTTATCCTTTTGAGGTGCCGTGAGGGTTTGATCTGAGGCACCATTAGTAGAATAGATATAATGATTGTATCAGCTGATTAGAGGCATCTAATGTAGTTTCTGGACATCAGTTACTGCTCAGTAATGGGAATAGTTCAAGGGAATGCTTCATGAGGCTTAGAATTACTAAGAAGCTAGAAATCTGTCATTTTGCTTACAGCACCTAGGCAATTTTTCCATTTCCTAATTGTAGTGTGAAGGGTCCCTGGTGGAAAGGTAGCTCATCTTCCAGTTTAGTTTTACCCATGTCTTTGGTGCAAGTTGCGCAACTTCCAAGGTATTGTGTACTCTGTGGGCAGCTACATTGCCCCAGGCTCAAACTGAGACTCACCCTGCTCACATTAAATTTGTCCTCCTTTGCCAGAGCTGTGAGCTGGTGGCTGCTGCCATGACTTAAGGATAGTATAATATGTGGGTGCGGTTATTGGAGCTATGTATCAGTGTGGCAAGTTCAACACACGATGGTTTCAAACTTCTTCACAGCTATACTAGGATTTTCCCTCACTTTAGTTTGCTTTTTTTTTCTTTCTGTGGAGCTGTATTAATTACCAAGATATTTCTTTATTATTATTATTTTTAAATTTGATGATGCTACTTTATTTTATTGCATCTATTTGACTGTTGTCAGAACCACTTATGAATAACAACAACATAATTTAGTAGAGGGAATCAGCTCAGCTGCTCTATGAAAGCTTTATTTAAAGGCCGCTCTTGGCATGCAGTGAATATTTAATCATTGCCTTTATTTTCTGCTCTCATTTTCAATTCGTTTTTCAGCTTATAGGTTTTAATTATGTAAAAAAGACAAAGATATGCTCTTTTTTTTCTTTCTATTTAGTTTTCCTAAGACAGTCTAATTTGAATTTGTCACTGAAACCTGCCTTTTACTATATTCAAGTTGGTTTTAGAGTCCTTCCAAAGTCTCAGGATTTATATTATATATAGTATTTTTGGATCTAGAAAAGTACTGGGTCAAACCTTGATGCTGTTTAATTCAATAGACCTTTTGCCATTAGCATTCATAGTGCTAGGATTTGCACATTTGTTTTTAGATAGGTTAGTAAGTTCAGAATAATGCAGGTTTTTTATTGCAAATGATGTCATGTTATTACTTGTGATTACTTAAGGCAGCCTTTGTAAAGCCATGGTTAATTTATTGATTGCTAGCAAATAAAATTACTTGCTTTGACAGCTTAGAAATTGCAAATTCTGTTGGACTCTATGTAGGTTTAAGACATATTTTTAATACTTGTAATCTCCTGCAAGTAGTTGGTAAAATGTATATATAGTATTAGTAGTAAAATGATATTTCAGAGTTTTTCTATTAAGTGTTTTAAAAGCTGTCTTTTCTCTCTTTTGTTTCATTAGTTCCAGGTATGATTTTCCTGAGAACTCTCTAAGTTGTTAAATCAATAACATACATATGTTTGGGTTTTCTTTTTCAGAAGTTAGAAGACTAAACTAAGTTCCTCTGGAAGGAGATAAAATGTCTAAGTTCAACTAACCTTTTCTTCTGCAGTATGTTGGATCCTAACAGCATCAGGTTCACAGTGGCCTTTAGCCCTGTCATGACCTAGTTAAATGTACAAGTAACAAATCAATAGCCTGAGATAGTAACATTTTCTGTTCTAATTCCTGCTACTTCAACAGTGAAATTCTACAGTTATGTCAAATATGTTTTGGAAATGCCATTCAGCTTTGTTTTTTTTCACCTATTACTGTGCTGAGACAATGTTTGGTTTCCTTCAGTTACAGTGTTGCAGAATGATTTGATGATATCAACACCTTTGTCTTACCAAAAAAAAAAAAAAAATTAAAAAAAAAAAATATATATATATATTATTCAAAGATTCATATGAAACTAGTGTCATTATACAGCCTGTGACACACGCCCTGACTCCTGGGTTTTTGTTAACTGCTGTTGTGGTCTGATGGGAGCAGCTTAGTTTCTATCATACAGCTGCCATTAAGCCCTTGCTCTTGAGAAAGTTTCTCCCAGACTTTTTTGTTATGCAAAAACCCAGGAGAGGGATTGGGGAATCTTTTCTAAGACTCTGAAGTAAACACAAGTGTGCAGCCTCGAGTAAATAAGATCCCAAAGAATTGGGATGGCACTTCTGCTGTTCAATCAATTTAATTTTACCTGCTTTAGCAAGATTGGGCTGTGTGAAAGGTAACTTTCCCATCTGTTTGACTACAGCTTGAACTTTGGAAGATGGAAAGTTGTCTTGTCACATGTGGGCTTCTTTTTTTTTTTTTTTTTTTTTTTTTTTTCTGTGGACTCTAGTATGGTTTTGCCTGGCCCTTTGAATTAATTCATGGTACACCCTGTTCCTGTATGTAGGTGTGGAGCCATGACTTTATGCTGTCTTCACATCCAAGGGACTAATGAAGCAGAGTGCTGCTCACTATTTTTCTGGCGTAAAAGGAAAGCTTAGAATGAGCAGAAATCATAATTTAACTTGTATTAGGTTTCTACATGCATTTTTCATCACCTGAAAAAATTGCTTTCGCAAACTAACTTTTTAATGAGAAATCTTCTAATGTTGCTGGTAGCAATGATTAAGTGTCTAACTACCTATAGCACTTCTTGTTAGTTCATTAAAAGACTAGCCCTTCTAATTACATCTGCATGTCTTTCCATAATTTGTACAGATCTCAATAATTAAATGAGTGATAATCCATCAGCAGAATTGCAAAAGACCTTGATCCTTACATACGCAAGCCCTCTGGCAGTATTTACAGTTATCTAATAGTATGTTGCCTTTCTTACTTGATTTTTAACTGAATAGAAGAGAATGCTGATGATATTAGCTTCACAAATACTCTGTTGTAGAATGGATGAAGACACTTTGGGATGGATATAGGCAATCTGTGCCCTTACTCCCTAGTTATTGCAAAGACAGATCTCATTTCTGGTTTAGTTATTTGAAACTGTCTCTCTCTTTATTTCACTGCTAAGTAATTTTAAAATTTGAAGTGAATGCTGTTTTTTCACTCTTTGAAGGCCAGATCCATTTGTGATGCTTGGATGGCCAAAAGATGGTGAGTAAAACACATATTAGGTACCTGCAGCATAATTTCTAATGGTGCAGAGGTGAAGCTGGGGAATTGGTGCTCATCCTCTGAAGGTCAGAGCACAGATCGAGTTGCATGACTGGAAGTACTCAGCATTTACGGTGCTGCTTTAAGTATATTTATCTGTTTTCTCTTTTGTATGTTCTTCTCTTAAGACAGCTAAAAAATAATCCAGCTTAATTTATTTTCTTTCTTTTTTTATTTTTTTAAACCTGCTAATCAAGTTTAGTGTAATTTTATCTCTTTCATTCTTATGTGAGTTAAATGCTTTAAGTCTCTATTTCATCTGGGAAATGCCTCCAAAGGCATCCCTTTAAATGTAGCAATTTTGGTGCATCAGCCTCCAAATAATTTAGAGAGAAACTATCCATCATTAGATGAAATTTTGCACTCTTATCAGTGCAGTGCTCACTTTCTGATCATCTGAAAAGCTTTCAGACTCTCACCCATGAGTTATGCAGTCATCACTGCTCATTTTCTAGCAGAATCCCTGTGTCTACATGTGCTCCTAGCTCACCAGCTCCTCTCTTAGTCTTCCCTCAGAGCAACACAAGGTGATTATCTTTCTAGCTCATTTGGCTTATCACATGTAAGACTGTACTTGAAGGGCAAGGTCTCAGCTTTACAACTGCATCATTATCTTCTGAAATATTTTTTAGATGTTCCATTTTAGCACTACGTAATACGTTCTGTGCTCAGAACAAGGGAGCAAAAAACTGGAACAGGGAGAAAGGAAAATGCCTGCTGTTTCGAGTTAGTGTTCCTACTGGGACATATCTTTGATGCAGGGTCAGGTGAAGGTAGTGCAAATGGTGCAGGAAGGCACTTTGCTGAGTTGGAATGAAATATCACAAGCTGAAAGAGTAGTTTCTGACCACCTGCCTGGACAAAGTGATTTTGTCTGGGCTGCTATTGGAATTGTCCTTGTGTGGTTTGGCAGCTGTTTGCAGCATCCTCATTATATTATTCCAGTTTGTGCACACGTTGTGAATAAAAAGAAACTAGGAGAAAATAACAAGGAGATCTTCTCTTCCACAAAAGCTTGTTACTTATGGCAGATTCTTCCAAATTGTCACTCTTTTGCAAAGGGCCAGTCATATGTTATCTATAACAAACAGTGATGATAAAAAACCTGAGAAAACTTAGGTAATGACATGTGTTGAAAAATTACAATTATTATGATCTCAGAGTTTTCATAGTGGGCAAAACCATGTACCTTATAAGTTTTACTATTCAACTTTTAAATCACATTTATTTAAAAGTTCATGTATTCTGATGAAGGGGGATATCTCTTGCTTCTTTCACATATCTGTCTATTTTCTTTTTGTGGGCTTTAGTGTTGCCCTGAGTTTCATGGTAATTATGCAGGACCATCGCTATATTCTTAAAAAGTTTCCGTTAAAAAAACCCCAAACCCTGAATATATCAGCTGTTTACTGTATGTAACAGAGGTCTGTTGTGTCTCTCACAGGCTTTATGAATTCTTGATAAATGAGCAATAGAACCTGCCAACCAGCTAATGTAACATGGTATACAGAGTGTGATATTAGGTGTAGGAGATTGGTTTGGCAGGATTTTTGGGTTTAAGTCAAGTGGCTTGTAAAGAGAAGATACATAAATAGCCTGCCTCAGCACTTTCCTCAGTACTCATATGGAAGTGACAACAGAGTTCCTGCTCTTCAGTTCAACATTTTATATTCTCTCCATCTCTTACATGGCTGAATAGATTCCAATGTTTTATTTATGTTACAGACTTTGTTTTGAATCACATTCTTTTGTTGCATGAAGGTTGTATGAGACTTTCTTCCAGAACATCAGTTTTGGGAATGCCTGGTCCTCCCTTTCTTAAGCACCCAATACTTTTCAGAAACTTTTGGCTACTTAAAAGAGTAGTGGTTCTGCGTTTTGGCATCACTTTAGCATCATGTTGTTTGTAGTTAATTGCCTGCAGAAATAGAAATGAAAGGAATCTCAGGGTGTATGGTTTCTTCTGAGCTCTTTCACCGGCTAGCTGTGCTCTTCAGAGAACCATAAAACGTGATATCTGTGATACCTTTCTCAGACAGAAATGTGGTCACGGCTGGAAGAAGGAAGGCTCACGCGTGGGAAGGAAAAAGCTTTATTTTGCTTTATTTCAGGCTCATACCCACATGTTGAGAGAAAGCTCCAGGCCTCCTGGCTTCCCCTTTTTCCTCGGGGGGTGTCCCCAAGGAGGGGAGAACCCAAAGCCAATAGCAGGGGCAGGGGATGTGACCCAGAACAGGAGGGCCATCTATGGGATAAAAGGGGAGTGGGGGGAACCTGCTGCCTGGCTGAGTCACTTAGCCTTCGCCAGAGCACTCAGGCCTTAGGGTATGTGGCTGCAGGTATTATCAGGGAAGGATTACAATGAACTGGGAGTGGGGGGGGGTGTAGGGATAAACCGCTACAGAAATTTAATAACAAAACATACAGAACTTTAGGAAATCCAAAATGCGCACCACAACAAGGCTGAGATAAAGTTATTTGGATTAATTAATCCCCATCAAAACTTTATTGAGCTATTTACATTTATAATTTAGGTCAATATAGACTTTCATTTTAATTTGTGCCTTTATATAACAGTTTATTTACATCCTGGATATTTACTTTCATGTGCTTCACTTGTGAGCTCTAGTAAGTATGACTCAGAGATGTTGCTTGGACTTTCATTTTGTTTTAAGCAGAAAGGCTATTGTAGGCCCTACAGATTATTGCCTAACAGTTGTTTTCAAAGCACTAAACAGATAAAAAATATAAGAAAACTCCTTTACCATGCAGCCAAATATTTCATAAAATATGTATAGCTTTTACTCCTACTTCAGCACAGAATGTAAGAAGCCATCCTAATTTGCTACCAGCATGCTGTGTCTCAAAAAAGCTGTGCTTTGTAGTCTAACCAAAAATCTCAGCTGAAATAGGGAGGATGAGGATCTTTATAGATTGCTATATGCGCAGAAGACATTTTTTTCTTCTTTAGTATAAAAGAAATCATCCAGTGATTCCACTGAAAATATTTAGTTTGAACACTGATAGAGAAATATTGCACTGAAAGATAAACAGATGACGTCAGAATGACTGTAGTAAATGCAATTATGCTTCAACCCACAATAATCTTACATATTTTAATAAATGTTAATAACTTTGGGGGCAAGACTGGTTCCTTCTTAGGTCTTTCAAGTAAGAGTTACTCTGTGAAACAAGATGCCTGCAATATAAAGAAGGTGGAATGTGTACCAAGCGATGTTTCTGAGGGCTTAAAACCATTTGAGATTTATTAATTTTCTGGAGTTGGGTTAACATGGTTCCATGAATAGGCACAAGGCCTGGAGAGTGGGATTAGGAAGGTTTCCAGAGGCTCTGAACTCATGTCAAGCAAAACTGTCATGCCAAGCAGCTAAGTCAACTGAATAGGGAAAAGTCTTGGAAGTGCTTTATCAGTGCATAATGTTTGTAAATTTTATTCAATTAATTTACAGCTGCAGGGCTCATGAGGCTGAAATTAAAGTTTTGTAAAGTTTTGATAAGGAAGCAGCCAAAAACCAGCAAAAAAAGTTCGATTAGCTCTGGATGGTTTTTAACAAGTTGGCAGGGGAACAAAATTGCAAGCAAGTATTGCAGAGGAAGGTGCACCTAGTCTTGGGAGCTATTGTGGTCAGCTGGGTTGGTAGCAGAATGCCTGCCAGCACCTTGCACGAAGAGCCTGCAGCTATGTTTGATATTTGCTTTCCCTTCTGCCACCAGGTGCCTTAAGGAAAAGCCACATTCCGAAGAAAAGCTTCTGGAATTTAGTGCTATCAAAAGTACTTACAAATAAACATTATGCTTTAAATTCCTGTTATTTCTATGACAAGATTAAATAGAATTTACTTCAGACAAAACATGAGTGAAAAAGAAGATATGCCAGAAAATGCCCAAGGTGCTAACACAGGAGCTTTACACAAAATATCTGTGCCTCTGTTGCAGGCTTTAAAATTACTGTGTCTTGAGTTGATGTTACCCATGCCGCTTCTTTTTTTTTTTTTTTTTTTTTTTTTTTTGTGGGTTTTTTGTTTGTTTATTTCTGTTTTTATTTTATTTTATTATTGGGAAGATCAGGGAAACCCTCAATGTCCCCATGAGGCCTTTGGATAAATCTTGGCAAGATCAGAGTCAGGGCTGCCACCCCATTTCTCTTTTTCTTGTGGTTGAGTTAGAAGAAATGGTGTTGCCTATTGATATCTTACTTTTGTCCCTTATCTAGGCTCATGATAAACCAGAATTTTGGAACCAAGCTTTACCTGATCCCTCCCTCTCATATGCAACATGTGTTGTTGAGCTAGCAGTTTCTATTCCTTTTCGTTGTATGTATTCATTACCTCATATTTGCATTATTGAAAAGAGCAGTATTTTTTGGGGTTTTTTCTTACATGTATTGTTAATTTTTAGGCTTGAGTTCCCATTTCTCAGTATTGTTTCTTAAAATAAGAATAACCAAGTGAATTATCCAGGCAGCTTTTACACTTCCAGTGATTGTAAAATTCATATTTTATTTGCAATCTTCTGCCAGGATATCTACAATGAAAAAGGAAATTCCATTAAAATCAAATTATCACATGAGAACCCATCTGTTTTTGCTGAAATATTTTGATTAATTTTGGGAAAATCTAAACAAAATGCATCAATTTCAGTCAGGTCACTTCAAAAGCAAACAACTCAGCTGGTTAAGAGCATCTTTTAAGGGAGTGAGTAGTGTGGGTTTGAGGCATCCCAGTCATGCCAAAGTTGTGGCAGATGTACACAGAGGATGCTGATCTGTCTGGAATGGGAGCTGGACAAAACGTCTTGTCTGGAAACAGGGCAGTGTCCTGAGAGGACAAAAGCAGCATCACCCTTGGCTGAGTTTCTGCTCAACCCCATTGAAGCCCTGTGATTTTGAGAGAGACCTAAGGACAGCAGAGAGTTACTGGAGGTGGTGTTGTTTTCTGTGGTGCCTTTTCTTCAGAGGGCACAGCTCCCTGTGTGCCCTGGGGAAGCTGCTGTCCCACTACAAGGCTTTCACCAGGGGCCCACCAGGCTAAGCAGAAGTTCACACCAAGGTAACTCAAGGTAATGTTTGGATTGGATCCAAACACCTGTGAATTACTTCAGATTAGTTTCTGAAATTACAGGTTAGGATCCTTCCTGCAATGCTACTGGGCTGGAAGAACTTGAAGGCTTTGAAAGTGCAAATCACGTGGTGCACTATGGTTATTTAACTTTGAACTCATTGTTCGTGGTTGGATGCTAAATGTGTTTTGCAATGCCATTACCATAAAAGTTTGAAAAGGATCAAGTCTTCCTTTATTAAGTAATGTTTCCTTCATAAATTCTGCTGACATTTTAGGATAGGAGGAAAAAATGGAGACAAGTATCCTTCAGACTTCCTTTTATCTTAGAATAGCACTGTGACCAAGCACCCAGATTTTCTGGTGAGGGTTGCATGCCATCCACTGAGCACTGGGACAGCAGGTGAAAGTCATCTGGGTTTATACTGGGGGAGTTTAATGACAGTCTTAAAGGACGTTTTATAAGGCTTTACTGAAACTTTCTTAAGTTTTTAAATGTCCTCTACCCAAGTTCACGATTGTGAAATGTCATATATGGATGAGCATTCACTCCAGTCTACCACTGCAGTATGGAGGAGATACCAGGAGTTGATTGTCTTAATGGTTTGGCATGGCCATTTTTGGTTCTATGTGCTACTTGCCCAATTTCATTCCAGTTTTCCTTATTTCCTACTTCAAATATCTCTCTAGATTGTTCTAATGTAGTTTAGAATTTGGCAGAGCACTGTCTTAAAACTGAAACCTGAAAGTTTTGGTACACTGTGACATCTTACCCATTGTTTTCCAGAGTCACTAAGAACAAAGCAATCTTGCTGAGCTATGAAGCTGCACACTTAAAATCGAGAGCTGTATTTATGTGAAGTTAAACACATTCAGTGTCAGACTTCACACAAGATTCAGATTTTTGTATCCTAACTGCGCATGAAAAAAACATATTTTTCTATCTTAACTTTACATAAAGGAAATAAAGCAGAAGCTTTCTTTAAAGTCTCTGAAAATATTTGAGTTTGTACTCATTAATTTAAATGTCAATACATAGATATCTTCTGCACTTTAAAAATAGGCTCAAACTCCCCATCATTTCTTTTGAGTGTTTAGAATGATCATGTTTTGTGTCTCACTCAAGAGACAATAGGTTTCTTAAAAGGTAGCCATGACATATTGACTCCTTGATCACAGCACTAATTACAGATGATTTTTCAATATATAGAGATCAGCCTGTTTATTTCTGTGTCAGAAAAAATAAATTATGTTTTTATATAGGATTCTTAAATGATGGTAGAAGAAAACAGCAAAACTCTGGTGTGATTTGCATCTATTATTGAGAATCTCAGAGCTTTGAAAGCATTAGAATAATAACCTGTTACAATAAAGCTGTGATATACCTAAGCCCTCTCTTCTTAAAGAGGGGCTTGATTCATCACTCAGGTATAAATATATGTCACAAAAGTCAGTTATTTGGCATGATACACAGTGATTCTGTGAAATTAATAAAGCTTTAAGACAAAGATATTTAAAGAAGCAAATCAGGAACTGTTTGAAATGCTAGGAGTCATGGGAAAAATGGACTTGGTCACATAAATTATTGGTCTGAATTGAAACCATTTTATAGCAGAAACAAAGGACTATTTGACATATTATGCTAAAGATGAAAATTTATGAGATGAAAAATTTTCTATGCCTACACAGTATACTTGCTTTCTGCTAGCAGCTGTAATTTGTTCATGGGGATTCTATGCAGTCAGTCCATGTTTCAGTCTGTATCATTATTCCCTATATTACAAAATGCCCATATGCTGTTATCTTCTATTTTGAGGGAATAAAGTAAAAGCTGTTTCTGTGAAGTCTAGCCTAGAGACTTGGGAGGTATTTCTGGGCATTTAAATTGATTGCATTTGTCCATAGCATTCAGAATGGCCTAGAAAATACAAGTTGAGAGGAGCAGGAGTGGGTTTCTTCACAACTTACCCTGAGCTATGTGTCCTGGAGAATTTTAATTCAGTTGGAAGAAACTGATCGCATGACTGAGGGCTCCGAAGCTCTGTGATACGCAGTTCCTCTCAGTCTTAGGAGCAGCAAGTATTTGAGAAATACTCTCCCTTTAAGTGTTAAAGTCTGAGGGATGCAGATATGTTCAAGCAGGTGTGGGAGAATAGATTGTGGAAGATTAGGAACAGGGATGAGCCCATCCCTAATGCGGTGCAGCTGTATGAGACAGGTGAACAGCACTGAAGGAGAAGCAGAGTGGAATACTGATGTGTATTGACCAATCATAAAAGAGTAAAAGGCCATGCAGGTGTTATGCATGTGAGAAAAAAGGTATAAAAATTAGGAGGAGAGCAAGGAGAAGAAAGGAGTTAGAGTTCGCTGATTGTGCTGTGAAGAGGAAGGGTTAGGTGGATGTGTAAGGGACAGGAAGGAGTTGGCCGGTTGTGTAGAGGGAAGAAGAAGGACTGAAGGAAGAGAGGAGGAGGCAGTGTTGCATAGAGCTGCCAATGAGAGTCAATAGAGAAAAGGTATGAAAATTTCTGCTATAGGATAGTAAAGGACTGAAGCTTTCCATTATCTTTGGCATCAGGGGAAAGGTAAGGAGGTTTTATTGTAGGGTAACAAACTGACAGTGCCTGTCAGTTTGCATCCACCATCTATTGGTGCCAAGCACCAACACTGACAATTGGTGTCCCATGTGAGGACAAGCAGCAACCACAACAAGCAGATACAATCTTTGTGCAGTTGCATTTGTCCTTTTATTGTATTCCCAGTTCCTTGTAGTCTCTGCACTGCTCTTGGGCACTGCTTTTTGCCTAACTCGCTCTCTCCAACCGTCCAAATACCTGGGGGTGTAAAAAAAGCCCCCATTAGTTCCAGTTCCCTGTTTGTGTCCATGGTGTGCTTCTTGTCAGTGCAGCCAGTGCCACATTCACTGACAGCCATGCTTGGAAAAGTCAGAGGTGTGGTCCATATCTGATGGTTATCTATAGATACCATGTGATAGACAGTTTATCTATAAAAATATTGTGGGGGTAAACATTGGACACAGACATTGTTGACACCTTCATTTAGGCATAAGAGGTGCAAGAATGGTATTTGATAGAGGCTGATTCTGAAAACAAACTTACTTGGTGAGGACAGGCTCAGTGAGGCTTCCCATATGAGAAATGTCTATCTTAGGGGTAAACAAGAACATAAAATAAGTAGTTAGAGTGCTGTTTCAGGAAACAGGTTTATTGATTAATTATGGCAGTAAAACTCTGGTGGGCCAAAAACAATATTTGAGAAAGATGATCTTCCCAGGATTGACTGACACATGGGGTTGAAGCCTAATGCTTGTTTCCGGTTAACTTACAGCTAAGACTTCACCCTGTTTTGTAGCTTGCTTAAAAGTCATTGTGTTTCTAAATAAGATTTCAGGAAATGACTGTGTTTTTCAGCCGTCCTTTTTGCTTTCTTTGGTTTTGTAACCTACTAGTAATATGCTCTTACAAAAAATAGCTGTCTACAAATGGTAGATAATGTGAGGGAGATATAGTGGCCTGTAAACTTTCTTCAAGGGGCATTTAACTCTCAGTTCAAGGAAGTCTGAATGACAAGATAAGCTATGGCCAGGGGTGTGTTTATGAGTACAGAGATCTTCCTGCTATGGGAGCACTTGACAAGAAACAGAGAAGGCATGTGAAGGCCTAAACATGCAGCAAGATTGTTTATATCTCCCTGACTACTTCTCTCTTCTGCCTATGTAGAGATTTCTGGATTTTCAGTCTTAATTATTTTCCTTGACGTTATGTAGCTTAATCCAGGATTGCTTATGGCAACTTCGTCTATATAGTACAGATGTTTTAGTTGCTGTCTGTTATGAGACAGGTGTCCTTGACTAAATTATTTACATATGTCTGTGTAATTTTTGCCCTGCCTCAAGTGGAGACTAAAGGAACAGATACACTGCATATAATTTTCATGTCTGCTGCAATATTTCTTTGTTGTTCTGCGAAAAACGACAGTATTGTGGAGTAGTAGTTTAAATTTCTATTAGTTTATCTTGGAAATAAGAAAACAAATATTAACAAATGTTTATTTATTCTTGTTATTCTGTAACTGATCTACTTTTGCTGACTTCTCTCTCAGCATTACTAGTTTTATCATAACTACTATAAAATCTTTGGCTTCTTTTTAAAATACATCTTGTCTCCCCACCATGGAATAATTTGCACTACTTCCTCAGAAATATTGGCCAAAACCCTGAAAGGCAGCTTGGAATAAGAGTCATCTTTCGTAGTGGCAAGAGGCTGCAGAAATGATCAGCATTCAGGCAATCAGAAATGACTTTCAGTTCATTGTCGGAAAGAGAAAAAGTACACAATCTTTGGTGAATCTTCCTGTTACTAACTGGTTTATAAAATATGTTAATTAATATGATGAATTGTTACTCTTTCCATTTAACAGTTCAATCACAAAAGTCTGGTGAGACTGTGGTTGTTGCCAAAGCAGTGTGTGCATGTGGCAGCTCAGGGGACGAGAGGCTGGCCCATTTGGGTGTCCTGTGCCACCTGCAGGGTGCTCATCAGAGGAATCCCATGGAGGGTGGGTGCTGTGCCTCCTGCTGTTGCTGTGAGCAACTGGGTCACACTTAAAAGGCACTGCAGTGCACATGCCAGAAAGAAAGCTAGATTGGCATTCAAGAGGTTAATTAGAATGGGAAAGAACAATTAAAGGGACGTGAGGAAGTTTTCATGAAACTGTAATTGAGCGCTCTTCATTAAACGATCTCATTAAATGAGGCAGAGGATTTTTTGTTGTTGTTGAGATTCTGAACTTCCTATTAAGATTGTCTAATCAGCTTTCTGAAAGGGGAGTTATTACAATAACATAACTTTGAAACCTTTTGTTGTTCTCAAGATACTGCGAGGTATGTTTCATGTGCATGTATTTTCCTTGGCATCAAAATGGAGAGATGGAAGTAATAATATTGCTTGTGTATAAATGTCACAAATCCATTACTTTTATTTGCCCCACCTATGAGACAAACAAAGGTTTAGCTCCTAGTTTCAGTAATTGCATTCTTGTATTTTGAATAGTGTGTGGTAATGTGGCTACACATACAGAATACAAATCAATACCTTAACAGCAAGTAACAGATGGATGGCTCCTGCAAAAGAACTTTGTTGTCCATTTATTGATCACAGTTATGTTAACAGAGACATACCATAACTACCAGTGCCAAAATAAACATCAGTTTAAATAGTGGTCCAGTGAGAACAGGATTCTTCCTGGTGTACTCTGTGAGTGCAGTCTTGTTAACTGCTAGTCTGATTCTTAAATTCTCTGAATTTAAACAAAGAGCAGATTCTCTCTGAGTCTTGTGTTGAATAAAGTATCCTAAATATTGCAAAGAATTAAAATATTTAAATCAGAACAAATGAAACCTCTTATGGAAAAAATATTAATTAAAAAGAAGTGTAGTGAAATGGTGTGGTTTTAAAACAAACAAAAAAGAAGTAACAGCTTTGCCTGATGTGATGCTGTTCATATTTCTGCTATATATCATTGTCTCAATGGTTTCTGTTAGTTTTCTTTTCTACCTTTGTATTTAAGATCCACAGAACTGTAGGGACACATGGAGAGAGGACAGCAAAACTCAATGTGCACCAAATATTGCTGTTGTAGAAAGTAAGCAAAATGAAAGCAGATGGAAAAACTTTGTATCTCTCTAATTCTCTTACCATGACCCTGAGTGTTGTGTCCTGCAGTGGTAGATGCCCACACAGTGATTAGGTTACAAATTATTTTTTTATGTTATTGATATCCTTCCAAAATCTTCTAAAGTGATTTACATGTATGAGTGTGTGCCACACATTTTGTGGAAATATTTATGCTCTCATTTTGGCTCAATCTGTTTTACACCATGGCCTCAGCTCTGTTGTCCAGTGTCAGTTGTCTTCTGGCCTCCTCTTGGCACAAAAACAACTTGTTCTCTTTTAGAGGAAACGCTGGCTGCTGAACACAGATATATTGACATATTTTCCACATATCCACTGGGGCCTGCTTTCTACAGAGCAGTGTAAATTTAACCAACCTGGAACAGCATGGATCCAAGCCAATATATGCCTTTTGCTGCCAATTTTTCTTCTATATTGCAAAAGCAGTTTAGAGGCATCCACAATATACCCTTACTGTAAACAGCATTGCTATGATTAGTCATGGTAATAAAAGTCCATTTTTCTTAAATGGCCCTTCAGTGAAGTACTAATTAATTCCAAGGATTTAGGAATCCACATTTTGTAGCTTCTGTTTTCAATTACCAACATATGTAATTTATTGAAAAATAAATACATGAGTGGAAGAAGAGGAAGACACAGAACATTTAAAGGTGACACAGAAGGTAGTAGCCTTTGGTCTGAGACAGCCTCCTAGACATAAACAAGGAAGGACCCTGTAGGAAATGTGGCTTTTTGCCTCCTGTCAGTAGGAGATTTTGAGGCTGCTCTGCCTGTGTTTGCTCTTGCCTTTTGCTCTTGAAGTTCAGCAGATACCATTACCCCTCAACTGTGTCCTGGCAGCTGCACTGGCTTCATTTGTACCCTCAGAGTTTTGGGAATATGGGATTACAGGGGGAAGGAAGTGGCCCAGAAATAGACAAGAGTTTTCTTTCCTCTTTTAGCACTTATACCAATTATCTATTTTAAGTAAATTATCAAAGAAATATCCATGTGTTTGCCCAGTTCATCTTATCCGTATGTACTACAAGGCAGCAAATTCAACCAAAAGGTGTGGCACATCAGTTCATACCCCTTCCCCTGAACTTGGCTGCCTTTTTTTTTTTTTTTTTTTTTTTTTTTTTTTGTATGGTTGAATCCTGTAGTGGCTTTAAGGATTAGAAAGGTCTGAAAAACCTTTGAACCAATGTCTTGCATTTGTTCCTTTCCTTGTAGAGAGAGCACAGAACATCCCCCGTCATGTTGGCTGCTGTCCCTTACATCATGCATAGAAATAATGAGAGCTGCTGCTCCTGACAGCCTGCCTTTCTTTTGGAGGGGAGAGGGAGAGAGCAGCATTTTTTATTTTTTTTTACCCCTGTAGATGTAAAGGTATATCAGGAAGCTCAAAGAAAATGCAGTGGTTTGCATAATTTAGCATATGGAGAAGATACCCAGAATTCAGCCTGATGTATAGGTCATGTCTGTGAGAGAAAAAAGAAACAAAACCCAGACTATGATTTGCATCATCACTACTTTATGTTGAGAATTATGCTCATAGCTGGATGAATTTGACTTAGAAATGAGATTGACATTGCACATACTCTTTGGCCCTCCTAGATCTTCTGCTGAGGAGGAGAGAAACATCCACTCTGTCCTTACACAGAGTCTTGTCTAGGGGAGCACAAAGCATGCAGCACATAAAAATTGGATGATTGTACTAAAAAGTACTTGGTACTTTTTTTCCTGAATGCCCTTGTCAGTCTTTCCTTATACTTGCCAGCTAACTAGCATCTAGTGATAATTATTTCATTTCAGGGTGATAGCAAAACTTCATTTGTGCTGCTAGTTACTTTAATCAATTTTCCCATCTTTGAATGGACAGTATATGTATCTATACTATTAATGAACTGAAAAAAACTCTCCCAGGTGAAGTGAAAAAAAAATAGTAGCTTGTCTTCCCTCAATAATTTTAATGATTTTTAAGAGATTGAGATTGGATTATGATACATTACATTTTAAGTGTAAATGCTAATTAGAATTGACTGTAAATTCTAGCACACTCATAAAGATAGTATGCAATGCAGAGAATTGTTTTCAAATTAATTTCTGAAATCTTTCTTGATGCAATCAAAATGTTTTTAAACATGAATATGTTGGGTTGCATAAAGAATTTTTACTTAGTCATTAGCCAGAAAAAACAAATGAGATCTTTATAATATGGCCTGTTAATGGTATCTAAAGGAAATAATTGAAGCAACAGCATACTGTAACTATGCAATGAATTCTCTGAAATATATGTTCTGAAAGCTGATGAGGTGACAAGCTGGATAAAATTGCTGTGTAAATACAAATTGGCTATGGACTGCACACAACAGTTTCTTTAATTTAGGTCTTGATTTAGTGAGACTCATACCTTATCTGTGCTTTTGCTTTCTGATGGATGGAAATGTAGCATTTTGTGAGCATTTCTGTTTTGTTAAGATCTGTCTCCACTTTGCTGACAGAAAATGACGAGTTGGGTTTAACTGGGGGATGGAGGAAGACTGCCAAAGTGACTTTAGTTAGTGGGATAGTTAAAAAAACTTAGGGAGTCTTCTGCTGAAGTGTTACCAGGACAGTTACTCAAGTCTATTTGTTTTGGGCTGTATAGCTCTGGAAGTTTATCAGTGTCACTCAGAAGCTGGGGAGCCACCTCCTGTGCTTTCTTCTCACTGTATTTGCAAATTTGTATTTGTTCTCCGGCTCCACACCTGCAGGGATGCTGATTTCCCTGAAGGATGAAGAGTCCAGTCTATGGTTTACACTTGCACAACTCATTCCTCCTCCTGAGGAACACAACCTGCTCAGACACCAGAGGTGCACAGGTGTGCATGTGTCCCTTCTCTTCCTGCTGCCAGAAGTGCAAGTGCACTGAGAACATCGCTGAGGAGGGCCCTTGCTGTGTGTGTGAAGGGGAGCACCAGGCCATTCACCCATGGCTGGATGCTTTGGACACTGTCACCAAGAGTTCACAGCATGGTGTGCTACCCCTTCAGACTCCTGGTGAAAGGTCCTCTCTCGATTTCAGATAGCTCTGAACCAGACCCTTAGAATAGAGGGTTTGTTTATTTACAGGTACACTTAGTATTGCTACCATCTGCTTCTAATTTTCCTTAGCCCAGTAAAAGATACATGTAACCAGAATTGTCTATCTGTTTACTTTGCAAGGACCAAAGTTAAATAAATAACAGCACAGCATTCAAACTTGGCAAAAGGCAAAGCATAATCTCTCAGTGGGTACAAATTTTGTCTTCCTGATCCATGTGGCAATAAAGGAGGCCAGCCCTCTTTAATGTATTTACGGTGTAACTGTTTTATTAGAGCAAGGCAAGATACTCCTAAGTCTTATTCAATGGATGTGTCTCTGAGAAAGATTATGATTATCACAGGAAGGGTGCCACTTTCTTGATAGGTAACAGTAGTGTCCCTGAAAGAGATGTCTGGGCCCTGGTGGGCTGCCTGTGGCTGGTGGAGATGATGATACCTGTTCTAGAGGAAGATGGGAAACCCTAGGCAAAGGGATGATGCCTCAGGGATCCTGTAGTAAGCACTTTGGATGAGTGATTCAGATTGTTTTGCTATTACTTTTCTAATTCAGCCAAAACTAGTTGAGGACAGAGTAGGACATTAGACTTCAGTGGTGTTTATCCTTCCTAAGAGAGTTACAGCTCTTGAATGTTGGTAAAGGATTCATGTTTAATTTGTGGGTGATAAATGCAAAGCAAAATGGAGCAGCCAGTTCACTACACCATGTGTTATAAATCAGTGGAAATCCTTGCCACAGGCCATTGTGCCTATTAAAACATCACACAAATTCCTGGCAGTGTTCTCTGGAGAATTAGTAAATGAGTGAAAACATGCTTGGCTTAAGAAAAGCTGTGGCTGTAAATTTTGGAGTACAAGAGAGTACTAGAAGGAAGAGTAGTTCCTTCTCTTCATATGCCCATTTCTGGGGCTTTCACTGAGCCAGTGTCATGGTTTAACCCCAGACAGCAGCTAAGCCCCAAGCAGTGGCTCACTCTCTCCCCCATCAGTGGGATCAGGGAGAGAATGGGAAGGGTAAAAGTGAGAACTTGTGGCATGAGATAAGGACAGTTCAATAGGGAAAGAAAAGTCACATACACAAGCAAAGAAAACAAGGAATTAATTCACTGCTTCCCATGGGCAGGTAGGTGTTCAACCATCTCTGGGAGAGCAGGGCCCCAGTCATAGATAATGGTCACATGGGGAGGCAAAAGCTATTACTGAGATGTTTCCCTTCTTCATTCCCCCCTTCCCTTTTATATACTGAGCATGATGCCATTTGGTCTGGAATATCCCTTTGGTCAGTCTGGGTCACCTGTCCCAGCTGTGTCTCCTCCCAATCTCCCATGCACCCCCAGTCTCCTCACCAGTGTGGGTGGCTGTAGGAAAAGCAGCAAAGGCCTTGGCTCTGTGTAAGCCCTGCTCAGCAATAACAAAAGCAGCTCTATATTATCATCACCATGTTCATCACAAATCCAAAATACAGCCCCATATGAGCCACTGTGAAGAAAACCAATTGTACTCCAACCAAAACCAGCCCAGTAACGTTCCTCATGGCTCTCTATTCTTGTGGTTTTGTTGAATGTTTTGCTTGATGGATTGCTTACAACCTTTTTCCTGTATATCTTTGCTTACAGTGTCATGTGTCTGTGTATCCAGTGATTTCTAGTCCTGAGAAGATGGCTGGTTTTTATTTAAGTAGGATAATTTCGGAAAGTCATTTTCAGAAAAACTGTTGGAGAGAATAAAGGGTTTGGAAGATTGCTATCCGCAAATGCTCTAGACAAGAAAAGTAATATTAGGAGAACACAAAAGCACCAATATTTTATTTTTCAGGTTGGAAGAGGAAAGCTGGCACAAAGAGCACTCAAAAGCTCTCTCATGACACTCCTTTCCTTCTACAAATGCTCTTATGCTATTCTTGCTTTTACTCTTGCCATAATCTTACCCTCAATATAAAACTGAACAAAGAGACTTTTCAAATGAATACAGATAGAAAGCGTACTTGAAGTATTTTCCAAGAGATCTTTGCCATACCCTATCACTTAAAAATAGGCCTTAATTCCACCCTATATTATAATAAAACTATGTCAGAAATAGTTACAGAAAGGAAACAGAAATTGTTTCCACCTGGAGCCAGGTTACTACCAGGTTACTATTATTTCACATTCCTGAAGCCTATGGGGAGTTTATTGTAATTTTTTTAAAATCTAATTTATCTATAGTTTCTGTTAATCTCGTTTGTTTATTAGTCTATATTAAATGTCTTCGAGGAGGAAGATCTCTTTGCTTTCTATGCACATCTTGTGAACGGAGCCATCCAAAACCACATAGCTATTATCCTCTTAAAAAAACCAACTCAACAAAACAACACACTCACATTGTAAAATAGACTTAAAACTGACCTAGCAAAACCTCTTAAAATGAAGAGTTTCTATCTTTTTAGCCCTCCTTACATGTTTAGGGTGGTGACTTGAGTTCACATCCAGACTGAGTCATTTTATGTCTTCTGACAAAGTGAAGCTAAAATGAATAGCACCATAAATATAAGTGCTTTGTGGCTAGAGATAGAGCCAAGATCATCAGTGATAACCTTTATAATACTGGACAACAAACAACAACAATTGTTGCTATGTTAGGGCCATGAATATGTATCTGAGTTATAGCACATCCTTAACAGTTAGCTAGCTTTGATTTCAAGGCATCAGTCAATGGTAAAGCCTCTGCATTTCGGTGTGGTGTTCCAGTGATTAAATTCCTATTCTGAATTTAGGTAGCTTCAGTGACTTTGCTGATGTGAAGTGTTGTAAGTTTGTCTGAGGAAAAAGCGAAGAATGTCTCCCACACTGGGACTATGCACTAACTGGCTCCTTATTAATCTTAAATAGATTGTTTAATGTAGATGCTTCCAACATGAGTTGTCAGTTTGAGATATTAGAAGCTTTTTATGGGGAGAAGCTACTCACCTTGCTTGTGCAGAAGTCAGTGCTTGCCTGCTGCTGACTGGAAAATGTGCAGAACATGTGTCCCATTTTCTTAGATGTTTCCAAGGATAAAGAATGCTCTCAAAGTTGCAAGTGTGACTTAATGGTGTACAAAACCTGTTGTGATAAAAGGAGCTTCCCAAGAAAACAATTTTCCTCAAGGTTTTCTGATGCTGGGCCATTAGCAGCTGTTTTCAGTAAGGTAGGAGATTGTCACACTGCAGGACGCAGTCTTTTGTCACTGTGAAGGTGTGATACTGAAAGATGTGTGAAAATTTTCCTCCTGGATGTTGGCCATAGTCAGTATGTTGTCCTCCTGTGTGATCTGCCTAATTTTCAGTTTCCTGTCTGTTTCCTTAGCAGTTTCCTAATTAGTTTGCAATATTCATCCAGCTCTTATTGACTGTGCTGAGACTTGGTCCTGTGACAATGCAGCTGAGCAGAAAACATAAAAAGTTTTGCTATTCAGGTGCTTCATCCTCATAACCATCTTGTCCTAGGAACAGACTGGAAAAGTTGTCTATTAGTCTTTCTTCAAGTCAGGTGCAATTTCTGCAGCAAATGTGACTTTTTCCTTATGCAGTCCTTATCCTATTCCTTCACCGCTATGCGTTTCTAAAGAAAAATGTGTAATGTCTCCTCTGCTGTCCTAGCTTACATCCTAGTGAGTTACACTTGCTCCCTTAAGTGTATCTACTGATGTCAGTGAGACTGTGTTGCAAAAAGCAAATGTCTATTTAGCTATTGTTTTCTGGTAATTTGTAGTCATTATCTAATCCACACAACTTTGAGGGGTGGCTCTTGAAATCAGTTTTAGGGATGACTCCTGGCATCAGTTTTACGTTTGATCTGTGTCTGCGAAGTGGTTCAGAGAGTTTTGGCTTAGCCTTGGCCTTGATATATGGAAAGAAATTCTTAGATTTCTGTTTGTTATTTGAAAAAACAGTGTCAGTTTGTCAGTTAATACTACGGTTCATATTGAAAGGACAGTAAGTGACAGTCAAAAATTTGAATAGCTTAAACAAAATATGCTGCTTTTGAACTTTCGGAGTGCAACTGATTTGGGTGTCACAGTGATTTGATCTCAGTCATCTTTCACGTATACCATGGAATTGCTGATAAATTTGTTTAGCCTACACTGGCTTGAGAAAGACTGGAAGGTGATCTGCTGAAGCTGATGCAAAGTGTGCAAATTTTGGGAGTGAATGATGTTCCCTCTCACTAACCAGTCAGCTTGAGGGAAAACAGGTAGCTGTCCCTGTTTCTTGCAGGTCCTTTGAATGACCCAATGGCATCTCTTTGGAAGGCTGTACCTGTGCTTTAGGGCTTTATTATTCTCTGCAGCCAGCTTTCTGGAAGTGGTTCTTCAGCATTGTTGCACCCAGGTGGATGTCACTGCTCACTTCAGCAAAAATCAGCATTGGCCTGTGGCTTCATCTAAGTTTTCACTCATTCATTGTAGAGCGTTGTCCTGGGTTGTAGTGTGGGATGTACACAAAGTATTTATTCTATCACCATCTTCATGAACTCTTGAAACCAAGTGGGGCAGTGCTCTAGTGTTGGGCTGTCTTCTGTTAATGGCCCATCAATGCCTTGCCCGTGACTCACAGGTAACTCCCTCCAGGAGTTATCTCTGTTTAATGGGCCATCAAGGACCCACTTCACAACTCATCATCCCATTGTGAGATGCTCTGCCCAGGGGGAGGAGCCAAGCATTCCCACCTGGATATAATCAGTGATTTGGGACAGGGCAAGGAGCCCTTACCTACTGGATTCCCAGAGGGCCAGAGCTACCAGACCTTTCTACAGGATCACTGCTTCAGGAAGAGCACCTCACCTGGACTGCTTCCACCATCCTGCTCAGGTTGTATTCTGACTCAGTCAGTGGTCCTTTGTGTTACTGCATTTATTTTATTTTATTTTTACCTTTTTACCTTTCTTCTCATTAAATTGTATCTCTGACTTGGAGCCTCTCACTCGTTTTGCTTTCAAACCACGACAAGCGTGTAGCATGGAAACTGGGACACATCTGGTGCAATCAGGTGTCTGCAGACACTGCTGCAGTGTCAGGAGGTTCTGTAACTTTCTAAGATTTTATTTAGCTTGATCTGCACGTACTCGGACCAGCTCTAAGTTTGTGCAACATCTTTGTTTGTTGTTTTTCCAAATGATATATTTAATTTATATATACTCAGTGGAGCCTTGACTTGTATGAATGTTTATCCCACAGGCAGTGTTAAGTATGTTGCAAGCAGATTTATCTGTGCTTTTCATGGTGTTCATTTATCTACATAGCCCACTCAAGGCTGAGTTTCAGCACAGGAAATGCTGAAAATGCACAGTGCTTCAACAGTATGAGCTGTTTATCTTCAGATGTACTTTTCAGGGTCTGGTTTGTGTGGTGCACTGAAGAAAACAAATCAAAGTGACATATCCTGTAATTTCATTACCTTACAAATTTCATTTGGGCCTGTTGTCAATAGAATAGCACTGGGACCAAAACAGATATTTGGAAAATCTTTGAAGTTTGGAACATATGGGAGGTAGAACAGACTTGTGACAGTAGACTCTGCTTGAAAGGTAAGCTGGTAATTTAATATACTGAATCCATTATGGAAACTGTTCATGTTTAAAAGCATTGACAAAGCATCAGTTCCTAAGGAAAACCAAATTCTGTCTTAGATTTGCACAAACACTCAGTTCCTGTATTGGCGGTGAAACATATTTATCCCAGAACCAATTTTTGATGTTCCTTAGTGCTTTACATCCTATTTAGTTATAATCAGCAAACTCCATATGAAGCAGCTGAAAAAAGTTGCCATGGCAGAAACTAAACTTTGTTTTATCCTTTTGAAAATGTTTAAATAACATACAAAGAAGATAACTTCCAGCTAAGGTACATAATGCCTTGTCTTTCTAAGCTGAAAATTATTAGTTTTACTGAATTCTCACAAAGCACAACAGAGTACACCATGTAATAAAGAATTCTGTAAAGAAGTTTTTTGTGCTTTTAATTCTCCTTGAAATCAGCAATGAGCATTAATGGTGAACTTTTCATCTGAGTCTGGGCTTTCTTAGAAGATCAGATATTTAAATTTTTGTTGGGATTGTTATTCCCAAGTTTTTGAATTTTTAACTTTGGTTTCTTTGAAAAACAAGTTAAATATAAATCATAAAATAGCTTATTTTATTTGTAAATATTGAAATGGTTATTTGTAGTTTAAAAGTGCAGCTTTATAGTTTAAAATTCCTAAAGGCATGGTGATCTTTGTGTACTTCTGAATATATTTTGAAAGTGTAGACAAAACCGTAAGAATCATAAATGAGACTTCAATTTGTATAGGAATAGATGAATGAGTTACAAAAAAGAACACATGGAAGTTTCCTATTTCTAATAATCTTCAGAAATAACTCTTCATGGATCAGTATTTGGTCTGATGCAAAATGTGTGATGCTGTTGATTTATTCAGCCATTTTTGCTTAAACCGAACAGCCTGTATTCATTCTTAAAGCTCAGAAAACATGACTGAAGATGAGAAATTAGTTAAAAGAAGGATTTGAAAGTAATCCTTCACTAGCAACTATTAAGTCCTCTGTCTGGTTCAAGGTAAAAATTTATATTCAACTCTGCCTGAATCATTACAGTCAAAGCTCTGTATGTCCAGGAAAACCCTGAAATGCTTGATTGATGAGCAGTGTTGGCCAGAATATAATTTACCATGCATGTTGCTTTTAAATTTAGAAAAAGTAAACATTTTAGTTTTGAATATTTAAAACCTGAAAATAAATGCAACATGTGAAATGTGATCCTTTTTCTGATCCTATTTCAGATTATATTGAAATTAACTTTAATGCCATGCTTTAGCTGGTGGTATATTTTGAAAAAAAGTGACAAGTATATTTTTCTATTTTGGTGTTTCTGAACATAGTTATGACACATGGAAATCAGGAAATTAGATGTTACATACATTCAAATAAGGAAACTAAAATTAATGTAGTCTTCCTAGTTGTGAGGAATTCCCTCTCCATGTGCTGTAGGAAAAATCTAATTCAGTTGAAGATTATGGCTGTAGAAAGAAATAGTCATGTAAACATTAATGAAGAATGTGGAAAGGTAGTGCTTCACTTAGGATATAGAGTGATCCACAGTCCTTTCCCTTGGTGCTTACAGGCCTTGAATTGCAAGTCTTGCTTCACTGAATCTGTAGTTCTGTCTTTGGGAGCCAAATGAGGAGATGTGCTCTGGCTACTCAGTTCTCATCTCAGGTTGGTCAGCTGGCCAAACTTCTCAGTGCCATCTCCCAGGCTGCATCAGACTCCCTCTTCCCTCTTCTCATCCTCTTACCTCCTGTCCCCCTGTGTAGGGAAGGGAGTATTTCTCACCTACATGGGGCTGCTGTGAAGGTTGATGTTTTGCGAGTCTGTGATGTCCCCAAATATCAGAGGATTTTTCTTTCTCTACACATCTTGCCTGTATTTTTGATGTGTTCCCTGTGTCTGTTCCCAAAGATTGTGTTCTGGAAAGAAGTGACACTGCTGCTTGTTGTCAGGGCCCTGCCTCTTCCTGCACAACAGTAAGGATGTCTGGGATGATGCTATGATCCAACATCACTGTATCAGCTTCCTTTCTCAATTCTTTAGTTGCTCCAGAAATTTACAAAATACAGGAGTCCACCTTAAAGTCAAAAATATATATGCAATGACACTGTTTTCATGTCACTGAATGTGGTTTTGAGTGCACTTGCATGGCTGGATATGGTTAATACCCCCAGGCACATCTTAATTTTTAGTGGCATACATACACCTAATGTCCAACAGCATGGACCATTGTTAATATCCCATAAAGTTCTGTGCTTTTCACCTGCACAACAAAAAATGTGCATATCATTTTTTCCCAGGTGCTCAGATTTTATTTTGCTTTGTAAATTCTGCATTTATATCAAAGCTTTTAGTCATAGTTTGATTTTGATCTCCTAGGCCACTGCACTGCAGTGAGATTTTGATGTATGGAATGTGATATTTCCATGCATCTGAATTTCAGAATGGCTAAATTTATGCACTCTAGAGGTATGGAGACTATTTAAAGATTCCTCTGGAGCCTGAATTTTGGAAGCAGTTTTGTCCTCTAATGGTAAAGTCTGAAAAAAGGAAAATAGAGGTGAGCAGATAAACCTGAAGGAGCTCCTTGTGAACTCTGACATTAGCTCAGTAAGGATGATCTCTATCAGCTCCATCTGATGTCGAGGAGAGGGCATTTGTCTTCCACACAGGACTCAGCAGTCAGATTAGGCTTCGCTGGTGAATGTTTTTCTCTCCATTGACTGGAGACTGTTTAGACACACCTGATTAAATTAGCTTTGATGAGTATTCGTTCTGATGGGCTAATCTGAGAACTGCGTTCCAGTCATTAGGAAAGCTGATATGCGAATGGTGTATCTGTGTCTTGGGCAACTTACCCTAAAGATGGGCAATTTAAGCAGCATTATGAAGTCCTTTGTGGATCATTTTGCATTAGGGTTTTGTAATTCTGAGTGGACTCTGATCCATATTACCACAGACAGGACAGTTTAATGAACACAGGGGAAAAGAGGAATAAGCATTAAGAGTAGGGAGATGGAAGGAAAACAGTCTTATTTGAACTACTGGATTTCTGACATGAGATCTTCAATTTGTATTTGTTCCTCATTAAAACAGAAATGCATGTAATTTTCATTTACTGAGTGAAAATGGAAACATGGAAAAAACAATCTGATAACTGAAGATGTTCATGGTGAGAAAACTAGCTAACCCTCACAGCTGGAAAATCTTCAGATGGCAGTGGTTCAATATCTGAAACTTCTGACTTTGTGTGGCCTTGTGGATTAGAAGAGAGTTTTTAGGAAATAACCTGAGCTAGAGTGCTGGGTACTAAGGGCACATTAAATACAAAAAGTTGGCTCAGGTAATGGGATTGCAAGTAGAAAATCAAATTGGAAAATGCAGTACAAACACATTAATGGTAGACCTATTAATTACACTTTATTTATACAACTACTGCTGGTGATGTTTTTTTCTAACCATTTGAGTGTGTGGCTCCATGCAAAAGAAATATTTATATCTATCTATATTTGCTTCTTGTGCAAATTTATCCGTTACTTGTAGCTTTGTAGGAAAATGAAAGTGCAATTGACTTGCTATATTTCATTTTTCAGTAAAGGAACTGAAGTTCTGTTCTTTTACTTGATATGGTGTTGTAATATTCTTTCATGTAGAGAACAACTTCTGTTATGCAAGATGACATACCTTTTTGAGGTCTATTCCTAGGGTATCCCCTAGAGACACTCTTGTAAAAACTGCCTAGTTTTGTTGAGACGACCATCTCTTTTTAAAAAACAGGAGCACCACATTTTTAGACTGTCACTTCTGTGAAGCTAGTGCATCACAATGGGAAAGAGCAGTTTGATACCTGTGCAGTAACAATTTGTTTTACCTCCTGTAATATAATACATAAACTGGTGCATTTGGTTTGTGTGGCCTATGGTAGCAGATGGGCTACAGGGGGAGTTTCTATGAGAAGTTTCTAGAAGCTCCTCCTGTGAGAAGTCCAACAGAGTCAATGCCAGCCAGCTCCAAGATGAAGCCACCACTGGCCAAGGCCATCAGAGACAGTGGTAGTGCCTCTGGGATCAGAGTTAAGAAGCAGGAGATAAAAATCTGTGCAACTTCAACCAGACAGAGGTATAAGAATAGCTCAATTTCTCATTGTCCCTGGTCTGAAGTGATTGGTAATAAATTAAGCAAATTTTCCTATTTCTCAGCTGTTTTGCCTATTACAGTAACTGGTCAGTGATCGCTCTGTGTCCCATCTTGACTCAGAAGCCATTCATTGTATTTTCTCTCCCCTGCCCAGCTAAGGAGGGAAATGATAGAGTGGTGGGCTCCAGCTGTACAGCCAATGTCAACTCACCACAAGTATTAACCTGAGATCTTGTGAAAGCAAGATAAGTTGAAAGAGCACTGCCAGTCTTCCCTGGGAGTGCTCATGCAGGATCGTCTCCTCCAATGGGTAAAACTGTCTGCCTCATGAAGATCAAATATCTTTCTTATCCTCAAAGAGGTAGGGTAACAGGGAACATTAAAACTGACTTGAGATAAATTATTTGGATTGGGTAAAGAAATAAAGAAATAAATACTAAGTGTTGTCAGTTTGGGAGTTGCAATTACTCAGTATTAATTAGGAGTGTTCACATTTAAAATCCATCCTTTGGAGTTTGTATGATACAAATAACAGAAATACATTTAATCAAAAGGGAAATATTTTTCTTGCTTCTTGAGTGTGTATGTGTAATGTATTTATAGGAAGATGTTTGCAATTCAGTGTCCTTAAGAAGTAGTAAGGCACATGCAGAGCACTCTAATGCTGTTTCAGCTGCACCCTGAACTATGTGCTTGTGTTTCTGCTGAAATTGTATGAGCATTTAACAGGTTGGAGAATAATTAGATATCTATGTAATAGGATAGCAAATTTGTACTGCTGGGGAGCATATGAGGGCTATATGTGGTTCATAGTCTCTATGTGAGATGCCTTGAAGAGCATCTGAATGCAAGCCATTGGCTCTAACAAGGAATGAGATCAGTGGGATTTAACCTCTGTTATGCTTCTCTTCCACTGCTAAGCATCTATATTCTACCAATTCCACAATATTCTGACTGAATACCCATTTTAACCAATGACTTCATATATTTTGATTAAAAAACAGAAAGACAGGAAATGAGATGAGAAACACAGATTTCAGCTCTCACTTTGAGGAGACTGTTTCTTGTCTGGTGTTTCAAACATCAAGACATGAATGTATCTTGTTTGAATGTTTCTCTGCTTTCTGGTTTAAAATATTATGCCGAGACAACTGATTAAGGAGGGATAACCATATTAGCAGATTTTGGTAAGCAAATGCAGTTCTTTCCCTCCTTTCCTCAAAAAGTCACTGCTGAAGACATTTTTTTTAAAAAGCCCAAAGAAAACAGAAATGCTTTAAAACTTTTTTTAATAGCAGTTCAGCTTACACCAATAGTTTCTCAAAATGGTTAATAAGATCATGGTAAGTAAACAAGGAAATATTTAGTAAGTATTTAAAGTTGTTTCCTGTGTAAATTTCATGTTAATAAAGTGAAAATATATTTGGATTAGGGATTAACAGTATTTAGTCTTTGCAACAATGATTTATTGGATAGTACTAGTCAAAACATAAGACACGTCAGGATGGAAACAGTGACATTCAGAAAACATCTCAAGCTTTTATTTTTACATTCTAATTAATGCTGCAGTAGCATCTAAAGGCTTGAATTTGGAGTAGTGTCACCCCATAGAAGGGCCCAAACACATTAGAAAAAAATGATCTCTGCCTCGAATATATAATAACAGCAAAAACAACTGGGAAAAAACTACAGTGGAGAGCGAAAGGTGAAGAAACTTACTGAAGGTAATCTAAGAACGCTGGGAAGTCAATCCAGGTTTTAAAACATAAATTCAATGCTCAATCCATTACCATATTCCAACCACTCTGATTCCTATTTCTTACAGGAGTTCAGTGTTTATGACAAAAACTTGATGTCAGTTAAAAAAAAATAAATAAAGAACTTGGGATCCAATTGTAAAAAAAGCTTTTAAATAATCTGATTGCTTCACTGTGGACAATTCAAAATTTTAAGGCAGGCACAGCACTTCAACTGAGGTGCTAACATTTCAGTTTAGCCCGTGGTAATTTTCTCAAATGTACATTGCCTCAATATATATTAGGTTCTGTCAGAGACAGACATATAAAAAATCATTATTGCAGTAAAATTGTCTGAAATTATCCAACTATATAAGGGTTTAAAGCCCAGATATGCTGCTTGCATTATTTTGGTGAGTATGTGTAAGTTCTTAATAATCAGACCACTGAATTTTTTTAAACCATGCCAGTACACCATGAAGGGCATGCATGCATTTATGCCTTACATGAATATCTGAAAAGTCTCTAGTTTTTATTTATCTCACTTTGATTATGTAAGTGTAATTGAATGAGTGATTTGAAAGCATTTATATTGCCCATGCCAAACTTCCAACTGTTCCCATTCGAAATTGGGACTATTTCTTTCCATCAGCACACATTACACTGAGATATGCAAATTCTTCAGAATATTAATAGGACTGTGTGTATTTCATTTTTTTTTCTTCTGTTGAGAGCATTTCTTTCTGAATTTTGTATTATAATTTACATAATGTAAAAACAAAGTTACACTGTTTCCATAGCATAATGGACTAATTAAAAGTTGAAACTAATATGCTGATAGTGCTTAAAATGAATCTATGAAAAACAGTGTTGAGATCTCCAACCTGTCTTAATTGCTTGAGAAAGAACAAAAAGAAAAGATTGGAAAAGAAATATTTTGCAATATTCTGTGTGTCTAGAACAGTTCAGTTTTCACATGCCAACACTTGAAGTGACTGATTCAGAATGTATATGGTAAATAAGACCTTAAAGATTCAAATGCATGTTGCATTTTCTAGAAAATTTACAGATACAGCTATATGATATTTGTACTTAGGATAAAATAAAAATGCAACTGCATATTTAGCACCAGTTTTATTCTTTATTTACTCTTCTGAATTTTAGAAAAAAAATGTTGCAAGCCTTTAACATTTTTTTTCAACAAGGAACACATAAAGAAAGCTAGAATGTGAATAATTATGCTATTTTCCTTAGAGTTCCATACTTCTAGTATTTGGCTTCCTCAATAATGGCTAAAATAGTCCCTTAATTCTTAGACTTTTAGACAGTTCTGCTTATTATATGAGGCTGCTGAGTAGTCATTGCTGTGGCCCCTCCTGCCACTGTTAGAAGTCATCTGAGGGCTACTGACAATTACGAGGCTTGCAAGCTGCTTATGAGTTCCATGCCACATGTGCAAGAAAAGGTTAAAAAATGAATCATGACCTGAATCTGTGCCCATTTTCCCAAACCAAGTTGTTGCAGCCACTGGGAAGCCTCTTTGGGATGTAAAGTGACTTGTATGTTGAAGAAGTTTACCAGGATATTGCAGGAAAGAATTGGGCTACAGTGATGGACTCACAGTGAGTGTCTGGCTCCTGACCCACTGAAAAAGCAGGACCAGAGCAAGGCTCATTTTCTCTTCTGTTGTACTTCATTATCCAGTCAAAGCCTATTCCTGGTGCTCACAGTCTTCATCAGTTTTGGATGCTAATCAGAGCAAAAGTAAGGTTCCAGTATACATCTATAGGTCCAGCACTGTACCTAAATTATCTTTGTTTAATATCTTATTTTAAAATGATGATGAATTTCTTCTTGCTATTGTGAATATTTGAAATAGTTTTCTTAACATAACTTTGCAGTCTATGGTTTACTATGAAAAATATTGAAATTGCCTGCAGTCTTAATTGACTTCCAAATTAGCAACCTAAAACTAGATTGAGCTTATGTTCCCAAACCTAAATAATAGAAAAACCCTTCTAAAACTTTACAAAACTTTGTATGCAATGCATCAGAATCAGCTTATGGAATGATTCCTGTCTCTGTACTATTGTAGTTGCTAACATGCTGCTCTTGAAGATGCAGCATAAAATTACATGTTAAGTACTGATTTAACTTTTCTTGTTGTTATTCATGAATATGTGAGCCTGTAGTTGAAAGACATTATGGTTAATCTCTGAATTTAATCCTCTGCAGGAATAAAAATTAGAAGGGACTCAGCATTATTTGTCTTGCTTATGCCAGATGATAAGTACTTGAGGGTTCCTGCATAGAAACAGGCTGCCAGATATGCTTTTAGATCTTTCTTTTCTAAAAAATTGAGTGGACAGTGAATAAATATTTGAAGCAGTTCCTCTTTTTGTGTTTCAAAGCATTCATCAGAATAAAAGCATAGTATTGGAAAATCTTCAGCCTCTTTAAAGTCTAAATCAGATGTAAAACTTTTTATTTAAACAAAAAAAGCCAGCTGCTATGTTATCTGCCAAGCAAGTTGCATAGGGCCCTTTCTTACATTTTTTTTTTCCAATGAAGTATGGGTGTGGAATTCCCCTGCTGGTCCCTCCCTTGTTCCTCATGTCTCCTTCCTTCCCCCACAGTAATGCAATAACATGCACTACTAAAGTTAAAGTCTCCCAAATCCTGATCTTTAGTACTGGAAAAGGTAGCCTTACAAGACATCAAGTGCTAGACCATCTCCAGGGGCCGGGCACTGTATTTACCCAAGCTCACTTGAGATGTTATTTGTATTTCTTTTAAATACTTGTCTAATCTCTCTGCATTTTGGAATCTTATGCTTCTCTCTATCAACTTAGAATTTGGAAGAAATCTTTTAGTTTCTGTATCTTGTATTATTTTTAATAATAGTTGTTCTTTCAACAAGGATCTCAAACTATCTCTCATACTGTCCAAATCTTTTGGCATGTGTTATTGCTCTTCAAATTGAGTCAGTTAGAATTGCTCCAAATAAATCATCTCCTCTCTTAGTTTCAGCTGGGAAAAAGAAGCATGTTGTATAAATAAGCAATTAAAAATTTCAGAGCTAAGCTCCTTCTCGAGCTCCTCCAGAGTGTGAGACAAAATCTAGAACATCATCTGGTCAAAAAGGGTTCTCTTCTAGGGACAATAAATTTTTGTTACAAGCAGGATGTAGTCAGTGCTGTTTGGGCAATGTCTCATGGCATATCTTCCTCCAGTTTTTGCTTTCCAAAACCTCATCTTAATTATGGTACATGTTCTGAGACTGCTGAATTACAGTCACAAATTCACACTGAAGTCACAGAAGATCTGCTCTTGTGTCAGTTGGAAGTTAACCCCATTTTGTCACTCACAGAGCTTTTAGGGGAATAGAGAGATTTTTTTGAGGCTGCTGGTCATACTACACAGGTAGTAGTACAGAGTCCCCTGCACTATATGTGACTTTTTTAGGAAAGACAGGGGAATAATTTGGTATAAAATTTTGATATGACTTATTTTCACATTCTGTAGTTGAGCTTCCTTATTATTGGCATTGCTAATTGTATCTGTAGGCATGCTATACTTAACACCTCAAAACTCTTCACTTGAGTTTAGAATTATTGCTTTAGTAAAAATAGCATCCAAATATATTGTTTGGATATGTAGTCAAATATTACATTCACATTTCTTCCAGACCTTTCTGACTATTATGTGTGATGAGAAGTATAAAACTTTTTGAAAAAAGATAAACTTCCGAATTTTGGACATAGTGGGATACTCATCTCTGCTAAAAGAGAATAAGTAATGAGAAATTAGAGGGGAAAATATTTACCCACAATGCACATCATAAATTCTATTGCCTCAAATCATTGGATATGTGTGATGAATTTCTCAAAAGATGTGGTGGGGCTGACTGTATAAGACTAAACTGTGCCATAATACCTAAACTCTATTAGAGAAAACAAAAGGCTAACAGAAGATCATTACATTTTTATGACTGTCATGGTCCTTATTTTTCAAGGACTAAAGTCAAAAGCATTGTTGCATAACTGTTACCGAGCTTTTTCCAGAACTGAGCTTTTCTGGGTTAAAAGACATTTCATTAAAGTCTCACAAAACCTCATGGAAGTTGAGCTTCCATGAAATAGCTAAAACTGTTAAATGTGTTGGTATGTAGAGTAAACTTCTGCACACCATAATGGGCCTTGCTTTACAGGTGCAATCTATCCTGTGAAATTTTAGATTTTTTTAAGATAGGTATCTCTTTCAGAACAGGTTAGTTGAGCTCTATTTGCAGTCAGAGGTTAAAAAGTAAGATGGAATGAAATTCATCAAATCTAAACCTCACAACATCTTTAAAATAAGATGACTCATGATCTAGAAAAGGCTATTTATCTCTCTAGTGGTTCTAAAGCAAAATAGAATAGCTCTCTGGGATGTGTATCCAGAATTTGGTTGACTAATCAAAGCCTAGATTATTAACTCATGTTAATTCCATGTGTGAGTGTGAGTTTGATAAAAAAATCCCCAATTAGAGGTTTTCTTGTGTCTTTGATCTGGAACTCTGGCTTTGATCTCCTTGTGTTTCACAGTCAGATGGTGAATACTGCAAAACCACTTACTCATCTATGAAACATCTGATGTTTCATTTTTTTGTCAGCCCCATGATCTGTAACTTGCAAACAAGCAATGAGAAATAGGAAATAAGACAACGTTACCAAACCCAAGTGTTCAGAAGTCCCGAATTTACTGCCAGTGATTGAATCTGATCCAGTTGGTTCATATATGTCCTTTGTGTTCACATCTTGGACATAAACATTTAAGAGTTGCTGTTCAGAATTATTTTTTTAAGCTTTGTAGTACCTGTATCATATAATCTGGGTTCTCCACGCTATGTGGTTCACATGAAAACAAGAACACAGTTGTTCATTCCTACCTCAGTTTACTTCCATTTGTTGTTTGTGCTATACTTTGTTTTCTCCCCACTGTTTAGATGCATCACAACTCTAAATTTTTAATTTTCATTTGCCTTACCTACTTTTTTTATGGTTTTGAGTATTTGCACTATTTGATTTTTTTATTTTATAATTTTGGTCCTGAGTTTCCTCATCTCATTCCTAAATCTCACACTGTAATGTCTGGTCCAGGAAGAATGTGGTTATGATCTCCCCTGGCATCAAGGGCTGTGACAGAGAATTTTTGGTCTCTAAGGGGCCTACCCAGTTGTCTTCCCTGTCTGGAAGAATAAAACACAATTCAGTATCCTGCATGGTACTTAAAAAAAAGAGTTAAAAAGAAATGAAGTAGGATATCCCCAGCTGCTTGATACCTTTACATACAATTTTCCTTCTTCAGCAGTACTAGAATCAGGTAGAAAAAAAAAACCTAATTGAAAACACCCTTGGTTCCAGAGCTGCTGTCTGGCACAAGTTCCTTGAGATAGAGGAAGTGCTCTCATCAGCTGGGCTCCTAAACCAGACAAAATGGGTCTTCAGGAGAACCTTGTCAGCACAAGAACTGCTGACAGTTTCTGGTTTTATGTTGGTAAAGCACAACCTTTCGGAGGCCTACTCACCTTTGGGTGACTACAACAACAATGGTCCTGTTCTCCTTAAAAAAGAAAACAAACAAACAAAAAATCACAGTGGAATTCTTACAAGGTATAGGAACATTCTCAAATCGCAGATTGGGGTTCCCCACTTCCCTGAAGGCCAGACAGGCAAACTCAAGGTCTCCTCATTGCTCCATGTCCCAGTATCTGGCAAGGCAGATGCCTGGAGCACCAGCTGGAGCTGTGCTGGGTCACTGTTGATGTTTTAGGAGCAGGGGCTGTGCTTGGGTTTTGTTCACATCATGGCTTTGCACACTACTGTGTCTCCCCATCTTTAAGTCATGGGATCAGAGCTGAAGGTGTCCACAGAATGACTGCACATACATCCAGAGACGGGCGTACTCACTTGGATACCGCAAGGATACTCACTTGTGTCTGACTTTGAAATGTGCCACTAGTGTGTACATTTGCTACCTTTTCTCCTGTTACTGTTCCCCTGTTGGAGGGTTTGACCTCATCTCTGAACTCTTTAGCTGAGAAATGGAGTCCTCTCTGCCCCTTTTCTGACTGGATGAAGGGAAAGTGGCTGGCAGTGTGCCCTCTGCATTTACTGCTAGGTTTGAAACTCCCGTGGTGCCAGCAATCATTCCGCCTGTGAATTCCATCCATATGGCACCACATCTCAAAGGAGCAGTTAAAGGTCAGCAGCATGTCTTTTACCTTGGTACAGACCCATCCTGACACCTTCTGGGCAGGGGTATGAAGTCAGCAGCCTGGGTTGGCAGTTGCCCTGTAAAATCCCTTAACTGTAGGTGGGGTGAGGGGGGAATATATTTAGAGAAGAAATTTGATATATTTGCATGGTATTAATAACCCAAACATCTATACAAGATCCTGCTTAATTTCAGAAAACAAGATATCCATTCTGTGTGTCAACAAATGTTTCACAGAAATGGATAAAGAATAACTTGACTAAGAAGCACTGTCAACCCAGCTGAAATCTGAAACTGAACTTATGAGATGTGAAGGTTCATAACATTGTGGTCTTGCTCTCACAAATGTGCCCAGGCACACATACATATGTATACACACAAATACACACGCACATGTACACGTGTCCACATGTACTTGAAATTTCCCAGAATAGTACATGTTTACAGAAAATGCTTGCCTGCAGGATTGTTGTGGTAAGGATTAACACACCATACTTTATACCTGAGAGTGGGTGGTTTACAACCTTTGCTAAACATAACAGCATTTTAAGGAAGGAATACACAGGAACATTTGGCTTTCCATCCCACAATATACTTTGACCTTTTTTGAACATTTTTCATATATAGCACAATTGCTAAAATTCCAGTTGTTTCCTATTTATTTGTTATAGAAGTTTGTATGTACATATGTTTTTTTTGATTCAGATAGCATAATAAGGGCTGGTTTAAATGATGTTGATTTTTTTTTTTTATTTTCTCATAAATTGAAATTATCTCCTTTAAGGAGTTTCATGGCCAAAAGCAATGTCACTTTTGTTTAGTGTATTTGAGGGCTCACTCCTTGTTCAGATGCCTAGAAGGTCTCAGCACAGAAAAATGTTGCCTAATCTTTAACAGAACTCAGAAGTCTTGCTGAGAAGTTGAAACAGGATTAGAAAACTCAGTATCTGATCCTTTCAGGACAGCTACTTCAAAGGAACTATAAAAAGCTGGAGCAAAAAAGAGTGAATGAAGAAGCTTGAACTCTTTGAAATATTTACTGTTCAATGAATTTGGAGGAGTGGAGGGGGAACATGATGAGGCATTCCCACTCCTGACAGGTGATATTATCCTCTTGTTTTATTAATAGGAAAAGTATGATATTACTATTTAGACGTTTCTTTCGTTTGATAGAAGCTGGAGACACCAGTTTAAGTATTATACCATATATATGTGTATGTACATATATGTATATACACAGACGTGAAACTGATAGAAAAATGCTTAAAAAGTTCCATTTATTTTTCAATATTGGTTTGGTTTTTTTTAATGAATACTTCAATTCCCTGTAAAACATATTCAATAACTAGATTAACATCCATCATATGGTAAATATTGATTATTAAGAATCCTCCTTTTACATGATTTACACTATCACTCAATGGCCTGGTAGCAGTTCCTCTCAATTTCAAAGCAGTTGTGGAACTTGAGTGCTTTTTTTGACTCTCTGGATCAGATGTGTATGTCATGATAAAAATTCAGACTTGGCAGGGAACTGTTCCCTGATCACACAACGTGTATTTATCCTGTGCCTGAATTTATTTACCCAGCCACTATTTGCAAACACCTGTGCAATTCTCCAGTTTCCTGCAGTTTCTTTTCTCCTTTTCTCCTCTATTTTTTTCCAGGTTTTTGTTGATAAACTTCAACATTTTCATTATATATTTCCTTACGCTCATCTTGTGAAGGCATATTAAAGGATTCCCCTGATCTGTAAACTATAGTTTCATAAAAATTGGGGCTTGAATCTCTCCAGGTAACTGTTCTGTCATTGAGACAATATGATCCAAAGGACAGACCATAGCACACCTTAGAACTCAGCCAGTGTTATCCATGCAGTGTTGTGTTTATATGAGCTCCTAAATTCAAGGGAAACTTTTCAAACATAAACCCAACATGGCTATTAATATTTTATTTGGCAACTTCACTGAGTTGCTGTATGGAGCCAGTTAAACTCAGTGTGGAGGAACAGCTCTTGCCAGCCCAGCCTGAGAATGAGGATCCCAGTAACCAGGCATATCCCTTCCTGTGTGCATGGTATTGGGTTTTTAATTGTATTTAATGCAAAGGTAATAAGAGCTTGCTAATAGATTTAGGAAAAATAATTGTTGAAAACAAAACCCGGTCTTGAGTCAAAAGTTCATTGGTTTTGAGAGAATTGTAAAAATATTTCAGGGGAGGCCTTAAATTCTTCAGTGGATTGCTATTTATCTATGGTCATGAACATGCTAAATAATGATATTAAATAAATTACTCTTCTGTTGTGTTTTATAATAGGGCAAAGCCTTCCAGCTATATAAACAACACTTTATTTTTCCAGCATTATGGAATAAAATGGAGAGATGGCCTTGTGGGTTGAGTATTTGAGGGTTCATGACTGAACAGCAATTTCTGAAGTTGAGCCTAACTGTGATGATAAGTTATGCCTTTTGTAATGCTCACTCATGCAAATTAAGGCATCTTTTGAACAACCTGTGCACATTGCATTTCATATTTGGTAAATCTTATGTATTTCCCATCATGTTGGATGGAACTGCCAGTGTTTTGAAAAAGCAATTTATTTTGCTGTCTTTGAAGTAGTTGGTGCATTAGTAACCCTGCCACCTTTGAAATTAAACAGGATTTTGTCTGCAGTTTGAACACTCTGAAGTGTTCTTCTATTTTTAAATCTCATATGCATATTTGAAATGCCTTCAGCTCCCCTGCAAATGGGTTTTGTTTAATGATTGTTGTCTCTAAATGTGTCTTGGCATTTTTATTCAGTTTGTGATGAAGCAATTATTTTTTCTAATTGAATGTACAGGGAATGACTTGAGACAGGGAGCAAACAACATCACATAGTCACGGGCACTTTAGGATTAAGAAGGTCATCCAAAATATGACATAGCAGTCTTTGTATTTCATCTTGTAACACTCAATATAGGAGTAATTTTAATGTCTGTGACCCAAAGGCTTCATTACTTCCTCAAAGTAGAAGTGAGATATTCACTTTCCATGTGTGCAGCTTGCAAAAGAGGTGTCCTAAGTGATGTTTGCCAAAGTGCATCAGTTTTGGTACCCTGCTTGTTATCATTAACTACTCAAGTACTACACTGGTGAGTACAAATAATAGAAAGACAGATGTGCTGTCAGAACTTTCTGGTTACCTGAGGTATTTTGCCACAGAATCAGTGCAACGGAAAGAAGGACCTCTTTGAGCCAGACCTGTAGGTCTCAGATGCTTGCAACAACAGCAGATGTTTGCAACAACAGCATGCTGGAAAGATAGAAATGTCCCAGTCTTTTCTCTCCCAGTCCTTTGCTCTGACTTAGCTTAGAGCTGTAAAAATACCTTACTATCACTCCTCCCATGTTGATCATCACCCAACATGACAATAAATATGTTTCAGGCTAAATCAACCATTTAATTCCTTCAAAAAGTCTTAAAGATATACTGATTTCTACTGTGCTGATGAAAAAACTAAAGAAAGAAGGGAACCTACTAATTGCATAGCAATTGAGCAATGACATTAGGAAAGATTTGGGAGAGGATAAAGCTAACAGGAGAAAACAGAGCTATATTTTAGCTCTTGCTCAATGAGCCCTGTTCAATGCACATCTGTTATCAAGGGAAAAAACCAAACTAGGTTTACTGAGTGGCAAAATAAGTACTATTTGAAAATGCCATATGGATAACATTAGTCACTTAGTACTGGACAAGGTGAACCAAGAGGTTAATCTAGTATGGAAAATCTCATTGATAATGTTGGCATGAGCTCCACAAAATTGGCTGCCCAGGGAACAAAGGAAACGTTGTTTTTTTTACTAAGAGACGTAAAATAGTCAAAAATCTAGCTACTGAAAGATAGGAGGTATTTGCTAAAATTGCATGTGCTGGACATTGCTGCCCTAATTTCCCTGTATCATTGCTAGATTTGTATTGTGGTGTGTACATCACTGAATTTCCTAAAACTGCAAAGAAATTCGATCAGCTTTGTTGAAGAGTTTTTTGTGTTAAACCTTGTAAAGTACTGATTGTGAAAGAACCACAAAAGAAAAAGCCACAGAATTCCTTTAAAATATGTCAAGCAAAGACAAAAATCAGGTGACAGAAATTTCATTTATTTTTCTAAACAGGCAAAAATGGAATTTTTCTGTAAGCTTGGCCATGCTTTGCCATGACTTAGCACCATTATCACTGCACTAAAATAGCAAAACTCTTTTTGTCAGTGTATTTCTGTTAATTTGATAGCCTTTGGTGACATTCAGATCTGTCTCGGGATGTTGATATGTCCTGGGCTGAAATATACAGTGTGCACAATCATGGCTTATAGCTCATCTTAAAATTATTTTCTTCTTCAGAAGATTAAAGAGATGCATATGCATGGTTTGAATTCTCCCTTACCCATGTGATGGGGAATAGAATAAACACAAGTAAAAATTAGTCAGCTTCCTTGCAGTGTGCTGTTACACTATGTCTGGCCCTGGGAGGGCTGTATTATTTTGACTCTCCTGTCAGAGGAGTAATCTTCCACTCAGAATCAGGTGAAGTGTCCCTAGAGCTGCAGCCCAGTGTATCTGCCACCTACCTGTGGATATTGGTGATCTCCCAAATTCTTGGAGGTTGAGTGTGTGTGTGTCTAGCAGCCACTTTGAAAACATCAGGGCTAAAGACTGGACAAGTTATTGTGCTCTTAAGTAAGACATTAAGGTCAGTGGTTTTTTTTTGTCTTCCATATGATAATCATGGTCTTGTTAGATTTCCACATTCCCATGGAAATGAAGTTAAGATGTGCACAGAAATAGTGCCGTTCATTTTGTATGCTTTCCAGTGCACTTTTCATCTCCACATCATGGAGCAGAAAATGAGAGGCCTGCACTCCCCTTATTCTCACAGGGGATCATTAGGATTCCCCACTGTTGTCTAATCATGTGCTGTCCCATTGATGTGTAGTCAATTGATGGGTAATTGTGTTTTGTGCAGTAGATCTCACTTGAGTAAAGCAGTGTGTTGGCTTTAGTTACGAGAAACTGGTATGGATTTTAAGCTCTTAAATGAACAATAGATCATTCTGTGTCTCACAAAGTATAAGCACTACATGTGGAGGGCATAAGTAATGGAGAAAGGAACATTTAAAATTTATGTTTGCACACAGAGTTTTGTACGGAAGAAGTATATCAGATGCATGGCAAATCAGCTTATTTTGTAATTTTTGAAATGCTGGAAGGAGTTTATAAATTAGCCTGCCAATGCATTAGAGGGGGTGCCTTAGCCCCTGGAGTGTGCCTGTCATAATACACTGGATTGAAGTCCTGCTATAAGCTGGGGACCTGCAAGGCCTGAGCAACACCAGGGAGAGCAAATAAATGATGTGGAAGAAAAAAGTTGTCTTCAGACACTTTCATTATTGTGTGTGCCTCGTGCTCTGAGCTGCAGTCATTAGCCCATTGTGGGTGAATGGAGCAGGGCTCTGGCTGAAGCTGCGCTGGGTACCCAGGCCTCTGGATGATACTGCTGAGTGTTTTCTGCAGTTTGAGGGAGTGCAGGACTCTGCAGTCTAATTTTCAGATATATATTAGGAAAAGAATCTCTCAGCACCAGGGCACTTATGGTGAGCCCCACAATGTCTCATGGGCACAGACCATTATTTATGAAACAAAATCTTATAAAACAAGACCTCTTCCCCACAAAGCTGCAGACAGCCTGTGTGGAGGGGAAGGCTGACTTCTTCCATAGAAGTAGCAAATTCACTGACCCCATCAGCTTTATTCCCTATGGTCTAGCTGTTTGGCCCTGAAAGTGCTTCTGTATTTGAGGATTTTTGCAGGAGGGGGTCCCAGTCCCAGTGGGGTCATCCATTGGGGGAAGGCACTTTGGGCTGTATGGCCTGGCTTGGCTTTTGCTTCGTTGCCACCTCTGCAGGGTATGCTGGGCTGTTTTGAAGCTAGTGGTATTATTAGGCTGAATGACATTCAACCAGGAGCCTTCATGAGCATGTGGAAATGCCTCTCTGGTGCTGCAGGGCAATATTGATTAGCCTCAGTGTGAATCTGAGAGTGGCAGCACGGGAAAGGTTACTTGATGTTGTTTTGTGGCAGCACATATGTTTTGCAAACGGCTGTTTTGAAGGTCAGCTATTTGCACTTACAGCTTTTCCTAGTTCCTTGCTTGCCTTCAGCTCACAGCCAGGCTGGTTATTACTTATAGTCATTTTTGAGGTTGTATTTGAGATGAAGACAAGAGGTAGAGCAGATTATCAATGATAGTTGATGAGGTTGTTATGATGAGACATTAGCTAGGGATAGGAGAAAAGGGAGAAAATACTACATTCACTTGCCTGTCTGATAATGGTGAGGCAGTTTCTGTTTATGCACATACAACACTGGTAATTTGGTGTTGAGAACCACTAATAGAAGGTTATAAAGCCTGCAGAGTTGTTCTAGCTGCTGTTTTATACAGATGCACAACAGTATGAAATGATGAAATTTGCTTGTAGCAAGTTTTGCTTCCTCTTATTTTAATACACATTGTATGAATGTACAACTAATGTGTTCTATTATAAAACTCCATTTTTAGTGTCCTATAGATTTTTTTTATATGCACCACCTCTCTCAGACAAGGCAGGCACAATTATTTTAATATATTTTTCAGCAAAAACAAGGAAAAAGAGTGTATTATGATGAATTTTGTATATAAAGGTACATCAGAAAATAATCAGAATTAAGAAGACTTAATCCTTTGGTTTATATTTTGGTTTCTTTTCTTTCTTATATAATTTCTATATCCTTTTTTTCTAGTCCTTGTCTAAAAATTGGAAAATTCATAGTAAAAGGTATATGTGATGACAGTCTGATCTTTACTGTGTAGGCAAATTCTCCACACCTTGAAACAGAGAATTCCTTCAGTTTATTGACTCCATTGATTAAAAAACTCTTAGGAAAGATGGGGTGGAACTGTGAATGTTGGGTAAGATTAAGAGGTTCCAAAAGGTTGAACTGAAACTAAATCCTTAATTCATAATTCCTCAGTGAAGTTATTCCTCGGTGAAGGTAAAGAATTACTAAATACTGCTGTAGCACACTGATTATTAAAATGGAGGCAAAAGCCGAGTATGCGTGCTTTATGAGAGGGCAGAGGAGCAGTTCAAGATGTTATAAATATTACATCATATTTTTATTCCTTGACAGACAGCTGCTAACACCTGGTAATAGAAAATTTGAGCATATATGCCAAATAAAATTAGTTGTTCATTGTGGCATTTTCAAGACCTCCACTAAATCTCTGTTAGACTCACCACTCTTATTGCCTGCAGAGACCTTTGCTGATACTTGATGAGTCACCATCTGATTTCTGCATTTAAGGAAAGTAAATGCTTCCCTGTGTGGACAGGGCTCTTGCCACCAAGAGAACTTTGAGATTTCCAGGTTTGTCACGAGTTGCATGTGTGTTACCTTCACAATATGGCTTTAGATGTTAGAAGGATGCAGTCTATTATTACCTCTTAACAGCTCCCAGGACTATCCCATTCACAAGGGATGGATATGTTTGAACCAGCCACCATGCTAATTACTGCTTCCTCAACTTGGGAATTCCAGCTTGCTCATCAAACATGAAATACCAAGCCAACAACAGTCTGGAATTTAGTATTTTCATGTTACCATCTTTACTGTTGCTGGAATGTTTTTTTTTAAGTCATAATTTACCTGACCAGTTGCAAACAAGAGTTGGTTTTCAGTGTTACAGCAGCTGGGAACAGCAGATTGGGAATGCAGGAAAGCAGAGATGAATTGCCCAGGCCTATCAGTTGCACACCAGAGGGATGTAGGAATTGAAATGCCAGTGTTTTGGAGAGGGGATGATCAATGTGAGTTTGAAGCTTGTCTCTGCCACACTCCATGTGACAAAATATTCCTGACATCAGCTTTAAGAAAGATACTTATATTACCTGTGAATTGATTAGGGTCTGCCTTGCAAGGAGCACCTTTTGATATATTATCAGCTGAAATTTTCATTGGTTTCATAGGAGAATTGCAGTATTTTTGAAACAAACTCAACCAAGACTCATCATTTCACAGCAAGGACAAGAAAATAGAAATTGCAGTAGTAGACTCACATTGAAGGAAAGTAACTGAAAGGTACCAAACCTACCTCACTCCAAAGATAAAGGTTATTAGAGCAGCTCTTATACACCTCAGTGCAGAAGCTCGATGGCTGTCTGCTGAGTAGAAAAAAATAAATGAAAATGTGAAGTGTTTTGCTTGGCATACTGTAATATCAGATACCCACATCTGCAATTTAAGATTATACTACTCTGGGAAATAAAGCAATAATAATCCCAAAATATATCCAGCCTTTTCAAACTAACTGTTGCCTAGGCTAATTCTATTACATATTATATGTGTAGAATTAAGTATTTAAAAATTACGGGTTACTATTTTTAATTAGTCTAATTAAAAAGCAGCAATTATTTGATTTCTCTGCTAAATGTATAGTCAAGATTTTATCCTTCTGTAAAAAATCAGAAATATGTAAACTTGTGTCTAGATGTGTGTCCTGTTGGATCTATATATTCACTAAGAAGCACAAGGGTCAGCTAGGGAAGGAATGATCAACCTATTCCATGCCTATCATTAAATACTCCTTGTAGATGATAGCTGTGAGTCCTTTGTGGGTTGCTGTGTTCATCAGTACAATTGGCTCCTCTGGGGGTTGTGCTCAGACTGGAGAGATGTCCTAAAACACCTCGCGCACAACTGCGGTTAAATGACAGAATGTAGATTTGCACATATAATGCAAATCTGAAAATAAAGTAAGGGCAGAAACACAAACCTGTATAAAGATTTGATTTTATCAGTAACTTGGGTAAACAAAGTCCAGAAAAAGAAAGGCCTTTGTTTAGCATATTGCTTTTCTGTTGTATCTTAAATTATTTGTACCAGTAACATTTCTCAAGGTGTTGGTAGGAATTTCCACATGAGCAAGGCTGAGATATGGTTCTACTAATGTCAGCACCTTATGAGGTGTATGACTGCTTCATTCTGTGGGAATTTGTACTGATGGGTAGCTCCCCAGAAGCCAGCTGAAATATGTACCTGTTTGAATTCATGTTGGTTGTAAAATTACATGACAGAAATGCAGTGTTTCCTGTGAATTATTATCATAAACCTTCCTAAGTCTCTTGTCTTATATTACATTTCCTAAACTCATGGCCAAAACGCTGTGCTTTTTAGGCATGTATTTCAAAGGTCAGCATGTAGTTATATCTCAATTCATATATAAGAAAGAAAAATAATAATTGCAAGGAAGTGTTGCTATTCACTGGCTTTTCAATAAATCTTGTTTTTACTTCACTTGCAGCATATGATCTCAGGGAAAGAAGCCAAAATGGACCTCTGCACCAGCTAGTCTCAGTTGCATATAGCAACTCCTTAATTATCAGTTAGCTTCTCCTTTATTATGCTCAGTGCTCCTTATTTTATAAGGATTGCTTTCAGTAAGACAGTTAAACTCAATATAAATGTGCTTGGAGATTAATACCTTGCCTGCTAATTTGTTTCCAGCTTCTCCTCTTTAGTGTTAAAATGTTCATCACGTAGGAATCTAAATACACAGTTTTGGCTTTTAGCTGATGGTTCTCGCTGCCTACCAAGAGTGCAAAGCCATAAAAGACATCTGGCAATAGGGAGGAAAAAATTGTAAATATGATTTGAATGCTAATTGTACTTCAGGTTTTTTAAGACACCTCGCTAGAAGCCTTATTAGTCTTTTATGGTTTTGCATTTCTGGGCTGGTATGACCTGAACAGAGAGAATGAGATTGTAATTTCCCTTCTGCTGGGGGTGAATATAATTTATTTTTCTTATTATGATTGGACTCTCTTAGCAGGAATTAAGACTCATTGCTTTAAAGACACATGCATTTAATAACAGAGATTTGATGTGTGCTGATCTCAGTGCCCATATGTAGTCTCCTACAGATCAGAAGCAGTGCACAGCTGCAGATATTTGTGTACATGAAGTGCCTTACAGGACCACTGCCTAACTGCATGCATTTTACATGCTTTTCTTCTGATATGGATCTAAAGCTGCCAACAACAGCGTGGGAGCAGCAAAAATTAAAAGGCAGGGAAGGAATGTTTCCAATAAAAGTTTTCCTCCCTTTCATAGTCTAAGTGACAGCAAGCATTCCAGCTTTGAGAGCTTTCAGTTGGCATTATATGAAAATATATTTCAAAGTGGGGACAAAAAGATGACTGTAAAGAGGGGGAGGAAAGGACCGCAGCACCACTGGGCTTCATTCAAATTTGCAGCCAAGGCTGTGGAGAGGGAAGCGATGACAACTGTGGAGTTATATGTGCGTAAGAGTAAAGTTTCCCACACGTGTTCTCATCAGTATCACAGTTTGGGGTGCTTGGTAATGGAGGTTTGGGCTTCAGCCAGTAGGGAGGCAAGGCCAACCACAAATTTCAGATCTGGATCCAAATGCCTGCGTGTTTGGGAGTAGTTATCCCTCTGGTTTGAGATTTTACTCATCCTTAGCCATGCACAAAAATAAGTAAGAAACGTGAACAAAGATGATTTTCAAGTTGCAGTCGTAATACTTTAAATATTTTAGCCCTGTAGCAGGTTTGATTAACCAGGGGATTACATGAGATTTTCTGTGCCATTTACTTCACTTTGTTTTACCAAATTTATATATGACAAGTTCTCTGTAATTTGTAATGCAGATCAATCTTAAATGAGCCTGAAATCACGTTTGGAGTAAATACCTCTTGTACCTCCATGTTACATCTGCAGGAGAGAGTGCGAGCTCCTACTCTACTCTAAAACCATCTCTTCAACCATACTAAAGGAGAAGAGATGGAGAGATGGAAGGCACTGTGCTGGCAGTGATGTGGCAGCCACTGGCCAGCATCACAAAGCTGTGGGCAGAAGTGGCTGCAGTGAGTTGCACTTGCTGTAGGACATCACTGCGTTTTGCTAAACAGCCCCATTTTCTGCTTGGAAGATCTGATAGCTTTACCACTTCTGGAGGCTCTGCTGCTACAAGCATGGAAATGGACATCCTGTGCTCATCTTCCTGACCTAATTGAATGGGTTAGAATATACAGAAGGTGCTGGAGACTGCTTAATTTATTTGAACTTGAGAAGATAGCCTTGGCGGCTGGAGTTGGTGTGGCAGCAGCCTGCAGCCTTCTTTCTCCCTTTTCTCTTGCACGTCTGTTGTGGCAGGAGCTGCTTAATTCTTGGAGGTGCTAGAGAATCCCTTCTTCTTGTAAGAAGTCTTTACTGGAGTTTCACCAACTAAAATTCTAAAAGGCACCTGCTCTTCACACAGGAGTTCTGCCTGAGCTACAGTCCAAAGACATCCAGAAGCTCCATTGGAATAAGAGAGACTGGAATAGTTTTGATCATTTTTTTATTTTATTCAATTTCCACCATAGAGAAAGCCAACACCAATCTAATTAAACAATCTTGCATATATTGATTTTGAAATTTGCATTTAACACTATAGTTACAGTGGCTCATGTCGTATTATGTAGAATAGACAGGTTTTGGAGAGATATTTGCTTTGCTGGTGGTGGTTTTGTAAAAAAAAAAAAAAAGAAAACTAGTGACCCTTTGTAAAAGCTCAGTAACTCAAGGTCTAAATAATAAATGTCTGTCTTGAAAGTAGAGCTGTTCCATTCTTCCTTATGTCCTGGTGGTTAGGTCACATGAAGCAGACAATTGAGCAAGCACACTGTGTATGTCTGATAATAGATAGGTCCTTGGAAGCAGTTGTCAATGCTCTAGCAGTTCTTTTAAAAGGGCATAGTAATTCTTATGTAAACCAAAGATTTTTTCCCCCCTCCTTGGTCATACAAAAATAACACATCTAAGTAGTCCTAATGCTCCTTCTAATTATATGAGCTACTAGTTCTGGATTAATGTAGTTCATTCCAATTCAGACTGTTCCTGTTAAGATGCAGTTGGCATCAAAATGATCATATCTTATGACTACTACTGTATATGATATAATTAAGCAGTAATCCCTTTCAAAATTGGTCATTAGCATTAGCTATCAATTTGCTAAATTTGCTTCAGAAGGTTAATGCTACAACTATGGTAAACAATAACTAATTTCATGGGGATTTATTGCTGTTAAAAAGTGTAATCAGTTTCTAATAGCAATACTTAATTTTTTAAAAAAACCTAGATTGGTTGAATGCACTCGGATTGCTTTACAATGGATATTTTCCTGGCAGATGAGTAATCCTCTGCTAGTAATTTCAGTTCTGAGTTCTCAGACTTAGCACTTCAATTATGTATTCTTCATTTGTTTTATTAATTGTTTGGTTATATTTGACGATGCTGAACTATACATGCATGCATAATATATGACATATTATTCATGAAGTTTTGCAATGTGACAGGCTCTGGTTACTCATGAGTAATACAGTGACTGTCACATAATACACAGAGTAAAGCGACTTTATGTAAGCTTGTTCTAAGTTCTAAAACATAATTATCTGAATTGTTGAAAGGAAATAAGTGTTGAAATTACCATGATGCATGATGTAGTAATTTGAGGAAATAATTTTTTATGCAATAGGTAGAATTCTTCTAAAGATGTTTATGACAGGAACAAATGAGATAAATGGTGATATTCTGTACTTAATACCAAAGCTGAACATGGCTGAGATTGTCATGTTGACCCTTGCTGTAAATTTCTGCTGCTTTATTATCTGCAGAAGAACAGGATATAATTACATAGGCATAGAATTTAGCTGTGAAGAGGTATTGCTGCTATGTGGAGCTAAAGTTCTTGTAGGATTGGCCATGCATGGTAGCAAACAGATGATTGATGAATTCTGTGGGTTGCAGTATGCTGGAAATCTTGGTTTCATATCTCTTCTGGTCATAAAGCACAATAACCTCAGCTCTCTCTCAGTGCTTTCAGATGCAAATATTCTGCCATGGAAACCTCAGGACACATACTGTCTTTGGTTTGAATCAAATGAAATGAGAACTGTTTGCTGAATTGCAAAATCTCATTTCAGGTGACTTTGAGGTCTGTGTGGCAGGTGTGTGCTGCTCTGGTGCCTCACGGGAGATGTGTTCTCCCCTCATTCTTCACTCCTCCTGTACCGCCCACTCCCCAAATCTTTGTGCACAGAAAAATTCCTGAATGTGGCAAAAGGCCGGGAGTCTGACCACAGACTTTGTAGGTGATGGAGAAGGTGAAGCGACCGGCACTGGAGCTACAGCTCCCACAGTTCTCCAGTGCTTGAGGATTGCAAGTTTTTTACTGAAGTTGACTTTCCTGAAAAGTAACATTACATAAGGACTTAGAGAAATATATAGTGCTTGCATTAAATGTTTTGAGGCTTTAGTTTCAAAGTACTTTTTCCTGTATTGAAAGTAGCAGAAAAAAAATCCTGACATTTTCAAAACAAACAGAAAAGCCCCCCAGCAAATTCAGGAAATTTCATTCTGTAAAGCATTTTGGTTTATAGAAACCTCATAATTTTTCCTGAGGCTGTATTGTTACACTGGTCTTGTAAAATATTTTTCAGTGATTACTCACATGATATAGGGATTCTGTATGCACAGAAGGAGAAATAATGGTTGCAGATAAATTTTGTCACTTACTGAATTCCCTAAAATGCGTATTGAACTTCTTCGAACTTGTAAAATTATTTTATAATTTTTCAAATATTTTTTTAAATCCTATGTCTTGTTACTTCCCCCCCACCCAAGCCACTATTAGCATTGCTATTTTAGGACTTTTACCAATTTTTTAAGTCACAAAACAAGTTTGAGATAATTCAACTTCTAAATAGCACAAATTAGTAGAAAATTATTACTTAAAATGAAATCACAGAGATCACTGGACCTGTAATTCATTACACTTTTGCAATCAGTTTCCTGTTTGTTCTTCAGCTGCAGTGCAGTCAGTTACTTTGCAGGAGAAAATCAGACCTGAGCTGAAAGAAAAAACAACCAACCTATCAAGAGTAACTCCTCCAAATTCACAATTTTTATTATATTTTTATATTTATATTTTATTCATATGGTCCGGACAGTTCCTCCAGCTTCATTAAGACAGGGCTAATACAATATAACTGTTCTTTCCTGGGTTTCTAGAGAGAACTAGAAAATAGTATCTGTTCATTTCCTTGCAAATCTCAACATTTTATCAAGAGAGGAATGCACGACTACAAAGAGTTAATTTGAGGAGTAGGTTCTACAAATTAGATTTAAAATTTTAAATAAGTATTCATTTTGTGATCATAATTTTGGCTTCCCTTGTGAATTGTTGTGTTTGAAGACAAACTGACAGCCTTTTAAATTAAGTAGAAACTGTTATGGCTGAAATTTATGTGCATTCATTAATATTGGAAGTTAGCTTTGAAAAAACTTGAGCCATATTCTAATCTCTTGAAGCGCTACTAATGTATACTCATACTTTTCTCATGATATCTTCTGTTAGTAAGAATTAGATTCTGCATTCATTTACTGCAGCTGCAAACTACTGATCCTGTAGTTCATTTCCTAGTATGTAAAACTGAAATTAAGATTGTGGCATCTAGTTTTGCCTCCCTGGTGCAGTACAAAAATAAAACTAACTTTCCTCAAAGTTTCTTATATTCAAAAGGAATTTTGGGACACTCTAGGAGAGTGAATTCAGTGACTTTATAATCTTTACTTCACGCTCCATTACAGATTTACAAGGAATAATAGTCCTATTTTTTAAGCAGAACTAGGTTAAACTTGAGAACAGTGAACCACAGTTCAGTAGAAAAAGTTGTACAAGAAAATTCATTGTGAACATAAACAGGAACATCCCTATTGACTCCACTGGCCTTGTGCATTTCAGGAGACAGAGCAGTCTAAGGAGTCAGTACCTCACTCAGCACAGATGGATGTATTTTACTCTCTTCTAGTCTCATTCTGTTAGCTATGTGATTCAGCTGGCATCTGTGCTTTGGTTTTCACGCTACAGATCTGGTTATATCAGTTCCAGTGACACATAAGTACTAATTCATCTGTATGCTGACTTTCCTGACTCAGGTGTGCTTGAGGTCACGGAGGTGTTATTTTAAAGAGCACATTGTTACATGGGTCATGAAGTCACACAGCAGTTTTTGTTTCACAGAGAAATATGTGTGAATGAAATGCACTGTTAGTATTAAATAAGTAAGTTTCACTGTGACAAATTTTATGTATGAAGAGTATGAGAGGAGATCTGTCAGTAACATCTGAATAGTAAGCCTGAGACATACCAAAAGCCTAGTGGAAATGTGGTTCCTAGAGCTGTTCTCTCATACTGAATGCTAAATATAGGCTTCTGAGATGAAAGAATAAAATCCAGCATTCAAAGCATTTTTGTGTTAGGGCTGTTAAAGTATTTACTTTCCATTCACTACCAGCATTTTTGCTCTCACATTTCTCATCTGTTTACCTACAGACTTACCACAGGGCTTCATTGTGTGCCCTCTTCTGTCACACAAATCTGCTGGCTAGGAGAAAACCAACAAGAACATTACTATATTGATTTTCTCTCATGCCTGCAAGTCATGAAGGTTTCGTGATTAATATAAATCAATATTTGTGGTAGAGCAGGAGGTGATTTGCGTAGCTGCTGATGAAAGAGAGAACACTGAAACTTTCATTCAACGTGGTTTGTTAGTTGTGACTGCTTTCCTTAAGAGGACTTCCAATGTACCAGGCTTCACACTGTGAAGCTTGAAGATTTTGGTGTGATATTGGCAGAATTTCCTCAGCTGTGACTCCCTAAAATTTTATCACATGTTGATTTTAAAAAGAGCTAGAATCTAAGCTGGATCCCTTGCTTTTGTATGTTTTGTTAAAGGAGAGGTGTGAAAGAATAAGACAGAATTGGAAGGCAATGAACAGCTAGTCCACCTGCCAGACCAAGGGCCAACCAAGACAAAGTTTGTAGTTAAGGGCACTGTCCAAATGCCTCTTAAACCCTGACAGGTTTGGGGCATCAACTACCTTTCCAGGCAGCCTGTTGGAGCATTCGACCACCCTCTCAGTTAGTTTCCTACAGTCCAGTCTAAACTTCCAGGTGAAGGGCATTAAATAGTTCCATGAAAACTGGAAGAGTTGTACATGGTGTATAGGTCCAAGGTGAAAGAGTGTACATAGTGATAATGCTGGGCTTTTGCAGGCTAGAAAATTGCAATCCTAGCTATACAGCTTATCTGCTCTCCTCTGTAATAACAGCAGGTCCCGTTCACTGGTATTTGCTTTTTGCTTTCCTCATGTAGGATTCTTTTCAATCTCTTTTTTACTAACCCTCTATGAAAAGATCAAAAAACAACAACTGTGGACTCTGAAATTGTGATTAATAAGTTTACCTGTTAAAGGTACGTGTTCATATGTTAAATGCATGCAAGTATAATATGAGTGTTATGCAAGCAATGGAGAAATGATTTTCACATGAAGGCTTTATAGATATTAGAGATGTGATTCGTAGTTCAAGTTTCAGCTAGAAATTGTATTCCTCCTGTGCTCTTTTTTTAGAAAAAAAAAGAACTATTGCTGTGAATTTGGTGTATAATCATTTTAAGGCATTAAAAAAGGATGTATATGGATTTTGAACTTAGTTCTGATTTTCAAAATGGAAGAACTTCAGAGCATGATCCTCTTTTACACTTTTTTCAACTGCTGGTATAAATTCTGCAGAGAAAACTGGCCTGCCACACATGTGGCGTAATTTCACAATACTTCATTTTGCTCACTGTTATGACTGGATTTCTATCAACAAATCCACCTTTTAAAAGCTTCACATGGTAAGCATGTAAGTAGCTCAGTGAAAACAGGTCTCTCTTATGGGCTAGTAACTGAGCATACTCAAAATAAATGGTGGTTCTGTATTTCTTTAAAGTTTTACATTATTTGCAGAAAAGTGCTTAAGTAGCTACACTTTTGGGGATGCATATGTTTTTGGTATGTCTAAAGAACGCGGCATAGCAAATGGTCTAATCTGACTATCACAGTCTGTCTTTGGACCTGGATATGTGAAATGTCAATGACCACAATGATATTCTTTGGCAGTTTGTTGTCTATGAAAACTGTCACTCCTAAACAGACATCGGCAATGTAGAGAACCCCCATTTCACATTTAGATATATAATTTTCAATGTAAAGAAGTGAAACGGGGAAGTGCTTCCATCCAGCCTATCTACAGCATGAACTAAGACAGGAAAAAACCAAGTGATTGTATTTGTCAACTTTATGGAGATGTTTGTATAAAAGAACTCTTTTGGTTCTTTGTTTCTTGGTGTTAGAAATGAATGTTCGGCACAAATAGGATGTGTTATTAGTAAAGCCAGACTGCTTGTATTTTTTGAACGAATTAAGGATGAAAAATGCAGATGAATCCTTGGAAGGTGATATTGCATTCACTGATGAGAATTGTTGAACATGCAAATTATGTGTTTCACTAGCTAGTGATTTCCTTTTAATGCTGAAGATTTTTCTCTGGTAGTTCTTGTATTTATGTCATTTGTGTGAACGTTTTAACAACTGGTGTGGCAACAATTTTGTTTGTGCATGATTGCTATAAAGCTCTATGTCTCAGAAACAAGGAATTCACCTGATACTGATGTGAGTCCCTGGTTATCTGATGCAGAAACAAGGTTTGCATCAGTAGTTTGACCATGTGCAGTTTCATTGCTCTTGTTCTGTACTTGTCCTCTGATATGCTGGTATTGGTCCCTGTCAAATGCTTGTCAGTCCACTACTTTCTGAATGACTACCTTGTCTTCTGCTTTTGAATAACAGCAGGGGCAGATGGCTGTGTAGTTTCCAATCAAGAAAGAATGCTTATGTATTATAAAGAGCTCCTGACTTGCATTTAATAGCACTGTGACATGTTATAACAGCCTGCCAAACACAGCATTTCTTATAAATCACACTTCAAGGGGCAAAAATATCCACCTGTCATATCTGAGGCCTCTGCAAAAGTCAATGCTTGAAGACGGTATGATTTAGTCCGTCTTGTAAAGTACTTTCTTATGATAAATGTGGGGATTTTTAATAGAAAAAATAGGAGAATTTAATATTTTCTCCCTTCTGCCCAACCATGACAGCACTGTGCACTTAATTTCATTTTTAGAAACACACTATTGTTCTCCTACAAGAAGAAAATCCATTTCAGTCATGGTGTTTGAATAATAATTGGCCTCATGCCTGAAGTGTTGACATTGTCTCATCAGGACTTTGTACACCTGCATGTCCATGCAGTGCCTAATCTTTCTTAGCAAGTTATTGATTTGTTATAAGTTTGTTAAATACTGGCAGTTTTACATACTCATTTTTGTGGTCATACAGATGACCTGGAGCCATGACATACCATTATCTGAAACACTATAAAGACTGATGATTTATATCCTAACAAATGGTGGCACAATTCATAGATGTAATGTAGGGAAACGAATACTTGTTCTTCACTAGACAGTGATGTGTAAATCAAACAGGTAAGGTGATTTTATGGGCTAAAATAGGGAGTGTTTGTTTCAGAATTTATCCTCAGGCCTTTGGGGAAGAACTTAATCATTTTTGGTTTTCAAACAATAGTAAATAAAATAAATTTGCTTCAGCAGTTTGATTAGCACATATCAGTACAGATTTTTTTTTTGCTTTTTGAAGGGGTGAAGTCATCAGAGAGTTATTTCTGTCTTACAAATGAAATTAACAGAAAAGAAGTCTCAGCACTCTGAGGAAGTTTCAGCCATCTTAGAGCTTTCTACAATTTCTGTTATATACTTGTATAAGAGATCGGTAGAGCTGTGTGGGATATTGTTTGGATTCATGGAAACAAGAAAGGCTAAATCCCCAGCTGGTGTAAATCAGCCTTGCTTTACTGAAACAGTAGAGCTGTGCACTTGCTTTATACCACCAGACAAGCTGAGTGAAAGTTAGAAAAAGGAAAAGGAAGCTTAGGTGCATACAGGTATTACTTGTGTTACATATTAGTGGCATTTACCAGTAATATAATCCCAGTGGCTCCAAGGAATATATTAATATATGTTAAAATGAAATTAATTATTTTTTAAAAAGTAAAAGATCTTTTAAAATAGAAAATTAAAATAAAAAAGTAATGCCATAATTCTGCACAGCTGTCACTGGAAGCACAAACCTAGTCTTCTGTTTTCTTTTATATATGACTTATTCCATCCTTTATTCAAACTTTGGTTTATGTTTATTTTAGGATTAATATATTTAAAGGTAAAATTGTACCACTTTTTTTCTTAATTGAATCATACTCCTGCTTTATGTGATCAAAAATCCTGGTTTCTGTCATTTTGCCTGGTATTATTTAAACAATACATAAATTGTCCCACATTTACACAAAGAAAACCCTAAACAATCAAAAAATAAATCTCCAACAAAGCAAACGAACAAACAAAAAACCTTAGAACTAAAATCCAAAGGAAGGAGAAAAAGAACTTTCACTTGTTTTCCAGTGAGCTCTCCAGGATTAATCTCAATTCAGTCTTCATTCTTCCTAGATCAGGTGGGGATTCTTGAGGGCTTATTCAGCGAATGTTGTATGCAGGCAAAAGGAGGTCATGCTTGCCTCGCTTCCAAGGTCTCATTACTCTGACCACTCCCGACAAACATCCTTTCACAACAAAGGATGTTTTCCAGCACAAAAAGATATCATTGACAGTGAAAGCCAGTTACACCTAGCAAACAGTGTTTCCTGTTGCCCTCATCATTGCCCTGCCTTTTGGACTGATGCAAGTGTTGGCTAAGTAGGGCTTTGATGTGGAGAAAAGGGGGGTGGCTGACATAGATACAATAAGAAAAAACAGGACACAAAATAAAAAAGTGTGTGAGTGCATACATCATGAGTTAATAGTAATAAATCTATGCAATGAACTCCATGTGTTCAAAGATGATGAAAAAATACTTTAAATATTTTTCAGCTTCCCTATAGAGTTATGCTTTTCTTATGTCAAACCTTGATCTATAGTTCTATGGAGGAAAGAAGCATTTGCAATGTTAAAACAACCCCTTTTGCTTTAGATTTAAAACAGGATGACAAAAATATAAACATTGTATTAACCCATATTGATTTCTCTTCTCTTTTGGAGTGAGAGGAACAAAAGTAATAAGAAATCTTGAATTTAGTTTCAAAGCCAGTCCCTTCATGCTCATTCTGAAAGCTTAGTCTTTTATGTGAAAAAGTGCCTGCTGACATTATTGAGTACATAAGTCAATGACAAATTTTCCACTGAATTGAATGGAACCACAATTTCATCTCAAGATATCAAACCAGATTTTTAAGTATGTGGCCATTTGCTTTTAGTTTAAATATAAATTAAAAGCTTAAGAACTGCATGGTAAATATATTTTTTAGATTATGCTGAGGAGCAGATTAGTGATTACAATTTGGCATCAGAATTAAACAGGAAGAAACCAAGTTGTTTATCCCCTTCCTGAAATATTTTAGATCTTCCTCTGAAATTTATTTCCTCTATGAGAGTTCACTTACTCTGCTCCAGATTTAGACCTAGGTCTATTGTGCATCATATCTCAGTAAATTTACAGAGAATGATTGTTTTTGTAAAAAATATCGTGTGAGATACAGATGGGACTGGATTTAGTGTGATAGCTGTTTTTTGCAGCATTCTCAGTAGAGGCCTGTGCTGGTGGAAAGTCAAAGCACTGCAATTTGTTCACACCCAGTCTGGGAAAAAAAAAAAAAAAAAAAAAAAAAAAAAAAAAAAAAAAAAAAAAAAAAAAAGAGCATAATTTGTCATTTGGGAACTAGTATGCAAGCAAAAGAACGCTTTTATGTGACAGGCAGGTCTGCGCAGGTGTTGTGATCTAACTAACAGCTACAATAAAGGCTGGGCAGGTACTTCCTTTGGGGAAAGAGAAACATAAACATTTTACCTGATCCCATCTGAGTTCTGTTGGGGTGTTCTCCTGCCCCTTCCTGTCATCTGTCAGCACCCTTCACCTACCCTGCACAAGTGGAACATAAAGCTGTCTCAGCACTTGGCTGAGATGTGCATTGCACCTACAGATGGGCCCAAGTGGACTTCAGCAGCATTGCTGTCCCAGCACACACCCCAGTATGGGCTGTACCAGCTCACCTGCACACAGCCAACTGGCCAATAGCACTGTCAGCTGCTTTGGCAGATACTTGAATTGTGTATTAGTTGTTGGAATAACTTTGACTTGCTTAGAAGCACCTAAGTGCAGTGTGAGTGCAGTCCAGTGGCTTTGTAGATGTACTGTGAAGGAACCTCAAGTAGCATATGTTAGGCAACTGTTAGAAAGAATCTGCCTTCTTGCTTGCTTAGAGCAGTCTTGGGAGACGTTCCAATCAGAACCTTGGTCCAGAAACACCATGGTAGTCACAGGTATAGGTGAATACTACAGATTCACTAAAGCATCTTGTTAGTGTTTCCACAGAGATGCATTCTGTTATTGAAATTTAGATACTGGTCCAGTTTTCTATCTTAGCCACAAACATTATAACTCACAGTTAAATGGCAATAATACAGTCATTATACAGTCATTATAATAGCTAAGCTGGCTGTGTGTACTAGAAGATGATAAGTGCTATGATAAAATAATGAGAAAATTCTACAAATTTGGGGTTATGGAGATTATGTTATTGCTGTAAATGGAGAGATAGCTATTGTGAAAGATAAGGATGAATCTCTGAGGGTGTATTCTATCTAATCAAAACATTTCCCATGTGAAAAAGTAACAAAAGCGATAAAGTGATAAAAGCAACATTAAGCTATATAAAGATGTGATATGCAAACAAAGAACCTCTTTGCAAGGAAGGCTTCCAGTTCTGAAAGACAATTATGACTGTTTGGTCCCCTCAGAGTTCACTAACAAACACCTGGGAGCACTGATTAGGGTCTATATCTTTGTTTTCCCACTAGCATAACAGAAATAATTAATGGCACAAAATGTGAAAAGATGTACTAAAAACTTGATATTAGTTTGTGGGACATATTCTTAGCTTTAAGCTAATTAAACTGAAACTCTGAGGAAAAACCTTCTGTTCCTCAACACGTGAACATTTTCTCTTTTATGTTATTTGGAGACTATTGAACAATATTTATACCAGAGGGTAATGGAAGAATGGTGGTTTAATTTGTTTAATCCCTTTGCTGAAGAACCTTCAGAATTTAGATTTTTACAGAGCTCTAAGAAGGCTAAATATTTATTTATATATATTTTTTTTTCTGCCATTCTGTTCATGCTTCAGAGTCTGGACAAAATCAAGAAAAAGTTCTGATTTATATTTTTGAAATACCCAGCAGCTCCTTAAGGTTCTGTAGTTTTGAAACACCCAGCTCTTGCCTGTTCCTTCCTTTATAAGTTGTTTTTTTCCCATGGTTCATAAATTTCCAGTAAACCTCAGAGAAATATTCCAAGACCACAGATAATACTTGTTAAACTAAACACAGCCCATAATGATTATTAATTATTTTAAGTGCTGCCTTCTTAGGTTTCTTTTCCTCTATTGGCAGACTGGGTTTGAGAAAAGCCAGCTAGCTGAATACCAAGGAATATTTGCAACTTAAATCCACTAGAGTTATTTCAGATACGAACTGCAATGTCCATCTGTTTTGCTTCATAGATTTGTCTGTGTCTTCCCACATGACATCTGATTTCAGGACTTGATGCAAAGTCCCCTGTTGTCAGCAGGTTCACCATGGACTTTGGGAGACTTTGAACTATGCCATTAAATTCTACACCTGTTCTTACATCTGTGGATATCACAGTGGCTAGAGGCCATCTTTCCAGCCCTGAAAGCTCGTGAAAAGCACGAGGTGAAGTTTTGCTAAAACCTTCTTTCCATAACCACAGGCATACCTGTGGTTTAAGTCTGGATCTTTTTCAGGACATCTCACTCAAGTCCCAGAGCTGAGGGCACTGTCCTGACTCACACACTGCACCTAAGTGTCACACCTCAGCACCTCTCTTAAAGAAGCGCTTGTAGACCCAAAAGTTGTCTTTTTCTTCCCCTCCCACACTGTAATCTGTTGCTCTGATGAAAGGCATTAGCTTCACTTACACGTATTGCCTTGCCTAAATACTTAACCCATCATGAATACAGTGATGCTTCTGAACTTGCCCTCTTCCTTAGTCATCGTGTCTTAGTTTTGACTGAAATGACTTTGCCTGTCCTTGGATTTTATCTGCTGAGAAACCGCCCTTTCCTAGGAGCAGCTTCTGCTCTGAGCTCCACTCCATCACCTTCTCTTTTGTTCCTTTTGTCATTCTTCTTTTTAACTTCCTTCCTAGATCTTTTTCAATAGAAAAGCTGCCTGGGGACCTGCATTAAATAGAGATGTAAAGGATCAGTGCTTCCCTCCCCTGCTAGCTTCGGCTGGGCCCTGGGATATGATATGCAAATCTGGCAAGGAGTACATTCTCCCTCCCTCCTTCCTTCCTTCTAGTTTGGGGACAGGATTTTCCCTTCTCTTTATCTGGTTGCTTTTAACTTGCATTTCACTTGTATTCTTTAATTAACACATTCCTTTTAGCTTGGCTGGCTTTTTCCTGTTTACAGCATCTCCACAATTGCTACCCAGCTCTACAAATCATACACTGCTTGAGAAGTGCTCAATGTAAATATGCTTATCACTAGGCTCACTGGGAGCTTGGAGTATGAATTCTGTATTACATATTAATAATGCAAAGAGTAACTTAGTACTGAAAGTGACTTCCTAAATGGCCTTTCTTTTTTCTGTGTTTCATGGTACTGCCATACCTGAGTAGGTATTTTCAAGAGAGAAATTTTGTAAAGATCACAAAGTGGCAGATTGAGAGAATACAGATTGTTAGAGGCATAATTTGGCTCATATTGCTTCTCGTGAAGAAGAGGAGAAGGGTTGTGATGTAACCCATTAAAAGTCTGTAGATAGGAGCATAACAGAGGGATGAAAAGGAGGAACAAGAATTAGGGTAATGCTTTCTTTCCCATTGAGAGGAGATCATTGTGTCCACCTGGCCAGGCTGGATGTGTAGTGACAGCTCTTTGCGATAAAGGAGCATCTGCAACATTAGTTGGTGTGGGGCTCAAAACGTTCTTTTTTAACAAGTTGCAGAGTCAAGCAATGTGAAATATCTTGTGTACTGAATTTTAAAATACTTTTGGGTGAAAGATTATGTACAAATGGTAGATGGTTTTATAATTCTTAAATGATACATCAAGATTTTGGAGCTGTCCTAATAAAGTAAAGTATTTAAGTTGATAAATACTTTACTTATATAAAATTTCCAGAAATATATTCAAAATGTGAAGTGCCTTTCCACTCTGTAATACTATTGCACAGATCATAGTAAAGTGAATAAAAGAATTATGTATGTACTAAGGAACACACAGAATTCAGCTCATGTTACTTCTACAACTAAATATGAGTTGTATATATCAGTGTCAGTGTTTGCAGTGTTGAGCTGTGGCTTCCATACAATGCTGTCATGGCTTAGGAATGGTATTCTCTAGTTTAGTGCTTCCACTAAAACCACCCCACTGCTCAGTTCCCCTCCAACTGAAATTACAAAAGGCAAAGATCATGGGTTGAAATAAAAGCAATTTAACAGCAATGAATTAAAATAATGAACAGTAAAAGCAACGGTATTAAGAACAAAAGGTATAAGACAAAGAAACAATTTAAACTTAAAATAAAACAGTAACAGACCATGTTGCCCACCAGCTTCTCCCACTGGAAGGAATGACCTTCTTCTTGGAAGCCAGAGTCCTTTCCCCAGCCCTGGCAATGATGTGATTCAACGGTATTGAATTACATTAAGGTCCTGGCCAAAAGTAGGGCAAGTGCTAGGAGAGATCCTGGGTTTAGGAGCTGTGTTGTAGCCATGAATGTCAAAAGAAAGAATTTGGGCTTATAGACTGAGGTAGGCTTTTGTTAGACTATCTGATATAATTGGAAAAAAGATCAAAAGTTTACCTGTTATTTCCTCTGACATCAATCACTCTTATGAAAGATACTTAAAGATACTTTTATCATACAAACCTCTTCTGTTATATTTATCTTTCTAAGTGTAAAGGACATGCCTTCTTATGTCAAATGTGCACTTATTAATATTGGTTACTTGAGACATTGTATATGACAAAGGTAAAGAAAATAAAGAAAGGAGCTTTGATGAAGGATAATCAGAGTTTAACCCAGGCAGACTTTCTAAGCAGTTCTGATTAGAAAGCACAGATCTCTGGTGAGCAGAGATTGCAGTGGAGTGGCTAGAATTGTACTAGACAATGACATGAAGAAGCACACTGAAAGGTTTAAAGTGAAGTATACAGATTTAATTTTGAAACAATAATCAAAGGTGGAAAAGAGGTTAAGGTGTTTTTTTTTTCTCATTCTGAAAAACATAATAGTTAGGGTGATAATCCAGTCTTTCTTTTTGTGAAACATAGACAGCAGTATTTCAATTTCTTTCATTAAGGACAATTATTTACAGCTGAATTAATTTTTAATTGATTGATTTAAGAGTGCAAATACAGGAGAATTTATCCATGTTCCTCAAAACTTTTCCAGAACTGCTTCTGCTAACTTGATTATCCACTCGGTGCACTTCCTTCTGCATCTTTTCCCCAAAGGCTGAGATTTTTTGGCAAAATAGGTTGTGACAAATTGCTTTGAACTTTCTGTTCTTTTATGTGCTTAGAATTTCTTAGCACAACAATTTTTAATTGTTTCAACCTTCACTTGAAATTCCATCTCTAAACTATCATCCATAGCAATGTAGGTGTGACCTGCATCTTATATGGAAAGAGAAAATAACGATGGTTGTGTCCTCGCTTTACTGAAGAGTCAGAAATGGCATGGGAGAGCAACAGAAATGTCAGGTTTGTAGAGTTTACCTATGATACATTTCAGCTGAGTAAATGTAACTGGGCAAGAGAAGAGCAGTGAGCACTAGGGTGCATAGAGGACAGTGGCTTTTCTTAGTTTGTCAACACACAGAAGAGTTACAGATGTACTGCACTGTACTTGGTTTGGCCAAGGTGGAGTTCACTTACTTCATAGCAGCCCCTATGGCACTGTGTCTTGGAATTTTGACCATAATAGTTTAGGAAACACACCCATGCTTTGGCTGTTGCTGAACACCACTGGAACAGCCGCAAAGCTATCTCTTTTTCATACTCTGCCCTCTCATAGTGAGTAGACCTGGGAGTTGGGAACACGACTGGGACACACGACCCGAATCAGCCAAAGGGATATTCCATGCTGTATAACATCTTTATCAACAAAAGAAACACCTGGTGTGGGGTAGGGGTGAGGATTGGTTATTAAAGTGTTTATATCTCAAGGCACATTTTCTTGCTTTTTGTCTTCCTCTTCTCTTCCTGCTGAGGCAGTGGTGGGCAGTGAGTACTGGGTGGGTGCTTTGTTGCTGACCAGGGTGAACCCACAGCACAGCGGCTGCTGCACGACTTAATGGAGCACCAGGTTCTGTGGGCCCTGGTCCCTCCCACCTGATTTCCTCAATAAGGATATGACCAGTTGACAGTTCTGTGTCCTTAAACTCTGAGTCACTGAGCAACACTTTCAGGCAATTAGAACACCAGGAAAAGTGCCATGCAGTTAAATGTCAGTGCCTAATGCTTTAGGATATGTATTTGCAAGTGGTAAGTCATCCAGTTATCATCCTTTATTCTTCTGACAGAGTTGAATGAAGCATAGACATATTTTTTTCCAGAACAGGTGCTTTTATCAGAAAGACCGATTTAACAGTCATTCAATAAATATGTACATTCTTCACTTTAACTGCCTGCAGCACTTAGAATTTCCTTTCAAGGTGATGCCACAACTGAATGCCTGTCCCCATCATTATATTTCTCACTGTATCACTGTATCTCACTGTGCCACCAAAAAATGCTGGTTTATCTTTGTGTATCTGTTCTTCACAAGAGGAAATGTCTGACCTGAGGAAGAATAGGAATAGGAAGGGCATTTTGTCCCACAGCTGCCTAGCTGAGGTGACTGGTGAAAGGCAATCCACTAGCTGGAAGGGTTATTCCTAGCATAGGGATGAGGCTGGGAAGTCCCAGCACAGTAGCTGGTCACTTAAAATTAAGATGGCAAGTTAATAGGGAAAGAAAACTTTGCAGCATCATTCAGAAGATGAGAGTAATTTCATCTCCAGTTTGCAATTTTTAAACCTTTCTTTATTGACCGAGTTCTCTTGTCTTTCCTTGGTGACTATCTTGTCATGCCGAGTTAATTAAAAGATGTTTAAAGCCAGGAATTAATACTGTATTATAGAAAGGTAGGTTTGAAATTCATCAGTCATAAACATTTCTAAAACTAGTGTTTTCCTGTGATGCTGAACAGGTAGCACCATCTGGCACTCCGCTTGAAACTTCTATGGAGAGCAAAGGCAGGGTGTATGTTTATGCTGTTTTCAGTAGCTGATACTGTGGTGAGTAGAAAGCAATGGCAGAGGTGGGCCTGTTGCATTACAACTGTAGAAATGTGCAGTTCAGCTGATCCTCAGAGATCAGAGGGATTGGCTGTGACCAGTCTTGATTTCTGATTATGAAAAATTAAATACTATTGGTGCCTATATAGCTTTGTATCATTCCTATCAAAGCATAGACAGTTATCTTGGAAACACTTGTGATCATCCTACTATTGTTTTTTTTTTGAGAAATTGCTTTTGAATGCCTTACTGGAATAGCACAAAACTGGTCTGCAATAAGGATGGTAATGAAGAATACGTGGACAACAAAATACTCTTTTTTTGCTTAGTTCTGAAGGAACTGCAGAACTAAGCAATTCTATACTGTCCTAGAGTACTGCTGAAGATGATTTTAACCCAGAATTCTTCGTTTCCAGTGATTTTTGGTGTATATATTAATGTTCTAATAGCAGTAGTGGAAATGCTTTTTGTGACAGAGCAAATATTGCACTGATTATAATCTCTTTTTTTTTTTACAAAAGCACTTGCTGTTTAAATATAATGATTATAAATAAAAGTTGGAGGAAAATTCCTTAGGAACGGAAGAAAAAAAAATCCTTTTTTATAGGGCAAATGTTATTATGCCAATGAACCAACAAAATAGTATTGTGAAAATATCCTCTATTTTTTCATTTTCTACAAATTATCTGCTCTAAGGTTTGTGTAGAATAACAGTGGATCAAAATACTTTGAAGTCAGTGAGAGTTTCTCCACTGAGTGTCATGAGCTCTGTGTCTGATGCTGGTGGCTTATAACTTGTGCTGGACATGGGGAATCCGTTTCTCCACTCTCCTAACACTGAAATTGGGGAATTAGTGTTGTTTTTCTGCATCACAGTTTGCCAGACAGCCAATAGGTTTTACCTCATCCTGTGCTGATGAGCAAGCTAGCATCTTTTGGTGACTCTTTTCAGCCTGTGTAGAGACCAAGTATAATGTTTGTCCTTCTAATGCCAACACAAGGTGAGTTTGAGTATTATAGGACAGATGCTAAAGACAGAATGACCTTAGCCATGACAGTACTGAGCGTCTGCCTATGACAGCAGATGTTGCTGTCTTCTTCCTAACTTCTTCTGGTGGCCTTAAAGACCAAGGAAAAAATGATCTTTGAAGAGAGAATTTACTTCTCAATAAATGAAATAATTTTGCTGGGAGATGTTTGAGACACATGAATGAGCAATTCCTTGAAAGAATATACATCACTTCTTACAGACTCATTACTACCTGCAGGAAGAAAAAAAGTAGATCTGTTTGCTCATTGATGACAATGCTTCATGATTACATTTCTATGATGTTATTAAGGGCAAGGTAATTCCTCAATTCAGTTGGTTTTGAGCAATTAAAATTACGACATGTATTTGCGGCTTCTTTTGAGAAAAAATTTACTTTCCTTGAACTGATAGTTTCTTTAAGCACTTGATATTTGTTATAATTTTTCTTTTCCTCTTAGATGAGAGTATAACTGGGTTAAAATAATCTTTCACTGAGAAGTACTTCATTTACAATAAGCTTAACTATAGTAATTTTTTTCTGTCTCACAAGATGCTGCTAACCTTGTAAAGCTACATTTAAAAAACTAGCTGTTTTCTTCTGTGGAATAATTGGAAATCACAGTTAGTTAAGCAACATTACATAAGGTCATGTTTTTTACAAATGAAAAAAAAAGCCCCAGAAGCTAGAATTATCTGCAATAGTTGAAGAAAGACCTCTGGATATATTTTTCATGTAGAAGTGCATTTTTACATAACAGTGTTTGAGAAATTGACATCTGTCTGTCAACCATATGAGGCAGTCTAATCAAAGTTAGTTAATTTTGGTAACAGTTTAGATACAGTTTTGAAACTGGAAACAGTTTTGAAACAGTAATGTTTGGTTTGTTTAGGTTTATGTCACATGAACTGATTTTACATTCCAAGGGGTTTGGCTGTAGCTTGACTCTGGGCTTATTCACTGAAAAAAACAGGGTGTGACATTAGGGCAAGTTGTAGGAAACAAGAACGAAGGGCCAGAGCTTTTTGTTGTTGTTGCATCACATTCTCATGAAATGGTATTGTAAGTCTCACAGGACAGGGAGAAGACAAAGAAAACTGGGATACAGAGCTGTAGAGTTGGATAAAACAATTTCTATTAAACGCAGAGCTCTGGGTCACATAGAGGGTAAGTGATTTGACCAAAGCCACAGAGGAAGTATGTTTCAAGTCAAAGGCTGGAAAATTGGTGCTTATGTTCTCAGTTCTTTTTCTGCAGAAATTAGTGGGCATTGCAAGCAAATAACACATTTTTTTCTTACTCACTGCCTTTATCATTCTCTTCCTATACTTGCTACAATTTGTTTTATTTTTTAATGTGGCACTGTTCAGGAAGAAAAATCCAGGAAGGCAGTAGCTGCTATATTTTTACTGATGTACCACAGTTTCTGAAAACCCTATTAGTATGTTATGTATTCTACATTTGGCACCACTAGAATAATGATTTTTGACTGAGTGTACAGCCAGGGAACTGTCCTAATTTGCATTGTTACAATTTTAACTAATATAATGATATTGCTGCAGGTTGTTTGCAACTTGCATAATCTATTTGCTGAAGCAATGTCATGTAAATTAGAATTGTGAGAAGATGATTGTAAATTGTTAAGTTAGCATGTCTTTAGAACTTACTGCCCTTGAGCTGAGATGCAGCAACTGATTGTTGCAAGCCCTCTTTCATGACAGGTAAACTCTAACTAATTTAATGCTAATTTAAGTCACTATGCCGTGCATGACTGTTGACCATACCTTACAATCTATTCTTTTAAATACTTACATTTATTTTCTTCACTATGAAGTCAGAAGTTGTTCACAAGCTATCTAAAGCTTCTTTATCTGACAGAGTCAATAGAAGGTCACGCACTTGACTTGGATGTTTCAGAAAATGAGTTTTGTTCAGGGATATGTGTGTGTGGCACTAGAGGCTGCTGCTGGTTTTAGATTCTGTTTCAGTGCAGGTGCATGGCAGCCCACCAGCCAGAGTGGCTGCTCTGGCATGGGAATTGAACACTCTGTCCTTGGGTACAGTGTGGCCTCTGTATCCTCTCTACTGCCTTTGAGTTTGCTGTGTTTACTGAAGTAAATAGTGTTAGATGTTGACATCTTTGTATTCAGTAACTAATGTGGACTTTTCTTGGAAATGTCTTAAGTGTTGCTATTCCCTACTAAATGTCTCTATATAGATACAATTTTGGCACATTTTGGAAGGAAGAGCAAGGCATGAGGCAAAATGATCAGTTAGGATTCCTTTATTCAGTCTAGTTTTACACAGTATTGGCACAGGCACAGTGCTTTTTGTGGCTGTCGGTGAAGTTCTTCATAGCCCTGGAGATATCCTCAGAAGAAGGAGATTTTCAGAATTAGACAATGAACAGATATGGGATGTTGGGGGAGCTTTTGGAACAAGACCGGCTTCCAGAATACAGAGTGCAGACTGATAGTCAGAAAGTGCTCAGATCCCACAATGAGTGCTGCCAAAGTAGGTCTCGAGCTAGACGGTTTATAAACCTAGACAGAGATTGTATCAGGCATATTTTTAGAAAATAATTATGCACATTCTTTTGAATATATAAAATGATGGTGAAAATTGTATCATTCATCAGGCATGTTGGTTTAAAAAACTAAGAGATGCTGTTAGAGCCTGAGAACAGAGACGTCGTATCTTTGTGAGAGATTCACAGACGCTTCGTTTCATTCATCCACCCACACAGTCTGAGATAAGCAGAAGAAAATTGTTCTACTTCGAGAAGGGAAGTTAACTGACTTGAAAAGCTGTCTTGGAGGTCAAGGACTTCTGTGATAAATCTTTTAAATTTTTATTTGATCAATTTGCTGATGTTTCCATGTAGGAGTTGGTTGGTTTTATGTTTTCATGTTCTCAGACCAGAGAATCCACATTTTGACAAATATACTGCTGTACAGTAAAAAAGAGTGCCATCAGTGAAACTGCTGTCAGTATCAATTAATGTACTTATTGCCATTTTCTTTCTTGTGAAAATGTTTAATTCATTCTAACCTTAACAGAGATATGTATTAAAAAGAAATGAGAGTGAATCTCAGACAAAAAGAATACAAAAAGAATTAGTTTGGCCTAGGTAGAATATTTAACATTACAAAGAAAGCAACCAACTTCCTCCCTAATTATATTACATTTTTGTCACTGTCTGATGGATGCTTCATTGTTATAAATTATGTCAGTACCATGTGAAATCTGCTTGAACCATGCTGATATGCACAACTGAGGAACTGGTCCAGTATTAAAGGCACCTATTGGCTCTCAGAAGTTGGATGGTCCTAATTGTTACAAGCATGGTCACATTAGCACAGGCATCTTCTAGTTGTTTTTTGACTTAAGAAATCAAATTATCTCAATAGTATGATAGGCAGATTGTTTAGCATCACTATTAGAAACATTTATTGTCATTTTAGAATAATGTCTTTATTTGTGTTGTTGGGTGTGCTTTGTAGTGATGTGGCTGGTTGAGTTCCAAGTGCCTGACTCATGCCAATTTAGAATGAGACTTCATTGAAAAAAAACACCTTACAAGTAGAAAATTCCTGGAAAATAATCCAGAAAACACCCCAAATCTCATAAAGGTTATTGCTTAAGTTAAATGTGCTTGAATTGTACGAGACTGGCATTTCTATAAAACACTCAAGATTTTGCAGGACATTTACTGACAAAACATCAGTTAAATCTGGTTTACAGATTATCCTTAGTGTTCCTGTGAAGGATCTTCTCCTCTCATTTGCTTTTGATTATACTCTGCAGAAGAGATATTGTCTGGACAAAACATAGTTCAGGTACCCTGTTGTATCTAGCACCAACTGCTTTACTTTGGCTAAAATCTTGCTTGCTTGAGAAAACAGGGTCTGATCTGCTAACCTGAATGGTTTTGCACTCCTATATTCATGGCATCTACAGAGTTGCTCTCAACTGTCTTGCAGGAAAACTGAAGAGAAGTTCTTGAAAGCAGCATGAATCATGCATGAATTTGCACTTTTCTTTTACTTGGTGTTATTGAGGCTTATGGACTGATCCTAGAAGGGAAAACTGGTATTTCCAGAGACTAAGATTTGCATTACAAGAATCTCCTTTTTTTCCCTAAAAAAGCCTTGTACTTTTGGCATTATTCACAGAAGGCTACATGCAGTATGCATACCTGTAAAAGCATATATGAAGGCTTCAGAGAACCAGAAACTTGTTTAAATTATTTTTGAGATATGGTATGTTGAGCAAATGGGTGTATGATCTGAAATTTTTCTCACAGTTTTTAAAAAGTTCCACATGGATTTAAATTAAGGCTCTCTAGTTGGGGCCTTCTGTGAAAATAGAAAGAAATAAGTTTCCATTCATCCCAACCTGTTCGTCCTAAAGTGGAAAATAGCACAGATTTCATTGTGCACTTTCAATGACTCCAAGGAAAAACAGTTCATAGTATTTGTCCACTGAAAATGAATAGCAGTGAATGTTTTCCTAGAGACATACATTTCTTTCCCACATACATTATTTTCCTACACACATTTATATGTGCCATTTATAGGTGTTTTGGTTCTCTCAGGGAAAAAAAAAAAAAAAAAAAAAAAAAAAAAAAAAAAAAAAAAAAAAAAAAAAAAAAACCACACCAAACAACAAAAAACCCCAAAAAAACCCCACTTTTTTTCTTTCCTAAAAATTCATTATAGATAACTTGTATTGGAGCCAGAAACTGCATATGCTTTCAATATACAGACAAGAGCATGATTTTGGAGAATACGCTATTGATGACAAATTGTTTTTCTTGTGTCACAGCAAACGTTTGACTATTGAGGGCTATTTCCTCATGAAAGAAGAGGAAGAGGCAAGACAGCCTTTTAAATATTTTCACATTTTCTTCTTTCATTGAAAGAAAATAATTTAAATTCTTCCAGAATCTGGTTTTCTTGTCACACCTGTTTTAAAGGCATCTGTTTGCTTACTGATTTTCCACTAAAGCTCCTTTCAGTAGCTTTTTTGTTTGGAGTCTTCATCTGTCATGGAGGGTGGGGAGGAGGAACAGAAAGTATTTGCTGTCAGGCAAATAATTATGTTTCTGTTGTGGTTATGTCTTAAGTATTGTAATCTTTTCCACAGCAGTATTTTGCTGTGACCTGGTTCACTGAAGAAAGCAGCTCATGCAGCTTGGTCCTGTGCACAGCCAGCACAGGGGGCTCAGGGCAGGGACAGGGACAGGGCAGAGCCCGCTGGTGGCTGCCGGGCTCTGACAAGAAACTCTGTCACGTCTGTGCTCTGACAGCCTCAGGGCTTCCTGATGACTGTCCTGGCAACCTTCCTGGGGAGCCCCCACCCTGGGGCACAAGTGATTTTCTCAGCTCACTAGGAGACAGGAGCCAACTCAGACCTTCTTAGACCCCAAGTGAGAAGTGTTGAGACAGTGTGATGCTAAAAGGGCACACAGAAAAGCACGCCAGCTGAGTTTGGTTTAGTATTGAGTTTGGAGCCTGATGTCTTTAGTGCTGGATGTATTTTCTGAGTGCCTTCTTGGCCTGGAACAGTCACACACATTTGAGGGCGTAGACATTGCATTCCCCCCTTGCTCCCTTTGCCTGTGGGGGCCCAGGAAAGTTGTTCCCCACAGCAGCCACTGGCTCTCTGTCAGTGCTGTGGGTGTTGAGAGGCACCATCACCCCGCCAAGGCAGGCTGCAGCATATGGGTGGTGAAGGCCACACAGCAAGGGGACAGTGTAGGCTGTGCAGCCTCTCTGTGCTCTGGCATATCACAGAATCACAGAATAGTTAGTGTTGGAAAGGACCTCTGGAGATCATCCAGTCCAACCCCCTGCCAAGGCAGGGTCACCTAGAGGAGGCTGTGCAGGAGCACATCTGGGTGGGTTTTCAATGTCTCCAGAGTGAGACATTCCAGGGCCTCCCTGAACAGTTTGTTCCAGTGCTCTGCCACCATCAGTGTGAAGAAGTCCTTCCTCATGTTGAGGTGAAACTTCTTGTGTTTTAGTTAACACTGCTCTTCATCCTCTCACTGGGCATCACTGAAAACAGCCTGGCACCATCCACTTGGCACCCACCTTCAAGATATTTATATGCATTAATGAGATCCCCTCTCAGACTCTTCTCTAGGCTAAACAGGCCCAGCTCCTTTAGCTGGTCCAGACTCCTCATCATCTTTGTGGCCCTCCTCTGGACCTTCTCCAGTAGCTTGTTGTTTTGTGCTGGTTGGCTGCTCTTGTTCCCAGTACTTCAGGGGTCTCCCTTCCTGGCTTGTGGCTGAGGTTTTAAAAGCACTCTGCAACTTTATAGGTTTTGGCTGCTGAGGAGATTTTTTCCCTTCCTCTTTATGTTGCCCCCTTTTGTGTTTTCTATTTGATGAGTTTGCCATGCAATGGTCACGCAGTAATCTGCATAAGTGGAGAAAGGCAAGTATGGGCTGAAAATGTACCAGAGAAGTGCATTGGAGCTACTGTCTGATTTCACAGCAACTTGCAGCCAAGACAGAACACATGAAATAATATCTGGCCCCTTAACTGGCATAACGTGAACAACGCTGTGCCTGCAGCTGTACTACAGCATTGCACCATCAACATGTGCCACAGGGAAGTGTAAAGCCAGGAATCCTATTTCAGTTGTGGATTTTATGCTTCTGGTTTTTTCCAAATAATATTAAGGGTTTCTTTCTTTCTAACTGTAAATCTTTTGGATGCAGTCAAAGACTTAAACAAAATTATTTTGTATGACAAACTGCTGATGAGGTGCTTTGTGTCCTTGGTGTTGCATTCAACATTTTTGTGATTCAGTTCAATCCTTCACAAGGATGTTGTAACACTTAGAACTAATTAATGTCTACACGATGCTTGATGTCCTTGAACAAATAGAAATAAAAAGCTACACAGATATATTACAAAAAATAGTATTTCGGGCCTTCTGAACTCTGGTTTCAACCTGTAGTCACAAAACTGAATTGCCAAAGGGAGAAGCAGGAAAGAAGCTTTATGAGAAGCTGCAATGAGGAAAGGATGTCTAAAAGCATTACTTTTTTCTTTTCTCCCTACTGATGAAATGCTTCATTATTCTACTGCCTGAATTGGAGGCAAGAAAAATAACAAAAATAGTTATTCCCATAATGAGATCATAGAAGGAGAAGAAAAGAAAATTTTATTCCCAAAATAATAGTTCTCATTCTGGTCTGGATGACAATTTCTGTGTGGAGTAAAAAATAAAGAATCAGTATTTTCTGAGGTTCATTGTTCCATTAATTGCTACTGTATTAGGGCAGGACTTCTTCCATCTTGTCTTTGGGATTGTAATTTACATTTAGCATCTATGTCACAATGTAATGTAATAAACTACAGTAAGATAAAATGACTAATTTTTAAGTCTTCACATGTGTCTGCAGCCTTAGCAACTGTCACAATTTTAATATTCAAGTGTGAACTTTTACTATGTAGTTCATGATTGGCTCATGGAATTCAAAAATAGCAATAACAAGAATGAAAGGCTTGAGCTGATTTTAAATTAATTTTGACAGATTTATAATCTGCTCTCAGGGATTCCAAAAGTAAAGACAAAAACTGCTTTTGGAGGGTAAATTTTTTCTTGAAAATTATTTGCTTGTTGAAATAAAGGGAATGAACAGGCTCAGATGTTTATTGATTTAAATATATAGCATTTTTATTTGTGAATGATTTTGAAATTGATAATATCTAAGCTCAGTTATTGTGCAGTTAGTTACTATGGATACTTGGTTTGCTGTGTGGCTTTCCAGCTAACTTCTGCCAAAGACCATATTGTTAAATAACGTATCTTTTTTTAGCCAAACACATGAAGTGGCATGAGAGTATGTTCATAGTCATACGTACAGATCTCCATAGAGAAGTCTGAATAAGTAAATATCAGTGAGCTTTATTTTGCAATTGTCATTTATATGTCTTGGGATAGATGTATCTAATTTGTATAAATAAAACTTTTTAAATAATGGCTTTTATTTAGAAGTTCACTCATTATTTTTTTTTTTGTTTTAACTAAAACATCCCTGCTTCTATCTTCCTCCATACTGATAGTGATGCAGCTCTCCTAGAGCCTGATCAGCTTTCTTGACCTTTGCTCTTGTTATCCAGTCTTATTGTAGACTAGATCATCTTTTAGTTGTCAAGACAGTGTTCTTCACTTGATTTCCCACTTTAACATGTTTCCACTGGTAAAAGACTTCATTTCGTTATCAAGTACTACTCAATGACATTTATTAATAAGCATCATGTGAAAAAGTCACCCTGTACAGTTGCATTTGTCTTCTTCCCATCTCATGCACAGATACTGGGATTGGTACTGGCTTTTCTGCCTTGGGAATCCTCCCAATATCCACATTCTGCATGAAAATCATATGTATATTCAATAAAAAATAGATTTGAGCTTAACATTTTCTTTCTTATCTTGGTTGCAATGAAGGGACTTCAGACATAGTAAGCCATATAATATAACTAGTTATAACTGGAATAGCAATATTCAAGTGAATGGGTGAGCCTTTCGTGGAGCTTGGGTTGTGGGGTGACTTACTGAGGCAGGTAAGAAGTGGCAGCAGTAACTTGTGAGCCACCTTTTTGTGGTTATTGAGAAAGCTCAGCTGAAAACAAAACTTTTTGTAAGTGCTTGCATGAGCAGGGCCTCTTTCTAAAACCAGATCAAAGCAAGGAGGTTCATTTCTCCATCATCAAATGACTGAATAGTTTGCACAAAGTTATGTGGCAATCTGAACCTTTTTACTTGTAAATCAGCAGAAGAGAATAATTATGTGTTCAAGGGGTCGGTACTCATTTGTTCAGTCATTCCTACAGTGAGACAGTTGGCAGTGCAATATTCATGTGATAGATGCTGACCAGGTGCAGAGTGGATGGACTCTAGTATTTATACAGCTTCCTTTCCAAGGCAAGGTGTATGGTTTACATAGCCCCAGTTGTCCCACTGATATTAATGCCTTAGTTAAGAAGTGTAGCAGAATTTCTCAGAGAACGAGGGCATGATTTATATTTGGATTGAGGTTTGAGCTACCCCAGCCTGGGTCCCAAATCCAGGCCTGTGAAGCCTGTGGCACAGTTAGAGATTGTGTTAAGGTATCAGTGAAGTTTTTCTAGGTATTAATAGGTATAATTTGTAGTGTGAACACTTTAGCCACCTTATGAATGAGATAAACAATGTCTGTTTGCATTTTTCCTTATGCTATATACCAATGAGAATATAATTGTAATTGTAAACTATATTGAAGTGTCTATAACCTGCCATTTTAGATGGAATAAATGGAGAAATGTATGTTAACCATATTGGTTGGATCTATGTTGCTCCTGTCCAGCTTTCCATTATTTTTAAGGGGTTCCTTGCTTCGAATAAGAGATAGATTTTGTGAATTAGTGAGTGTGGCTTGGAGCCAGAGGCCTTGAGACCCATTGGCAGGTAAAGCTTCAGCTTCAAAGGCTTGAGTTCAGACACTGGCCACTGATTGCTGCACTGACACCTTTGGGATCACACCAGCAGGCACTTACAGGTAAGTACTGTGTCTGAGCTGGATTGCTGCTTAGAGCTGCTGAGGGAATTAAGTTGTGCAATAATTTTAAAACCAAAATTCTACCTATATTCTTTTGCAGTCTGCATACTGTAACACATTTGAGCTGCTAGTGGAGGAAATTAGGCACCATTAGCCTTGACTGCTGTTTTGCCAGGTTCTCTCCTTCACACTCTATCCAAAAACTGTTAGTAAGTCCCAATTATGAAGCAAAATTAGCTGTTTGATCTTGGTTTCAAATATATAATCTTATGTAGTTTTGGGCTCTATTTTATTTCTCTTCATTAATTCAGTCATTTT